>NC_083097.1:44266786-44889996 GCF_949774975.1 Lagenorhynchus albirostris
TTTCTGAGTTTATTATAGTTGACAAGTTTGATGATTGCCTTTTTCATACCTTCTAGTAGACAGGTCATCATGTAATTTCTCCCAGTGAGCCCTCCTGCTGGCCCATTTTCACCTGCCTGTATCTCCATCCTGGGTCTGCCCGTGGCACTGCCTCTGCCCCTGCTCGGTTCTCACTAGGATTTCAGGCATGTGCCTCATCTCTCCAGGCCTGAGCCAAGGCCCAGATCCTGGCCTTTTCCTTATGAGTGCAGTGGGTAGTTAGGACCACATGAATATCTTGTCAAGTTAAGTCAAAGCCTATAGTTAGGGCCTGGAATTCCCTGATGAACGTGGAGGGGTCCTGGCGGAAGGAGCCCAGTTTCCCTTGAATATGAGAGAGATCAGACATGGGGAAGGGGCCATGAACCCTAATAGTACCTAGGTCTCCTTTAGTGACCTGTTGTAGGGGAAGCACATTGGGACTCGATTCAGAGCGTTGGGCCTGTCATGACTGAGTGTGGGGAGGGGAGGGAAGGTCTGCTTCTGGGTACGCAGGTGGGGATTGGGGGGCAGAAGGCTGGGGAGACCGGGGACAAGAAGCCTCATCCAAGATACCTGGTGGAGGGGCAGATGGGGAGGGACGAGGTAGTGAAGCTGAAGCGGGGGAGGGGGGAGGAAGAGGCATTAAAGCGGCAATGGAGAGACACCTGCGGCAGGAGTCCCCAAGGCTCGGATTCTGACTGAGAGCCACGAAGGCCTGGACGTACAGAACCTCAGAAACCTTTCCTAGTTTCCGACAATAGAGATCAGGTTGGAGGATTGTGTTGTAATTTAGCATCCCATTAAGAGGCCATTGTTCTTGGTCCCCCAGTTTGTATCGGGGCCAAGCCGTGTTACAAAAGAAAATGAGCCTCTTCTTTTTTGAGATTGCCCGGGTCAAATTCCTTCCAATTCCTGAGAACACAACCAAGAGGTGAGTCTAAGGGGATAGACGTACCTGAACCCTTTCTTAGCCTCAGTGCCATAGAATGGGGGTACTGAGAATCACTGATGGGCAAAAAGGCGTCCCTCTTTGCCTCAGTGACGTCTCCGTGCGACTGAGGCACAAAAATGCCGACTGTCTCAGCAGTTGCGTCCAGAGCAGCGAGAAACCGCGCGGCCAGGGCACCAGTGACCAGAGAGGGGAATCCCCGCAAGCCAGCCGGGAATTGACTCGCGGTTAGAAGATTCTCAGGGACGGAGGGCCATCCAGAGGCGGCGAGGTCCTTTGGAGTCAGTCCGAGACGAGGGGAAAGAAGCAGAAGTGACAGAAAAGAGGACTGAGGAGTCCCCTTCTAACCCTACCGAGGAGGCGGTGGCCGAGGATTTGTGCTGCTTCGTCTGCGATGTGCTTTGCATTGCACGGAAGTTGTCTTGATGGGGCAGATGCTCTAATAGCCTGGTCCGTTCCGTGACCCCCTTGTCTTTTCACACGAGTCTTCAAGCGGCAGGCGCCCTAATCATTTTTTTTTTAACATCTTTATTGGAGTATAATTGCTTTACAGTGGTGTGTTAGTTTCTGCTGTATAACAAAGTGAATCAGTTATACATATACATATGTTCCCATATCTCTTCCCTCTTGCGTCTCCCTCCCCCCTACCCTCCCCTAATCATTTTAAAATACCTGACCCGTGCCCACACGATGCCTATCGGCCCAGTCCTCAGTCAGAAGGAAGACAGAAGGATCCTCACGCGTTCTGCGCGGCAGTTGCTGGGGCGAAGTGAGTCGTGGAGACTTCAGAACACACCAGGGTGTGGCCCTGGCCAGAGTTCCTCTGTTGCTCTCATGGCAGCTTGCCTGTTCACAGAGGGTCCCAAAGCATGAGGAGACGAGGTGGGGAAAGAGATCCCCGTACGGGCCACCAAATGTCGTGGTCCTAATGCGGGTAGGAAAAGAATTTCCAGACATAAGGCAGAATGTAAAGAAGATAGAATTGATTAGAGGGGAGGGTCGCTGCCAGAACAGGGGGCCGACTTTCTAGTAGTCTGGGAGAGTCGAGCCAGGAATGACTTTTGAGATCACAGGCTACTAGCGGGTCTGTTTGCTTCTTCACTTTCCTACCATTTTCACTGCCTGGGAGGTGTTCTTCCCTCCCTCACTTCATTGCCTCCTTCCTATCCCAGCATCTCTTTACCACTTTTATCTCCTAATCACTTCTACTTATAAAGGCCTAGTTCAAGTTCTAGGTAGATTTCCCTGTCACCTTTTCCAAGAGTCCCAGAGTGCAGCCCCGTCCTTGGACTCAGTCATCCATTCACGTGGAATAGGTTGCTGCAATCAGCCTGGGGACTCATTATATCTTTTAATTTTCTGTATTTTTTTCTTATCATCTGACTTTATTTATTTGATTTTTTTACCTTTATTTTATTTTGGAGTATAGTTGAAACATGTGTATGTATAACCGAATCACTTTGCTGTACACCTGAAACTAATTTTCTGTATTTGTGATGCTTTGATATCTGGGGCTTTGCTGACACTGGAGGGACTGCCTCTGTCAGGGTTGGCCAATTCCCAGAGACAGTAAATGACAAGCCTGCTAGGATGCCTTTCGTATGCGAACCAGCCAATCCAGAGCCCACACCCCCAGCCACCTCCTTTATGGAGCTTTTATATCCTATGCCACTGTCTGCCTGCCCTAATTGCCTCAGGGCCAGGTACCTGAGTAAGGGCAACCCCTACACCACACAACCTACTGAACTCATTCAAACTAGCCAGCCTGAAGCCTGCTTACCCTGCCTCTCATTCCTTCCGGTAGAAACCACAATAAAAGCTCTTGCCTACATTTCCCTACCTCCATCTACCTCCTGACTGACCCTGGTGCTTCCCGTGTGGCCCCCCCAGGGCCAGACATGCCCGTCCTTTTGGTGTCTGAGTACACCAAACTATCTTTTCAATGGCAATGATCTCCTGATCTGTTGGTCTGCCGTTCCTGAAAAGGAAAAAGCCTACATTTTATTTATTTTTTATTCAGATATAACTGACATGATATTATATTAGTTTCAGGTGTACAACATAGTGATTTGCTATTTGTATATATTGTGACATGATCACAATCAGTCTAGTTAATATCTGTCACCATATATAGTTACAGAATCTTTTTTCTTGTGATGAGAACTTTTAAGATCCACTCTCTTTGCAACTTTCAAGTACGCACTACTCCATTGTTAACTGTAGTCACCATGCTGTACATTACACCCCCATTACATATTTATTTTATTACCAGAAGTTTGTACCTCCTTTTGACCCCCTCCACCCAAGTGGCCCTCCCCCACGCCCTGCCTCTGGCAACTACCAGTCTGCTCACTGTATCTGTGTGCTTGATGAAGCTTACATTTTAGAACACCCCTGTCAAATCCCATAGACCATGAATCCCAAACTGTTTGGCTGCTGTGCTCTCCTGAGATTGAAGAGCTCATGAATTAAGCAACCCTCACTGGCTTCTTCTCCAGTGGACTCAATACCTCTAGGCTCTGTTTACTGAGAAATGAACCCATTTAGCTTCTAGGGAGAGAAAAGTCCCATGGGCCTAGAGGCTCATTTTTTTTTTTTTTACCTGGCTCAGCCGGTCTGTGTTAGCTAGATTGATGAACAGGCTGATTCTGGCCCCTGAGTTCCACAGCTTCCATTTCTAAAAGGGCCACTTCCTCGACACGAGAGCATCCTGGTTATGCCTGCAGAGATATTCCCTGCCCTGTGTCCTTGCAGATCTTTGGAGCTTGATGGTACTGGGCTCTACTCTATTGGAAGGCTGATGTAGTGAATATATTTAAAAATTGTATGTATATTATGATTTTTGACATCTTAGAAAACCTTTCTGGTGGGGGAGAGACTGCCAATTCTTAGAGATAGCAAGGGATCAGCTGCGAGTATGCCTTTGATATCCTGAGCCATACCTCTTCTCTCTGGCCCGAACACCCCAGGAGGCAATATTCCTCTGTCTTAATCATCCCAGGGCCAGGTACCGGGCAACTGGGGACCACCCCTAGAGCCCAAAGCCTGCAGAAAATTTTCAAACAGCTGATCCTAAGCTGTTTCCCCCTGCCTTGCCTTTCCCAAGGACACCCCAATAACAGCCACGGCCTAAATGCTCCTTCCCTCCTGTCTTCTGCCTCCTGACCATGTTGGTGTTTTTCCGTGTGGTCCTGCGTGGTGTGGCATGCCTTCTCTCTCTAGGGCCTGTGAGTGTAACACATTTTATTTTCCTGAGCCTCTCCTGTGTCTTTTCTCCTGGCTGCACCTCTGAGAATCTCATAAAAGAATATAAAACAGTTGACCCTGGGGCTCGGGGTTAATATATGCCTGGTTGAAGTTCTTGGGATAAGGAGAGCAGAGGACTGTATACCCTCTGCTACTTCTCTGCTTGGCATCTCTCCCGGCCCCCAATCCTATTTTCTGTTTGTACCATGCAGCATAAGTGATGCGTGTCATGGCCCCTTTGTATAACACTTTCCAATCTTTGGTCATTAGCCACTCCTGCATTTGAGGATACGGTGACTTCTGTGGTGACAGGAAGTTAATTTACTCCTCTGATAGACTGTGGTTTAATAACAAATGGTGGAACTATTGCTTCCTTCCCACCTAATAAATATTCCACGAATAATTGCAGCTTATTGAATTAGTTGGGCCACAAAGGCTGCTTCCTCCTTTGCTGGGAATGCAGCCAGCATTGTGCTTTGAAAGACACATGCACACGTGCTCACGCTGAATAAATTCTCTGGTAGAAAGAAAGCAGAGGAGTTAGGCCGGGAGAAGCAGAAAGCAGCAGCAGAGGAAGGAAATAAAAGCTTCAGGAGATTATAAAGAAGGAGTGGTGACATATTCCCCGGGAGTAAGAGATGATGCTGTTTGTGGCTTTGTACACCCTGTTTCGTTTTGTGATTCAACTGAAAGATGAATACTGTGGGGAGGGAGGGAAAGCTGGTACAAGTCCAGAGCCTGATATCTCGGGGTAGTGATGCTGTCTTTGTCCCTGTCTTCTGAAGGCCAACAGGAGTGGCTTCTCCGGCCTCGTGGAGAAACAGAACTAGTTTCTACGTGGCCTAGAATGGCTGGGACTGGAGATAAGGTGCAGAGTTTCCCTTTTGTGGCCCAGCGGCATGCGCCTTTTCCGTCAGTTCAGCCAACCTGGGTGGGGACACCAGAGATACAAGTGTGAATGTCTGCTCTGTTCTCCATCCACAGAGGCAGACTGCACACAACATTTGTGATCTGCTCCTCACAGGGAGGGGAGGACCATCTTAGAGGCAGTCCTGGTTGCGGGGAGGGAAGGGGGGAGAAGAGGGAGGACTCTGCACAAAGACTATCTGGGTGCAAGTCCTGCCCGTTCAGGACCCCAAGTCCTTAAACAAATTCCACTGTCTATTTCTTGCCAAGTAGAGTTTTGGGTGCTGAGGATAGAGTGCTGAACAGAGGAACTTTGATTCTAGTGGGGAAGACAGTCTAGGGACAGGTAAAGAGAAAACAAAAGAAGAAGAGCAATTATAATAAAGATTAAAAAGGAGACACAGGGGCTGAGAGAGTCAGATATGGTTCCTGCAGTCAGGGGACTCATGCCCTGGTGGGAGGTGTACAGACACACACACACACACACACACACACACACACACACACACACACACACACACACACACACACACACACACACACACACACACACACACACACACACACACACACACACACACACACACACACACCATGAAAAGCTATGAGGCAAAAATAAACAACGGCCCAGGAGAGGGAAAGAAAGGGGTACATTGGTGGTTGAATCTACTTTAGGTGGGTGTAGGTGAGGGTGGGATGGTCTGTAAGGAGGTGACAGCTGAGCTGATAAAAGGTGAAAAGGCTCTTGCCCTACAACAGTGGGAGGACTTTCTGATTCTGGGCAGCAAGAACAGCATCACAAAGGCCTGGAGGAGAGAGAGCTTGGAGCACAAGAGGAGGTGAATGAAGGATCCCAGCGTGGCTGGAGTGTGTGAAACAGGATGTCTGAGTCTGGCCTGGAGCTGGGTGCCAGGTGGAGGTCTCATCACACCCAGCCATGTAGGGATTTTGGAGTCTAAGTGCAGAAGAAAGCATTTTAGGAAGGGAAGTGATATAATACAGTTTATTTTATTTTATTTTACTTTTATTTTTTATTTTCTGTGGTACGCGGGCCTCTCACTGTTGTGGCCTCTCCCGTTGTGGAGCACAGGCTCCGGACACGCAGGCTCTGGGGCCATGGCTCACGGGCCCAGCCGCTCCATGGCATGTGGGATCTTCCCGGACCGGGGCACGAACCCGTGTCCCCTGCATCGGCAGGCGGACTCTCAACCACTGCGCCACCAGGGAAGCCCCAGTTTATTTGTAAAAGAAGGTTCTATCAGTTATTTTTTAACCTCTGCCAAATGGGAATACTGATAATACTGACTTCAGGGGGCTGTGAGAGGAGTAAATGAGATCTGATTATAAAGCACTTAGCTCAGTGTCCAGCACACAGCAAGGTGAAGCATATTGTCATCATTATTACTCTACATGCAAAGCTGGCTTTTGGATACATGCACCCCAATGTTCATAGCAGCACTATTTGCAATAGCCAAGACATGGAAGCAACCTAAGTGTCCATGGACAGATGAATGGATAAAGAAGATGTGGCATACATGATTAATGGACTATTACTCAGCCATAAAAGAGAATGAAATAATGCCATTTGCAGCATCATGGATGGACCTAGAGATGATCATACTAAGTGAAGTCAGTCAGACAGAGAAAGACAAATACCATATGATATCACTTATATCTGGAATCTAAAAAAATGATACAAATGAACTTATTTAAAAGCAGAAATAGGGCTTCCCTGATGGCACAGTGGTTGAGAGTCCGCCTGCCGTTGCAGGGGACATGGGTTCGTGCCCCGGTCCGGGAAGATCCCACATGCCACGGAGTGGCTGGGCCCGTGAGCCATGGCCGCTGAGCCTGTGCGTCTGGAGCCTGTGCTCTGCAGCGGGAGAGGCCACAACAATGAGAGGCCTGTGTACCGCAAAAAAAAAAAAAAAAAAAAAAAGGCAGAAATAGACTCGTAGACATAGAAAGAAAAAAACTTACGGTTACTAAAGGGGAAAGTGGGGGAGTAGGGATAAACTATGAGTTTGGGATTAACAGATACACACTACTATATATAAAATAGACAACCAGCAAGGACCTACTGTATAGCATAGGGAATTAGATTCAATATCTTGTAATAACTTATACTGGAAAAGAATCTGAAAAAAAATATATGTAACTGAATCACTTTGCTGTACTCCAGAGGCTAGCACAACATTGTAAATCAGCTATACTGTACTCTAATTTTTAAAAAAGCTGGCTTTTGGAGCCACTAAACTCATCTCATTCTGACCATGGTTGTTTTCATCCAAGCCACTTGGAGCTGCCTGGGGGGACAAGGTGATGTTAGCCTCTGTTTGTCTATATCTGTCTGTCTCCCTGCCCATCTACCTATCTCAATCATATGTAGATGGAATAGCTAGAGGTAGAGTTAAGATTATTTTTCAGAACACAGATTTGGATCTGATCTGACACTCAGACAACTGGGCAATCAAGTTCAAAATTCTGGTCTTTCCTGTTTGTAATAATTTTCTTCTAGGAGCTATGAAATGTCTACCTTGGTCATAAAAGTGTCGTAAGGCAACCACAAAATCACTAACTTTAAGCTAAAGCTTTTCGGCTTTCTTGTGAACCCTCAGTGTTGGGTATTCTCTTTCATGCCCCACTCCATTGTCCACTCTGCTCTGTCCTGGGGAGCTGGCTCTATGGGCCACATTCCCACCACCAGCGTGGCATGGGCAAAGGCAGGAGGTTGGAGGGCAGACAGGCAGAGGGGTTCGGATGTTTATTCCCTCTTCTCCTTGCCTGTCCCACTGCCTAGAAGAAACTGCCTTCCTGTACCAAAGGCCTTAGCCCCTGTTGGAAAGGCCCCCTTCTACACTGTGGGTTTTTCTGTGCTCTGGGTTCCCTCTTTCCTCTTACATCTGTAGGCCCAATCTTTGTAGTAGTCTCCTGGTTCTGCTAGCCAGAGATGCTTGCTGGTTTTCCTTAACCTACTCACACCTTGATAAATAGTATCTTTATGAAATTCTCTTTAATCACCCCTTTTTGCCTATGTCATCTATTTTCTGCTGGAACCCTACCCATGTACCCTTTAAGATCAAATGTTTTCAAAATGTACCCTTATCATAGAGTACTAGCCAATAAAATGTAGTTATATTTAAAAATATATCATATTTCAGTGATTCTAAGATGTGCCCCACCTCTCCCACATATGTTTCAGCATCTCCAAAATTAGGATGATTTGCAAGTGGTGGTTTTTACTCTTGCTACCAGTGAGGTAGTGGTGGTTGTTTCCTGTGGGTGTGTGAACGTGGTCATTGCTGGTCCCAGAGTCCTCATTTTAAGTGAGTTATGTTCATTGTTGGTACTACTTAGTGCTGTTTAAAATGTTTTCAGAACATTTACCTTATGATTCAGCTCTGGAATGAAGTAATTGTGTACACAAAGGCACGAAATAGAGCAGCGAGGCATAATTTTTATGTTGTTGAAGCAAATATTCATCTTGGCAGAATGGATACAATTCCATATTTTTAAAGGGTTTTATGGGGAGTAAGAAAGAAAGATCCCATAGCAGCTGGAGCTGTGTTATGCGTGTTACCAAGATGGGTGCAAAGGATTGCCTAAACAGGACAAGTGATGCAGCTAAGGGCAGGAGGCGTGTCCAAATCCCTTAGAATAAATCAAAGAAATTTTAACAAAGCAAGGAGTTGGTGTCACTGGTTGGTGGTGCTTTTTCTTTCTTAGTGGTTCATAAGATAATGGTGTGTCCTACAAATTGCTGATGTCCTAAATTCAGTGAAGTACAGTATTTCCTAGAGTGCCATTTCCGGATCTCCAGTTCGTTTATTGACCCCAGTCCTACCTCTCTGGCAAATTTACAGAGAAAGAATAAAGGCATAGCATTCATCCCCAGTCTGGCAGAGGATGTGTTCCTCAATTTTCTCCCTCCCAGCCCCTGGTCCAACATACTATAAAGGTTTTGACTTTGAGGCCTGTTGAGGTATGGAACCTCTAGAGGGATCCAAATCTCCCTAAGTAGCCTGGAGTAGAATGGAGAGGAGATTGCTGCCTGGGTGGACAGTTCTCCTTAGCTGAAGTAACTGTACACTTTATTTCCATGTCTTGGGGGAATAACTGAGAATAGGACTTAAAATGTGATTCCAGGAAGAAGTCAGGGTGCAGTCAAATACAAGTTTAATGAAGTAGGAACATGTGACCCATGGCATTGTCACTATTTTTCATCAAGCTCCCAATGGCCAAGACCACAGTGTCTCATGGCCCTGCTGGGCAAGCTGGAGGGAATTCCCAACAAGGCAGCTCCTCAGATGTAGGCTATGAATTCATAGCACTTTATTCAAGAAGAGTTGAAGGCACTTAAACATACCTTTTCCCCCAAAATAAAAATAAACATGATCTTTGTATGTATGTGTTTAAAAGGTAATACCCTTTTCAAATATGATCTTTCCAGCAGCTACGTGTTAATGGATAAATGGCTTGAGTGTGGATTGTATTTGTGAAGATGACTTTAGATCTCTGTCCTCAAAATTGAAAAAAAAAATCAATGAGTAAAATCTAGAGGTCTGTTAATGAGTCATGCATGAGGATGAAAAACAGAGTCAGAAATGGATGGAGACGCTATTAAGGTACATCTATTCTAAAGGTAGTTCAGGTGCTGTGCCAGACTCCTCTTTTTGTCACCTGGTTCCTACCACCTCCTCTCTCCCCTTCCCCCGTTCTCTCCTTTTCTTCCCCCCACCTGGCTCTGCTCTGAAAAGTTGATCTGTGTGGATCACGCAAAGGGTTTCCCAGTCTTCTGGCTTCCAGTTGTGCCTGTTCAACGAGGAGTCCCAGCAGATCAGAGGAGAGGGATGAATGAGGTCCAGCATTCATCCCCCTGGTTCCCTGCTGCTAGGTTGACTGGATCGCTGTATCCATCCATGAGTCACAGCTCTTCCCAAGACATGGCTTCTACACATTCTCTTCGGTAACTTCTTTTTTCTCCTCTCTTTAGGCCTGGTTCGTAACACTTTGGCTACTAATAAGCCTCAGGTTACTGCATTGTCCCTGTGGTTCCTCATATACCCACAGCTTTGTAAGTAAATCTTCCCTAGAGTATCTTATTTCAAGTGTGCCATCTGTTTCCCCACAGAACCCTGATGGTTACAGGTCTAGATACTTCTAATCTCCATGGGAGATGTCATCCTTTACAACACTTGAAAGTGAGAAATTGGGATTACTGTGGTTCAGTTCCTCAGCCCTGAATTTCAGGAGATAAATGCAAAGACCTGACAATAATGATCTAATTCCCTGATCTCTTCCGGGTGTCCAGCAGTTTGGATGAGCTCAGAGCATTGATTTTGGGGAGGTTGGAGCTCTAGGACTGGGACAAGAAGGATGATTTATTTGGAAAGTGATGTGTTGGCTTTAGTGTTCATCTGAATAATGTTGGCTTTAGTGTTCATCTGAATAAAATAGTTTAGTGATGATCATTTCCACATCTCTTATTCTTTAGCTCCTCCAACCCTTCTCAGAGTAGCAAAATTATAGATAATTTCCAGGCTGAAAATTAGGGTGAAAAGCTATTTTTTTTGTTTGTTTTTCTACAATGGACCTTTGAATAATAATACAAACTTGCTGGATATGGAATTTGGGGAGTTTATCTTTCTAAAGAGGATTACACTTTAACATTTTGTAGTCACAATTGCAAGTGATGTCCAAGAGGGAGTAGGACTGCTGTGGAGAGTTGTTGAGGACATGTACTGACACCTGTAGGGGGCAACATCCGTACATACTATTATGCAGTGCACAACCTGCACAACTGAGTGCAGTGGCCCAAGGAGGGGCCACAATCACCTCCAGCACTGATGTGGCAGAATTCAGGTGAAGTTTAACCATTGCCCTCATTGGCTCTGGCCTCTCTGTATAGCTTATGCCTTAACTTCAATTATCTGAATTTTGCTTTCACTTTAGCTCTTTATATAGTATAAACATTTCACTTACAATGTTTCAGTGTCGGGGAGTACTCTGTGGTCAGTTTAATTTGGAGAGCACCAGGATGAGGAGAAGGATCACTGGACCTGGTATTCGGGGACCTGGATTCAAACCTTGGCTGGACATTTATGAACAGGTTTCTTGGGCTTCCCTGGTGGCGCAGTGGTTGAGAGTCCGCCTGCCGATGCAGGGGACACGGCTTCGTGCCCCGGTCCGGGAAAATCCCGCATGCCGCGGAGCGCCTGGGCCCGTGAGCCATGGCCGCTGAGCCCGCGCGTCCGCAGCCTGTGCTCCGCAATGGGAGAGGCCGCAGCAGTGAGAGGCTCGCGTACCGCAAAACAAAACAAAACAAAAAACATGTTTCTTTAGGACTCTGGGAACCTCAGTTTTTTTAACTGTAGAACAAGGTTAACTGAGGATTTTTTTGTAGGTTTCAATGGATAAACAAGATTACATGTTTGAAAGAGCCTGACACACAATAAATGCTTAGTAAATATTGGTTTACTCTTACAAGGCAAAGCTCGTAAAAGTGAAATAGCTTCTTATAATGCTGTTATATGTGAATTTTTAGAAAGGTGAGCCTCTCAGACGCCAGTTTAGAGATGTCTTCATGCAACAAGAACTGTTTGAGAGGCTTAAGAGGGCTGCTTAGTTGGAGTCGAGGCTGCCTGCACATGGCATTCATCTCCAGGGACAGAAGTGTAAAGTCCTTAGATTGTTGAAAAACTGTTCCCTGGTTGGTGCTTTTCTCTTTGACACCTTGAGTTGTTATATCTATTGACAGGGCCGTCTGGTGAAGAGGCATTCCTCTTGTTTGCACAGCCTCCTTTGGTAATTAGAGAGGTCACATAGTTAGAGCTAGATCTTTCTTTCTCCTGATTGGCACACAGCACATGTCTGCCTCTGGAATTCATCTCATCTATCGATGCTGGACATTGGGGAGGTGATATTTAGGCCAAATTGTTGTCTTTAAGGCCAACATGTTGGGGCATCCCCACTGGATAAATGCTCTGAAACCCAAGAGGTGTGAGGTCCAAAAACATAAGATAAAACTGTTGGATGAGACCCCTATGTATGGTCATCTCCACAACGGACTCTTGTTTGCTGGCTTCCTGCTCTTAGCTCTTCTGGTCACGTCTCTAGGATATTGTTGTCCTTGGTGAGGGAATTGAGGAGTGGGAAGTGAAGGATATTATAAAGTAGAGAAGGGTTTGACCTGAAGAGGGCCACCATTTACTCTGATAATAGATGACTCCTGATTCTCAAAGCCAAACTTTTCTGTCTTTTGCGATTCTAGGAGCCAAAACAACCGAGGAGGACGGATTCCAATAACAATAAGGATATCTTACATTTGTATAATGCTTTGTACTCTGGAAAGCAGCTTTGCCTCTATAATCTTATTTGACCCTCATGTAAACCCAATGAGGTGGGTTGGGAGGCATTATTTTCTTTATTTTACAGCTGTGAAATCCAAGAAGATGTTAAGTGTCTTGCCATGATCTCATAGCACGTAAGCGATAGAATCCAGGTCTCCTGGGTCCTTGTGTAATATTTTTCACATTACACCAAATCATCTTGAGCATTCATATTCTTTTTAAAAAATTAAATGAATTTTAAATTATTATATAATGTGTGTCTATGGTTTTAAATTCAAAAAGTTTCAAAGGACATAGAGTGGAAAATAATTCTTCCTCCCTCTTTCCCACTTCTTCAGCAATGTATTGACCCTTACCGGATGCAATCACCATTCCCTGTTTCCCATGTGTTCCTTTGGTAATATTCTATGCGTTTATAAGTATAGACATATATCTTCCCTCTTCCTCCATGGACTTAAAAAATAGGCAGTAAGAAACACCCTAGAGAAGTGAGCTTGGAGAAGTTAGTAAATAATCTCACTTGGGGTTTCATGAGAAATATAGGTGATCTGTGTAGGTTACCTTTTGGGGGTCTAAATGGTACATTTTAGCTTTTCATATATAAAAAACAATCACTTTGCACTAGGTCTTGAAAGAAATTGAGACAGGCATTTTAAACAAGTTCACACTGTGAAACTTTTTTCTCAAATGATGTTAATAATGGTAAGTAATAGTAAAAGATTCACTAAATGCAAGTTACTCTTCTAATAACTTTTTGTGTAATATTTCCTTTATTCCTCACAAAACTATGATAAAGTTATTATTATTCATTTTTACAGCTGAGAAAACTGAGTCTCAGCAGGGTTAAGTAACTTGCCCAAGGGCACACATATAGTAAATGTTGGAGCTGGGATTGGAAGCCTGACCCCAAGCCTCACCTTCTGAATGCTTTTATCAGTGTGAAGAAAAGAATTCTCACAAGTTGAATAGCTCCTGGGAATGACTCCATCACGGAAGCAGACATGTTTGAATAGCTTGCCCTTTTCACTCTGGCTTACTGCTGGTGTGAAAGTTGTCACCTAATCTTGGTCTGCTTTTGCCTTCGAGCCAGAGTCAGTCCCTTTCCTGCCTAAGATTGTGCTTGAGGATCAGGAATTCACTCTCTGGTTCATAAGGTCATTTCCTATCTTCCCCCATGGTCCCCAAACCAGGGTTGTAAGAGCTTTCTTCTAAGTATTTGACACCGTTTTCTAAAACATAAAATCATCTAGGTGGGACTTGAGAAATAGCAGCTGGAGAAAGCACCTACTATAACAGAAATTTGGGTCCTTACATTCCGAGTGTTAGAGTTAGGGCCCCTGACGAAGCCTCATTATTCCACAGTGTCACAAGGCAACAGCTCTTCTGATACAGCGTATTGGTTTTTCTTGCGGTATGCGGGCCTCTCACTGCTGTGACCTCTCCCGTTGCGGAGCACAGGCTCTGGATGCGTAGGCTCAGCGGCCATGGCCCACGGGTCCAGCCGCTCCGCGGCACGTGGGATCCTCCTGGACCGGGGCACGAACCCACGTCCCTTTCATTGGCAGGCGGACTCTCAGCCACTGCGCCACCTGGGAAGCCCGCGTATTGTTTATAGTCGTGCTCTCAAACCCTCTGAGGCATAGGACCAGGCTGGTTTTTCCCAATCCATTGCATACCTGTGCTACTACTCAGTTCACTCCATCTGAAATTCACTAGGTGAGCTCCATACCCCCACTGGTCCACAGCTTGTTCAAAGAGATGAGATGAGTCCGCTAATTGTGTACCTGGATGGCATGACTGTCAAATTGCTTTAGAAGTTTCTAGGTGCTGACTCTCTTTGTAATTCAATGGTATGAGGATCATTCTTTGAGCAGCCCTGTGTATAAGATGCTGTGTTCCGATTAGCCAAGTAAATGAGTGCTAGCACTGGCTGCTTCATTGGGGGCATTGAAGCCAGTGCTTTCATCTTCTTATTTCTTTACAGCTTTTAATGCCCGTATATGCGTAGTCTCTGTTTTTACGTTTCCTTTTTTGGGGGTGGTGTAGCGGGTGGACATAACTTGTATCTGAACCTACTAGGACAGGTATTCATGCTACAAAGATGAAATAGTTACCTGTGTATTTGAGCCCACAGTTTTCACCCTTATGTGATGATATGCCAAAAAAACAAAAAAAAAAAAAACAAAAAAAAAATTCAATACGTGCCAGCTTGGGAAAAACAGACAGACAAATAGCCAAAGAGAAGCCTGGGAGTCAACACACCGCAGAGAGATACTCAGTCATCTGTTCACCTGAGAGCTATGGAAGGCTCAGCCTGCCGTGTACTTGTTAACCATTCCAAATTGCCTCGTTGCTACCCACCAGGAAGAGAGCCTGTCATTTAACTGACATTTGGAAATCTGGGCACTTAGTCTCTAGGGTCAGAGAACTGGATATTCCATTGAAAAACTGAAATCCTCAATTGAGATTTCTCTCTCTTGAGTCAATGAAAAAATTTCCCCTAATACTGTTGATCATTTCTGAGTATTTTTAACCTGTCAGTGGATGCCAGAGACCTTTTGCTCTATAGAGAAGAAAGTCCTTGTGATACTTTATTGGAGGCTGGGACCACTCAGGCAAATGTGGAAGATTCTGAGACGCAGCTACGTCCTCCTGCAAGTTTTGCTGCGTAACATTGCAAACTTCCTTCCTCGTCGTAGACAGGTAAGACTAAGTCGAAACTTCATGAGAATTAGTAGGGAAGCTGGAACTGCTTTTGATGAAAGGTCAAGAAAGACAAAGCTCTTCCGGGAGGGTTCTCAAGGTAGGATCTGAGTACCGTCCAGACCAGATCACCTGATGCTTGTAAAAATGCTGACCTCAGAGTTACTGAATCAGAATATCTGGAGGTGGGATTGTAGCATCTAAATTTTAACAACCTCCCAATGGAGTCTTAAGCATATAAAAGTTTAATAACCGCTGATTTAGGGACAACATTCATTTTAGCTTAATCATTAGGCTCTGCCTATGTATCTCCAGGTATTTCTCTAGACTCTATTATCCCACGTGTGCTGAAATGAAGGAATTTGTGTCAAAATAATACTAGCAGCAATGAAAGGCCTCATCTTCCCAAATGTCCCAAATGTCCTCCCGCCCCCAAGGCTGTCACTGTTGCTAGGTTCCTAGTTATGGCTTCCCCTCACTGTTTTCCTCACTCAGATGGTGCAACCCCCCCTGTGCTGGGCTGTACTCTGCCCCTAGCCCAGACTACCCGTCCCCGCTGTGAGTTTATCACTAGCAGGTTTCTGTCAGTACGTAAAAGCTCAGCTCTGGAGGTCTGGCAGACTTGGGTTGGGTCCTGGCTCTGTTGCTTAGCACCTGTGACCTCGTGCTGGTTAAAATTCTCAGACTCAGTTTCCTCGTTTCTAAAATGGAGAGAATAATAGTTCATACCTTAGGGACTTCCCTGGTGGTGCAGTGGTTAAGAATCTGCCTGCCAATGCAGGGGACACGGGTTCGAGCCCTGGTCCAGGAAGATCCCACATGCCACGGAGCAACTAAGCCCATGCGCCACAACTACTGAGCCTGCGCTCTAGAGCCCGTGAGCCACAACTACCAAGCCTGCGCTCTAGACCCCGTGCTCTGCAACAAGAGAAGCCACCACAATGAGAAGCCCACACACCGCAACGAAGAGTAGCCCCCGCTCACTGCAACTACAGAAAGCCCGCACACAGCAATGAAGACCCAATGCAGCCAAAAATAAATGAATAAATAAAAATTAAAAAAAATAAAATTGTTCATACCTTAGAGGATTGTGTCAGGACTAAATGAGGTAATCCATGTGCCTGTCACATAATAGGTACTCGGTAAATTTTAGCTGTCATGGTATTAACACGAAATGTGGAAGCACAGCATTTATCACTATCATTACAACATCCTTGGATACAGAGCCGTATCCTTGGACTTGAGCCTCAGTGCAGGTGGGGACCACTCAGCCCACTCCCTGGAAGGGTAGTTCTTGCCTCTTGGACATTGCATGCCTTGGCCAGAGCATTGTTCACAGACACACGGATCGGCCTATTATCCAACTGCCTACTCAGCGTCTTTGGATCTCCCAAAGGGCACCCAGGCTCACGTGTCCAAAGGCAAGCTTGCCACTTCCCCTCCCAGGCTGCCCTCTTCCAGGTTCCCTTTCTCAGTAAAGGGCACAATGATCTCGCCAGCTGCATAAAACCAGAAACCTGAAAGTCGTCCTTCATCCTGATACTGCGTTATCCTTTAAGCCCATACTCAGTCATCACCAAGGCTGGTAAATTTTACTTAATACATTTCTCTTCGACCCATCTATTTCTCTCTTGTCCACTGCCACCACCCTAATTCAAGCTATATTAATTTTTAAAAAATAATGTGGGCCACCTCAATAGCCCCCTAACTGTTTTTCTGATCCCACACTTGCCTTCTCCAATATATTCTCTCCATGTCAAACAGAATAATTGACACAAATCTGATTCTAGCACCATCCATCACTCTCTAGTCATTTATTCTAGTATATTCTTCTTGACATTTATTTAACTTGACATTATTGACAAGTATATTACTTGAAATTATATTGCATATTTTTTGTTTGCAGTTTGACTCCCCCATGGGGAGGTAGGGATGGACCTATACACAGTTCTAGCTCACCCCTTTTATTCTCACCTTGAATATGGACGTGATGTCTGCAACTACAGCAGGCATTTATCAACCATGAGGTGGCAAACAAGTGGGAAACCAAGAGAATCTCAGAGAGACTCTAACATCCTTAAGGCTGATGTACATTAAATTTGAAAAATCCTGTCCTCAGGTGTTGACTTACTGAATTCACTTTTGTTAGACAATCATTGAGCATCTACTAAGTGCTCGGCTTTATATTAATCACTGTGGATGCAAAGATGGATAAGACAAATTTGCCCTCAAGGGGCTTACATTCTGTTTGTAATTTCAGTACAAGGTGGTAATGGCCAAAAAAATGTACGCAAAGCATCATGCCAGTGCGGGAGATGAAGAAACTACCTGAATCGAAAGGATATTTCAATCCTGCAGTTCCAACCAAGTAGATTTTTTACCCTGCTAACTTGATTCTGTGGATGTTCATTCTTTGTATTTGTAACATATTTAATATTATCCCCACTTTGGTAAAATTTCATGACAGCATATTTTATGGAGCTAATTCTATACAGTCAATTCAATGCCTTAATTTTATTGTCAGAACAGTTAAAATAATCCATTATTTTCCATTTTCATTCTTATTTTATCAAAATTATTTTCCTTTGGAGCAATTCTTTTTCATGGGAAATTTACAAAGACAGTTTACCAGTTTACAGTTGTTGCATTGTTTTATCTTGTGGTCATTATGTCAACCAAGCCCAGTTTGCCCAATTAAAATATTACAGACCCAAATTTAGTCAAGAATTGTTGATTTGTCTGTCAAATTTAATCCTTCAATTTTAAAAATTTATTTATTTATTTATTTTTGGCTGCACTGGGTCTTTGTTGCTGCTCCCGAGCTTTCTCTAGTTGTGGCGAGCGGGGGCTACTCTTCGTTCCGGTGCATGGGCTTCTCAGTGCGGTGGCTTCTCTTGTTGTGGAGCATGGGCTTTAGGCGCGCAGGCTTCGGTAGTTGTGGCGTGCGGGCTCAGTAATTGTGGCTCACGGGCTGTAGATTGCAGGCTCAGTAGCTGTGGTGCATGGGCTTAGTTGCTCTGCGGCATGTGGGATCTTCCTGGACCAGGGCTCGAACCCGTGTCCCCTGCATTGGCAGGCGGATTCTTAACCGCTGCGCCACCAGGGAAGTCCTTCCTTAAATTTTTTTACCATGTGAAATTTTAGTTGTGGCTAGTTTCATATGCTTTTGATTATTTTTCACAGGACAGCTTTTAGTTTTCAACAGAATAGTAATTCTTCAATCAGGTTTTTTTTTAACAAAAAAATTCTGTTAAAATTTTTCCATGATCATTTTTTACTTTGTCAGTTATTTTAAGTTGATTATTTCTACCAGTGATATTTATCATAAAATTAATCAAAATTAAGGGTTTTTATATATATTTTTCTAAGCTAATATATGAGAAAATTAGAACCATATTTCTCAGCTATTCCACCCCAGGCTGAACTTTTAGGCAGGACTGGCCTATTTTTTTGAGAATTCAGTTATTCTATTTGTTTCAGATCACTTTACATGCTGTGTACCGAGGGTCCAGCCTTGGCGGAGAAGAGCACAAGGTGATGCCAAAATGGTGCGGGTCAGAGAAGGTCAGTCAGCAGGGGAAGGGCAGTGGGGACAGGAACAAGGTTGCTATGACATTGAGGGGATAATGGGAAGCAAGTATGGAGACTGAAGTATACCTTTAAGAAGCTTGACTGAGAAGAGGAGAAGAGATACAAGCAGGAGGTAGAACTTTTTAGGATGGTGCAGACTTGACATGTTTATAGGCTAATGGAAAGATCTCAGTTGGGAGGAGGAGAATGAAATGCAGGGAAAGGACAATAAAGCAACAACAAGGAGGAAGAATGAAGGAACAAGACCAAGGGAACAAGTGGAGAGCTGGCTTTGAACTGGAGGAAAGGAGACAAAGATTAGTACAGGTGTAGGGAAAATTGAAAGGTTAATTTTCTCAGCGTGGCTGGAGGCAAAGTCCTCTGCTGGGTGACAAGGATGGTTGAGGGCTGGGTTACGTAGGGGCCCTGGGAACAATTGCTTTGGCTTATCCGGCAGGCTTTCCCACCTCCCTACTGGAAATAACATTCTCTTCATTTGGCAAACTCTTCCCCTATGGGTCATGGGATTTTGCATGGGACCCATATCCAAAGGAGATGTTAAGTGGAGAGCTTGATACATAAGTAGGCAGTGGATATATAAATTCAGACTTCCGGGGAGAGGTTAGTTGCCATCTGAGTAGACGACATGTAGTGACCTAGAACTGGATGAGCTCATCTATGGAGTGAGTCTCCATTAGCTGCAGAGAGGGCCAAACGAGGAGTCCTGGGGCATCGTCTAGCACTACAAGATGATGGAGAGGAGAAAAAGGTTCTGAACCATAGAGAAACCTTGAGAGGATCAATTTTATCGAAGGAAGGTGAAGCAAGTGAAGGAGGGAGGCATGAACTGCATACATGATGCTGAGCTGATGTAAATTGAGGACTGCACTGATGTTGGATTTGGCAAGGTGAAGGTCATCAGCTTCGACAAGAGTAGTTCTGGTGGAGAGGTGGGGATTAAAAGCCATATTAGAGGGGGATGAAAGAGAGAGTGGGTTGGAAGAGAGAGTGGGTTGAAGAAGAGGAGAGAGTGAGCTTAACTAATCCTTTGGGGGAACGGAGAAATGGAGTAGTAGTTGGAGGAGGGATGTGGGTTAAGGGAAGAATTTTGATTTGTTTTGCCTTTTAAAGAAGAAATATTACAGCATACATATATGTTGGTGGAAATGCTCCTATAGAAAAGGGAAAATCGAAGATGTAGGAAAGGGAGCGAATAACTATAATAGAAAAGACCTTGAGAAAGTAAGAGGGGATACGATGACTGTCAAGTGGAGGGTTTGGATTTAGATAGGATTAGGGACAGTTCATCTTCTGTCATTGACATAAGGCAGAGTATATGGTACAGATGAAGCCAGGTTGGTAGAGTTACTGACTGGAAAATGAGGCAGTTTTCTATTGATTGCTTTTAGTTTCTTAGTGAAGTAAGAAGCAAGATCATTAGCTGTGGGATTAGATGCAGTAGTTTCCTAGGTTAAGGTGAACCATCAAGTTGGATAATGTGAGGAGTGTAAATAAATAGACCACTGGATTTGGAAAATTGAGGTCATTGGCGACCTTGACCAGAGCCTTCTCCGAGGCAGTTTGTAGGGGAGAGGCGAGTGGTGTTGAGGCTAGAGAAGGAACAGGCTCACCAGTGGCTGGAGCTCTGTGTGTCTCTGTTATCTTGCTGAGGCCAGGATTCAGACTGGAGGAGGGGCAGCTGGCTGCAGTGACAGTGGTGGTTGATGATATTCCCAAGGTGAGGGAGGAAAGTTCTTTTTCTGCTCGGGTTCCTAAGCTGTACCATGTAAGCCTGGTCCTTTGCCCACATGTATGGAAGAAGCCTGACTCCAGAAGGGGAGAAAAGTGCTGATACCCAGAGGAAGGCAACATGGGGAGAAAGAGTTAGGGGCACATCACTTGAACTGCTGGATCCAGCCATGCCCTCCACTCATCCTCCCATGGTTTTCAAGATATGAGATGAACAAAGACCACCAAAATGAGAACAGACAAAGGCTATTTATTTGGAGCACAGAAGTCAGCCACCACCACTTGTATTTGGCAAAGAGTCAAAGGCAGGCAGAGGAGTGGGAAGGCTTTATAGTGGAAAATGGAAAGGCTTAGGTGTGCCCTAATGTAGAGATTGTTGGCCTAGGGAAACTGGGGGCAGGCTAACTAGAAGTAGATCATCCTATATGGTTGGTTAGGGGAACATATTTGATTTTCTCCGGTTGGTCCTAAGTTGGAAGCTCAGCAAAGAAACTTGGGAAGTTGGAAGTTTTTTACCAAGGTTTGCATGTTTGGGGCTGATTGCTGCAGAGGTTGTGGTTGGACTTCCTGGGTTGGTTGAGAGGCTGTGGATCAGAGTTCTGTTTTTACGTACGGTCTGACCATTGTCCATTTATATATTCCGTTTCTCAATCCCTATATATATATGTTCTCTTTTTGCCTAAGCTGGTTTGCGTTGAGTATCTGTGGTTTGCGATTGCAAGAGTCCTGACTACTACAGAGGAGTTTGGGAGCAATTTGAAAATGAACCTGGAGGTTGGAGGGCTGGGAGGGTAAGCAAACCCCAGAGGTGATAATCACCACTTTTAAACATCTACTTTTAACCAGGACCCTATATATATCATCTCAGTTAATCTCCAACAACCCTGTGATATAGGGTTATTTTCTCCATTTTTCACATGGGGAAATAGACTCACAGCAGGCAAGTAAGTTGCCTCAAGTCACACTGTAGCAGAGTCAAGGATCCAAACTTGAGTCCTCTGTTCTGAGTTCCAATGTTTCCGCTCTCAGGTTAGGATATTTTGGATGGAATAGGAAATGGAATTTCCTCCTTCCACATACCATGAGACTCAGAAAGACAGCTACGGATTTTCTTCAAGTTTGCTGCATCATATTTACCGGATTCCTATGAACACGTGTTAACACATCCTTTGTGATTCATTGGGTAGACATCTATTCTGTGATCATGACTTTATTAAGAGCAGTTGTGATATGGATGAAAAGTTAATTTTGAATCTTTGACAGAATTTTTTTTCTCATCCCCATCATACCATTCTGAAATGCAGTGTTCAAAAATGGGCTTCCCTGGTGGCGCAGAGGTTGAGAGTCCGCCTGCCAATGCAGGGGACACGGGTTCATGCCCTGGTCTGGGAAGATCCCACATGCCGCGGAGTGGCTAGGCCCGTGAGCCATGGCCGCTGAGCCTGCGTCCGGAGCCTGTGCTCCGCAACGGGAGAGGCCACAACAGTGCTCTCACTGTTGAGAGAGAGTCTCCCGCGTACCACAAAAAAAAAATAAAAATAAAAATAAAAAAAAAAAAATGAGTTATTGATCTTATCGATGATTATGACAGATAATTCTTCCGTGAAGATTGATCTGTAAAGCTCACATCTTAGAATCCCCAAAACATCATGTCTTGATGTTAGTAGGTATGTGTTAAAATAAATACGAACAATAAGAAAAACTATTAGGATAATAATTTTATTATTTTGTTGTATTGTTGAGGGAACACTTGGTGGGAAAGTTATTTCCAAATGTGAAGAAGAAGAAGAAAGTCTGTCCCTTGGGAGGGCTATGGGGCAAGGAGAGAAACCGTCTTTACGGGGGTAGAAGAGTTTGTTAGAACCTATTAGAAATTGGCCTGATTTGAGGGCTCCTCTCTCCACTAGGACCAGATTGTGGGGCTTTAGCCAAGAAAGAATCTGTTTTTTTTTTTTTTTTTTTTCTTTTTTTGTCTGCACGGATGATTAGGAAAGTTCATTGCTTTCTGGATCTGGACAGAATAATTAAAACAAACCCATCTTTCCTCTTATGTAAGATCCTTGTTCAGAACTCTTGATTTTGTCTTATTTCCCTCCCCAGTTTTGTTTATATCATTCTCCCTTAGAAACTTGTGCTAAAGCTAATATGTTCATTATGTGCAGGTGATAAAATTACTGATGTCCCTAAAGAAGCACTCTTAGTCTCCAACACGTAGACAATTTTTTTTTTGTATTGGTATGTGTGATAGATTTAATGTAGCTTGGCATATCAGTACATTCCAGGAGGGGGTGGAAAGATGCACCTGGAGGGATGACAATGATTGGTAGGGCTGATACAGATCCTCAGACCTTGAGAATTTGTTGTAGTCTATGATGTGTGAGTTTGGTTAATACTTCATTAATTTATTAAAGCCAGAGAACAAAAAACTGAATAAAATAATGGCTGTGTTCCCAGTACAATCTCCCACAGATGGCTGAGTGAGTCTAGTAAACAAAATAGAAATCAGGGGTATCATTTGGCCTGTCTGTTGATGGTAGCTTCTAAAATTTCATATTCCCTTTTTAATGCTTTGGAATTGGGGCGAATAACCAGCCAGTCTTCCTGCAGTAATTAGTATTGGTCTCAGCAGTTGTCAAAGCAGCTACTTTGTGATAATGTATAACCAAGGTTAGATCTCTGAGCTTTCACTGGATCCTGTCCTCTTAAACTCACAGTGGCTTTCTTTTGGGGATATTTTTATCTGGTGTCCATATGGGTACAAGTGACTTCAAGATAATGACATGTAAGCTTTAATGTATAAACAACCTTTGATGGAAAGGTTGAATATTGATTTTTTTCTTGACATGATATCTTATTGGCTTGCTTTAAAAATTATGAATTTTTTCATATATGTAAGTTAATGTTGATAATGTAAAGAATAGCAAAATAACACTCATGTACTCACCATTCAGCTTAAAAACTAGAACATAACTGATGGGTATTAACCCTTCCCATGTAAGTCTCTCTCCCCAGTCTCATTACCTTCCCATACTATGCACCCCCCTTCTTCCGTGAAACCACTATCTTGAATTGTGTGTTGACCATTCCATTGATTTTTTTTTTTACATCTTTATTGGAGTATAATTGCTTTAGAATGGTATGTTAGTTTCTGCTTTATAACAAAGTGAATCAGTTATATATATACATATGTTCCCATATCTCTTCCCTCTTGCATCTCCCTCCCTCCCACCCTCCCTATCCCACCCCTCCAGGTGGTCACAAAGCACCGAGCTGATCTCCCTGTGCTATGCGGCTGCTTCCCACTAGCTATCTACCTTACGTTTGGTAGTGTATATATGTCCATGCTTCTCTCTAGCTTTGTCACAGCTTACCCTTCCCCCTCTCCATATCCTCAAGTCCATTCTCTAGTAGGTCTGTGTCTTTATTCCTGTCTTACCCCTAGGTTCTTCATGACATTTTTTCCCTTAAATTCCATATATATGTGTCAGCATACGGTATTTGTCTCTCTCTTTCTGACTTACTTCACTCTGTATGACAGACTCTAGGTCTATCCACCTCATTAATAATAGCTCAATTTCGTCTCTTTTTATGGCTGAGTAATATTCCATTGTATATATGTGCCACATCTTCTTTATCCATTCATCTGATGATGGACACTTAGGTTGTTTCCATCTCGGGGCTATTGTAAATAGAGCTGCAATGAACATTTTGGTACATGACTCTTTTTGAATTGTGGTTTTCTCAGGGTATATGCCCAGTAGTGGGATTGCTGGGTCATATGGTAGTTCTATTTGTAGGTTTTTTTTTTTTTTTTTTTTTTTTGCGGTACGCGGGCCTCTCACTGCTGTGGCCCCTCCCGCTGCAGAGCAGAGGCTCCGGACGCGCAGGCTCAGCGGCCATGGCTCACGGGCCCAGCCGCTCCGCGGCACGTGGGATCCTCCCGGACCGGGGCACGAACCCGTGTCCCCTGCATTGGCAGGCAGACTATCAACCACTGCGCCACCAGGGAAGCCCTATTTGTAGTTTTTTAAGGAACATCCCTACTGTTCTCCACAGTGGCTGTATCAATTTACATTCCCACCAGCAGTGCAAGAGTGTTCCCTTTTCTGCACACCCTCTCCAGCATTTATTGTTTCTAGATTTTTTGATGATGGCCATTCTGACTGGTGTGAGATGGTATCTCATTGTAGTTTTGATTTGCATTTCTCTAATGATTAATGATGTTGAGCATTCTTTCATGTGTTTGTTGGCAGTCTGTATATCTTCTTTGGAGAAATGTCTATTTAGGTCTTCTGCCCATTTTTGGATTGGGTTGTTTGTTTTTTTTTAATTTAGCTGCATGAGCTGCTTATAAATTTTGGAGATTAATCCTTTGTCAGTTGCTTCATTTGCAAATATTTTCTCCCATTCTGAGGGTTGTCTTTGGGTCTTGTTTATGGTTTCGTTTGCTGTGCAAAAGCTTTGAAGTTTCATTAGGTCCCATTTGTTTATTTTTGTTTTTATTTCCATTTCTCTAGGAGGTGGGTCAAAAAGGATCTTGCTGTGATTCATGTCATAGAGTGTTCCGCCTATGTTTTCCTCTAAGAGTTAGATAGTTTCTGGCCTTACATTTAGGTCTTTAATCCATTTTGAGCTTATTTTTGTGTATGGTGTTAGGGAGTGTTCTAACTTCATTCTTTTACATGTAGCTGTCCAGTTTTCCCAGCACCACTTATTGAAGAGGCTGTCCATTCTCCACTGTACATTCCTGTCTCCTTTATCAAAGATAAGGTGACCATATGTACATTGGTTTATCTCTGGGCTTTCTATCCTGTTCCATTGATCTATATTTCTGTTTTTGTGCCAGTACCACATTGTCTTGATTACTGTAGCTTTGTAGTGTAGTCTGAAGTCAGGGAGCCCGATTCCTCCAGCTCTGTTTTTTTGTTCTCAAGATTGCTTTGGCTATTTGGGGTCTTTTGTGTTTCCATACAAATTGTGAAATTTTTTGTTCTAGTTCTGTGAAAAATTCGAGTGGTAGTTTGATAGGGATTACCTTGAATCTGTAGATTGCTTTGGGTAGTAGAATCATTTTCACAATGTTGATTCTTCGAATCCAAGAACGTGGTATATCTCTCCATCTATTTGTATCTTCTTTAATTTCTTTCATCAGTGTCCTATAATTTTCTGCATACAGGTCTTTTGTCTCCTTAGGTAGGTTTATTCCTAGATAGTTCATTCTTTTTGTTGCAGTGGTAAATGGGAGTGTTTTCTTGATTTCACTTTCAGATTTTTCATCATTAGTGTATAGGAATGCCAGAGATTTCTGTGCATTAATTTTGTATCCTGCTACTTTACCAGATTCATTGATTAGCTCTGGTAGTATCTGGTAGCGTCTTTAGGATTCTCTATGTATAGTGTCATGTCATCTGCAAACAGTGACAGCGTTACTTCTTCTTTTCCGATTTGGATTCCTTTTATTTCCTTTTCTTCTCTGACTGCTGTGGCTAAAACTTCCAAAACTATGTTGAATAAGAGTGGTGAGAGTGGGCAACCTTGTCTTGTTCCTGATCT
Source organism: Lagenorhynchus albirostris (assembly GCF_949774975.1). Taxonomy (NCBI): domain Eukaryota; kingdom Metazoa; phylum Chordata; class Mammalia; order Artiodactyla; family Delphinidae; genus Lagenorhynchus; species Lagenorhynchus albirostris. The sequence continues at coordinate 44,292,833 of NC_083097.1, forward strand.
TAGTGGAATTGCTTTCAGTTTTTCACCATTGAGGACGATGTTGGCTGTGGGCTTGTCATATATGGCCTTTATTATGTTGAGGGAAGTTCCCTCTATGCCTACTTTCTGCAGGGTTTTTATCATAAATGGGTGTTGAATTTTGTCAAAAGCTTTCTCTGCGTCTATTGAGATGATCATATGGTTTTTCTCCTTCAATTTGTTAATATGGTTTATCACATTGATAGATTTGCATATATTGAAGAATCCTTGCATTCCTGGAATAAACCCCAATTGATCATGGTGTATGATCCGTTTAATGTGCTGTTGGATTCTGTTTGCTAGTATTTTGTTGAGGATTTTTGCATCTATGTTCATCAGTGATATTGGCCTGTAGTTTTCTTTCTTTGTGACATCCTTGTCTGGTTTTGGTAGCAAGGTGATGGTGGCCTCGTAGAATGAGTTTGGAGAGTGTTCCTCCCTCTGCTATATTTTGGAAGAGCTTGAGAAGGATAGGTGTTAGCTCTTCTCTAAATGTTTGATAGAATTTGCCTGTGAAGCCATCTGGTCCTGGGCTTTTGTTTGTTGGAAGATTTTTAATCACAGTTTCAATTTCAGTGCTTGTGATTGGTCTGTTCATATTTTCTATTTCTTCCTGATTCAGTTTTGGCAGGTTGTGCATTTCTAAGAATTTGTCCATTTCTTCCAGGTTGTCCATTTTATTGACATAGAGTTGCTTGTAGTAATCTCTCATGATCTTTTGTATTTCTGCAGTGTCAGTTGTTACTTCTCCTTTTTCATTTCTAATTCTATTGATTTCAGTCTTCTCTCTTTTTTTCTTGATGAGTCTGGCTAATGGTTTATCACTTTTGTTTATATTCTCAAAGAACCAGCTTTTGGTTTTACTGATCTTTGCTATCATTCCCTTCACTTCTTTTTCATTCATTTCTGATCTGAGTTTTATGGTTTCTTTCCTTCTGCTACCTTTGGGGTTTTTTTGTTCTTCTTTCTCTAATTGCTTTAGGTGCAAGGTTAGGTTGTTTATTCGAGATGTTTCCTGTTTCTTAAGATAGGATTGTATTGCTATAAACTTCCCTCTTCAAACTGCTTTTGCTGCATCCCATAGATTTTCGGTCGTCGTGTCTCCATTGTCATTTGTTTCTAGGTATTTTTTGATTTCCCCTTTGATTTCTTCAGTGATCACTTCGTTATTAAGTAGTGTATTGTTTAGCCTCCATGTGTTTGTATTTTTTACAGATCTTTTCCTGTAATTGATATCTAGCCTCATAGTGTGGTGGTCAGAAAAGATACTTGATACAATTTCAATTTTCTTAAATTTCCCAAGGCTTGATTTGTGACCCAAGATATGATCTATCCTGAAGAATGTTCCATGAGTATTCTGTTGTTTTTGGATGGAATGTCCTATAAATATCAATTAAGTCCATCTTGTTTAATGTATCATTTAAAGCTTGTGTTTCCTTATTTATTTTCATTTTGTATGATCTGTCCATGGGTGAAAGTGGGGTGTTAAAGTCCCCTACTATGATTGAGTTACTGTTGATTTCCCCTTTTGTGGCTGTTAGTATTTGCCTTATGTATTGATGTGCTCCTATGTTGGGTGCATAAATATTTACAATTGTTATATCTTCTTGGATCGATCCCTTGATAATTATGTAGTGTCCTTCTTTGTCTCTTCTAATAGTCTTCATTTTAGAGTCTATTTTATCTGATATGAGAATTGCTACTCCAGCTTTCTTTTGGTTTCCATTTGCATGGAATATCTTTTTCCATCCCCTTACTTTCAGTCTGTATGTGTCTCTAGGTCTGAAGTGGGTCTCTTGTAGACAGCAAATATATGGGTCTTGTTTTTGTATCCATTCAGCCAATCTGTATCTGTTGGTGGGAGCATTTAGTCCATTTACATTTAAGGTAATTATCATTATATATGTTCCTATTCCCATTTTCTTAATTGTTTTGGGTTCGTTATTGTAAGTCTTTTCCTTCTCTTGTGTTTCTTGCCTAGAGAAGCTCCTTTCGCAGTTGTTGTAAAGCTGGTTTGGTGGTGCTGAACTCTCAGCTTTTACTTGTCTGTAAAGGTTTTAATTTCTCCATCAAATCTGAATGAGATCCTTGCTGGGTAGAGTAATCTTGGTTGCAGGTTTTTCTCCTTCATCACTTTAAATATGTCCTGCCAGTCCCTTCTGGCTTGTAGAGTTTCTGCTGAAACATCAGCTGTTAACCTTACGGGGATTCCCTTGTGTGTTATTTGTTGTTTTTCCCTTGCTGGTTTTAATATGTTTTCTTTGTATTTAATTTTTGACAGTTTGATTAATATGTGTCTTGGCGTATTTCTCCTTGGATTTATCCTGTATGGGACTTTTTGTGCTTTCTGGACTTGATTAACTATTTCCTTTCCCATATTAGGGACGTTTTCAACTATAATCTCTTCAAATATTTTCTCAGTCCCTTTCTTTTCCTCTTCTTCTTCTGGATCCCCTATAATTCGAATGTTGGCACGTTTAATGTTGTCCCAGAGGTCTCTGAGACTGTCCTCAGTTCTTTTTATTCTTTTTTCTTTATTCTGCTCTGCAGTAGTTATTTCCACTATTTTATATTCCAGGTCACTTATCCGTTCTTCTGCCTCAGTTATTCTGCTATTGATATCATGTAGAGTATTTTTAATTTCATTTATTGTGTTGTTCATCGTTGCTTGTTTCATCTTTAGTTCTTCTAGGTCCTTGTTAAATGTTTCTTGCATTTTGTCTATTCTATTTCCAAGATTTTGGATCATCTTTACTATCATTATTCTGAATTATTTTTCAGGTAGACTGGCTATTTCCTCTTCATTTGTTAGGTCTGGTGGGTTTTTATCTTGCTCCTTCATCTGCTGTGTGTTTTTCTGTCTTCTCATTTTGCTTATCTTACTGTGTTTGGGGTCTCCTTTTTGCAGGCTGCAGGTTCGTAGTTCCTGTTGTTTTTGGTGTCTGTCCCCAGTGGCTAAGGTTGGTTCAGTGGGTTGTGTAGGCTTCCTGGTGGAAGGGACTAGTGCCTGTGTTCTGGTGGATGAGGCTGGATCCTGTCTTTCTGGTGGGCAGGACTGCATCCAGTGGTGTGCTTTGGGGTGTCTGTGACCTTATGATTTTAGGCAGCCTCTCTGCCAATGGGTGGGGTTGTGTTCCTGTCTTGCTAGTTGTTTGGCATAGGATGTCCAGCACTGTAGCTTGCTGGTCGTTGAGTGAAGCTGGATGCTGGTGTTGAGATGGAGCTCTCTGGGAGATTTTCACCGTTTGATATTATGTGGAGCTGGGAGGTCTCTTGTGGACCACTGTCCTGCAGTTGGCTCTCCCACCTCAGAGGCACAGCACCGACTCCTGGTTGCAGCACCAAGAGCCTTTCATCCCCACGGCTCCTCAATTTGGGATGATTCGTTGTCTATTCTTGTAGTCCACAGATGCAGGGTACATCAAGTTGATTGTGGAGCTTTAATCCGCTGCTTCTGAGGCTGCTGGGAGAGATTTCCCTTTGTCTTCTTTGTTCTCACAGCTCCCAGGGGCTCAGCTTTGGATTTGGCCCCGCCTCTGCGTGTAGGTCGCCGGAGGGCGTCTGTTCTTCGGTCAGACAGGACGGGGTTAAAGGAGCCGCTGATTTGGGGGCTCCGGCTCACTCAGGCTGGGGGTGGGGGTGGGGGAGGGCGGGGCACGGAGTGCGGGGCGGGCCAGAGGCCGGTGTGACGCAGCAGCCTGCGGCGCGCCGTGAGTTCTCCCTGGGAAGTTGTTCCTGGATCCTGGGATCCTGGCAGTGGCGGGCTGGACAGGCTCCCCGGAAGCAGGGTGTGGAGAGTGACCTGTGCTCGCACACAGGCTTCTTGGTGGCGGCAGCAGCAGCCTTAGCGTTTCACGCCCGTCTCCGGGGTCCGCGCTTTTAGCCTCGGCTCGCGCCCGTCTCTGGAGCTCCTTTAAGCAGCGCTCTTAATCCCCTCTCCTCACGCACCAGGAAACAAAGAGGGAAGAAAAAGTCTCCTGCCTCTTCGGCCGGTCCAGACTTTTCCCTGGACTCCCTCCCGGCTAGCCGTGGTGCAGTAACCCCTTCAGGCTGTGTTCACGCCACCAACCAGTCCTCTCCCTGTGCTCCGACCGAAGCCCGAGCCTCAGCTCGCAGCCCCGCCCGCCCCGGCGGTGAGCAGACAAGCCTCTTGGCCTGGTGAGTGCCGGTCGGCCCTGATCCTCTGTGCGGGAATCTCCCCGCTTTGCCCTCCGCACCCCTGTTGCTGTGCTCTCCTCCGCGGCTTTGAAGCTTTCCCCCTCTGCCACCCGCAGTCTCCGCCTGCGAAGGGGCTTCCTAGTGTTTGGAAATCTTTCCTCTTTCACAGCTCCCTCCCACTGGTGCAGGTCCCGTCCCTATCCTTTTGTCTCTGTTTATTCTATTTTCTTTTGCCCTACCCAGGTACGTGGGGAGTTTCTTGCCTTTTGGGAGGTCTGAGGTCTTCTGCCAGCGTTCAGTAGGTGTTCTGTAGGAGTTGTTCCATGTGTAGATGTATTTCTGGTGTATCTGTGGGGAGGAAGGTGATCTCCGCGTCTTACTCTTACACCATCTTCCTGGAAGCCTTGGCATTGATTTTTTAAAATATATATCTCTATATCTGTATTATCAATAAACAAAATATAATTTAATTTTGCATTGAAAAAGTTTTACATAACAATATGTATTCTTACATAATTTGCTTTCCCACCCCTGAATATAATGTTGGGTAGTTTGTTTGTTTGTTAATGATTCTGGGATGTGCACATCAAGGACTATGAGGCCGGTGAAGGAGCAGAAGCAGATATACAAATCGATTGATGTTTTGGAAACTGATGTTTGAGTCTGTGAGAAAAGAATTAAAGTATTGGGCTAATGTATATACAAACTAAAAGGTGGCTGTGATGTTATAACAACAATGCTTTTATAATGGATTTTTGTGAAAGACTCTAGATTCAAACAGCTGGATTCAAATCCTACTTTCACCACTGTAGGGGGATTCCTAAAGAAGATTGTTATTATTATTTTGCCTTTGGAAAAAGTAGAGCGAGCATGAGTCTGAAAAAGTTTAGGTTAAGATATTGAATATATTTTGGATTTGAATGTTCCATTCTGAATAAATAAAACATGACCAAACTCCTAGACATCTGTCCTGGAAAAGGCGTTCAGACTGAAAATATTCTGTTCTGGGGTCCTGGTGCGGTGTGGGGCATGAGACAACATGGGGAAGGGTGGTGGTGATGAGGCATTTAATACATTTCCTTCCTTTCTCCTTTCTAGAAGTGTGTAGTAATGAGAGCTCAATTCACTTGGTCTTGGTGGATGAGTTAGAGAAAATTTGAATATACCTCAACTCTTGTCTCTCTGGCTAGCTCGTTGAAATTGCTTGAACTGCCATATACTTGGCTGTGTAATCTTGCCCTTTTTAAGACTTAGTTTCTTCGTGTGTAATGTAGAGATCCTATCCGTACAAATGAGATGATGCATGCAAAAATTTTAGGTGCAGTGCTGTGCTCATAGTTGCGTTATCGCTGTTACTATTATATCGCAATTACTTATTTTAAAAGCTCAACTCAGGAGTCACTGAACTATGGAGGTTTTCCCTGACCTTTCTCTGTCCTCCATTCCTCTTCTCAAATCTTCTTCAGAGTTTAAGATTTTTTTAGGGGACTTAGTGTTTTTTTAGCACTTACAGTTTGTGTCAATTAAAGCTTTTATCCTTATAGTACAAAGCTTACTTACTTGTCTGTCTTTCTCACTAGCCTGTGGGGTCCTGTATCCAACCTCAGGCCCAGAATATAGAGCTATTCAATAAATTTTGGTGTGTGATTGGACTAAAATAAATATCCCTTAAGATGTTAATATTATATTTACTAAATGTGAATTCAGCCAAGTGACTCTCATTTTCAGATAATTTATTAGCAGCATTTATTAACGTTCATTTGTGTCTGTGACTGTTAATTCTCCTAAACTCTCAAACCAGAGAGCATCATGGAAAATAGTGGCCTTGCATCACCGTGAATGGAGAGCCAAAATAAGACTTAGGACACAACACTTGGAAAATATATATTGCCCCTAAGGAATGGCTAAAAACAGAACAATGAAAACAAATTAGAGCTCAAAACCCAGCCCTCAAGTGAAAACATCTGTCTGAATTTTTCAAAAGTCTGAAAGCTTTACAATTTATATTAGTTTAATTGAAAACCCATTAAGTAAATCTGGGGAAAATCATTCTTATCCCTGGTAGAACTGCTTTCATTATCACCAACCCAAAAGCTATAACTGTAAATGGAAAGAAAATTTCTTAAAATTCTTAACAAAAGAAGGCATTTATTTTTAATTATTTTAAAATTAATTTTTATTGGAGTATTTTATTGGAGTTGATTACAGTGTTGTGTTAGTTTCTGCTGTACAGCAAAGTGAATCAGTTATACATATATCCACTCTTTTTAGATTCTATTCCCCTATAGGTCATTACAGAGTATTGAGTAGAGTTCCCTCTGCTATACAGTAGGTTATTATTAGTTATCTGTTTTACATATAGTAATGTGTATATGTCAATCCCAATCTCCCAATTTATCTCTCCCACCCCCCTTTCCATCACTTTCATGAGAGCTTGGACTTTTGACCATCACTTTCATGAGAGCTTGGACTTTTTTTTGAAAAACAAAGGGGTGAAGCTCAGGGTAGTTAACAAATATATCGAAGAAAATTTTCAGAGGGGCAGTTACAATTTAAGGTTGTACATTACCTTTCTTAATTTAACTGAGAAGTTTCAGTCTGTTCTAATGTGCACAGGCCTTCAGACACTGCAACACTTGGAATGTTTTTAGGGTCCATATCTGGCACCTTCAGTGGGTATAATGCTCTAGGCCATGAATTAAACTTAAAATGGTCTTTACAACTAGTAATTGCCATTGTGTGAATTTTTTAGTGTGTAACATCATGGTCCTTTAATATAGGCCCCCCTCCTTTTTTTTTTTTTTTGAAAATAAATTTGTTTATTTTATTTTTGGCTGCGTTTGGTCCTCATTGCTGTGCTTGGGCTTTTCTCTGGTTGTGGCGAGCAGGGGCCACTCTTCATTGCGGTGCGCGGCCTTCTCATTGAGGTGGCTTCTCTTGTTGCAGAGCACGGGCTCTAGGCACGCGGGCTTCAGTAGTTGTGGCATGTGGGCTCTAGAGTGCAGGCTCAGTAGTTGTGGCGCATGGGCTTAGTTGCTCCGCGGCATATGGGATCTTCCCGGACCAGGGCTCGAACCCATGTCCCCTGCATTGGCAGGTGTTTTCTTTACCACTGCGCCACCAGGGAAGCCCCCACCCTCCTTTTTGTAGCTAGTTTTCTCTGCTCTAGAGACTGGCCTCTAGCAGGAAGAAGAGGAGGGTGAACCAGTTGCATCTAGGAATGAGTTTAGGTCGTACTTGCATTGCTGGTTGAGGACATGGAGTCTACTGTGAACTCCAGAAGGGTGAGTGAGTTACATGGAGAATCAAAGCAGTCTATCTATTTTCCCACAAAACATGCCAGAAGCGAGACAACATCCGCTGAAGAGTAACTCTAACAAGTGGTATCTGTCATCCCGGGAGCTCAAAGCATTCATGGCCACTCACTCACCAAGCCGTGTGCCACACCTGTGCTGTTATCTATAGCTCATTTACAGATCAAGAAGCCAAATTTTAGCAGGTTTGACCCTGTGACTTAAAGGGAAGCAGGGGAATATATGAGAACATATCCTAGGGGCCAAGTCTTCTCACTCAGAGTAATCGTGGTGTGGAATGGGCTGTCAAGGAGGGACAGTGGGCACCACCGTTATCTTTATGATTTTGATTGGCCACTGTTTTGAACGATGGGGATTCTAGAGAGTGAGGAGGTAGTTTCTGCCCTAGAGGAGCTTCTAATTCCATTTGAGAACTTTGCCTCATGTGCGAAAACAAGTAGACAAAGCTAGTCTAGCCTAAGCGCCAAATAAAGAATTCAGACAGGAGGTTCAGAGGAGGGGATGTTGCTCAGGCTGAGGCTGTCGGAGATAACTTTACGGGGAAGGACGTTGAGTTGGGGCTTTGAGGAAAGACGGGACTTGGGCATGGAGAGAGGTGTGAATTCCAGGCTGAAAGATGCGAGGGCAGTTGGGGGGGAGTGACTCCCGTGGGGTGTAATGACAGAGAGGGAGGTACCACTTTTACCCAACCAGGTTAGATTACCCGACAACAGATCTCACATCTGCCTCCCGGAAGGCAAGGAGCCCGGGATATCGATGAGATAAAGCTGCGTTGCGAGGAGCTGGGGAAAGCTAATTGGAGATAGGAAAAAGGGAAGAGAATCGTCATTCTGTGCAGGCGCAACTAAGCTACGTGCTTCTTTAAGGGACACATGTACAGAAAATGGCAGCATCGGTACCTGAGGGTGGAGGTTTTGGCCCTCTGACGTCAAAAGGTCACCAAGAGGACACTCGCACAGGCCCAGTTGGAGTGACCGTAATCCAGTCCTAACCGGCTCGAGCTCGTACTGGACACAGCTGACTCCAAGTTCCTGAAGAAAATTCGGTCAAACATCTTATTGCTTACGCTACATGAGGCTTGGAGGACAAGCAGGTTTTTGTAAAAAACAATTAGCTTGATCAGTGAAGGCAGGTGACAGGTGTAATGGATCTAACTGATGATTACCCTCCGTTCCACCACCTTAAAGCGAGTTTAAAAAATCCCTAGAATCTCTGAGCAGGGAACAAGCTCTTTTCTCTGAGTTTCTGGAAGTGTAATTTCTTTTGTGAGGTAAGCGTCTGCCTGACCATCCATTCTCTGAAGGTCATGATGACCAGATTGAGGTTCTGTTTCACCTGCTGGATTTTTACTGGGCAGGATCCAGATTGGAGCAGCTCTCCTCTCTGCTTCCTCATCCTGAATGGTGGCCTTGTCCTTGCCTACAAGAAGTGGCCTGGGGCTTCCCTGGTGGCGCAGTGGTTGGGAGTCCACCTGCCGATGCAGGGAACACGGGTTCGTGCCCCGGTCCGGGAAGATCCCACATGCCGCGGAGCGGCTGGGCCCGTGAGCCATGGCCTCTGGGCCTGCGCGTCCGGAGCCTGTGCTCCGCAACGGAAGAGGCCACAATAGTGAGAGGCCACAATAGTGAGAGGCCCGCTTACCGCCAAAAAAAAAAAAAAAAAAAAAAGAAGTGGCCTGAAGCAAACGGAGACAGTGCTGTTTTGTGAAAACCAAAGGAAGGATTTTAAGAAGGAAGAATGGTCAATAGTTTTGACGGATGCGAAGAAGTCAAGAATGAGGTTAGAGAATCTAACTTTTTATGGTCGATAAGTAGAATAATTTATTCGTTTCTTTGTGGATTAAGGGGGTGCAGATAATCTGAGTCAGGCATTGCCAGGTGTCCTGCACGAGCTTGAACAAACTTTCCAGTGACTCGTATATATGTTATTTAAAAATTTTCACCATTATCCACGTATTAAAAATTAAACTCAGCTCTTCTGCAAGATGCATATGTCTAGTGCATGTGTTCTGGAGGCTTTTATTATGTTAAAGAATTTCTGTAGCCTGTTATTAAAATTAAGTGGTTTATTTCGACATTAGGCAGAGGGGTTTGACTAATGTTAACATTCTAAGAGAAATTTGTGGAAAACAGTTTTTAAGTTGAAACACTGATACAGCTGATGCTAATTGCTAGTCTCCTAGTTAAAGCTCGCACATTTTTTGTAGGGAAGTTAGGACCCATTTGATTTGGAAGTTTAGGAAAGTCCAGTAATAAACCAATAGGAAGGAGGGATGCTTTGAATAGGGAAGCAGAAGACGAGTAAAATGAACAGGTTTTTTTTTTGGCAAAATATTTAATTATAACAGAAAATTATTAAAGAAAAGTGGTAAATGCTGCTACACTATCATAGCAATTATTTTTGCTTTATGAAAATATTTTACTCCTGCCTTGCCAAGTTTCTGTCCATAATCATGCAATTTTAAAAACATTGTTGTAGTATAGGGTACGTAAAATGGAGTATTCTGTCTTTTAACTTAGGATGTGCCTGACATATGTTGATATTCCTATTTAGTTTCCATAATTAACTTTTAACATTGTCTTGTAATATTCTGGTAGGGGTTTCCTCTCAGTTCCTGCCTCTGGCCAGTGACTTACGTTTTTCTCTCTGGTTGTCAGCTCACAGCCCAGGGGTAGAGTCAGTGCGGAGTTTGGGTTTAGGATCTTCATAATATTTGCTGGTAGCTGATTTTGCCAAGGATATGCTCTCACTGGGCATTTCATGCCACCCTCAGGCTGGGGAAGACCGTGAAGGAGGAGAAACGGGACTTTCTCCCGTGGAGAGTGGGAGAGAGAGAAGCTTGTGGAAGGAGGGAGAGATGCCAGGGCCGGGAGAATGGTTTCCTTTCTCATCCTCGCCCTGCAGCTTTCTTCTTTGACTTTCTGCCCACGTTCAAGCTCTGTCTGCACCCATTGTTGCTTATCCTCCCCTTTGTTCCGGCTCCTTCTTTACCTCTCTCTTCATGGCTCTCCCCTCAAGGTTAGTGTAGTTCAGAGATTCTGAACCCCAGCAGTGCCTACCTTTTAAATACGTATTTTGTAATGTACCTTTTACTATCTTGAAATGCAATTTATAGGTCATAGTAGCTGAACACGCATAATTTAACAAAATCAATATGATGCTCTAACTGTAAGATAAAGAAAAAATAAAAGGCCATCAGTTTAAAATAAAATCAGGCACACCCACAAATGCTCAGGCACAGCTGTACTAGAAGTCTCTATGAAGGAGACAGATGCTCACGCCTACTGATAATGAATACGCTTGGTATTAAGAGAAATAGCATTCAACTGGGTATTTTTGGCCTCAGAAATTTTCAACATATTTGAAAGTGTGCATAAGGGCTAGAGAAATATCTGCCTATCAGGTGTCTCCAGCCCCTGCTTGTTAAATGCCAGTATACCCCCAATCACTATGATGATCAAAATTACCCCAATAAAATTAAAAACCCCCTTTAAGGTGTGGTACCATTCCCATTGAAAATCACTCCTGTAGTTAATGGAAGGCTGAATTCTGAGCTTCAGTACCTGGACCCACGTCATGTCTTTCTCGAGCTATCTCTGGGTGAACAGGACCAGTGGGATTTTCGTAGCTGCGGGCACTTCCTGGTGGGTCTCTGGAAAGGACCCCCCGAGTGGGAGCCAGTCCGTAGGGAGGTCCTCCTCCCTGATTTCTATGACATAGAGCCACAGTGTGCTTGGCCTGACATCATGCATTGCCACTTCTTTTGGAGAGTGAGCCTCCTCTCCCCTCCAGCCAGAAGGTTCAGGAATCTACACCAGACTCTTAGGGGCATAGTACAGTAGCACCAAACACAGTACCCTGCCCTCCGAGCCACATGGAGGAACGTGGTACCCAGTCTGGCCCAATCAGAGTGTTTCTCTGGGATTTTTCACATCAAAATTGATGGAGAGGAACTTTCTTTGCTCTGGGCATGTTGATGAATGAAGTCCAGAAGCTTCTAGAAGTTGTAGTTTAAGCTTGTGGAGAAAGCTGCCATGTGGAAGCAGAAATAGAGACATTGATATCTGACAGCGATCTTTGAGGCTGAGCGCTCTCTCTGCCCTTTCCCTTCCTTGCCCACGGTAGTTTGAATTGTATCTCTGCGATGGGCAAGCTGGCCAGCCCAAATGCCTTTCCAAGAAGTCCTACCCTTATCCAGGGCTACCGCGTGATGCAGTTCTAGAACTGCGCTGTTCCATGTGGTAGCCCTTAGGCTTATGTAACTGTTTTTTTTAAATACACTTTAATTTTTAGAGCCGTTTTAGGTTCACAGCAAAATTGAGCAGGCGGTACGGAGCTTTCCCATGTACTCCCCGCTCCCGCCCATGCACAGCCTCCTGCATCATCAGCATCCCCGTTACAGCTGATGCACCTACACCGACGTGTCATCACCCAGAGTCTGTGGGTTACTCGAAGGTGTTACTCTTGGAGTTGTGGGTTCTGTGAGTTTAGACAAACGTATAACGACACATATCCACCATTAGAGTATTGTACAGAGTAGTTTCACTGCCCTACAAGTCTTCTGTGCTCCAACTATTCTTCCCTCCTTCTTAACTCCTGGTAACCACTGATCTTTATACTGTCTCCATACACGTGCAGCTTTTAAACTTTTGAAATGCGACTAGTCCAAACTGATGAAAGTGTAAAATACAAACTGGATTTCAAAAATTTAGTACTAAAAAAATGTAAAACATCTCAATAATTTTCGTATTGATTATATGTTACTCTTTGGATCAGTGACACTTAGTGACACTCTTGGATCTACTGGGTTAAATAAAATATAATGTTAAAATTAATTTTACTTGTTTCTTTTACCATTTTAAATGTGAGTAGAAGAAAATTAAAAATTAAATTAAAAATTAATTAAGAACTAAATTAAATTAAAAATTACGTATGTGGCTTACATCTGTGGCTTTCATATAGTTCTTTTGTACAGTTCTGGTCTATTGCCCTCCCCTTTTTTCAAAACACAGTTTTTTATTGAAGTATAGTTTATTTACAGTATTGTATTAGTTTCAGGTGTACAGCAAAGTGATTCAGCTATATATATACATTTTCCTTTTTCAGATTCTTTTTTATTATAGGTTATTACAAAATATTGAATATAGTTCCCTGTGCTATACAATAGGTCCTTGTTGTTTATTTTATATACAGTGGTATGTATCTGTTAATCCCAAACTCCTAACTTGTTCTGTCCCCCCTGTTCCCCTTTGGTAACCATAAGTTTGTTTTCTGTGTCTGTGAGTCTATTTCTGTTTTGTAAATAAGTGCATTTGTGTCATATTAGATTCCACATATAACTGATATCATATGGTATTTGTCTTTCTCTGACTTCACTTAGTATGATAATCTCTAGGTCCGTCCATGTTGCTGCAAATGGCATTATTTCATTTTTTTTAAAAAATGGCTGTACAGCTCTGGTCTAGAATACCTACCCTCACAATCCTTTCTATCCCCGTCAACTTCCCTCGGAATTCAGTCAACAGGTCAATTTTGTAGATTAAGATGCAGAAGGGTTCCTAGGTGCAGATCCCAGTTTATGAGTTTTGCTCTGCTATTGGTGTATGAATTTTGTCCATGAGACTGGATGGATTTTGAAGAACACACACAGGCTCAGCTTCTGGTCCCTCACCAACACCTCTGTTCACAGAGATCAGCAGGGCCATGGTTTAACAATCCCAGCTAATGACACGCTGCTAGTTTCTAGCCAGTAGATAGTGGTATTTTTCTACCAGAAGAAAGAAGCCTATAATCTCTGCCCTTCATGCCATTGACATTTATTAGTACTTTTCGAAAAGACAGTGACACAGGTTAAGGAATTCAAGTTGCAGGTGCAGTTTCCACCATATTTTAGTGAGATGTTGATGAAACGAGATTTTATGGCTGTCAGCACCTCCAGTTTAGTCATTGAAAGTAATTGTGGCGTTCATGAACCTCAGAGATCCCTAGATTGTAGTTTGATAGCTCACACAAATTAGGTCCTGATTAGCCCCTGAGAGGTTTGGTGGTAATTGACTGAGAGAGGTAAACAGGCACACACACACACACACAGATACACAAATGTGTGTGATGTGTGTATATATATTCCAAATTGTTCCTCATTCCTAGAAAGTGATCGAGGTCCTATGAGTGAGCGTGTATGGTCTAGATTCTGAGGAACACGCTTGTTTAGAGAATGCTTATTGCAGTTAGAAGCCTTTATGAGGGCCTCAGAGTTAGGCCGAGTGAACTGATCAGCGTATTTTTGGCTCTCTGGGGGCCCCTGAGGGTAATAGTCACTACCAGAGAACTTATCTGTAGGACTCCACAGGGCCACCAGCCTAGTAGAAAATGGGAAAATGCTGGAAGATTTTGCTGAAGAATCATAGTGCAGTGAAAAACGCATGGAAAATTGAGTCACAAGACCTGAATTTGAGTCCTAGAATCCATCGTTTACTAGCTACCATGACTTCAGGGAAGTTGGCTAGCATAGCTTCCAAACCTGTAAAATAATAATGATGTTAATAATAATAAAAATAATAACCCCCAACTTGCATGGTGGTTTTGAGGATTTGAGGTGCCATATGTAAAAGCAATTTTATTAATAGAAAAATAACTTTATAAATATTACTTGATGTCCTGGTTAATAAATACTTTGGCTATAGGGAATTTTTAGTTATAGCATCATGTATACATATAGAGTGGCAATTTTCCAAAAAATGAACACAGTAAAGTACATTAATAGTAAAATTCCACTAAACACTTAATGTTTTTGGATTATTCTAAAGGCATGCTAGGGTTTTGGCATGCCCTGTAATTTAAATTACATACCAATTGCAGCAGAAGATAAGAGAGTAGTATAATCAGTTAACCTTCGGACAAATAAAGACTTTTCTGTATAGTGTTTTAACGTGGACCCTGTCGTTCCTGTGATCTTCATAGATGCTCTAATGATAATCCATAAGTAAAACCTAATATCTATTAAAATTTGCTTAGCAGATCCCAATAACTGCTGCACTAGGCTAGGCCAGAGAGACTGGCCTTTGTTGAAGGATGGGGGAGAAGGAGGCCTGGGATTTGGTTCAAGGTTGCTTTTACTTGGCTTTTCTCCTATGGTGGCTTATCAGCAGTATGAAGGATGCACACGATATAGGACGTGAGTGGGTACGGGTCTCGTTGCTTCCTTCGTATTTCAGGGAGGTGCCTCCACAGTTTGCTGTCCTTGGCCAACCTTGAGAAGTAGGAAGTCTGCCAACTTGGAAGAGAACAGAATCAACTGCCTTTTATGCCCTGGCATCCAGAAATACATTATTTGAGCATATAATGCAAAAATTTGCCCCCCTCAGCACGCAGAGTCTCCAAGGTCCAGGTTCTTGCTGGGCCAGCACCGTGATAATATACTCTAGGCCAGGCCATGGCCTGCCTCATCCTTACAGGAACAGTCCTTTCAATGGCTGCCTCTGTGGACTTACTGTATCTAAAATACATGTCTGGGTTCATGGTCTGCTTTATTTTTATTTATTAAAAAATTTTTTAAAAAACAATTTATTATTTTGGGTTGCGTTGGGTCTTCGTTGCTGGGCGCGGGCTTTCTCTAGTTGCGGCGAGCGGGGCCTACTCTTTGTTGCGGTGCGCGGGCTTCTCATTGTGGTGGCTTCTCTTGTTGCGGAACGTGGGCTTGAGGTGCGCGGGCTTCAGGAGTTGTAGCTCATGGTCTCTAGAGCGCAGGCTCAGTAGTTGTGGCACACGGGCTTAGTTGCTCCGCGGCATGTGGGATCTTCCCAGACCAGGGCTTGAACCTGTGTCCCCTTCCTGGGACTTGGAATGCCACTTGGAATGCCAATGCCACTGCATTGGCAGGTGGATTCTTAACCACTGCACCACCAGGGAAGTCCCTAGTGATTCTGTTTTAAAGTATAATTCCCCTTGAGAGGGCACCAGCGTGTTACTGTGAATTAGTTTTTATCTGCTTTATTAGAGTTCTGCCATAACGGGAACAAGGCAGTATAAACACCCTGGATCCCTGTGGGGTGAAATGAGGTTCAGAAAGGAGGATGTTTCCTCCCAAACAGCTTGTCAGTCTTTCAGGAAGGAGGGTTGGGTTTATATGTGTGCCCAGGTTGTCAAAAGTGGATCAGGAATTCCCTCTATGCCCTGTTTTTCATCAATGGCTACCACTGAGTATTGTGTCTTTCAAAATGAGTTGGCAACTGGGCCAATGACTAGAAGAAATATTAAGCAAAGAACTTTAGAGAAATGTATAAATCCCCCCATCCATCCATCCCCCCATCCATTTATCTTTTCATCCATCACCCATTCGTCCAGCCTACCACCTTGCTCATTTCACAAATGTTTCTCGAGTACTCGTTGCTATGCAGGACACTGGTTAAATGCTATGGAGGATGTAGCAGTAAGTTAGATATGGTCCACACCATCACCAGATTTAATAAGGGAGATAAAACATATGCATGTTAAACTTAAATAATCAGTGAACATTTATTTATAATCTACTTCACATGAAACACATTATGTATATATTAAAAAGTTGAGGAAGACTCTCTGCTTTCAACAAGTTTACATTGTGTCACCACATTAGTCAAATGCCAAAATAATTATGATAAAAGGCATATTATGATACATGACATAAAAGAGGCACAAAGCAAGTGCCTTGGGGTTGAGAGAGGGAAGGTCGTACACATAGTGGGCTGAGAGGATGGGGAAAGTAAAACTCATGAAGAAAGTGTATTTGAGCTGGGGCATGAAAGATGAACTGGCTTAGAAGAGATGGTGACAATGAGGGAACAAAGACACAGAAGGAGGAAATCACGAGGCATGTTTAAGGAAGAGTGAGATGTCCAGTTTCAACAAAGTGTAAGATAATATGTAGAGGGGAGAGTTTGGAGTCAATGGGGAGCCAGTGAAGGTTGTTGAGTGGGTGAGTGGCATGAGAGAAGAGCTGTGAACTGGGAAGATTAACTGGAAGCAGGTCTCAAAAATGGGTTAGAAGAGACAGACAGTAGGTGGGGAGATCCATTTAGGAAGCAATTAAAGTAGTCCCCAGGGGGAGTTGATGAATGTTTAAAGTGCAGTAGAAAGCAGTTTTAGATTGAGAGGCCTTGCAGAGGCAGCTAATTAGACAATACATTTCAATAACAATATTTAAAAAGAATAGAAAATATTTATTGAGCCCTTTTTATATGCCAGACGTGGTGCTAAGCGTGTTTTCTTGTTTAATTTTCACAACAGCTCTTTATGATAGAGACTTTTATTGTCTGTACGTTACTGAAGAGGAAATGGTATTTTCTAGAGGCTAAGTCACTGGCTTAGGTCACTTAGCTGTAAATAGCAGAGTCTGGATTGGAATCGCCATTAGCCAGCCTGCAGAGCTCTGAACAAGCAGGCCACACTGCCCCTCCAGGTTACAGCCCAATAAAGCCTTGCAAAGCCTTTATGCATCAGATTTTATACCTTAAACCAGAATAATAATGACCTGATACTAAATAAAGATAAGATCAATGGCATGTTCCATGTTTAAATGAAGATTTAAAACAATGGGTGCTGTATTATTCATTTCCCTTTCTGTCCCTTGTTTTTAAAACTTGTCAGGTTCACCCTTCTTTGCAGTTTCATCAAGACACTTGTAACTTCAGGCTGTGTTGTGGATAATAAAAATGCTAAGAGATTTTCTCCCGTGTGTTTAGTCCTTGTCCAAGGGTTCAATGCTTTTATCACTCTAGAGAATCCCCATAGCACAGCGACTCTGGACCCAGGCTGCCCGGGCTTGCTCTTTGGCTCTGTCAATGACTAGCTGTGTGCTCTTGGGCAAGTCACTCAACTCCTGTGTGCCTCAGTTTCCTCATGACCCCTTTTCAGGGTCATTGAGAGGGTTATATGAGGTATCTGCCAAGCCCTTTGAACAGTGCCTGCCACAAAGTGAGGGCTGTGTACGATAGTTATTATCATCACATTACTTCAGAGTTACTAATTTCTGTCTCCTCAGATTTTTCTTTTAGGGCCTGCCTCTGATTTCCTACCCCCTACCTCTCCAGTCTACCTCCATCAACTCTTAGGCAGGTACTAGTAACTCTTCTGTTGTTAGATGTCACGAGAGCCCAGCTCTAAGGTGTCTTCCTTCACCTTTCCCAAGGTTTTACAGGTAATGTAGGAGGCCGTCTGTTTTAAGTGGCAATAGTTTGGACACTGGAGTCAGACAGAGTAGCTTCAAATCCTCGTTTCATTGTTTGCTCACTATATAACCTTGGACAAGTTACTCACCTTCCCTTTAGTAGTTAAAGTCATGCTAGTTGCTGTAACTGATAAACCTTCAAAGCCCAGGCTGGATCCGGTAGAAGCTTGTTTCTATAAAGTAAAAAAATCAGGTGCTCCTGAGTAGTGAAGTGATGCGGGCTCCCAGGTTTTCCCTCTTCAGGATGTGGTTTCCAAAGCTGCTCTGGAGAAGGAAAGAGACTGGAGGAGTCTATGTGGAGGTTTTCAGGGCCAGGACTTAGAGTTGTCTTGTCACCTTGGCTCACGTTTCATTGTCTAGGATTTAGTCAAATGGCCTCACAGGAGCCTGGGAAACCTTAGCTGTTAGCTGTAGGCATAACAGTGCTGCTTCACATGCCACCCCAAACTCTGCAGCTTGTAAAACTGTCAGCGTTTATTGTTGCACTCATGGGTTTGCAGGTTAGCTGCAGCCTGGATGACCTGGGCTGGGCTTGTCTGGGTGGCTTGGGCTCAGTTCCGCTCCCCACATGTTCATGCTGTGGTCCAGGCTCAAAGAGCAGCCACTACCTGGAGGAAGCTCTTCTTAAGGTGATGGCAGAAGCATAGGAGGTATATTCATTTCTCAGGGCTGCCATAACCAAATACCACAAATTGGGTGGTGTAAAACAACAGAAATGTACTCATTCTTAGTTCTGGAGACTAGAAGTCCAAAATGAAGGTGTGTCCAGGGCCGTGCTCCCTTGGAAGGCTCTAGGGAGGAATCCTTCCTTGCCTCTTGCAGCTTCTGATGGCTCCAGGCATTCCTTGGCTTATAGCAACATAACTTCACAATCTGTGCCTTCATTTTCTATGGCCTTCTTCTCTGTACAGCTGTGTCCTTTTCTGTTTCTTATAAGGATACTCTCCTTGGACTTCAAGTCTACCATATTTCACTATGCTCTCATCTCAATCCTTAATTATACCTGCAAAGACTCTGTTTCCACATAAGGTCACATTCTGAGGTTCTGGATGGACATGAATTTGTGGGGGACACTATTCAACTCACTACAGGAGGGCAAGACCAACCAGGCAAGTACATCATATCTGCTCATGATGGCCAAAGCAAGTCACATGGCTAAGCCCAGTCCCACCTCTGGGGGGGGCGGGCAGTTGCAGTTACTGGACAAAGGGTGTATTCAGAGGGGGGAGGTAAAGAAATGGGCCAGTAATTCAGCCTACTACAAAAACATAGTTTGCCGTGAGTCTAGAAGAAGGGATTGGTTGGTGATTCTGTAATACTTCTTCCTCATCTGTATAAATGGGTTTACTGAGAAGTACATAACTCATGGGTGTTGTGATGATTAAAGACATGTAAGCTGCTTAGCACAGTATGTAGCACATGGCAAGCACTAAATTAATGTTAGCTATTATTGTCCTTATAGAACTTCCATTCCTTTTCTCCCGTCTGCTTCACTTCTCTTTATTATTCCTTATATTCCTCCCCCCTTTTGCTAATTTCCATCAGCACAAGTAATTTCCATTTTGCATAATTCACATAAACCAGAAAAGAAATCCTCCTGGTGATGATCCTGTTATATTAGAATTTGGAATGAAAGGGGCTCAATTATCAGGAGAGAGAACTATTTAGGACATTCAGTATTAAGATAGTGCGCAATGGTGGCAATAAACAAGGCAGACAAGTGCTTTGACCTCTATGAAGGGAGGTTGCTGTGGGAAGAATTCGGTGAGGCTTTCGCGAAAGCAGTGGGAGTGGAACGGGACCATTACCTTTGCAGAGCGGAAACAGTCCAGCTCAGTTTTGAAGCAAAAGCGGATCAGGTCAAGACAACACAGCAAAGGATGCTACGTTATCACCAGCCTGGCCTCTTGGCCGAGAGATAAGAACGGGTTCCCCAGTAGCAAATGCACTCTGTTTGGAATATGAGTTGTTCTATGCTAAGGAGTCATATTTCATCATTTCTGGGAGTTGATGCCAGAGAAGGAACTGTTGTCACATGAAGCCTTTTTATAAAAACTGTTTATTTGGTGGAGTCTTTATGTTTAACTTTTGTACCAAAATAATTTCTGAATGATGACTCACTTCCAACCTACATGGCATGCACAGATGCAGCTAATGTCACATGTTGTTGAAGCTCACTGTTTTTTCATCTTAAAGAGCTAGTGTGCAGCTTCTGCTAAGGTCTCAGGGTTTCCTGAGATTCCTGTGAACGCAGTATTGCAAGCTGCACCTTAGGCAGAGAGTGATGGGACAGGGTGTGACCTTTTAAGGACTGTATGGACAATTGGAGTACACAGGAAGCTCAAACACTGCAGATGGACTCAGGGACTCTCTTTGTGTCTGTTAGCTGTGGATGTCCTTTGTAATCTTGAAAACTTTAGGAAAGAGATCAATAGTTTCCATCAGTTGTGTGATTACAAATTTCTAATGGTGTAAATGTAAACTTTTATGTGAAAATACACATGATTAGTAAAATGGGTTCCCCTGCAAAGCCTGGAGCCAGCTCTACTTTGTTCAACACACTGCTGTGCAAAGGAACACCTCCTGGCCAAGAGAAGTGGGTGTGGGTTAGGAAACATGAGTCCTTGGCTGGAGGTGGAGAGGGGACTCCTGGACTTGGAGGGGGATGTGGTCTTGCCCAGCAGAGGGCAGAGCTGTTAGGGGCCCTCCCAGGAAGCTTCGCATATGGGTCACCTGGAGAGTGAGGGATCATTGCTCTTCTCCCATTGACCTCTGGGTCCAGAGGATGACCACAGGCTTCTTGGTCCCTCCTCTACCATCCATGAGTGTACGTGAGCGTGCGTGTGTGCGTGTGTTTGTGTGTGTGTGTGTGGGAGTGGGGAGGAGGCTGGAATACCAAGACAGAGGCGTTAGTTATCCACTCGCCTCTGTGCTCTGCCACTGTGCCAACAGCATCCAAATGCACCCATTTGGATTCTCCACCCAGACGTAGCTACACAGGCCCCTCATAGCCCCTGGGCCTCACTGGAGTATGGGGCAGACACTGTCTATTGCCTACTCACGAGCCATTTCCTTTTTCAACCCCCTTCTTTCCTACTAACGGAACCTGATTTATTCAGGGAGCAGGTGGAATAGCAGGTTGATCTTGGGGAACACAGACCCTTTGTCAGCCTATAGGATAAAGCATTGAAATCAGTTAAGGGAATTTCATTCCTTTTGGTTCGTGATTGGTCTAAGTATTTCCATATAACCCAGTTTTGATGAACTAGATGTAAGTGGAAGTCTGCAGGGGATGGCCTTCTTTGGTGGGGTGGGGAAGAAAAAGCTGCATGAGATGGGGCCTTTTAGCCTTTTCTTTTCTTCCTACCTGGAACATGGATGTGATGCCTGGAGGTTTAGCAGCTATCTTGAAACCATGAGGTAAAAAAAAAACAAACCAGCATACTGAAGAAGTCAGAGTAAAAAGACAAAAAGAACCTGCCTTGGTTTGCTTATTTCCAGACTGTTTTATTTTATAAGGAAAATGTCTCCCTACCCCAATAAATGAGATCCACTGTTACTCTGTTTTTCTGGTACTTGTAGCTAAACACTTTGGCTTAGTTTCACTATTGGCTATTTTCCTAAATTCTGCAAAATGTGAGACTGCCCCAATGCAGGGAACAGGTGACAGTATTGGGGAAGAGAAGAAGGTGGTCCAACGAAATGGTGCTCTCCTCTAACTCACCAAAATCTTGAGGTGCTACTCTCTGATTACAGTACCTCTGTGACAAATGTGACACTAAATAGGTGTAAGTGCATTGTGCTAAATGGAGTGGGGCCTTAGATTGGTGACAAGTAAAGGCTTCTAAGGGAGCCTGGAAGTGACTCTCTTATTGGAAAAATGGGATGGGGGAGAAGAATCAGAGGAAACAGAGGAGAAGATGGGGTTATAAAGGAGATAAAAAAGGTCCTCATACGCTCAGCCACCTTTCACCACTCTGTGAGTTTCAGATGAAATGTGGTCAGCTGCTGAGGGGGTAGTGAGCCTGGGAAGCCAGGGGTGACCCAGAGCAGAGAACCCTTGTTCCCTAGGGCTGGACATGAATGTCAGGGGAGATGCTTTGGCAGAGTGTGGTAGGACTCCCCACGTTTAGTGACAGAATGTATAAAATCTGGAACGTGATGGCATGGGAGAAGGGCTGCCTGCTAGTCTTATACACCAGCCGCAGAATTAATGTTGTTACCTATTATTTTATATACGTGTGGACCTACATAATACTAGCAACGATGCTGTTATCCAGGGATTGGACCCAGATGCATTGAATGATCAGGCAGTTTACGTAAATGAGAGAAACACATGCCTCATTTAAGGGGAGCAGGTATTACTAACCTCTAGCTCAGTGTTGCCAGAACTTCTAAGTTTCCCAGAGGACCTGAAAAAAATACTGATTTCTATATGAATTCCTCTAATTTTAAAAGTTGGTAATGAAGTCCAACTTTTAGAAATGCTGCGTAGCTAAGCAGCTGATAGCGTCCCTGGCTGGTGGGTCACCAGTTTACAACCTTGGTGCCATATAGTAACTCTCCAAGGTAATATTTTTAAAAAAATTTGTTGAAGTAGATTTACAATGTTGTGTTAATTTCTGCTGTACAGCAAAGTGATTCAGTTATACATATACATATATTCTTTTTCATATTCTTTTCCATTATGGTTTAAAACAGGATATTGAATATAGTTCCCTGTGCTATACAGTAGGATCTTGTTTATCCATTCCGTATATAATAGTTTACATCTGTTAACCCCAAAGTCTCAATCCACCCCTCCCCCACTCTTCTTTACCCTTGGCAACCACAAGTCTGTTTTCTATGTCTGTGAGTCTGTTTCTGTTTCGTAGATAAATTCATTTGTGTCATATTTTGGATTCCACATATAAGTGGTATCATATGGTATGTGTCTACTTCACTTAGTATGATAATCTCTAGGTTCATCTATGTTGCTGCAAATGATATTATTTCATTCTTTTTTTTTATGGCCGAGTAGTATTCCATTGTATATATATACCACATCTTCTTTATCCATTCATCTGTCAACGGACATTTAGGTAGTTTCCACATCTTGGCTATTGTGAATAGTGCTGCTATGAACATAGGGGTGCATGTATCTTTTTGAATGATAGTTTTCTCTCGATATATGCCCAGGAGTTGCTGGATCATATGGCAACTCTATTTTTAGTTTTTTGGGGAACCTCCATACTGTTTTCCATAGTGGTTGCACCAATTTACATTCCCACCAACAGTGTAAGAGGGTTCCCTTTTCTCCACACCCTCTCCAGCATCTGTTATTTGTAGACTTTCTAATGATGGCCATTTTGACCAGTGTGAAGTGGTACCTCATTGTAGTTTTGATTTACATTTCTCTAATAGTTAGTGATGTTGAGCATCTTTTCATGCCTGTAGGCCATCTGTATGTCTTCTTGTCTCCAAGGTACTATTGATGGAGAGAGGCCCACACGTACTGGAAGGAATGGGATACAGACCCAGAGAGGACAGGTGAGAGAGAGGTGGGAAAGTTCTGCATAACTAAGCTATTTTCATTAAGAAATAAAAACCGGAATCTGGAAAGTTACATATTGAGAAGAAACCAGGTCTTCTTAAAACATCCATTGATGGAGGACTTGGTACTGAAAGATAGCACATGGACAAGTACGTAAAAGAATCATGAAATATCTGTGATTACATGATAACAAGGGACCTGATATAAAAAATGGACATCTCAATGGATATGATGTGAAATGAGGAAAATATACAACAGATGGAAGAGGACTAAACAGGATGGAGAGTGTTCTGTTATCCACAATATTTAAGAGTTATCACCAGTTCTTCAGGAAGAGAGTGTTGGTATCAGAATTCCTTTAGACATCTGTATAAAGTCCATCATCTGTCCATTTAGGAGGTCCTGCTTTCCCTGTCTTAGGCTTTTCTGGAGACAAATGGAGAAAGTGGGAGAAAGGGGACTTACTGGAGGTTTGCAGAAGTTACTTAGGGTATTTGGAAGAGAGCAGATTTGGCATGTGAGATTAATGGGTAAGGAAATGAAAGGGGGGGATTTAAAATATTGCTGTAGTCTCTGGATACATCCCGTCCCCAACCCATGATGCTAGGGAATTTCAGCAACCTCTTCCAGTCGTAATGTAATCTTTTACATGTTGTCTTGATGCAATTTTGAAGCTCTGGCTAGAGGCCAGTCAGTTCCCCTTCTTAGACAGGAGGTTAAGTCCACACTCTAACCATCTCCCTAACTGGGCTCACAGTCTGGGCCCTAATCACTCTGTGGCCAGGTACCAGGCAACCAGGGACACTCCCTGTACCCCAGAGACTGCTGAAATTATTCAAACTAGCTGATCCTGTTTACCCTGCCTCTCCTGTTCCTTCCTGCAGAAATAATAATGAAGGCTCTTGCCTACCCTTCCCCCCTCTTCCTCGGCCTAGTGGCTGACCCTGGTGCTTTCCCATGTGGCCCCCTGTGGCATGATGTGTACTCCTTCTCTTGGGATCTGTGAGTATAATAAACTATCTTTTCATTAGCTGTCATCTCTTGATATGTTGGCCTGTCATACCTAAATAATAATAAAACCTATCAAAACAGGTATATGGGCCCTCTGACTGCATCTTGCCTCTGGGGTAATAACTTTATGAGTTTTAGGCCAAAAGGTAGCATAAAAAAAAAAAAAGATCACCTTAACTGTGGGTATCATGTAACTTTGCTCTCCTGTGTCATTCCAGATGGCACTTAGGGTACCAGGGAGGATGTGTGGACTGGGTACTTTGGGTTGGGGTGGGAGAGCATTGTCATTTAGAACCTGCTTTCGGTTCTTATGTGGGAGATCAAATAGTTGGTTTGATACAGCCACTGTGGAGAACAGTATGGAGGTTCCTTAAAAAGCTACAAATAGAACTACCATATGACCCAGCAATCCCACTACTGGGCATATACCCTGAGAAAACCATAATTCAAAAAGAGTCGTGTACCAAAATGTTCATTGCAGCTCTATTTACAATAGCCCAGAGATGGAAATAACCTAAGTGTCCATCATCGGATGAATGGATAAAGAAGATGTGGCACATATATACAATGGAATATTACTCAGCCATAAAAAGAGACGAAATTGAGCTATTTGTAATGAGGTGGATAGACCTAGAGTCTGTCATACAGAGTGAAGTAAGTCAGAAAGAGAGAGACAAATACCATATGCTAACACATATATATGGAATTCAAGATTTTTTTTTTAAGCATGCTTTTTTTCCCCCTTGATGGGCTTTGTTAAAGATACATTAGTACAAGAACCAATATCAACCATGGCTGTTATTTTAATGTATTTCTTCCTTGGCCTTTTCTATGCATTAATTTTTTTCTTTACAGAGATAATATTTATTGTATATATATATGTGTATGTATATATGTATACACACATACATATACATGTATGTAGTATCATTTCATATAATATTAGAACCTAAATAGGCCATAAAGAATCCACCATTGAAATCCATTCATACTAATAATTTTAACTACTTTATGGTATTTTATTTTATGGATATACCATAATTTACTCAATGATTCTGTTTTTGTCATTTTGAGTTCTTTTCCCCCTCCAAAATAATGTGTTAATTAACAACTTTGTGCAAAAGTCCACCTACCTTTGGGATTATTTTCTTAGAATAGATTCTTTAAATTAAAATTATTGAGTTAAAGGATATTAATATTTTTCTCTTATGTACATTGTTCAAATCTGCATCTATTTTATACTTTGTCAACTGAAAACATATATTTCACATTCCATAATATTTAAAAATTAAGAAAGAATTAGAAGTAGAATTTTTAAAATTAAAAACAAAACCACATGCACGTGTTACGTTGTGGAATGAAATTTGGGAACTATATGTCTAGAAAATAAGATTCCCGAACCAGATATAACTGAATCAAAATGTCTTAGAACGAAACATGTTAACTTGTTTAAAACAAACTCCCCGGCTGCTTCCCTGGTGGCGCAATGGATGAGACTCCGCCTGCCGATGCAGGGGACATGGGGTTCGTGTCCCGGTCCGGGAGGATCCCACATGCCGCGGAGCGGCTGGGCCTGTGAGCCATGGCAGCTGAGCCTGTGCGTCCGGAGCCTGTGCTCCGCAACGGGAGAGGCTACAACAGTGAGAGGCCCGCGTTATTCATATTATTCACTTTATTTTACAGGTGAGGATTAGAGACTCAAAGAGACTGTGTATGTCTTGCCCAGAGACACAAGCCCCTGGGTTATAATGTGGATGGTTTTGATCATACCTCGAAAAGGTTCAGCCAGCAGCGAACTGAGAGAGTCATTAATTCCTGCAGTCCCTTGCTTATTAGACCTGTCTCCTGATCTAACCTGCTATAATTAAGGGTCAGGAGATAGTTCCATTACAGTCTCTTTTTAACTTGGGATTGTCAGTCAACTTATTTTTGACTCACTCAATAGAGGAAGCCTATTTATTAAGCCATTAGTCAACTTGCTCTTTTTAAAGACAGCTAATGTCCTTTGTCCTTTTCCAGTGCTTAAGTCTCCATTTTCCCATTTGGAAACTTATTGTCATGACCTGGCATTTGGTTCAGTAATTTGGAGGAAATTGAAAAGGGGTTGGAGATAGGGAAGAGAGACACTAGGTCTCAGAGTGAAGGTTATGTTGAGTCCTACAGGGCTGGGTCTCATCATCTTAGTTGTCTTGTGAGAGTGGGAGAAAACCTCAGTTAGCAAGCATATTTGAGGACATGACTTTGCAATTCCATTTCTGAAGTCCCATCTCTGGGTCCTAATCAGAGAAATTTCTGGGAAATTCATGACAGAGAAGGACATAATTCCTAGGTGTTAATTTACATTAATGTCAAGTTTTTGGAGAAATTTTAGCAGAAAAAAATCTAGGAAACAACCTCCGTTATGATGATATTTTCTTTCAAAAGACACACACATCCATATCCTCCATTGCCTCTCACTTAATTTTTTTGAGGGTGCAGGGAGAAGCTACCAAACACTTATGGGATGGTAATGAAAACCTCTTATTAAGAATGCAGAGGGCTGTGTGGCCAGGTGTCAGATGACCCGCTTCTCCACTTCATCTCTGCCCTTTGTTAGATCTGTGATCCAAAATCAGATGAAACAGAAGAAACTTGATTGCATCCTTTTATATTGAATTGGCCCCCAAATCTCTTTTATTCCATTTCCAGTGCTTTGGGCACTTAGCCCACTTGCTGTCCATCTCTCTTTTTACTCCTGAGATTCCACCACATGATGGAAGAAAAAGAAATAATGAAGATGAATACCAGTTCCATGAATCTCCTCTAATAACTAAAGTTCTTAATGTAATTACAAATATTTAGATCTTGCAATGGTTATTTTCAAAAGGACAATTCCTACTTTTAATACAGTTGTAATATCAATGGATAACATTGTAATCTCTCTGCCTACAAACACACAGACAAGAAATGAGCATTTGTGTAAACATCTCTGGAAATTTTTTTTTTAAAGGTACATGAAGTATATAAATAATGCATAATGAGATCTTCTAAATTCTAAAGAAAAAGTTAAGCAAAATGATTGTCAATAAATGCTTCATTACTTTTTGTAACTTCTGAGAAAATGATTAGTTTGGACCACATTAATAATCCTACAGGTTTTAATTTTTCTATAATCTGTGCACCCATTAGTACATTGGGATTGCTTTTGCTGTTACTGAAACCATGTGTATGCCAAGTCTTATACTATAATGTTGTTCCAATGGAGGGAATATGCAAGCTGCTTTACAAAGGTGTGCTTTGCAATGACCCACCTTATAATAATTCCCTTTATAATGATCTACTTTGCTACACTCTTTTAAGGCATTTGCTAGTGAGCAGAACAGTAAAAATTCTCATAGCTTTGAAAAATTTCATCTGTCATTCATTGCAAGCCCTACCTTTGGTATCTTCATCTTTCCACATCAGTTGCTATAATTTCTTTCAGGGTATAATTATATATCCATGTTATTTCACTCCCATTTTTGTTACTCATTTCAGGACAAGAAATTTATAACAAAATGACATTCAAAACTGAAGGATATCAATTTTGGGGAAAGACATTATGAAACTACATAGTAAGGAAATATAATATTTTTGACTTAAGTCCATGTGTATTTTCAAAAGGTAAAAGAATTTCACATCATAAAGGAAAATAAATGTAACTCTAAGAATAGCTTTTTTTTTTTTTTTCCCCTCCCAGATGGTTTGTTAACTATTCTTAGTATGTATTTGATCTTTGGTGTTTTTCCAAAGTCTGAGCCAAAGTGAATATTGTCAAAGGCCATCCTCTTAAATGAGTAGATGGCTCCTTGAAGGTCTTCAGTTTAGTGTAACAAACATTTGTTAATCCCCGCTGCATGCAGGGTGGTGATACGAGAGAGATACAATCAGTGCTTTCTTTCTGAGAGAAAAGGGCACACAAGAACATAAGCAGTAATAGTGTCACTGGAGGAACAGTGATTTCCTTGGTTCTTTCTCCAGGGAAAGAATTCAGTCAGGAGGCATAGAGCAGTTTTAAGTAGCAAGAGTTTTATTAAGCAGAGTGAAAGTACACTCCCAAGAAAGGATAAGAGCGGGCGATCTGGAAACCAGAAGCAGTCCTGCAATGGGGAGGGGTTGAGTTTTTTAGAGTGGTGGTCCCTCCCTGTGTATTGTGTCATTTGACTGACAAATTGATTGACAGCTTTAGGTCGTATAACTTTTTTCTTAGTGTGTAGGTGCTTACCCATAAGCACCCAAGCAAACCCCACAGGGTGGGAGGGGCAAAAACCGCAATGCTAATTTATTATAATTACGGCTTAATGAACCCCGGGTTACCCTGAGTCACCTTTTAGGTCTTGGTGCACCTGCGGTAACCTGTGCTGGCGGTTTTATCTTGCTTGGTCCTGATACGGCTGGAAACTTAGAGGTGGTCCTTGACCACAAGAGGGAGGATCTCTGGCCTGTTCCAACCACCAGTGTCCAGGTGGGGGAGAGAAAGACGAACCATCCAGGATGGGGACCGTTCCTGTCTGACTAGCCACCTACCAAAAGGACAATACAAAGTCGATGCTGGGTCTGTAAGAAGTACTATTTTTTTATAATGTGGGAAACACTGAGCTAGCTCCTGTGGCACAAGTGAGAATAAGAAGCTAAGGTCTTTGTCCTCAAGGGTCTTACAATTTAGTGGGGGAGTGGGGAGGAGGACGATAAGAGCAAGAAGGGGCGGGGGAGAAAGGAATTAAATACAGAAATCAATATAATTATAAACCATGGCAAGTGCTATAAATTAATAGGTTGCCGTGTTGTACATGGCGACCTAGTCTGTGGATCTGTTTCTCTGAGGCAGTGACATTTAAGCCAAGATGAAGGATGATACATCAGTCAAGGTTTCAGCACATGCAAATGATAATATTTGAGGAGAACTTAACACAAGCACTCTTTGCAAAGTCGTGGGTGAGTGTAGAAAATTCATAAGGGGTAGAGCAGCATCTCAAGGATAGTTAACACTGGACCATCCCCTCTCTAGGGCTGAAAGAGTGAGGGGGCAGATTCAGAACTCACAAGGAGAGAGCCTCATGGACAGAAGCTGGGACATTGGACTGAGGAACCATTTCCTCTGAAGTGACTGCAGGAAAGGAGCCCGGGAGATAAATGCTGCAGCCTCACTCACCTCCCTCCCTCCCGCCTCCTGCTGGGGCCTCCTGTTGGTTGAGCGTAATGGGAAGCCAGTGGGCCCAGAAAGCTCAACTTGTTGCAGCAGAGAGCAGAGTGGAGAAGGGTGGTGAGTAGGTCTGGAGGGGAAAGAGGAACTATATAATGGAGATGAGTACGACTCTATCCATTTGCAAGGAACGAGGTAGAGTAGGGGACTGTGGGTGTGAAGTGTAGGCAGGCAGAGGGAGAGCACACACAAAGGCCAGGTGGTGAAATCCAGGAGCAGGAAAATCAGTGGTGAGCTGGGTATGCGCCACAGGTTGGATTTTGGTCTATATCCAGAGAGCAGTGGGAAGAGATTGGAGACTTTTTCATGAGGTGGGGCAGGGGAGGTGGCAGGGAGAGAAGATAAACGGGATGAGATGCGGGCTTTGAAGAGATCCTCGTGGCTGTGCTGTTCGGGAGGGACAGGAGGAGGTCAGAGTTCAAAGGCTGTCACGGTTGCTTTGCAATGTTCGTATATTTTATATTCCAATATGCTGTATATATGATTCTTTAAATTGCTCTTGTTAAGTTAATATATATAAATACCTTTCCAGCTAGTACTTTTAATAGCTCCATAATATTTTGTTACATATGTGAGTGCCTTCTTTAATCTTATTGAAGGACATTTAAGTGTGGCCAATTTTCCTCTTCCATGTGGTGCTGCAGTGAATGTTCTCATACCTGAAGAAGAGATTCCTAGAGGGGGGATTGCTGTGTGTGTGCATGTGACTTTTTTATAGGTGCTGCCTAAGTGACCTTGAAAAAAGCTGTACTGCTTTTCACTTGCGAGGAATATTTCTAACTGAAGGAAAAACTATATATATTTTCATAAACTAGAAAACTATACCTCACTTACAAAAATATATTTTAACTTTCTTCCAAAAACAAATCCTGACTATTCACTTGACATTACCTTAGATGTGTGTCCCTGTACCCATAATATGGCAAGTTAATATCTAAGTGACTATTTATAGACATATCACTTTAGGGGTATGTTCTTTTCTTTCCCTCCCTCCCTCCCTCCCTTCCTTCTTTCTTACTCCTCTTTTTAATAAAATAACTTGAAAAATAGTAAACAATTAAAATATTATTTGATTTATAGATCCAGTTTTAGAATTTAAATATGATTATATTACAGAATTAAAATTGTTGATGGAAAATATTAACACAAAACATTTAGAATATATCACAGATTGGAGTAAATTCTAATGGGGAGTTTTTAGTTTTTTCTTTGTAATGGACTATATTATTTTTTCAGTCAGATAAGTTAATATTTTGTTAGTAGACAATAAAATTTTGGGCAGGTTAACACAAAACAGACAGAAAACAACCAAACAAAGAAACCTGTGAAACTTATAGAAACACCCCAGAGCTGATTTATTTATGTTGGATAATTTTGAATTATAAACTGAAAACACAATGTGCTTGTATTATTTCATTAATCCTAGTTGCATGAATACCAAAATGAAGAGGAAAAGAAAAAACAGTAGTGATTTCTTGAGCAGGGGGATATATTAGTCATTTGGTTGCAAGTGACAGAACCTAACTCCACTGGGACTAGGCACAAAAAGGAATTTGCTCATCACATCACTAGAACACACAGAAGAGAAATGGCTACAGGCACCTGATCTAAACACCAAGTGATGTTGACAGATTGGGTTCCCCCCTTCCTCACTCTGTCCCCCATCCTTTCCCCTCCCTCATATTTCAGCTCTGTTGCTCTCAACGTTTCTTTCTTTCTCATTGCATGTGTCAGGCAAGGTGGCCGCCAGCAGCCCAGGATGCCAGCGTTGGAGTTTAGTGCCCCTGAGGGAAAGGGAGCAGCTTCTTACAGAGGAGACAAGGATGATTCTGAGCAAACAATCAGCTGACTTGGTACTAATATAAGAAGCACCGTAACCTCTCTGAAATACACTTTCTACACTCCTTCAAGATTTGTGAATTTAGGTGAAAGTTAGATGTAAAGTCTGGAGCACAGTGCCATGAATAAGGCAGGTGTCCAATAAATGGTAGTTCAAAACAAAAGAGTCGGGAGGTGGTGCACTTTGGAGAGGAAAGTGGTGGATTCAGTAGTCTTCTTAATAATGTCTGAGGTGCCCATGGGAGACTTAGAAAGAAATCTCTAGCAGACAACCAGTGACAAGGATCTAGAAGCTAGATAATATTTGGGAGAGGTGGTGGTTAGAATTATAGGAGCTTGTTACAGATTTTCAGGCCCCTGTTCTAGCCAGAGAAGCCTCAGCCCCCTCATAGTTACAGGTGTGTATTTTGCACTGGGAAGATCTCACTGCGGGAGTGATGCCCTGGAGGTGAGTTGGAACAGTTTCTCGCTGGGGACTCTTCTGCCAAAACAGGATTGTGCTCTTCAGTTGTTCTCTCAGGAGATTCTGCCTAGAGCTTGGGTTGATCTTTTTTCCTATCGCAGTTTTTATCCATTGGACGGTGTGGGATTTTCTAAGCTCTCACTTCATTTCTTTGTTTAAAAAAATTCTTGCCATTCTCATTTCCAAGTGCTATGTGAGGTCACAAGGGTGAACATTACAAACAGCAATGTGACAGATCAAGACAGTTCCTTATGGGATCAGATGAAGGATCTATCTGCAGGGTCCTGGAGGAATCTGTGACTTTCAGAGGGTACAGTCAGCCCCTAACAGTCATGAGGAGAACTCAGGGCAGAGAATACAACCATGGATATATATGAGCGTGGTGTCATGTTTAGCATGGAAGCTGCTGATTCTGAGGAGTCATTTGTAGACTTTACATAAATTTCAGTTTAATGTGGTTGCTCAATTAGTGGTGAAAAGTAATACCTATCATTCAGAATGATGTGTGAGAAAAAGTCATTGCTAAACGGGACTGATGTGGGTAAATTACATTTAATAACAGGATGGGTGTATTAGTTTTTATTGCCACTATAATAAATGAGCACACACTTAGTGATTTAAGACAACACACATTTATTATCTCATAGTTCTGTAGGTCAGAATCCAGTTTCATGCACTTACAGGAATGAGGTCCCCAATTTCTTGTTGGGTCTTTGCCAGAGGTGCTTCTCAGCTTCCAGAAGCCACATGCATTCCTTGGCTCATGGCCCCCCTTCCTCCATCTTCAAAGCCAGCAATGGCAGATGGAGTCCTTCTCACACTTCGAATCCCTCTGACCTCCTTTCTGCCTCATCTCTCCTACAGCATCTCTCTGAGAGACTCTTCTGCCTTTCTCTTCTGCTTTTAAAGATTGTATGATGGTACTGGACCCACCTGGATAATCCAGGTTAGTCTCCCTGTTTTAAAGTCAGCTCATCAGCAACCTTAATTCCACAATGGTATCTGGTTTAGTGTTCGATTGACTCACCAGGGGATGAGGGTCTTGGGCGTCCATCTTTGGAACTCTGCCTACCGTAATGGGTTTCATGGGAGCTGCTTCCCCAGTGGGTCTCTATAGAGTTCTTTAAACGTTCTCATGGTTCTTTCAGAGCTTCGGAAATGCTCTTATGTTTATAGAATGGGAGACACTGATCTATAGCAGATCTACAAGAGTGGAGAAAATATTCCTGTGTGCATGTGTGTGTGTGTGTGTGTGTGTGTGTGTGTGAGAGAGAGAGAGAGAGAGAGAGAGAGAGAGAGAGAGAGAGAGAGAGAATGCGTGAGAGAGGGAGAAAGCAAAAGCATGCTCTTCCTGGAGTTGGATGGGAGGAATGGCTTGGCCAATGGGGCAGTTTCTTGACTTTAGAGAAAAGTCAGGCAGGCAGGGTCAGTGCCAGCACAAATCTGCATCTAATGAGGTTAGTTGAGGCAAGAGATACATCAAAGAAGACAGGTCATTGTTTTGGGGTTGGTTCCTGGTTATGTTCAGGAGCTGTTAGGTCTGACTTGTGTCTCCTAAAATTTGTATGTTGCAGACCTAACCCTCAGAATGTGGCTGTATATAGAGATAGGGTCTTTAAAGAAGATATTAAGTTATAATAAGGGTGGGCTGTAATCTAATATGACTAGTGTTCCTATAAGAAAAGGAGATTAGGGGGGCTTCCCTGTTGGTGCAGTGGTTGAGAGTCCGCCTGCCGATGCAGGGGACACAGGTTCGTGCCCCGGTCCGGGAAGATCCCACATGCCGCGGAGCAGCCGGGCCCGTGAGCCATGGCCGCTGGGCCTGCGCGTCCGGAGCCTGTGCTCCGCAACGGGAGAGGCCACAACAGTGAGAGGCCCACGTACTGCAAAAAAAAAAAAAAAAAAAAAAAAGAAAAGGAGATTAGGATGCAGAGATGTTGAGAGGGAAGGTCATGTGAAGGCTCAGGGAGAAGGCGGCCACATCTATAAGCCAAGGAGAGAGAGACCAATGCTACTGACACTTCAATACTGGGTTTCTAGCTTCAGAATTTCTGTGTTTTAAGCCACGCAGTGTTTGATACTTCGTTACGGTAGCCCGAGTAGACTAAAACAGGTTTTATTTCCATAAGGGAGGCGGAAGATCCCCAGCAGAGAAAAGCCTGTTAGCTCCAGCATACAGCAAATATTCCTCCTTCCCCTGGTGGCAGCTGAGGTTTCCTCTGCGAGCACGGCCCTGGAGAGAACTCTCTAGCTCCTGCTTATGTCCGCTCTGGTTTCCTAAGGGTGGGCTCTGGCCATTCCTACCCCAGGCATCCCTCACAAGTGGTTGGGCTGATGGCACATGCTGGGAGTGCGGGCGGGAGGGATGTGGGCTCTTGTCTGCTGATTTCAGGGCCTGCCCAGAGGAGGACATGGCCAGCTAGCTCTGTGTACTCAGGCTCCCTTCTCGTCTCCTTCTTCAGGGTCCTGCAACCTGTAGAATGATGATTCTGGCAGCAGGGCTCTGGCACTCCTGGTTTTGGAATAACAGGAAAACGGGGGTGAAAGGCTAGGTGATTCAGGTTCTTGTCCCAGTGTTGCAGGTAATTAGAAATTTTACCTTGGACCGGTTACTACTTTTCTTCATCTGTAAAGTGAAATGTTTGGATTCCACAATTCTGTAGTTCTGTGAATCATTAGTAGATGGCAGGGTGGATGGGGGATAGACTGGGAGTTTGGGATTGACATGTACACACTGCTGTATTTAAAATAGATAACCAACAAGGACCTACTGTATAGCACAGGGAACTCTGCTCAATATTCTGTAATAACCAAAATGGGAAAAGAATTTGAAAAAGAATAGATAGATGTATATGTATAACTGAATCACGTTGCTGTACACCTGAAACTAACACAACATTGTTAATCAACTGTACTCTAATATAAAATAAAAATCAAAAAATAAAATATGGAACCTGAGAAACACCACCATAAGAAGATGCAGTGCAAACTCTATCTTCTCTTCCTGGGAAGTGTGAAGCAGTTCATAACTTCCACTGTTACGGCACTTCTGTTACTGCTCTTCATGTAGCTATTCATTTGTTCAGCTAAAAAGAAGGATTTCACAATAACCCTCTTTTTGGACAGGATCAAAGTTCAACTCAGGAGATTCCAGAGACTGGCTATTAATTTGCTTTCTATTTTTAACCACACTTCATTCCAGAGAATAATGTTTTCCTCTGTGTTTCAGTGGGGCTATAGAAACAGAAGTTAGCAGTGAAAACATGCTTCTCAAAAACCCCACGCTGCCCTAGTGAGCACCTACCCTGCAGGGCATGCCCAAGTTCAAAATGTAGAACTCTGAGAATGTAAAATTTTCATCTGTTGTTAATTATTGCTGTATGTATTCAAATTCCTGAAGTCAGATGGTTTGTGTTAGTACATTAAATTTTCATGTCCAGTAAATATTTGTATGCACACCACCCAAATGTGTGGAGTAAACATAATGATTTCCACTTCCTGTAAAGTAAGCTTATTTTGAATTTGAAAATGCTTGCAGAGGAAAAAAAGCATCTAGGCAAAATGACAAGTTTCAGTTTGTAGTCACCTTCCCAAAGATTTATTTGGAGCAAAGCTGAGAGCATGAAGTGCAGGGTCTGTATATAAAACTGGAGAGTCCTTGCTTGGGCAAAATGTTCGTTAGCTTCAGTCTGTTTTCTAATTGGAATGTGAAAATATCTTTTGAGCGGAGTCCAGCCCAATTTTATTAGCTTGGCAGACCATTTTACCCTAATGGAAAATGAACAAAATGTGCACTTTTTTGACATTCAAAATATTTTACCTCTAGACCGTGAATTTCTTTGGAAAATTTATATTTCTTGGATGAGATACACCAAATGAATGTGGGGGCTCTCACAGACCCAAAGGTAAAATTTGTAGTTGCTCATCTTATATTTATTGCTATTATCCCAGGTCTTCTCAGATCCTTTTTTTGAGGGGTCACCATTAAATGGTTCTCACAGATTATAAGGAAAAGTTTAAGAGAAAGCTGTGATTTCCAGGATATTATAAAGTAAACATTATAAAAAATTTAAGTAGGAGTTTAGAGTAATTAGGGGCAAATTCGAAGAGCAGGGAAATGAAGGAGAACTAGCCATTTACTATAGCAACAGGAGCAAATATAGAAAATGAAAAGCTTCTCTGTGGCCTTAGGTATCTGTGGCAACAACACGGCAGTGGGGACTTAGATCTGAAAAAACAAGGAGTTTTACTTGATCATAAGGTACTAAATTTAAACTTCTAGCTGGAGCCCCAAATGGCCCTAAATTAATAGGAGTTTGCCAACTGGTGTGTGTGTGTGCACGCGTGCACGTGTGTCGGGGGGGAAGGTTTGGGAATATGTACATACAAGGAACTAATTAGAATGCAAAACAGTGAAAATGTGCTAACTTGAGAGACAAACTTATTGGCAAGGGGTAGAGGGAGGGGTTAATGATGGTTTTGGCTAAAGCAATTGAGGAAGTTTCCATGAGGAAGTGCCATTTTGTCAGGGCCTTGAAGAATGAGTAGTTTTTGATAAATAGGTAAATTAACAACAATAGCAGTGACAGAAACTAAAATTTGAACATGTTAGGCATTGTGCTAAGCTCTTTTCAAAGTATCATCTCTTATATCTCACAAAAGGTCTAAGAGGTACATATAATTACTGTCCCTATTTATAAGTGAAGAAATTCGGGTAGACATAACTTGACCAATATCACACTTGAGTTCAAGTGCACTTGAATTCAGATGTATTGCTTCAAGCAACTGTGCTTTTTTTTTTTTTTTTTTAAAGAGAAGGGCAATTTAGAAGGAGGAGAAGCCTTGAGCAAAGAATAAATGAGCAGTTTTGGAGAAATTGCAAGGTTTTGTGTGGCCTAAGTATAGGATGTTTGGGGAAATGAAGTTGGGCTAGATGGCAGAGCCTTGAATAGCATTTCAAGGAGTTTTTTCTTCCAGGCAATGGGGAGACATTATGGGTTTTTGCGTAGAGGGGTCATGTGATGTGACTAGCAATTATAGATAAGTCTGGAGGTGGCCTGAAGCATGGGTTTGAGAAGGGAGAGATTGGAGGTCAGGGGAGGTCAGGTTACAGAGCAACTGTGACACACAGGTGTGATGACAGGTGAAGACCCAAGGTGGGGTTGGTGGGAATGAGCGAGGGAAGATGAGGGAGACACTATGGGAAGTGGAACTGGCTGGATATTATAACTGCTTTGTATCTGGGAGTGAGGAGAGAGAGTTTTAGTTTCCACTATTTGGAATATAGTGATGTGACTGACCTAAGGAGTACAGCAGCAAGAACCTGGGAGGAAGACTGTGTATTAGGTTAGAAGCATGTTGAATTTGAGGGGCTATGTAATATTCAGATAGAGATGTCCAGTGGGAATTTGGAAAATCTTTGTCTTGGGCAGGGTAAGAAAATTTGGCAGACGCAACATAGAGGTAAGAGTTGAAACCTTGGAACAGAAATGGGACAAAAGCGAGGAATACCAAGGCTAAATCTCTAAAGAATACCCAGTTTTAAAGAAGTAGTTGGATGAATAGACATCAGTAGGAGAAGACTTAAAAGACAAGGTCAGGAAAAGCCTTATCCAGATTATCCTGGATTCCAAGGGAGAGAGTTTCAGAAGGGAAAAATCATCAAGAGTGAGAGGCAGGTGTATAGCACAAATTCTGAAAAAAGATCATTGGATCAGACGAGTGTTTCTCAAATCTTTTAGTGACAGGACCCTTTTCCTCTTAAAAATTATTAAGGACCTTGTCTTAGTTAGTTTGGGCTGCTATCACAAAATTCCATAGACTTGGTGGCTTAACTACAGACATTTATTTCTCACACTTCTGGAGGCTGTGAAATCCTAGACCAAGGTGCCAGCACATTTGGTTCCTGGTCAGGGCTCGTTTCCTGTCTTGTAGACAGCCACCTTCTCTCTGGGTCCTCACACGGCAGAGAGAGAGAGGGCTCTGCGCTCTCTTCCTTTTCTTATAGGGACACTGATCCCATCACAGGGACCCCACCTTCATGACCCCATTGAAATTTAATAACCCCCCACTGGCCCCACTTCCAATACCATCACATCAGGAGTTAGGGCTTCAACATATGAATTTTGGGGGAAATAACAGACCCCAAAGAGTTTCCTTTTTATATGGGTTTTATCTATTGATAGTTACTATATTAGAAATGAAGACTGAGAAAAAATTAATTACTTAGAAAGGAATAAAAACTCATTCCATGTTGATGTAAAATAAATTTTATGAAAAACAACTATATTTTGCAAAGCAAAATTAGTGAGAAAAATGGTATTCTTTTACATATTTCGCAAATCTCTTTCATGTCTGGCTTAATAAAAGACAGATGGCTGTTCATAACTGCTTCTGCATTCAATCTGTTGCCATGTTACACATCATGGAACCTCTGGAAAATGCAACTGTGTGTTTAAAAGAGAATGAGAGTGAAAAAGCACCCCACTGTCTTGTCTATTTAGCCTTCCCTACCTCCAACCCAATAGTTCTATTTTAGGTAATGGTTTGTTTCCCTCACTGGATTTCATGCAATTTGTAATTATTTCATTTACTTTTTTTGAGTTTGTTTGTTTTTGGTTAGTTGGCCCTCTTCGACTGTAAATTCCACAAGGAGGGATTGCATCTTACATCTGCCTTGTCCGTCACCATTTCACAGTAGCTCACACTCAGTAGATGTTCAATATAAAATTATTGAGTGAATGAAGGAAATGGACTAAGGTAAATATAGCTAAGGGAGAGTTGAGTGGACCAGCTGGTGTCATTGAGGAGGTTAGGCGTAGCAGTGTGGGTGGTGAGGGAGGGTTTTCTTGATGCTCTGGAAGTGGCAATAAGACTCCATAGCTGAAAACAAAGTCCTAGCACCATGCCCTTCTTGCCATGCCCAGGTGTGCATAAGGGGAACACTGCAAGGGGAGGGCAGAGTCACGGAGAGGGTTAGGGGTGTGGCAGAGTGCTTATGGTAAGAGAGCCTTTCTCTCCCCTCCCTGTGATGGTGAATGAGCCAGGACTGCTCCAACCACCCTACTAGGTCCAAGGAACTAGACTGAGTGTGTCTGTAGGAAGGGAAGATTGACATCCTGCTCCCTGAATGGATGCTTGTGGAGGAACAACTTGCAGCTGCCATTGGCACAGAGGAGAGTAGGCTGAGGGGCCTTGGGGAGAGCATGACATATGTCCCCAAAGGAAGGGAAGAGGTGTTCTTGAACGTGAGACTAATGCTGCTTCTCATCTGGAGACTTCTGAATCTGATAGTCCTGTGGAAGGACGAAAAAGGGTGAGAAATGCTCTTCACTGCTCCACGGCCTTCAGAGGGTCCCAAAGAGACATCAGCAATGCCTGTAACTCCACAGGAAGGAGCACCGAGGTTCAAGAGTCAGGTTGTAGTCACCGGTCCAGGTGAGGTGATGCTCCATCTGCGCTGATGTGAGGAAGGGCTGGGGTGAAGCGGAACGATACCTAAGAGAAACACACACACACTGTTTTTGTTGATACCGCCATGTCAGTAGATGGAGCCACACTAACCAGAGCAAAATGGGGCCACTTGTCTCCACTGGGCTGTCAGCTAAGATGAACTTTCTTCCCTGTATCTCCCAGCCCCAAACTCTGGAGGTACTAGCCCCAGAAGGAAACGGTGTGGGTGGGGAAAGGATATGCCCTAAAATTAGACGACTCCCCACCCTCCCTTCCAGGCAGCTGGAGTGAGAGGCGGAGCAAAGGGACAGATCACACCCTCTTCCTGACCAAGTCCCCTGAGGCCCAACATGGAGAAGGTTTTGAATCAGATGTGGATTGGAGGTTTAAACAGAATTGGGCTTTTAATAATTTCAAGTGACCAAAAAATATGAAATGTGGGAAATAGGAAGTGTGGTTGAAAGCAGGAATTAGAGAAAAAGAAAACCATTTTGTGTTAGCACCTCACTGAATTAAGATGTCTTATGGAGGAAGTTATAATTTGTTTACTTTCAGGTTCTATGGGCTTCTGACTACCCTGTGGGCAGTGACAATCCATGTTTTAGTCATCTTGCTCCTCGGCATCAGCTAGTGGTGCCTTATGTGAAATGAGAACACTACCCTACAGGTTCTTGTTAAATTGAGTGGCACATTTCTGTTCCAGGAAACCAGGAACACAGTAGGCTTGCTAGGAAGGGTTGTATGTATTCCTTTAGCCTTGACCTCCCTTAATAGCAGACCCATGAGTGACACAGAGAAGGGCAAACAGCCTTGATGACCAATTCCCTATTAGTTTTATTCTTTATGCTTTTCAATATTTCCTTATTCTAGAGGTAAGTAAGACTAATCAGGTCAAAGAGAACAAGCAAGTGGGGTCGAGATGGGAAAGAGACACATGCCTGGTCATAGCATCAGATTTTAGGAAAAGAAGCATACCAACAGGGGATTAATCTCCAAAATATACAAACAGCTCATGCAGCTCTATGTCAAAAAAACAAACAACCCAATCAAAAAATGGGCAGAAGATCTAAATACTTCTCCAAAGAAGACATACAGATGGCCAAAAAGCACATGAAAAGATGCTCAACATCACTAATTATCAGAGAAATGCAAATCAAAACTACAATGAGGTATCACCTCACACCAGTCAGAAAGGCCATCATCAAAAAGTCTACAAATAATAAATGCTGGAGAGGGTGTGGAGAAAAGGGAACTCTCTTACACTGTTGGTAGGAATGTAAATTGGTACAAACACTATGGAGAACAGTATGGAAGTTCCTTAAAAAACTAAAAATAGAACTACCATATGATCCAGCGATCCCACTCCTGGGCATATATCTGGAGAAAACCATAATTCGAAAAGATACATGCACCACAATGTTCATTGCAGTGTTATTTACAATAGCCAGGACATGGAAGCAATCTAAATATCTATCGACAGAGGAATGGATAAAGAAGATGTGGTACATATATACAATGGAATATTACTCAGCCATAAGAAAGAACGAAATAATGCTATTTGCAACAATATGGATGGATGTAGAGATTATCATACTAAGTGAACTGTCAGAGAAAGACAAATATCATATGGTATCACTCATATGTGGAATCTAATTAAAAAATATAAATGAACTTATCTACAAAGCAGAATCAGATTTATAGATATTGAAAATAAACTTATGGTTACCAAAGGGGAAATGTAGGGGGAAAGGATAAATGAGCTTGGGATGAACACAAGCACACTACTGTATATAAGATAGATGACCATCGGGGACCCACTGTATAGCACAGGGAACTCTACCCAATATTCTGTGATAACCTGTATGAGAAAAGAATCTTAAAAAAATGAATATATGTATTATTGAATCACTTTGCTGTACACCCGAAACTAACACAACATTGTAAATCAATTATAATCCAATAAAATTAAAATATTAAAAAAAAGAAGCATATCAGAGGGATGGAAAGGCAGGTGGAGAGAAGCAGGTGATGGGTGTAGAGTGGACTATTGACTGAGAAAGTCTGTTTCTTTAGAAGTTTACTCGAGAATTGTACTACATGTTTAATAACCCAGAGGATGTATTTACAGAAAACTTGGCAGTGAAAGGTTTTTTTTTTAATTAACATCTTTATTGGAGTATAATTGCTTTACAATGGTGTGCTAGTTTCTGCAGTATAACAAAGTGAATCAGCTATACGTATACATATATCCCCATATCTCCTCCCTCTTGCGTCTCCCTCCCACCCTCCCTATCCCACCCCTCTAGGTGGTCACAAAGCACCGAGCTGATCTCCCTGTGCTATGCGGCTGCTTCCCACTAGCTATCTGTTTTACATTTGGTAGTGTATATATGTCCATGCCAGTCTCTCACTTCGTCCCAGCTTACCCTTCCCCCTCCCCGTGTCCTCAAGTCCATCCTCTACAACTGCGCCTTTATTCCTGTCCTGTCCCTAGGTTCTTCAGAACCATTTTTTTTTTTTTAGATTCCATATATATGTGTTAGCATACGGTATTTGTTTTTCTCTTTCTGACTTACTTCACTCTGTATGACAGACTCTAGGTCCATCCACCTCACTACAGATAACTCAATTTCATTTCATTTTATGGCTGAGTAATATCCCATTGTATATATGTGCCACATCTTCTTTATCCATTCATCTGTCGATGGACACTTAGGTTGCTTCCATGTCCTGATTATTGTAAATAGTGGTGCATTGAACATTGTGGTATATGACTCTTTTTGAATTATGGTTTTCCCTGGGTATATGCCCAGGAGTGGGATTGCTGGGTCATATGGTAGTTCTATTTTTAGTTTTTTAAGGAACTTCCATACTGTTCTCCGTAGTCATTGTATCAATTTACTTTCCGACCAACAGTGAAGAGAATTCCCTTTTCTCCACACCCTCTCCAGCATTTATTGTTTGTAGATTTTTTGATGATGGCCATTCTGACTGGTGTGAGATGGTATCTCATTGTAGTTTTGATTTGCATTTCTCTAATGATTAGTGATGTTGAGCATCCTTTCATGTGTGTGTTGGCAATCTGTATATCGTCTTTGGAGAAATGTCGATTTAGGTCTTCTGCCCATTTTTGGATTGGGTTGTTTGTTTTTTTGATATTGAGCTGCAT
This sequence comes from Lagenorhynchus albirostris, assembly GCF_949774975.1. Taxonomy (NCBI): domain Eukaryota; kingdom Metazoa; phylum Chordata; class Mammalia; order Artiodactyla; family Delphinidae; genus Lagenorhynchus; species Lagenorhynchus albirostris. Next base: position 44,335,215 of record NC_083097.1, read on the forward strand.
GAGCTGCTTGTAAATTTTGGAGATTAATCCTTTGTCAGTTGCTTCATTTGCAAATATATTCTCCTATTCTGAGGGTCGTCTTTTCATCTTGTTTATGGTTGCAGTGAAAGTTTAAAATGGCCTTCCTGTCGCTGGAAATCATCACAGACATGTTTAGATAAGGAGAGCTAGAAATGATGCAGTAAACATCTTTCAACGTGATATTTTCAAATCTAATGACCTATTAGGGAGGACTGATGCAATCCATCATTGTCCTCTAAGCTCCAGACCCCATGGAGAGCTAAGCTCAGAGTGGAATAGTATTTAACTCCCAGGCTGAGGACAAGGGCTGAGGTGTCGGATTTTTGAGATATATCGACTGTTGCATAATGGGGGAAAATGACTGTGCCCATATCTGTACTTCATTTTCTGCTCTCTGTACCAGAAGGATTGGTAACAGCTTGGTTCACGCCTGAGTGCGGCAGATCTGGACAGTGGCGGCTTTTAAACTGAGACTCTGTTTCAAGGCAAGAGAAGATTTCATTGACTAGAAGCTATGTCATTTAGAACTAGTGTTGTCAGATAAAATAAAAATGCTCAGTAAAATGTGAACTTCAGGTAGACAACAAAAAATGTTTAATATAATTAAGTACCATGCAACGTTTAGGACATACTTATACTAAAAGAAAATTGATGTTTATCTGAAATTTAAATTTAACTGAATATCCTGTGTTTTTATTTGACAAATCTGGCAACTCTACTTGGAAGTGTGTCTCATCAGTGATAAGTTGCTTTTCTCTTTTCTTAATTCAAACCAGGATCTGGTCAAGAGTGATAGGAAAACTAACTTCAAATGTTTGGGTTGGTTCTGGAGAATTTCTATGTGTACCAAGCTGAGAACAGGCAGGTTTGCAGGCACATTGGACACCCTTGACTTTGCTTTTATAGATGTAATTGTTTTATTGTTGTAAAATACACATAACTTAAAATTTACCATTTTACCCATTTTTAAGTGTACAATTCAGTGGTATGAAATGCACTCACATGGTTGTTAAACCATCGCCACTATCCATCTCCAGAAGTTTTCTCTCTCCCCAGTCTGAAGCTGTGTGCTCATTAAACTGTAACTCTTTGTTTTCTCCCCCCACCCTCCTGTCACTGGCAACCGCCATTCTACTTTCATCTCTATCACTTTGACTATTCCAAGTACCTCATATAAGTGGAATTATACAAGAGTTGTCCTTTTGTATCTGGCTTATTTTACTTAGTGTAACGTCTTCAAGGTTCATCCATGTTGTAGCATGCATCTTTTTAAGGCTGAGTAGTATTCCATTGTGTGTATGTGTCACATTTTATTTATATAGTCATCTGTCAGTGGAGATTTGGGTTATTTCCATGTTTTAGTTATTGTGAGTAACACTGCTCTGCACTTCGGTGTACAAATTATCTGTTCAAGCCCCTGCCTTCAATTTTTTGAGTCTCTACCTAGAAGTGGAATTGCTGGATCATACAGTAGTCCTATGTTTAATTTTGGGGGGAACCACCATGCTGTTTTCTATAGCAGCTGCACCATCTTACATTCCCACTAGCAATGCATGAGGGTTCTAATTTCCCCATGTTCCTGATGATACTTTTCTTCCTCTCCTCTCCCTCCCCCTCCTCCCCCTCCTCCCCCTGTAACTCCTCTTTCTCCTTTTGCTAATAGCCATCTTAGTGGGTGTGTGTAGATATAACTTTTTCTTTTTTTTACCCCACTGTGCAACCCACTTCAGCACCCGCAGCCTAGGGGCACAGAGGCCAGGCAATAATTTGGGGTCACAGTCTGCTGTGGCTTAGGGCACGATTTAGGGAAATAATTTTTAAGGATGGTTTGTTACTTCTGCTATTAGTGTAAACAAGAATAGTTCATTCTTTCTTGTTCTGGACTCACAGTGACTTTTGGCACTGACATAATATTATGTATTTACTGCACAAGATATATCTAAAATGTTTGGATACAGATTTCCCAGTGGGGCTTTTAAACTAGCCCTGAAAGTACCATCAAAAGAGGAGTTCTAGAAGAGTTGCAAACAGTGATAGCAGGACATGGCATGAATTTCTTTATTTAAGGTCTAGTTTGTTTGCTGAAACACACACTCATACTCGAACATCATGATTTTGTAGTCATACCTCATAGATCCATACTAAGGGGTCTGGAGAGATTCTGGGAACCTAGACCTAGAATCTTTTCCTGGATATTAGTTCCCAAGGTATCTGAATTTTCAATAATAACATGCAGGACAGCAGTATCAGAGAAAGGAGTGGGCTGAATTCAAGGTTGAAATAGAATCTGCTTTCTCCTAAATCTAATTACTAACCACCTTTCAGAAAATAGAGGGTGACTGTTCCTATGGCAACAGAAGCCTTAAAGCAAGAAAGCATTCAACGGCCTGACGTTTTTAGCCAGCTCTGCAGTGATGCAGCCTGCTGCTAAGGGAACCAAGACCCAGGGCCAAATGTAACCTCTCTGGCAGCAGACTCTCACTTCACAGCTCTCCGCTCTCCTCCATAGTCCTTCAAAAACATAGATCTGGGGCTGGCTGTCTTGCCTGTCTTTCAGCCTCCCCCAGACCACTTTCCCAACTTCCTGGTCTGTGTGTGTGTGTGTGTGTGTGTGTGTGTGTTTCTGTATCTGTTCATATCCTATCTGTCTTACTCATCTCTCTGCAAATCCAGATTCATTTTCTTCGTAGTTGTCAATGAATCATTCAAAGTGTACTTTTAGCTCAGAATTGAATAATGCCTTAGGAATAAAAAAGATTCTATTATTAAATGTCTCTTGAGCAGGGCTTTTTGGATTGCTTGTTAAGTGCAGGTCACATTTTCTTAGCTGTTCTTTTTCTTTTCTTTTAAAAATGTTTCTCATGGGTGCACCCTTCTGAATTTGTTAGTTTTATTTTCATTGGTACTAATAGTACTTCTAATTGTTGTTTCTTTACTTCTAAGTGAACAATCTGAGTGGCCTGCTTGCCGATTCCCCAGTTACAAATGCCATGTTATTTCTAGTACTCTCAGCCCTACTAAATAAATTCAGTCTTAAATTATGTGGGGCTGGACTCATCGTTTGCTTTATGTTTTGAATGTCATAAGCAGACAGTGATATGAATAATTGAGTATACATGGACGCAGTTTCAGTCTTTGTCTTAAAGACAAGACTGAAATTTTAAAGTGAACTGGATGGAGTCTTAACAGAAATAAATCCATTTTCATGCTGTATTTGACTGACAAGTTATGAATCAGTCTGGGGTATCATTTCAGGAGCCTACCGCCCAGCAGGAGATGGCTTGACAGAGTGTTGTTGGTAGCAGTTACTGGAAACGAATTGTATCATGTTTACATCTAGAACGTTGAGACTCTTTACCAACCTCTTTGCATTTCTTTTTCTGGGTTCACTATCCCTCACCTGAAAAATCTCTTAGTGGGGCATTTGGTTATTTGTTGTTGGCCAACGAACCCTGAAGGACTAGCCCCAGTGCTTGAGGAATAACAAGCTATGAAAACTCTGAGATAAAACATTGTTGATAACAGCCCCTGGTTCTGAGAAACAAACCTGAATTTATTATGCTTGCCAGGCAAGGGAGCCCTGTCTTTAGGAACACAGTCTCTACAAGTGGTGCTTGAGCAGAGCTTATATATGTTGCTAGGAAAGCACAGGCGATTCTAATTAACAGAAGTGGTGACAAGAATACTGCCTGACTCCTAGACCAGAGCAGAGCTGCTGTAACACACTCAGCATTCCATCTGTCTCAGGTTAAAGCTGGTTTATTTTGGCCTTGAAGTTCCTGATTTGATTTCAAACAGCAGGGTTTCTCAGTACTGTACTATGTCCTTGATGCTGATGTGATTTAAAGCACAAGATTCTTAAGGTTATGTCCTAGATGCTTGCTAGCAGAGCTGTTTTATAGTTTTATTCAATGGGGGTTGGTGTGCAGGGGAGGCGGAGAGAGCCAGCCATGGTTGGTGGTAGAAAGCAGAGGGGAACATGTTGAAAATAGATCCTGGATCACGGCCACATAAAAGTGCTTGCGCAGGGCTTCCCTGGTGGCGCAGTGGTTAAGAATCCGCGTGTCAATGCAGGGGACACGAGCTCGATCCCTGGTCCGGGAAGATCCCACATGCCACGGAGCAACTAAGCCCGTGCGCCACAACTACTGAGCCCACGTGCCACACCTACTGAAGCCCATGCACCTAGAGCCCGTGCTCTGCAACAAGAGAAGCCACAGCAATGAGAGGCCTGTGCACCACAATGAAGAGTGGCCCCCACTCATCACAACTGGAGAGAGCCCGCGTGCAGCGACGAAGACCCAATGCAGCCAAAAATAAAAATAAAAATAAAAAAAGTGCTTGTGCAAAAGAACAGAGCAGGGGACACATGCTGCTTGAGCACAGGGACTGTCTGTTGGACCTCCACTGCATCCCCCAGGCTTAGCCTGGCACCCAGAACGGAGCAGGTGCTCTCTAAATATTTGTTGAATGAATTCATGGTGGAGGAAGATGAAGAAAACAGTCTGATAGGAGAACAATTTCAGACAGTCGGAGTTCAGGCCCTGGGCCTGTGGCTGGGAGAAGTAGATGAGCACTCAGGTTCCCTGGCCCCCAGTAATTACAGGGGCAGATGCTCCAGCACAGTCACACCAAGTGGTGCCTGAGAGCGGGCCCAGCTTTGCTCTCATGGTGGAGTAGCGGCGAGGAGTGGAGAGAGGCGAAATCACAAGGGGGTTGATAAAAAATGAGTGAAAACACCCCCCTCCTCTCTTTTTTTAACCTTGTCTACTTCAGACACTGTGCTAGACACTTCACAAATGTGATCGGTGGTCCTGACTTTAGTGTCCTTACAATGAGGATAATAATCTCCTTATTATCAATGAGGAGTCTAGGGCTGGAGTGGTCATGGGACTCATCTGGGCTCACGCAGACAGGGCAGGCAGGCCAGGTCCCAGCCCCGTCTGGTCTGTCTGGCCCCAGAGCCTCTTCTCCTCCCTGTGCAGTCTCCGGTGCCCCCCCACTCTCTGAGATGCTCCATCCTGGTGGAGGCCACTGCTGCCTAAAGTAGGAAGTTGACAGGCCAGGTGGGACCCAGAGGCGTTTGCCAGGTTTCCCTGAGCCCGACAAGGGGCAAGGAGGACGAGGGGACAAGGAGGACGAGGTTCAACTTGTGGATGTTGGCTTTGGGGGCCTCAGAGGCCTGCCTTTCCAGTGCCCTGGCTGCTTCTTCCACAGGGTGGGACATGGAATTGGCAGCAACCTGAGGAACCATACTCTTCATATCTCCATTCTTTTCTTGTTTCACGAAAAAATTAATAGAACTTGAAAACCTGATTTTAAAGTTGGCCTAAATGAGAACTATGCTAAGGCAATTTTGAAACATAAGAGTAATCCGTGAGGGATGTGGAACTAGATATAAAAGATATATAAGATATCTTACCAGATATAAAAGAATACCATAGAGCTAGAAAATTAAACAGTAATGGAGTATTTTTCAGTGGTAATTTGGCAGTATTCATCAAAACTGACAATAAGCAGGAATTTTATTTCTAAGAACTATTCTATGGAAATACTGGACATAAAAACAATGTGCTAGGATGTTCACTGCAGCATTGTTTGTAATAGCTTAAAAGTAGAAGTGCCCTAAACTTCCATCAATACAGTAGTGTTCTATTACTTGAGCTTATTTTCTTAATTTTTAATGTAGTATTAATTGAATACTATCCTAGATTAATTAGGATATGTCACACTATGGAATACCATGGAGCCATTAAACGGAACTAGGCAGACCCAAATATGCCGACATAAAAAAGTTCTGAAATATATTGGGAATGAAGGAATAAAAAAAAAATCACAGAACAATATTGTGTTCTTAGGTTATAAACACATTGGAAAATATTTGGAAGGATACACACAAATGGATTTCAGTGATTAATTTTGCAGTCAGAGAAAAAGTCAAGAATGAGTCTTTCATGTTTTACTTTATTAATTACTTTATTAATTTACTTTATTAAATTAATTAAATAATTAAATAATTAATTAATTTACTTTATTAATATACTTTATTACTTTATTTATCACTTCTTTGTGATTCTACTCTTTTATAATGAACATATTCATATGTTCTTCGTGTATTTGTAAAACAATAATATGGGGGAAAACAGAACCTGGTGATTTGGGGAATAAGAGGGACAGATGAATTCAAGATTATTTCAAGGTTTCACCCATAGGTGAATTGACCTGAAACTTCATGGACTAGACAGACCCATTGCTGTCATTGGTGTAGACCACCCATTTGAAGCCAGAAGACCCCTGGGCCTAGTGTGAGTTAGGTCAAAGCGAATGTAGTCCCCTAAAGTGGTTTTGGGAGCTATTAAGAAATATTGTTTTATTGCATTCAGATTGAATATAACCTTACTAGCTATTATCAAAGAAGTGTTAGTACATTGAAGAAAGGAAAAAAAAATAGGTTGAAAATGCAGTAAGCTCCAGCAGAAATAAACAAGGCAGTGTCTCTTCGGAAATTATCAGGAGGCTCTGTGTCAGCCTCTGAGATGGGCGAGAAGAAAGCTTCCTTTCAGAGCTGCAGTGAGACAATTCTCTTTTCAAGCAGAAAATGGGCTAGACGACTTTCTTTGACCTAATGGCTTGTTGTAAAACGCTAAAACGTTATAGAAGTATGCAGTCTAGCAAGGAATCTTTCCCCTTCATCCCTGTTTCTAATTCCACTCCCCTTCCCATGAATCACTGCTGTTACAGTTTGGTGTAAATGCATCTAGACAGTCTCCTGAGCATACAGGCTCACATATTTGCACACATACACATGCAGAAGCAAACACACGCACGACACATTTGCAGAGTTAAAAATGTATGTAAAATGGGACTTCACTATCATATTGTCGTTGACAGGAAGCTGAAACACTTCCAGCCCAGCCTGGTTCCCCTCTTTGGTGGAGCCTTCCTCTGCGTTTCTTAATGGGACTCTCCATTGTTTTTCTGGAGAGAAGGACTTAAACATAAGTCTTCTATATTTTCACTGAAATACTCTGGAGAGCGGTGTAGGGCATCAGAAATGTCACTGAAGGGAGAGATGATGTAAATTTAGCTGAAATGAAGTGCAGAGTTTTCTATTTGGCTAGTTTGTAGCATAGTGAGTTTAAGAATTTGGGTTCCACAAATTTGAGTTTGAATAAGGTTTCACATTAATTATATGACCTTGGGAAAATTACTCAACCATTTAAAAACTCAGTTACCTCATTTGAAAAATAAGAATATAATGGTGCCTATCTTGTAAGATGGTTTGGAGGACTTAACTGGCTTGCAAAATGCTTATCATATTGAAGGCATGTGGTTGACTGCTCAGTTGAGTTAGACTTTATCATATTCCCATTTCAGGGTCACTTTTGAACACCCATACTTCTAGTCTATCTGAATACTGCTCTTCTAAGGATTTGACTCGCTTTTAGTTTTGATTCTGGGCTTATGCTCGTTTTCTCTTTTCAATCTATCATCTCCGTTTAACATGCCAAGTCTCCTACATGGCATTTTGGAAATGAACCAAGAACAAACCCAAGTGTTTCACACACAGCTTCTTGAGCTTTCCTTAAATTGAGTTATGGCTGATCATTTCTTGCCCTTTTTAAAAAGCCATCATCTTTTGGTTTCTTTAATGACATAACTTTCCAAGTTGGTTTTTGATGTCAAAGAATTAGGAGCTCCCTTGTGTTTGGACCTGTGCAGATTTGGTTGCTTTTGTGCTTGTTGTCACTAGCTCACTCTTGACTCTATAAGCCCATGGAGGATTGCCATATGTTAGTTTGGTATTAAATCGGATTATGCCTTAGCTGTACATCTGTTTCATTGATTTATCTATTCAAAAAATGCTCATTGAGCATCAGTGTGTGCCAGGAATTTTACTATGTTTCAGGGATATGGTACAGATACAATAGAGATGGCCCCTCCTTCCATGAAGCATGAGGTCTAGCAGGGACTATACACATTAAATGATGAATCCCTAATGTAGCAGTGCCCTGCTGGGGGCTGCACAGGGCTGTGGGTGACTCCTTAACTAGCCTGAGAGATGGACCTCGGAGGGCTTCCCTTGAAGGAAGTGATACTGATGTGAGATCTGATAAAGTGAGTCAAGTGAGGAGCAGGCGAATATTCCAGGAAAAACAACACCATATTCGAAGACCTGGACGTGGGAAAAATCTTGGAGCATTTGAGGAACTGAAATAAAACTAATGATTGGAGAGGAGAGAGTTGAGGGTGTTGAGTGCTGAGATGGGATTGAAGCCATATGAAGGATTCAGTCTTTTCAGGAGTTTCTTTGATGGGTTTCTGATGATAAGTGGTTACATAGTCTAGACGGTTGCTAAGTTCAGTGATGATAGTATATTTGGACCGACCTCATTAAGCAGCAATATTTTATTGCTCTTTGGCGATTAATGAAACCTTGTCTCTGGCCAAGTAAACAGATTCTTAGCATGATATGTTTTAATTCAAGTCAAGAAGACAAAAGTGCAAGTGCTAGTGAATACCTCCAGTTAATACACAGGTAGAAGAACTTGGAACTAGAGAATCTTTCCTTTGTTTGAACAGTCTTATCTGCTCTTTGTTAGTCTTCCTCTGTCTTCTACTTTTCAACTTTTTCAATTTTGTTTAAATGTTATCAAATAGAGCAAACAAAAACCCAACAATAGATACTGCTCCAAAGCTGTGAGACTCAGGGCAACCTCAATGCGTCAGTAGTTAAATTTTTCCTTTCAGTAGCTGTGGTTAGAATTATCTATAGTTCCAGCAAGTGAGTAGTGAGGAGTCATCCAAGACCCAACTTTCAAGGCATGTGGAGCTGGGATACTACATAAAAAGGAATTCTAGCCTTTTATTGATATGTGTATATGTGTGTGTGTGTGTGTGTGTGTGTGTGTGTGTGTGTGTGTGTGTGTGTGTGTGTGTGTGTGTGTGTGTGTATGTGTGTGTATATATATATATTTTACAGCAACAGAAATCAGTTTATACGTGAAAAAGGAAAATTACCAGTAAGAGATAATAAGCTCCATTTACAATTTAACCCTTGACAGATATTCTTATTGTTTGTGCTTATCCCTTCTAGGGGATCAAGGACTCTATCTTTGGAATTTTAGAAGGGTGGGCAAACATATTAGACCTCCTATGGAAAAGTTATAATAACTAGCACCTTTAAATTCAAAACATTTTGCTGCTGTTATATGAAGGCATATCAGGGGACATTGCACCATTTAAGAAGTGTTTCTCAAAGAGTGGTTTCAAGTCTGCCTGCTCTGGAATCAGAGTGCTTATTTAGAAAATACGATTTCCTGACCCCACAAAAGAACTATCAAATCCGAATCTATAGCATGGGAGGAGGAGGAATTGGAGAAAGTCTAGTCTTCTATTTTATGTAGAATTTACAAACTTATTTTTATTAACTAAAACCCCTAAACCTTAAGAGTAAAAGGATGTAGAAAAATCAGTAAGTATAAAATATATTTATAAAGATAGAATACTCTATAGAATATCTGATATACATTTTTAATTTTAATTGATTCTTCATCATACCTAAAGAGTTTCACCTATGGATTTTTTGGTCTTATTTAAAAAGCAGAACAATTTTTTTCTTAGCAAGAAAACTACTGGTTCCCAACTGCCCAGTCCCATTCTTCTTAGGGAATCAAAATTCTCTTTCCAGCCCAGATTTCTCAGTGAATTCTCCAGTATGTGTATAGCTCTCATTCTAGATATTTCGAGATCTTGAAATCACAGTCTTGTGTCTTTAGGGGAGCCATTAAATCCCACATGAGCTCTCTTTCCCTGACCACAGGAGGAAGGACTAAATTGTGTCCCAACACCACTGTTGGCTTACTATTGAGAACCCTTGGAACTGGTTTTTCTTTTTCTGTAGTTTAGTGCGTGCTTGTGAAAAACTATTTTGAGATAATAAAAGATACTGGCAGAAGGATTTTTTTATGTTAAAAACCAACCTATGGCAGAAATGGCCATTTGACAGCTTTGTGTTGCTAAATTGTGTATTTATAGGTTTATTTTCCTAACATTTGCACTTTTTTGGGGGCGGGGGGAGGGTCAGGTAGACGTGGCCAGAAAATTTTGCACAATGAGGAAACCTTCAGTAAAGAAGTGAATTTTGCTCAAGGAAGGATTCCCAAAGCATAGCATATTCTTGGCCATCCAGAAAAGCATTCTCCCGGGACAGCGGGAAGTGTGGAGATAAAGTAGAATGAAAATGAGTGATGGGAGATCCAAATAGGTAGGAACACGGTAGAGAGCCTAGATTTTGATGAGAGAGCAGAGGGAAAGTAAGAAATAAGGTGTGAGAAGATGATCGTAGGAAAACGGGTTAGAAGAAAGCCCACTTTGGTTGAATTTAAAATGGACCAGAGAGAAACATGGTGTGAAAAGTAGCATGACTGAATGATATCTGGTGTGTGGATGGGGGCGCTGACAGAGGGAAGGTCGATTTCAGAGAGAGGAAGGGCCTTACTACAAGGTAAAAAATGATTCTTAATTAGTAATGACTAGTGGGATTTTTAGCATAGGTGCTGTGATGAAGGGACAATTAGGAAAAAATTATACGGTTATTTTCTCGTCCTTCCTAAACACTGGCCATTATAAAAAATAGCGTTTTGAGAGTTAGATGAGAGTTAGATGTTTGTGCATGGCTACTGCAGGGCTTACCAGGGCAACATCTTCTTAGGCTCAGTTACATATTTAGACTCAAGTGATGACTACAGGCCACCTTTGTCCCCCCGTCACCGTCCCCATCTATACAGAGTGCCAGCAGGGCAGTACCAGGCCTTCCTCTGCCGGGCACGGCGAGTTCTTGCAGTGGTATTTACCACTGTCCACAAAGCTGCCCAGGAACCACTCTCTCGGACCCTCACATGGAAGGAATTAAGGCCCCATCTGGTGGGTATGGAAACAGCATTAAGTTAGAAGCTTCATGTCCCACAGGAGCCAGTACCTCTTATAACAACTCCCATCACATGTTCGTTCCTAGGTCTGCCCAGTCCACATGCAACTTACTAACCAGGAGTCATTTTTATCATCAGTAATGTGTCCTGGCAACAAAGTAGACCCCACTGAAATCAGGTCAGCCAGGGGACAGAGAAAGAAAGTTAGCTGAAGGTCATATTCACAGGTGGAAAGAAAAATGGTTTTGTTAACCCTTTACACACAGATACTAAGCAAGGCTCCAAAGGAAACCAGTATTAGTGGACTCCTGTTAAAATGAGTTGTTGGGGAGGTTTTGGAGTACTGGCCCCGCACAGCTGTGATAAACAAATGTTGGTGTGGAGGTTTATCACTCTGAGAGGGATTACCCCTTCTCGCCTTTGCCTTCTATCTGGGACTTTCATCTCCCCTTTGTTACTGGACTAACCTACTTAACACATCAGCCTGGATGTTACCTATTCCAGGAAGCCTTATCTGACACCCCCCACCCCGAATGTGGGCCAGGTACCCCTTTTGTACACTCCAGTACCACCCTTATAATTCTGCACTTTATGTTCGTCTCCCCTGCACTTCAGAGCAGTTGTTCATTCCTGTATTTCCCAGAACTGAGCATCATTCCCGGCACATGGTAGATGCACAGTAAATAATTATTGAATTTAATTAAGTTGAATTGATAGTTTTAAAAAAATAACTGAATTGTCCATTGGGACAAGGAAAAGAGGGAGGGAGGCCAGAGCTCACTCTTAGGCTGGGTTGGTAGAGAAAGATTATGGAATTTCAGAAGGATTTTTAAGTCTGTGTGTGTGTGTGTGTGTGTGTGTGTGTGTGTGTGTGTGTGAGAGAGAGAGAGAGAGAGAGAGAGAGAGAGAGAGAGAGAGAGAGAGAAATGAAGAAACAGAACATCAGTAAAATCAGTTGTGCTTTTTCATTGGATCCTTCTTTGATAGTCTTTCAGAGGCTAAGATATAAATTATATTTTCAATTGTTTTTGATTGTCATGTTATCAGTGAGGATTTTCCTGACCTATTTAAATTGAACCTCACCTGTAACCCAGCACTTTCTATTCCCTTTCCAGCTTTACCATAGCACTTACTGCCCTCTGATATGCAATATATAATATTTATTTATCTAGTCCCCTCCCACTACGATGTAAACTTTATAAGGGAAAGAAATTTTATTTATTTTCTGCTGTACTCCTATCACCTAGAATAGGGCTTAGGACATAGTAGGCACCCAACAAATATATATTAAGTGAATGACGATGGGAGTGGTTTTATCTGAATGCAAGTCTATGATGGGACTGAACGATATGGACCTTAGAGGTTTGTAATTTACAGAAAGGATATCCTAATTTCTATTTGCTTTATATAAATGCGTCAAATGCCAAGTTCAACATCTCCTACAGATGAAATTTGCTCTAGCATGTCTAACTTGAAATGATAAAGAAAATAAATATACATAAATGTTGCATAGTGTACTTAAGCCAAACTAGTGTAAACAAAATGCAGCATGTGTACCTACAGTACTGCTGTCTCCTCTAGGTTGAGCTAGTTTGTGGTGACAGGGGAATGGCCTGTGGTCTGTGATCTAGAAAGGCCTTCATTCACATGAAGCTATAAGGCTGCTTAGTGTGCTTCACCATGGTGCTCTCCTGGCCCATGCATCTCAGTGATCAATCAGTACTCCTGGACTTACATGGGTCATGTGATGCAAGCAGGGAAATGTGGGTTCTCTGAAACCAAAGGGCTGAAACTGGTGGTTCCAATGGTCAGACCCTGCTTCACAGTCCCCATCAGGTCTGTGTAGCCAGGCTACATTCTCATTAGTTATTCCTCATAAAATCCTGCAATGTGGGTCCCCACTTTGCCGATTTTTAGACAAGATAACAGGAATATAAAGGGAAACCTACCAAGAAAATTATTTTCTCTTTGAATAAATATTTTGATAATGGCGAGACCTAAATAATAAAGATACAGGGACTTCCCTGGTCCAGTGGGTAAAACTCTGCGCTCCCAACGCAGGGGGCCTGGGTTTGATCCCTGGTCTAGATCCCGAAGGCATGCCGCAACAAAGATCTCACGTGCCTCAACTAAGACCCGGTGCAGCCAAAATAAATAAATAAATATTTTTAAAAAGGTACAAATTAAAGAGGGCTTATGGTTTCATGTGTATAGTTTCCACTCTCTTGAAATGAATTTCTCTCTCTTAGTGTTAGGCAACACCTTGAGTTTTTTCATATCAAGATAACTGCTGTTCAGAAACATTGAAAATAGAGAAAATTTTTGAAGAAATGTAAGTTCGATGTACAGGCTGCTTCTGACCTATTTGCTTTCTGTCAAATTCTCTTTTAGGCTGGACGGTCCCACTTCCAGGTGTTCTGCACTTTTTTCACATGACAATTTCTGTTGCCTTTCTCCATGTCTACAGGATTTTTCTTTCTTCCTTTCCTTTGTTCACATAGCATTTGTTGAGTGACTCCCATACCAGCCACTGAAGTTACATGACTGACATCTTCTGATCACAGGACTTAGACATTGTTGGCAGATAGACTTGTCAGGTACACTTGTCCTTACTGCAAAGTTCAAGAGGGAAATCAGGCATCAGCCTCACACTGATATTTTTGAACACATGACAGATGTCTGGTAATCCTCTTGGAGGATAGCTAATTAAGATAGGAGGGTCACGTATATATGCTGTCTACAAGAGACCCACTTCAGACCTAGGGACACATACAGACTGAAAGTGAGGAGATGGAAAAAGATGTTCCATGCAAATGGAAATCAAAAGAAAGCTGGAGTAGCAATTCTCATATCAGACAAAATAGACTTTAAAATAAAGACTATTACAAGGGTAAAAGAAGGACACTACATAATGATCAAGGGATCGATCCAAGAAGAAGATATAACAATGGTAAATATTTATGCACCCAACATAGGAGCACCTCAGTACATAAGGCAAATGCTAACGGCCATAAAAGGGGAAATCGACAGTAACTCAATCATAGTAAGGGACTTTAACACCCCACTTTCACCAATGGACAGATCATCCAATATTAAAATAAATAAGGAAACACAAGCTTTAAATGATACATTAAACAAGATGGACTTAATTGATATTTATAGGACATTCCATCCAAAAACAACATAATACTCTTTCTTCTCAAGTGCTCATGGAACATTCTCCAGGATAGATCGTATCTTGGGTCACAAGTCAAGCCTTTGTAAATTTAAGAAAATTGAAATCGTATCAAGTATCTTTTCCAGCCACAACGGAAGTCTGTGAGACTAGATATAAATTACAGGAAGAAATCTATAAAACATACAAATACATGGAGGCTAAACAATACACTACTTAATAACCAAGAGATCACTGAAGAAATCAAAGAGGAAATCAAAAACCACCTAGAAACAGATGGCAATGAAAACACAACAACCCAAAACCTATGGGATGCAGCAAAAGCAGTTCTAAGAAGGAAGTTTATAGCAATACAATCGTACCTCAAGAAACAAGAAATGTCTCAAATAAGCAACCTAACCTTACACCTAAAGCAATCAGAGAAAGAAGAACAAAGAAACCCCAAAGTTAGCAGAAGGAAAGAAATCATAAATATCAGATCAGAAATAAATGAAAAAGAAATGAATGAAACAGTAGCAAAGATCAATAAAACTAAAAGCTGGTTCTTTGAGAAGATAAACAAATTTCATAAACCATTAGCCAGACTCATCAAGAAAAAAAGGGAGGGAGAAGACTCAAATCAATAGAATTAGAAATGAAAAAGGAGAAGTAACAACTGACACTGCAGAAATACGAAGAATCATGAGAGATTGCTATAAGCAGCTCTATGCCAATAAAATGGACAACCTGGAAGAAATGGACACATTCTTAGGAAAGCACAACCTTCCTAGACTGAACCAGGAAGAAATAGAAAATATAAACAGACCAATCACAAGTACTGAAATTGAGGCTGTGATTAAAAATCTTCCAACAAACAAAAGCCCAGGAGCAGATGGCTTCACAGGCGAATTCTATCAAACATTTAGAGAAGAGGTAACACCTATTCTTCTCAAACTCTTCCAAAATATAGCAGAGGGAGGAACACTCCCAAACTCATTCTACGAGGCCACCATCACCCTGATACCAAAACCAGACAAAGATGTCACAAAGAAAGAAAACTACAGGCCAATATCACTGATGAACATAGATGCAAAAATGCTCAACAAAGTACTAGCAAACAGAGTCCAACAGCACATTAAAAGTATCATACATTATGATCAAGTGGGATTTATCCCAGGAATGCAAGTATTCTTCAATATCCACAAATCAATGAATGTGATATACTGTATTAACAAATTGAAGGTTAAAAGGCATATGATCATCTCAATAGATGAAGAAAAAGCTTTCGACAAAATTCAACACCCATTTATGATAAAAGCCCTCCAGAAAGTAGGCATAGAGGGAACTTACCTCAACATAATAAAGGCCATATATGACACACCCACAACCAACATCGTTCTCAATGGTGAAAAAATGAAGCCGTTTCCACTATGATCAGGAAGAAGACAAGGTTGCCCACTCTCACCGCTGTTATTCAACATAGTATTGGAAGTTTTAGCCACAGCAATCAGAGAAGAAAAAGAAATAAAAGGAATCCAAATCGGAAAGGAAGAAATAAAGCTGTCACTGTTTGCAGATGACATGATACTATACATAGAGAATCCGAAAGATGCTTCCAGAAAACTACTAGAGCTAATCAATGAATTTGGTAAAGTAGCAGGATACAAAAGTAATGCACAGAAATCTCTTGCATTCCTATACACCAGTGATGAAAAATCTGAAAGAGAAATTAAGGAAACACTCCCATTTACCATTGCAACAAAAAGTATGAAATACCTAGGAATAAACCTACCTAAGGAGACAAAAGACATGTATGCAGAAAACTGTAAGACACCGATGAAAGAAATTAAAGATGATACAAACAGATGGAGAGGAATAAACCTACCTAAAGAGAATAAACCTACCTAAGGAGACAAAAGAACTGTATGCAGAAAACTATAAGACACTGATGAAAGAAATGAAAGATGATACAAACAGATGGAGAGATATACCATGTTCTTGGTTTGGAAGAATCAACATTGTGAAAATGACTATACCACCCAAAGCAATCTACAGATTCAAGGCAATCCCTATCAAGCTACCAATGGCATTTTTCACAGAACTAGAACAAAAATTTCACAATTTGTATGGAAACACAAAAGACCCTGAATAGCCAAATCAATCTTGAGAAAAAAAACCGGAGCTGGAGGAATCAGGCTCCCTGACTTCAGACTATACTACACAGCTACAGTAATCAAGACAGTATGGTAGTGGCACAAAAACGGAAATATAGATCAATGGAACAGGATAGAAAGCCCAGAGATAAACCCTCGCACATATGGTCACCTTATTTTTGATAAAGGAGGCAGGAGTATACGATGGAGAAAAGACTCCCTCAATAGGTGGTGCTGGGAAAACTGGACAGCTACATGTAAAAGAATGAAATTAGAGCGCTTCTTAACACCATACACAAAAATAAACTATAAATGGATTAAAGACCTAAATGTAAGGCCAGACACTATAGAACTCTTAGAGGAAAACATAGGCAGAACACTCTATGACATAAATCACAGCAAGATCCTTTCTGACCCACCTCCTAGAGACATGGAAATAAAAACAAAAACAAACAAATGGGACCTAATGAAACTTAAAAACTTTTGCACAGCAAAGGAAACCATAAGCAAGACGAAAAGACAACCCTCAGAATGGGAGAAAATATTTGCCAGTGAAGCAACTGACAAAGGATTAATCTCTGAAATTTACAAGCAGCTCAAGCGGCTCAATATCAGAAAAACGAACAACCCAATCCAATATTGGGCAGAAGACCTAAATCGACATTTCTCCAAAGAAGATATACAGACAGCCAACAGACACATGAAGGAATGCTAAACATCACTAATCATTAGAGAAATGCAAATGAAAACTGCAATGAGGTATCACCTCACACCAGTCAGAATGGCCATCATCAAAAAATCTACAAACAATAAATGCTGGAGAGGGTGTGGAGAAAAGGGAACTCTCTTGCACTGTTGGTGAGAATGTAAATTGATATAGCCACTATGGAGAACAGCATGGAGGTTCCTTTAAAAACTAAAAATAGAACTGCCATATGACCCAGCAATCCCACTCCTGGGCATATACCTTGAGAAAACCATAGTTCAAAAAGAGTCATGTACCACAATGTTCATTGCAGCTGTATTTACAATAGCCAGGACATGGGAGCAACTTAAGTGTCCATTGACAGATGAATGGATAAAGAAGATGTGGCACATATATACAGTGGAATATTACTCAGCCTTAAAAAGAAACGAAATTGGGTTATTTGTAGTGAGGTGGATGGACCTAGAATCTGTCATCCAGAATGAAGTAAGTCAGAAAGAGAAAAAGAAATACCATATGCTAACACATATACATGGAATCTAAAAAAAAAAAAGTTATTAGGTTCAGCCGACGTAGAGAATGGACTTGAGAACAGGGGGAGGGGGAAGGGTAAGCTGGGACGAAGTGAGAGACTGGCATGGAGATATATACACTACCAAATGTAACATAGATAGCTAGTGGGAAGCAGCCGCATAGCACAGGGGGATCAGCTCAGTGGTTTGTGACCACCTAGAGGGGTGGGATAGGGAAGGTGGGCGGGAGACGCAAGAGGGAGGAGATATGGGAACATATGTATATGTATAGCTGATTTACTTTGTTATACAGCAGAAACTAACATACCATTGTAAAGCAATTATACTCCAATCAAGATGTTAAAAAAAAAAAAAGATAGGTGGGTCAGCTTAGAGAATCCTCCCTTTGATTGGTCACCTCACACGGTCGCTTGGTGTACACACTGCATGATCCCAGTGGGTGCCGTTTACACAGAAGGCAGTGGGAATTGGGTCTTCCGGGGCTGTGCCCCACAGAAGCTGGGCTCTCCCAGAGGTAGGCTTGGAGGTTAAAGTGCAAATGTGTATTTGGGAAGTACAGAGAGTACCAGTAGGGAATTAGGGGATGATACAGAGAAGGGAAGGGACTTCCCTGCGGTGCAGTTGTTGGGAGCCCGCCTGCCAATGCAGGGGACATGGGTTCAAGACCTGGTCCAGGAAGATCCCGCATGCCATGAAGCAGCTAAGCCTGTGCACCACAACTACTGAGTCTGTGCTCTAGAGCCCATGAGCCACAACTACTGAGCCCACGTACCACAGCTACTGAAGCCTGCACGCCTAGAGCCCATGCTCTGCAACAGTACAGGCCCCCGCAACGAGAAGCCTGCGCACTGCAGCGGCCCCCGCTCGCTGCAACTAGAAAAAGCCTGCGTGTAGCTACGAAGACCCAACGCGGCCAAAAATGGATAAATATATTAATTTATAAAAAAAGAAGACTACAGAGAAGGGAAGGCAATAATATAGGGTGTGCTACCATGCCAACTACCACAGTGGACAACTGGAGCTTCATCCTGTGGGGAAATCTGGGAAATGGTGGAAATACACGCCTCAGAATGAGCGCATCTGGGGGCCAGGGAGTTGTGGGGTTTATATAACAACTGCCTATAGTCATTGGTTGAAGTTATTAATTCCCTGGCCCTCTGGTTTGCTGCATGTGGGCAGGGAAGATTTCTGGTGAAAAGATCCCTGAGGTGAGAGATACAGGTAATAGCATCTGGATGTCACTTGAGTGCAAACATCCATGGGGATGGAAGGGGCGTATACAGCATCTCTACCAGCAGCCTTGCATTCTGGGTCTGGAAGTGACACAACAAGCAACTCTCTTTTCTATCCATTGATAAATGAGGATGAAACTCTTAATCTGATGTCGATGAAACAGTATGAGCAGAGTGATTAAGTGCTGTTGGGAGTTTAACAGTTCCTGGGTTTTAATCCCATCTTTGCCCCTTATATAGTTTACCTGTGTAATTTTGTCAATTTCTATAACTTCTCTATGCTTCAGTCTCCTCAGTTACAGAACTGGTACAATAAAGTGGTTGTGAGGATTAAATTAGGTGATATAAATAAAACACTTAAACATATCAGGTTGTTAGCGTCAGAGACGAATAAGTGAGTCTGCTCTCATATAATTTAAATTTTAATGGGGAAAATACTTGAGCAATCATATTATCTTAATATAACATCATAAAATTTAGGATAGTGGCAGGCACAAAGTATTTTGAAAGCAGTTAGCACACCTTGAGGAATCAAAATTACTTCCCGAGAGAGGTGATGACTAAACTCCTAGACAAGAGGGACTGGATGAAGAGAGAGATGTGTTACGTGAAGGGAATCGTTTGTTCCATGTAAAGGAATGTGTACCCCACTCACCTTTTTCTCATTTGAGTTGTGTGGGATGCAGAGCCTGAGGAGTGAGCTTAGGCCATTCCTTAAAAGCATTAGCACCTAACAACCTGTGTGAATGCAGGCAAGTCCCTCATCCTCTCCAAGCCCTCGGCTCTCCATCAGACCATGAGGGACCCTGCATACTGATAAGGGCTATGGCTCTGGCCAGGCAGGCACCTTGAGAAGCTTTGGTTTTGTGGGTGGTTGTATGGCTGCTGCATCCCACGATTTAGAGGGTTTGTGCTGGGAGTGCCTGCTCCCTCCCATGCTTCCCATATGGAGTTCTCAGCTCTTTGCCAAATTTCTCCCAGCTCCTTGGTACAGAGGCTGCCACAGCCTGGTCCCAGATGGGCTGTGCTTTATTGGCTTTTTGGGGTACATTCTCCAGTTCGGGCCTGTGATGTGTTCTTGCTTATGTGGTTTCCATCAGTGCCTGCTGGGATTTGGCTGGCAAACCCCCAGCCCAGACTCAGGATAGAAGACAATGGGAGCCCCTCACAGGACTGCCCCAAAGTGTGGAAGGACCATGCTGTCTGTGTCTTGGGTCTCAGATGAGGTCTTTAATGCATGATTTGGTATCAGAACTAGGCTTCTGGTATTTGAGAGGTAGCAGAGCTTTCAAAACATCACATCAGAGGATGTAACTTTCAACTCTGTGACCTCCCTTTCCACTGTGAAGGTTAGTACTTAAGAGGTTGGATAATTTAGTTTAGAGGGAGGATGTTAATATAGTTGCTTCTCTACCCAAGAGGACTAAGATAGCAAAATGAGTTTCAATGCAACTTAGCTGGTCAAATGATTGTGTTAAGACCCACGGAAGTCACCTGGCTTTTCCACCTCAGCTGACCATTTGTAAGGAAGCTACCTGCTCTCATCAGATCGTTTCTGTCTCTAATCACCTATGTCCATCATATTGTAGAGAAGCAAACTACTTATCAGTTAGGACTTAGTTCTCAGTTAAAGTTAGGTTCAGTTAAAGTAGTAGTAAAATCAAAACAGCAATAGCTTAAACAAGGCAGGAATTTGCTCTTTTATCTCACTCTCATATTTCTTTCTCATATTAATGTCAGGATGTAGGCTGTCCAGGGTAGCATGGCTGCTTTATGCCACAAAGTCTGTAGGCACCCAGGCTTCTTCTGTCTGTGGCTCTGCCATGCAGGACCTCCACAGCCAGGGTTATCTCATCGTCCAAGGTAACTGCTCCTGTTCCTGCCATCATGTCCACAATCCAGTGAGTAGGACGAAGCAAAGTATAAAAGACTGCGTGATACCTCTCACAGGTCCCTTCCTGGAAGTTGCATATGCCTTTTTCCCTTAAATACCATTGGACAGAAATCAATGGTTTGGTCCTGCCTAGCTGCAAGGAAGTCTGGGAAATGTAGTCTTTTTTTCCTGGGTGGCCACATGCCTAGCTGGAATTTGGGGGTTCTGTTACTCAATGAGGAAAGAGAGAGACTATATTAGGGGACAACTGGCAGTTTCTGTCAATAACCGGATTGGACTCTTTACAGTGGTTTGTGATCTTGGGCACAGAACTGCAATTTTCTGAGCCTCAGTTTTCTTATCTGGAAAATCACTATAATAATATTTACCTCATTCAGTTTTTGCAAGGATAACACAAAATTAAATAATGTAATGTTTGTCAAAATGCTCTGTCAACCAGAAAACACCATACAAGACATTATTAGGCAATAATTTGTTTTTTAATTAAAAAAATAAATTTCTCTCATTATGAAAATGGACAAAAGGAGGAGCACGGTAAACACATTTTGAATCAAATAGAAATTACTTTGGAGACAGAGGCTGATCTAGGGGAAAATGTGGAGTTTCATCTTGTGAAATCAGGCAGAAACTCTCAAAGGCAAATATTCAAATGTGAGTTTTCAATTGCATATGGAAAGATGATGTATTCCACTCATAAGGAGTTTCCTTTGGTATTTCAGCATCATTAGCCTCAGCTCAAATCTGTAACAGGAGAGGCACTCATAACAACAAGTAGTAACAAAATCTTCAAAGAGTTTTTACAACAGAAAGGCTTTATTTGAATTAGGGGAGAGGGTCTTAAAAAAAGCCCAAATCCATTTGCCTATTTTGCCTAATAAGGTAATACTTTATAGCACATGATGCAGTGCTCTGGGAAAAGAATCAGCATTTTTTTCTCTTTATTTTAATGGGACCTGATGTAATAGGAATGGACTGCAGTTAATATTGCATATAATTATTTATGAGACTTGCAAACACCTCCTATTGCCAAGGCTCCTGGGCATATGGACAAAGCTGGAATATTAGGTAGTAAATAGAAGCTGACTCAGCAAACACAGTTGCAAGGTCATTCTGTTAGTGGGATCAATGGAAACACTGGCTCTTCTTGAGGACAGAAGTAGGCAGACTCTCTGGGGAGAAAAATGACCAGGTTAGAGGCAATGGCCTCTTCTTTGGCCTGTGTTATTGTTGGGAACCACACTTTGCTGGAGGGAGGAGGTCTCCACAGTTCTTTGTGCCCATAGTGTATGGGCCTTTGCCATACTGGTCACTGAAATCACAGTGCAGCTCACTGAGGGGCTGATTCCATGACCCATGGACCCAGGGAATCACTTGAAGTACAGTTTTCTTGTTTTACGTGGAAGGAGCTGGAGGTGGGGAGAGTAAACTGTCCTCTGATTTTCTTGTCATATAGAAATAGCCACAGTAACACAGTGCTTAAAATAAACCTCGAATCAGGCATATTTGGACACAAATCCAGATTCTGCCAACTAATATCTAGATGTTTTGGAGTAAATTACCTATATTTCTGAATTCTGCCAGGTTATTTTGAGGATGAAAACAAGATGTAGTAGACACTCAATAAATGCATCTGAGAGCTAGCTAAGGGATATCATAAAGAAGAAGGTCAAATACAGTTGACTTATAGTTCCTTCTCTGCCCAGTGAAGCAAATGGGGCCTTATACTAAGCATGGTCACGTCCTCAGATTTTGAGTTTTGAAGGCACCGTTATTTGTCCAGAGCATTCTAACTCAGAGAAAGAGGTAGGTTTTTAAACCAAAGCATTATTTATGGGAAAAAAGTCTTTCTGACCTAATTTCTTTACTTTCCTTAATCTATTTCATCTTCAATTTTGGATATTTCAGACAGTAGCCTTCAGTGCAACTTTGATGCAACTTTATCATGATACACTTAAAACTAATGCTTCACATTTCTGAGACCGTTAAGAACACAGTTTTATTGGTCTCAATGAAACAATAAAAGAATTACAAAATAAACATTTGTAGAGACCTCTGTAGTTTATAAAGTATTTTCATTTCCCAACACCCTGTGTAATAGGTCAGGGAGATACTATTCTTTTTCTCAGATAAGAAAATGGAAGCTCAGAGGTTGAGGAACCTGTCTTGGGTCACCTAAATGGAATGGCCGTGCTGTGGTCGTTTAGGTTTAGGTTTCCTGTGCCTCAGGTTCATGCTGATAGCCTATTGTACTCAAGTCTGTGAAAGCCCCATTTCAATAGATCCAGGAGGATACTTGAGTCATTTCCCATAAAGATCAACCTTTACCTTTGGAATTGCTTGGGCCAACTTTTGTTTCATATGCATGTGTTGCTTATCACAATGTCTTGTGTTTCTGTTGCTCATTTCTCTGAGAAAATCCAGGCACATTCCAGACACTCAAGTCTAATCAGCTCCGATAGCAGGGAAGCAGGATTGGACAACCATGGGGGTTATTTGGCGCGTTCCCAGAGGCTGTGGGGTAACCTGTTCATTTCTGGCATTCCTGGAACAAGAATGAGCCCCAGTCACCTGCCATCTTAGGTGTTCTAGGTACTTGGCTGGTTGTCCCCCTCCTTAGGATCATGCTCACATGACCCTGCTGCCGACCTCCTGGCTGTCCTCCCTTCTGTGCCTAACTTCTCAAACAAGTAGTACACACCTGCAAATTCTAATTCCTCTGCTCTTATCTTCAACCTGTCGACCTGGCATTAGCTTTTTTTTTTTTTTTTTCCCCCTGGCATTAGCTTTGATCTTTCCTCTAACTTATTTTCTCCAAAGGTCAACTTCAATATGAAGATCTTTATATGTTTTCTCAGGTTGCTTTCTCCTTCACTTAAACTTGGCTGCATTCCTCTTCTTGAAACTCTCTCTCTCTTAAATCTCCTGCTCTGGTTCTCTTTCTAGCTCTCCAGATACCATTTTCTCTCCTCTCCTCTTCTCCCTTTCCTTCCCTTTCTCTTCTTCCTTCCCTTCTTCCTTCCTTTCTTTCTTTCTTTTCTTCTTTTTCTTCTTTCTTTCTTTCTTTCTTTCTTTCTTTCTTTCTTTCTTTCTCTCTCTCTCTCTCTCTCTCTCTCTCTCTCTCTCTCTCTCTCTCTCTCTCTCTCCCCCCCTCCTTCCCTCCCTCCCTCCTTCCCTCCCTCCCTCCTTCCCTCCCTCCCTCCTTCCCTCCCTCCCTCCTTCCCTCCCTCCCTTCCTTCCTTCCTTCTTTCCTTCCTCCCTTCCTCCCTCCCTCCCTCCCTTCCCCCTCCAGCATCATTTTCTTCTTACATTCTACGACAGTGGGTTTAACCCATAGTCCTCTAAGCTTTATTCACATTTCCCTCTTACATACAGTTGCTTTTGTGATTTCATCTCTGACCCCAATTTTGAATGACTCCCAAATCCAAGGCTCAAGCTGCGTGTTCTTTCCTTGGCTTCCGCCTCTAATCTCCCGATGCCTGTGGCACAGCTTTACCTACGCGTCCAGCCACCACCTTTAACTTGCATCTAAACACTGACTCTTCCTGATCGCTCCCAGGCGTCTTCATTTCTGTTGGTGGTGTCATTCCTCAATTCACCAGAAGCCGATGTTTTGTATTATTTTGGGCTATTCCTTTTTCTTTCTCCAAATGCGACATCAAAACTCTTTCTTCCTAACACCTCTCAAACCCACATCCCACTCTTCTGTTCCCAATGCCATTGTCATGGTTCAGACTGCCTCTATTGCAATGAATAATCTGTCTTTCTTTGGTTTCTACAAACTGCTGTACCATCCTACATGTTGTTGCCCCTGACTAGTTCTCTTTTATTTTCATTTGATATGATTTATCTCTATGCTTTGAGCTGCCACTTCCCTACCATATATTGTTCTATGCACTTCTTCATCCAGTTTTAAAAATGAAAGAGTTATAATATAACTCAAACAGAAACCAGTTTGCTCTCTCAAGGAAGCCATAGACTCCCAT
This sequence comes from Lagenorhynchus albirostris, assembly GCF_949774975.1. Taxonomy (NCBI): domain Eukaryota; kingdom Metazoa; phylum Chordata; class Mammalia; order Artiodactyla; family Delphinidae; genus Lagenorhynchus; species Lagenorhynchus albirostris. Next base: position 44,359,822 of record NC_083097.1, read on the forward strand.
AAATTTTAACGGGGTCTTCGCTTCCTGATGCCCTCCCCTATTTGGGTTGAATGCAGGTGGTAAGGAAAACGAAATCATCTGTTAGTCTTCTCTTCCTGTGTTGTGGTTTCTCTGGGCTGATTCCCTGGTTGGAAGAACTGGCTCCCACAGTGAGGTTTGATGTGCTGTCTCCGGGCTGTGGTTGTTCCGTATTAGACTTGAATGTATGCACTGCTTAGCCTCCCAGACATGGTTTGCAAAATTCTTTATTGTTTTTCCCTCTGGGGAGCGATAAGGTATAATGTTCCTTATTGATTTTGGAACTGTTTCTACAATACAAGCAAACACTTATCTGAAAAACCTTGTACTAATCACAGAAAAATGTGACCATGTGGGTCCTGGAGTGTAAGAATTTCCATAGCTATAGGTCTGTGGAGAGTTTTCTTCTTATTATTCAGGGTTCTGTTAAAAATAGTTCTCTCAATGGAAAATGAACAATGCAGAAACAGGATATTGGAACTCTTTCTGCATTAATTCTCGTGGTAGCTTAAGATTAGAAAAACCCTTGCCTGCTGTATCTCCCTGTAGGTGACTCAGACCCTAGATTTCCTTGGTTGCTGAGTGTTGAAACGTAATGGAACTTCTAGCCCCATAACCTTAAGACAACTCTGAGGGACTTCCTGGCTCCCCAGTGGTTAGGACTCTGCGTTTCCATTGTGGGGGAACGGGTTTGATCTCTGGTCAGGAAACGAAGATCCCACAGGCAAAAAAAACAAATAAATAAAATAAAAAACAGAAGAGTACTCTGAATACCAGAGGGGACGTTATTTCTGGCTGCAGGGCACAAAGATTGTTGGTGACAGCCTGGACAGATGCCCTCCCCCACCCACCTGCCCACCTTCCCCACACTGTGTCCTGCCCTTGGTTCTAGTGTTTGCCTCCTGCTTGAGTGAAGAGATTTACGTGAAATCCAGTGGGCCCACCCTCAGACTTGCAGGGCCCAGGACGAGAGTACAAATAGAAGCCCATATATCTTACGTCTAAATAGTGAAAGTTATAAGTCAAGCTACAAAATGTTAAATAAAATATGTTCTATCTTTCTATCTTGACAAACATACCTTAATAATGAACTGCAAGGCCAGGTTTAAATTTCGACTTTTCAAAATCTTCAAAGTCTGGTTCCCAGACATCACCCATCCTTTTCCCTTCCCGGCATCAACTCCAACGAGCACCAGGAGGGGCCTGGCGTGCCCACATCTGAGTTCTTCCCGCTCTCCCCTTCAGTTAGCTGCCCCTGGGGCTTATGTGGCATTTGCCAACTATGCAGCCCATTCTCGGTAGAACAGACCTGGGAGGAGACCCTCACAGGCCCAGCAAGCAGGCTTGGGGATGTTTGGGCAAGAAGTTCCAGGATCCTCAGCACGCAGAGATTGGTCTAGAAGCGGGATGTGAGTGCCCCTTGGCCACGAAGACTCCTTACCCCGTGGAAACTGGTTATAGCCACAGTGGGTGTCCAAGGCAGGACTCTGCTTGCTTGGGTCTAGGAGAAGCACTGAAATGTGTCAAAAATCTGGGAAACACCATTTGGAGGCTCTTTAACTCTGACTTCATGTCATCTGTTAGGGGTGGCTCCCACCTGGTACAGAGAGCACATGAACCCCTCGGACAAGCCTTCAACTGTATTATTGGCCTGAAATACCCCCATCCTGTATTTCCTTTGTTAAGTTTTGCCCTCCAGCATCACTGCTAGGCGTCCATGTAACCCCGGTACAATTTCAGCCTTTGAGAATCAGCTGTCTGTTATGGTTCAGTGCCAGTTCCAGGGGATGCCGTGCAGTAGAAAGGTAGAGTCCTAGGCTTCCTTTCAATTCTCTCTCTTGCTTCCCAGATGTCCCCCACACGCCCACCCCTTCCTGCGCCGACTGTCAGATGCCTCTTCTCTCATCTCTTTTGTCTCCTTCACCCTGCCCCCTTCCTCATGCTTTCAGTACTTTGAAAATACCACCCCCTTCCCAGCCTTTTCTTTTTACCTCTTTCTTCAGTCATCAAAACTCTTTCCTTCAGAAAAGCTGTGTTAAGTGTATGAAAAATTTTTAGATTAATCCGAAAGAAAAACTGGAAAGGTGAAGAAGTTCACCTTTAAGCACCAGGCTGCCTTTTTCCACCTTTGTGTTGTCCCCATTCTCCCTTCTCAAAATCGGCTCTCAGGAAAGAATCCTAATAGATCATATGCGCATCTCTGATGTGGAAGACAAGACCTGAATTCTTCCAAAGTACCTGCCGTGCCGCTGCTGTGGGGCTGGGGAGTAGTATTTTAGGGCACTTGAAAAGGCTTTTGTCTTGAGGTGCTGGATGCCTGCAAAGCATGAGGGTCCCACCTTCAGGAGTGAGTCTACATGTCCTGAGGGACACTTTGTAGGAAGACTGTAATGGCAACCGTTTATGCCCAGTTTGTGCAAATTGGGATTGTCTTCCATTTAGGCAGGGAAGCGAAATGCATGGAAGCTTCTATTGAGACTGAGCACAAAGTGTCGAAGAGCCTGTTCCCAACGGTTTAGACAGGGCTACTCCCTCCCTTGCGTCGCACCTCCTCCCTCTTCCAGCACTGTGACTTCAGGAGTGGACGCAGCGTGCGCATGCAGTCACAGGCTCTGAGGTGGTGCGTCTGTGTTCTCTGCCGTACCTCCTTTCAGAACTGATCAAAAGGATAGAAAACATAAAGATTATCTTGTCTTTCTGATATAAACAATCTGTGGCTGCAGGAAAGGGGGCTGGAACTTGCAGCCTAGGTATTAATCACATTGATGGTTTGCTTGCCGCACAAACGCCATTTTAGGCCTGCGGAGAGAGAGGCGAGGAAGTGCTCTTCAAGTATGGATACATCAGTAACTGGGACGTGTGTGTGTGTGTGTGTGTGTGTGTGTGTGTGTGTGTGTGTGTGTTCATGAATGTTACCAACTGAAGTGGTATGCAGCTCTATTTCTGTAGTTCTTACAGTGTAGTTGAAGTTACTCCTTCACATTCTCCAGGGAAGAAATTGAGAGATAATTTTAAGTATTGATACAACAGAAGTCTGGAAGATGTGCTCCGTGTTTGAACTTTGGCAAAATGTTTTTCCTTGGAGGAAACTTTGAAGGCTGAATGGTTGTGGGTAGAGTTCAAGTTTTGAAGTTAGATCTGGTTTAAATATTTCCCTGTGTGTGGGGCTGGCTTGCTTATTCTCTCTGATCCCATTATTTATCTGTAAATGTAATGATAACTTTCAAATCTTTCTGGGTTACTATGAGGATTAAATGAAAAGAATTTATGTGAATTGTACGGCAGGGAGTTGATACTCAATAAAATTTAGAGCCCTTCTATGGCCAGAGACTGCTTTTGCCCAACCAATTTTCATATCCCCGTTTTGTTTAGCACCAGAACCCTGATTGCATTCAGATGGCAGTGTGCTCCGTAATGAGGCCATATTTCCCAGCTGCTTTGGCTGCTAGATATGGTCACGTGACTAAGTTCCAACTAATGAAGTGTAAGAAGTTGTTGGCTGGGAATTCTGGGAAAATGCCTTAAAAGGGAGACAATCAACTAATGCAGGCTTTAAAAAATCTTTAACTCCCCACTTCCCCTGGAAAGTAGACATGATGGCTGGAGTTGCAGCAGCCATTATGGATCATGAGGCAACCTTGAGGGTGGTACAAAGAATTGTAGAGAAAGATAGGTATCTGGATCCCTAATGATAGTGTTGAGCTATAGTACCAGCTGAGGACTGCCTACATCCACCTCTTTTTTTTTTGTTAAACTCGTGAGCTAAAGAAATTTTTATCTTGTTGAAGCATCTGTTATTTTATTTTATTTATTTATTTTTTTGCGGTACGCGGGCCTCTCACTGTTGTGGCCTCGCTCGTTGCGGATCACAGGCACCGGACGCGCAGGCTCAGCGGCCATGGCTCACGGGCCCAGCTGCTCCGCGGCATGTGGGATCCTCCCGGACCGGGGCACGAACTCGTGTCCCCTGCATCGGCAGGCAGACTCTCAACTACTGTGCCACCAGGGAAGCCCGCATCTGTTATTTCTGGCCTCTCTTATTAAGCAATGGAGTGCAATTCCTAAAACGCCTTTCCTTTATGCCCATATGCTCTTATTTAATCCTCACATTTATCCTGAGAGTTAGTATAGTTCTTCCTATTTTACAGACAAAGATACTTAAGTAGAGGGAGTTAAATATTTTGTCACACATCACGTGGCTATTTTGTGCCACTGCTGATTTCTGACTCTATTTATTGTACTTTCTACTATGAAGGGTAATCTTGGGTTTTCTCCAGATCCTTCTCTTCTAGGTCTTCTTGGCAGTATGCCATAATGGCTAAGAGTTCAGACTCAGGAGCTAGATTGCCCAAATTTGAATCCTGGTTCTGCCGTTTATAGCTGGGAGATTTACATGCAAGTTGCTTGATCTCTCTGTGCCCCAAATTCTTTTCTATAAAATGGGGATAACCATAACCTCACAGGGTAGGTATCAGGATCAAAATGAGTTAATGTATGTAAAATGCTTAGAACAGTGCCTGGCATATAGAAAGAACTATTAAGTGTTAGCTATAATCATTCCTTTTTTTCTACAGCAGGCAGACGAATTCACTCACTGGACGCAAAGCCTCTGTTAGGACCATAGCTGATGTTTGAATGCTTTACCATTATTTCTCTCCGTGTTACAGGCTGTGGGTATCCTTAGCTAGTCCTGAGACCTTCCTGAGAGCACATGGGTGCAAGTGGAGGCTCCATGTAATGGCGCCACTGACGGCCTGGGGGGCCTGGGAATCCCTGGGGGTATGAAGTGAAGTCTGTTACGCAGGGCATGGGAAGAGGGGCTGGTAGGACTCTGGGTGGAGAGTACCAGCGCATGGGAGACTAAAAGCCAAGTAGGGAGTAGAGGCTCAAAAAATTATGTTGATATCTTGGGGAAGAAAAAGATGTTCTTGGCTAGAGGCAGCAGAGGGGAAAGAGAAGAGAGGATTAGAAAGAGCAGGAAAATCCTCCAGCCTGGTGATCATCCAGATGCTAAGTCCTTGGGGTTTCAGATGATACCAGCCTGACATGTAAAGTGGGAAGGAGCAAGTGAACAATGGTTTCTTGTGGGTGCATTATCTAAATATATATATATATATATATATATATTTGTCATCTGACAGTGAAGACCGTGATGAAGCTTCAGAGGAAGTGGCAGAGCAGAGCAGAGAAGGCGGTTAGAGGATGAGCCACTGCTCAGCGCTTGCTCCTCTGTGAGCCCTCAGGGAGGACTCGGCCAGTCCCTCCCATGCAGCCCTGCCCCAGGTCCACCTCCTCCTGAGATGTTAAAACTCGGTAAGATTTCTAGATGTCTGTTACTCTCCTTTGTGATTGTTATGGAGGCCCTCTGTCAGTTTCCTCCTAGAATTTGCTATAAAACTCTTAAATGAAAGCAGACCTCTGCACTTGTCATCATGGTCAGTCAGGAAAAGGTGGCGAAGACTCTCGCGGTCCGCAGGCCGAGGGGAGCACAGAGAGTGATGGTGACGGGGACCAGGCCTGGCCCTGGGGTTTGCCTGGAGGGGAGCGGGGCCAGGTGCAGGCGTGATCCTGGGGCCTGAGAGCAGAAAGGCTGGTGAGGGTCTCCTCCACTCCCCCTGCCTTGTTTGCCGAGCCACACGGGCAAATTTTGTATCTCTTCTACCTCGGTTTTAAGTTCCACTGAAGTTCATTGTCTGCCGTAAAGGGGACACCTCTGTTTTCAGTGGGCTCTGTGCGGCCACTTGGTGGGCAGGAATAAACTTAGTATACTTGGCCACTGCGTGTTAAACCCCTTGTTTTTGTTTTTGAAAGGTTCAGCGCTTTCCTTTTCCCTGCCCCCAGCCTCCAAGTCACATGGTGGTGTCGTGTGTCTTACACAGCCCCTCTCGCTCTCAGAGGGAGCACGTTAGGCATGAGTCAGCCCGGATGGGACTGGAGGTGGGGCTGCCTGGAAGCGTTTCTTACCAGCTCCTGGGCGCTGCCCCAGGTCCTACTGGTGGAGGTGGCCCAAGGCAGGTGGGGAGTCCCTGTCCACAGGAAGCAGTGAAGGAAGACTTTGGGAACCACAAAGAATGGGGCATCCGTTGCCAAGAAGATTCAGATCCCCCGGTGCTTGGCATTGCCCTTCCCTTCCCCCAACATCTTGGGGAGTTGCAGTTTGCCTCAGTTCAAAGCTGGTTTAAAGTATCGTAGGACAACCCCCCTTGTTTATCCCATCTAAGTGGCTCCTGGCTCCATTGGAAAAGAACTCTCCAAGGATGTCTTTATTAGTCGTATAAATAACTTTGTGGTGTTGTGTGTGTCTGTGCGTACAGAACTTGTCTAAAAGATCTTTCAACCCCTAGGATATCGCCAGGGAGTTTCTTAGATAACCACACAGGCGTTTGGGAGAGACGCTCTGGAGACTTAGTGTCCTTGGGGCCCAGAGCAGCTCAGTGGCAGCCTCTTCTGTGATACGAAGGGGGTGGGGGGGAAGGACACGAATCTGAATCCCCAGATGGACCCCCTGCTCCCCCCACCTCCGCGCATTGCTCAGATCTCCTTTCTGAGGCAGCCACGGCAAGTCACTGTGCGGGAGCCACTGTGCTTAATATCTGTTTTAACTCCTTTTGGTTGGGAAGCTATTGGTTGGTTGAAGTTGTCTACCATTGTGTAATAAACCCCCTAAACAGAGCAGCTTAAAAGAACAATCATCACTGAGTTTGCTCATGAACTTGCAGCTTGGCCGGGGCTTGGCAGGGGCGCTCATCTTGCCGCACACACTGTCATTCGGGGGCATTTGAAAGCTGGAGCTGACCTGCTGGCTGGGGCCTGGAGCTATCTGAAGGCTCACTCACATGGCTGGCATTTAACCCTGCCTGTGGCTGGGACGTTAAGTTGGAGTGATCAGCCGACACCTGCGCGTGGCCTTTCCATGCGGCTGCTGCCTTTCTCACAGCGTGGCGGCTGGGTTCCAAGAGCGAGCGTTCCAAGAGCGAGGCAGAAAACGCACGGCATCTCTATGACCTGGCCTCAGATGTCAGTTACCACCATACTCTTTTGGTCGAGGTAATCCTTATGCAATTCCTGGAAACGTTCTTCTTTGACATTCTTTTAATAGTATGACTTCTAATTCACTTGTGCTGGTCTCTTGTGAAAGAGAACTAATCATCCTTGTATTGGGGTGCTTTTGTCACCCATACAAATTCTTTCCCCTTTCCGTGTTTTTCTTTTTGTCATTATGCGCTGCATCTGGGAAAAATTCTTGTTTATCTTCTACATATGATTTAATTTTCTGCATTCTCAATGCTGCTCTTTTAAAGATTGATTTAAATTCTGCTGTAGTATTTTTATACTCAGAAAGGAGTTAAAAGGTATATTTTTATACCTTTTAACTCTGCAGACTTCTTTTTAACTTTTTTTATGTCTAGTCCTTTCATCCTTTTATTTCTTAAAATTAAGAGTTTGTGTTAACTTTATTAACAAAGAAAGCAACTGCTGTCTACATTTTGTTTTAAACAGTAAATCTTTCTATTTAAAGATTTACTACCACATTGCTTTCTTCTACCTCTTTTGTGCTATGTCTACGTTTCTTTTATGCTGCAGAATAGTTTCATGGTCCCTATGTTTTTTGTTTACTCATCCTTGAATGAGAAGAGGACTATTCCAGTGTAGTAGTTACTCTAAAAAGGATGGCTATGTTTGTTTGGGTCCTGTCACATCCTCCTGGATGCAGTTAGATTCATCCTGCCAGTATGTTCAGCTCAGGGGCTGGTGCTTTTAGATGATGTTTGTAGTGATCTAGTGGACTGGGGAGATGCTGGAGGGACCTGACACCTGAAGCACCACAGTGAGGAAAATTCATCTCTGTGAATTTTATTTTCTGTGCTGCGGAAGTTGCTACACCCATTGCCAGGTTTCTGCAACCAGACTTCACTTATGGGCATGAGTTGGCACCCATGGGTATCACCTCTGTTCTGGAGCAACTGGCCAGTAAGTTGAAGAAGGTGCTGATGAAAGGAGGATGGAGAGACCGAGTCCATGGATCAAGAGGATCCCCATGCAGAGAACTCTCTCTTGTTTCCGCTGGCAGGCTTTTGGTTTGGTGTGTCTTTGTTTGCTCTTGGGCCTCACGGCTTAGCTAACTGGAATGCTGCCCATGAGCTGGGACAGTATGGACACTGAGTGGAGGCAGGTCTTCCTGATTGCCCCTCACCCTGCCCTGCTTCCAGCTCTCAGCCCTCCACATGAGGGACTATAGAGTATCCTGACCGGTTTTCCTTTGCTTACACGAAGAGTCCCATCACTTCCTAGGGAAGGAAAATTGGGATTCAGGAGTCAGTGTTTTCCCTCAGTCTGGATCCATCCACCCTTTAGCAGAAACTTCTTGACTTCTGTGTATATAAATGATGCCCTTCTCTTCTCTGAAGCACAAGGCTTTCCCCCTGCTCCACCTCCAGGTTTATACCTTCATAATAAGTTTGGCTCACTTCAGGGTAGAAGGATGTTGGGACTCCAACACTCACTTCACCATCTTTCCCCCACTCCTGGTTTGATTAATTTAGGTATATCAACCTCAGGACTATTGACATTTTGGGCCCAGTGAGTCTTTGTTGAGAGGCTGTCTGTGTATTTTCTCCTGTTCAGCCGTATCCGCACCCACTAGATATCAGTAGCACGCTGTCCATCCACATGCCCCCTCCTCCCCATTATGGCAACCAAGATTCTCACCCCTCTGCTAACCCTAGCTGAGAATCATTGCTTTAGAGCTTCTGTAACATGCCATTATTCCCGCTATTCCCAAGCCAACTACAGACCCCAGAGCTGTAAGGCAGCTCAAGAGATCACCTGATCCAGGCCCCTTCTATCAGGCAAGGAAGCTGTTGCCCTTTGCACTCAGTAAATGAGGTAAGATGATGAAGGTGTGGAGCAAGAAGCAACTGAGACTAGCCCGAGGTCGCCCCTCCACATTTATTCATGAGAGCAGGACTCAGGTTTCTTGCCTTCTGGAACTTTCCCTATATACTTGTTAGTCCCAGCTCATTAGTAGATAAAGTCTTCACACAAGTGAAGATTTCACACAGTGAAACTTCACAAAAGTTTGTAGGATTTCTCTAATCCTGCTTATTTGAGAGAGAAGGAAACACTGAGAACAACTTAATTGACTTCTAAGGTATACATGTGGGCATTTTTGCCCTTGGATCTCATGTTGCCTGAAAGCTATCAGTTCCTCGTTCATTCAGCTCTGTGGCAGGTGGTGAAGGTGAATGATGGGGAGAGATGGACATGGACATTAGAGTTTACCAGCCTGACTCTCAACTGGTTCTCATCAATGTCAAGGAAGAGCTGGTTCTGAAAAAATGGGAGGTAGAGGGAATGTTGCTTAATTTAAATCCAGGGTGTTTGAGAGAGAGGCCGCAGCTCCCAGACAAGAAAATCCTGGCTGGCCTGTTGAGTAGGGAGTGAGCAAAAAATTGTACCGGGCAGACGTAAAAATAGTGCAGGGGAGATAGCGTAACTCTGTGTGACCGCTGAAATGATAGCTGTTTGGGAACTGAGCAGGTATCACCCTGAGTGTTCGAGTTCTAAGGGGATCGTTAAAGCCCTCGTTAAGCTGTGGAGCCAGGGCATCCCTCAAGGAGATGTAGTCCCTCAAAACAAGAAGCAGCGCTGCAGTGTCAGCACCTGCATCTCCTCCTGCACCTTCCTTCTCCAGGGAAGAAGAAAGGGTTTATCATGCATGTTTGGAATGTACTAATTCGTGAGCAGAGCAATAAACAAATTCTTCCCTTATTTCTTCTGCTGATCTCATTTCTCAGCAGTCACTGGCAGAATGGTTCCCACTTCATGGGTGAGAAGGAAAAGCAGTCTCCAATAGGTTTTTGGGCCTCCGAGATAGAAGGACACTTAGCCAGAGCTGGTGCCCCTTGGAGTTTCCACCCCCGCCGGCATCCCCAGCAGCAGCAGCAGCAGCAGGCGTGGGCCGTAAGATTGACTCCCTTCTGTGGGTAAGGATCCTTGGAACCTGAGCTGCTAGAAGACGTAATTCCTGGCTCAGGGGCTTTCAGTCCGATGAGAAAGGTAAGAATAGATGAGAAAGCCAGAACAAAGCCCGGCACAACTGCAACCCCAGATCTCAAGACCGTCTATGCTAAATTCCTGTGGAATGGTCCAGGCAGCAGATGTGACTGCAGACCAAGGCACCTGGGGAAGGTATCCGGGTGTGGGCTCCTGTGTGTCAGCCTCGGAAGAAAAGGTGGTACAAACGTCCCATGTGATCACTACAAAATCCTTCAAGGAGGATGTTATTAGTATCCTCATTTTATGGATAAGGAAGCAGAGACTCAAAAAAAGAGAATGAGGTGAACAACCTGTGTACCCTACTGAGTGGCTGGCAGTGTACTCAGAATTTATAACAGGGCTTTAATTCCCACAACAATCCTGCTGTGTATTATAATGATTTTCACTATTCTAATTTTACAGCGTCAGGAAACTGACACTTAGCACAGCTGAATAACCTTCCTAAGACCATGCAGCTAGTATATGACTTCAAGTCCTAACCTTTTTTCAATTTCATCACATAAATGTGACATTGATGAGTAAAGAGGAAGTGAGGGGACAGTCATGGCAGGGAGGGTAGCATAGACCGAAATGTATCCGATATCTGTAGAAATGTACCTGGTGTGTTTGGGGACAACCCAAAGTCTATGATGACCACAGCAGCCTCTCTGCGTGTGAAGAAGATAAGTTTGAGAGGTAGGAGGGCTCAGATTTTGTTTTTTTGAACATAAATTTAGCTGGGATGTGTCAGATGGGTGGAAGGGGTGAGTCTGGAGAGCAGCCAGATCAGGTAGACAAGTACCACAAATGTCGGAATGAGTGAGAGGCAAAAAGGAAAGGCCAGACAGCCTGGGTCGACGGCATTTGGCCTAAGAAGAAACAGTGGCATTAGTGTGGGCCTCAAGATTTTAACCACCAGGACTGGGGGAATGATGAAGGGCAGAAACAGGTAAATTCAAAGAGGCTACTTTTTTTTTTTTTTTAATTGGTGGGTTGCTCTAGGAGTATCAATAATCGATACCACTTGGAACATTTTGATGGAAGCAGATTCTATCAGCTTGATGTATCAAAAATCAAATAATACCCTTAGAACAATGGAGAAACTTATTGGCCAGGAAGTTTGGTTCCATAGTTGTTGAGCTTTTGGTTCTTCTGGGTTGAGTTGGTAGCCTCAAAGCATTTCAGAGAGGTTGCATTTTATGAATCAAATCATCCTTTTAAAGTTCCTCTTAAAAAACAACCTATGTACTGGGAGAAAATATTTGCAAATGATGGGACCAACAAGGGATTAATTTCCAATATATACAAACAGCTCATTCAATTCAACATCAGAAAAACCCACAACCCAATCAAAAAATGGGCAGAAGACCTAAATAGACATTTCTCCAAAGGAGACATCCAGATGGCCAACAAGCACATGAAAAGATGCTCAACATCACTAATTATTAGAGAAATGCAAATCAAAACTACAATGAGGTATCACCTCACACTGGTTAGAATGGCCATCATCAAAAAGTCTACAAACAATAAATGCTGGAGAGGGTGTGGAGAAAACGGAACCCTCCTACACTGTTGGTGGGAATGTAAGTTGGTGCAACCACTGTGGAAAACAGTATGGAAATTCCTTAAAAAACTAAAAATAAAGCTACCGTATGATCCAGAAATCCCACTCCTGGGCATATATCCAGAGAAAACTGTAATTCGAAAAGATACATACACCCCAATGTTCATATCAGCGCTATTTACAGTAGCCAAGACACGGAAGCAACCTAAGTGTCCATCGACAGAGGAATGGATAAAGAAGATGTGGTGCATATATACAGTGGAATATTACTCAGCCATAAAAATGAATGAAGCATTGACATTTGCAGCAGCGTGGATGAACCTAGAGATTATCATGCTAAGTGAAGTAAGTCAGACAGAGAAAGACAAATATCATATGATATCACTTATGTGTGGAATCAAGAAATACAATACAAATGAACTTATTTACAAACAGAAGTAGACTCACAGACATAGAAAGCAAACTTACAGTTACCAAAGGAGAAGGGGTTAGGGAAGGATAAATTAGGAGTTTGGGATTAACATATACACATTACTATATATAAAATAGGTGGACAACAAGGATTTACTGTATAGCACAGGGAACTATATTCAGTATCTTGTAATAACCTATAATGGAAAAGAATCTGAAAAAGAATTATATATCTATAAAACTGAATCACTTTGCTGTATACCTGAAACTAACACAACATTGTAAATCAACTATATTTCAATTTAAAAAAAAGTTCCTCTTGACTGTTAACCTGTGTGGGATCCTAAATTGGCTCTAACTGCTACTTGGATTATTGAGAAACAGGGGAAGGGGAGCATAGGGGAATGACGTGAGTTCGCTGATATCCTTATTCATCCATACTTTCAATATTTATTTATTGAGCACCTACAATCTGCCATGAGCTCTTCTAAGTCCTGGGCACACAACAGTGAATAAAACATTCATGGAATGTCCAATCTAGAACCCACTTCCTTTGCCAACGGGACCAAGAGGAGGGTTACAGTGGGGTGTTCTGGGGGTTCACATGTATCCTGTAATAATCCCATAGATGTGGTAAAGGCCATGCTGAGGAAAATGCCTGCTCTTCTCTTTTTTTTTTGAACTTTTGAAACCTATTTTTTTACAAATATTTTAATTAATTAATTTATTTGGTTGCGGCAGGCAGGCTCCTTAGTTGTGGCTCACTGGCTCCTTAGTTGTGGCACGTGAACTCTTAGTTGCAGCATGCACAGGATCTAGTTCCTTGACCAGGGATCGAACCCTGGTCCCCTGCATTGGGAGCATGGAGGCCTAACCACTGCGCCACCAGGGAAGCCCCTGCCTGCTCTTCTCTTGAACTGTCCTGAAATTCAAATTCAGTCACGCAGCCCCTGCTTCAGAATATGGTCTTCACATACCCCTTGGCTTTTCTAGAGGGGAGTTTACAAGAGCCTGGGTTGCCCTCAACTCTTGCTCTCACTGGAGGCTGAGAAACCCTTTTGCTTCCCCTCTTCCACCTGGCACTTCTGGGAGCTCAGTCTTGTCTCTGTGACTAAAAGAGCAGAGTATCAGTCAGACTTGGGACATGACTTCCTTGGAGAAGCTTAAACCACAAGAGTTTATGTAAAGGGCTCTTTATACCTCACCACACTGAGTATAATTTGGAGGAAGCCTGCAGACTCCAGATAAAGTTTTATTCTTTATATATTTATTATCTTTGCCATGGTCTATTTTAGTGAACATGGAAAACAAGCCTTTAGCCTGAATGGAGAGCCAAAAAATGTTTTTAACTTATAAAAGTCCTAGCCCACAATCTTTATCGTGTTTTCTTTTTTTCTTAAGTTTCTTTGCTTAGTTGGGCCCGGGCCCTTTCTGGCTTGTCTAATTTACGCTTTGGGGGAGATAGATGACCCCTGAGGCTGGTCTCCTACAGAAAGGGAAAAGCTTCTCTCCTCATAGCCCTTCCACATGCACAGCAGGTTTTCCTTGGCCGAGCTGCTGTCTCTCTCCTTGAATGCCTGCTTGTCCTGGGGAGACAGGCACGCTTATTGTTCTTGGAGGAGGGGAGGGTTGAGTTACAGCTTTTCTCTCAAAGAGTCATGCTGTCTCTGAAGCCCCAAGTGGTCTGCTCAAGCCCAAGGGCAGTGTCAGTTCTCAGGGTCTCCACTAGGCTTGCCATCCCGGGGCCCCTACCTTCTCCGCGGGTGGTGGAGTGGAACTAGCACTGGGCTAAGGCGTAACAGCCTTGAATTCAGTCCTGGCTCCTCCATTTATTAGCATCATTAGACAGACCCCTTCACTTTTCAAGTCTTCGGTTTTTCTTCTATAACAAGAGGATGATATCACTTCCTCCGAGAATTACTGTGAAGACCAAGTGTGACAATGGATGTGAAATGCATGTAAATTTCACACACGGTATATACGTTTGGATTCATTCCAGTTTGCTCTGACCCAGGGTTCAGATGATCCACATGTCTCAGTGTTTCTTATGCCAGGGTGGCTGTGGCAACCCATGGGCAGGGATTGGGTCAGTTGATGGATAAGGGAAGGTAGGAGAGCAGGAGGGAGAGTGGTGAGGAATGTGATAAGCAAACGAAAGGGAGTTTTATAGAGAGAGGGCTGCAGGCCGATGATGGGCTTGTTTTGGGAGGGACTTGGTGAGACACAGAGGTTCAAGCAGTGTTGCTTTGGAGCTCAATGCACAGAGCAGGGAGAAAGCTCTCCTCCGAGCCTCAGCACAGAGCTTAGCATGGCTTCAGCTTGGTGAGGGCTGCTGGGAAGGCAGAGGCAGCCCTGCCTCAGGCATCATGCTGTCAGACAACACTGGCATTGGCAAATACGTCAAACTTGAGTCACTGTCTTCCCAGGGCTTTGCAGGAGGAATATGATGGTGAGGGCTATTTGTGAGCCCAGGAGACATGCCCTAGGTCCTATTGGAGAAAACTGGTGAGGCTGATAGGAGGCTGGAGGGCTCGTGCCATTCAGGTGGGAATAGGAGTTAGTGAAATTGAGTTACTAGTCATCTGTTACACAAGATAGTGAAACCTGAGGAACTGGAATGATGCAGACATAGGGGATCACTATTTTAGGCACCTCCGAAACATTAGGGTAGAGGCAGAAAGGAACGGACTTTAGAGTCAGATAAACTAGGGCTCAAATCTCTGCAACTTAGGGCAACTCATAATTGTCTCTTTAATGCCCAGTTTTTTCATTTTTAAAATGGGAATATAACCACTCACCCTGTAGAGTAATTGGGAAAATTAGAGATATTATATATGGCGGGCATAGCAGAATACCCACTGTGAGACAGATAGTCAATAAATTACGGCTCTCTTTATATCAACATCCTTTAGTTCAGGCCACGTGTTCCAGTGGTGGCACCGCAGGGGTTGGAACAAATGCTGACTGACGTGAACGGGTCACAGGGGGACCTTGTCCCATTCCTCAGGACCTGGGGCAGTTGGAGAGCTCTTAGAGATTCCCTGGTATTTAGGGCCAAGGGCCAGAGTGGGTCGGTAGTTGGACAGGTTGAAAAACATACTTGTCATTCAGCCCACCATCCTGTCCCCAGGAAAACCATGTGTATCAGTTTCCTATTGCTGCTGTAATAAACTCCCATAAACTTAGTGGCTTAAAGCAACACAGATTTGTCATTTTATAGTTTTGGAGGTCAGAAGTCCAAAATGGGTCAGCGGCACTGTGTTTCTTTGGAGGCTCTAAAGCAAGAATCTGTTTCCTTGCCTTTTTCAACTTCTAGAGGCTGTCTGCATCCCATGGCTTGTGGCCCCTTCCTGCATCTTCAAAGCCAGCAATGTAGCATCTTCTCACCTCTTTCTCTCTGACTCTGCTTCCGTCATCACAGCTTCTTCTTCTGACTTTAGCTCTTCTGCTTCCCTCTTTGCATTATAAGGACCCTTGTGATTCCTTTGGGCCCATGCAGATAATCCAGGATAATTTTCCCAGCTCAATATCCTTAACTTAATCACAACTTCAAAGTCCCTTTTACCTTGTAAGGTAACACATTCACGAGTTTTGGGGATTAGGATGTAGACCTCTTTTAGGGGGGCATTATTCTGTTTACCACACGTACCTCTAGTGTGGGACTTGAAAGCTCTATTCTGGGGTCCAGTTTTGGATCTGGAGAAGGGCTGCTTCTGCGCTAACACTTTCTCTGCAACCCTCATAGTATTTGTGTGGGTGTCTCTCTCCCATTCATCATAAGCAACTTTACATGCAGTGATTGTGTCTTGTTAATCAACCTCTTATCTTTTCCCTCTTAGTGTCTAGCATAGTGCTTTGTTCATAGTGGGCACTGAGTGCATATGTTTGCCAAACAAATAAACCACTTGGTTTATGCTTGAGTAATCCTAGGACATTGCTAGTTACAAGGGGGAATCCTGGAAAAGGCAGAGGATAGTACTTGTGGATGGTTTAGACAAAACCAGGGCTTACTGTGAGTTGGTTCTCCCAAGGGGTCTTGGACTTACTGATTTTCCAGAAAATCCTCCTGATTAGTCGCACTAAAGATGCTGGTGCAGGTGATGGGGTGTGATGGGCTGCCCTCTCTCTCTCCCAGAAGGTGACTTAGGATGTAGAGGTGATGCACCTGCTAAGGGAGGGCCAGTGTTGTCTGAATTAGGATGTTAAGGAGGTAACTTAAATGTTTCTTTAAACACATTGGGGAAAACTTTTGGAGTAGCTTTTAAAATATAAATATACATTGTAAAGTTATAGTAAAATTAACGTGAGGAATATAAAGCCTGGAGGTAGCCAGTTTCTGGTATGGAAAGAGTGACACTAAGCGAAATAAAGAAGAGGCAGTGAGTCGTCAGAAGTCCTAAGAAGAGAACAGAGGGGACCTGTGTATTGGTCTCCTACAGCAGCTGTGACGGAGTACCAAAAATTGGGTGGCTTAAAACAATGGAAATGTATTGTCTCACAGTTCTGGAGGCCAGGAGTCTGAACTCAAGGTGTTGGCAGGGCCGGGCTCCCTCTGATGGCTCTAAGGCAGAATCCTTCCTTTCCTTTTCTAGCTCTGGTGTCTTCTGGTGATCCTTGTGTTCCTTGGCTTGTACATGCACCACTCCGTTCACATGGCTGTCTTTTACTGTTTCTTCACATCATCCTCCCTCTAGCTATTCTGTTCCTGTCCAGATTTCACCTTTTCAGAAGAACACCAGTCATATTGGGTTATGACCTACCCTAATGACCTCACTTTAACTTGATTACCTCTGTAAAGATCCTATTTCCAAATAAGATTGCATTCTGAGGTACTGAGGGCTAGGACTTCAAGATATCTTTTTTGGGGGACACACAGTTTAACCCATAACAACCTATTAGATCCAAGATGGCAGCTCAAATATTAGATTGGGGAGCAGAATTGTCAAAGGCAGAAGAACAAGCAACCACATAGGAAGAATGGACTGTCAGGATGATTTTAAAGGAAAGACTGGGCCAGAGTGAAGAGCCAATGGAATATAGTATTTCTTAGGTCATACCTAGCTTTTATTGATTTAGCATGATTTGAATTGGGGAACTCTGGACACATAAGTAGTCACAAAAGCATACTTACTGACACTTAATTGTGTCAGGAAGTCTATATTGGCTGGAGGTGGCTCTTAAGAGGCAGAGGGGGTTGGGGACAGAAGGGTGGATTGGGGTTAGGTCATGTGGGGCCTTAATGGCTGTTGAGGAATCCATATTTCAGTTCAGTAGGGAGGGGGGTCCAGGGACAGTTCTGTGCAGTCCAACGACACAATCAGAGCTGAGTTTAAAAAGTTTAATCAAAAAGTGGTGGAGGTTAGATTGGAGTAGGGAGAAATGAGATGTGGATCTTCCAAACAGGAAGGCTAGTGCAAGAGATTAGATGAGAGATCAAGAGGGCTTGAACTTAGGTGATGGCCGTGGGCGGGCACAGGAGAGGAACTGTGTAAGAGTATCATTTTTTCCTAGGGCTGGGCTTGCTGCTAAGGGGAAGGGATCTGAGTCTTACTCAGTTTGTGAGGATCACTGGAGGGGATGGTTAGAGCACCCAGAACCGTTAGATATTTGAGGCAGTTCAGCTAACACAGTTCTTTTCTGAACATGTCATTGGGAGAGAGTCTGGTAAACTGCTGGATGGATTTTGAGAGAGTCAAAGGAGATCAACCCAAGGAATAAGGAGAACTGGGGAAAAGGAATGAATGATCTACATATTTGAAATAAGCTGAGGAGCTAGATAATGTTCTTTGATAGGTTTCCCTGTGTATGGTTCTGTCACACCAAATTAGAAGGTTTCATAGTCTAAGAGAGCCTTCCTGTGGAATGTAAAGACTTCAGACCATGGGTCCAAAATAATCAAAATCTCTAGAAACACTCATTCCTATTGTGATACCATGTTATTTATTTTTCACAGAAGACTAGATTGAAAAAAAATTGTACTGAATTTTTGCTTTATTTTCTTTGGAATCCATGCAGGGTACAATGGATGAAGTGATAATTGCTAACCCCCATCTCTGGTCAAAATAAGCAAAACTTTGAATTAGACTTGGGAGTTCTCCAAGATACATTACCAAAGGACTTTTCATTCTGCGACTTGAATTCCATTGTCTGTCCTGTGACTAGCTGAATACTCTTTTTGCTGTGTTTTCAGAGAAGATGAGTTTGATTCACAAGAACTTCAACACGGTACAGAAGGCAACATTCATGTTACTAATATCTGTTCTTAGAGCCTGGGAAATCCCTCTGTGTTTATTGACTTCACTAGCTCTGAAAACCAGCATAAACTGAGGCATAAACTGAGAACACAGGGCTTGGAAGCATCTAATTTGGGCTTAGGTGTTTTTGATGTAATGGGTTACCTCTGAAGCCTCCTTGTCTTCTGTTATTGGTCACTAGTAGAGAAAGGCAGGAAGAGGTGTGCTTTAGAAACCAGGGTGTGGTGAGTTGCTGGCTTCAGGTCTCAGGCATGTGACAGCACAGTAACTTTGCATTTGGCAGTTTGCTGTCAAATTGTGGAGCCTTAGGATGTGCCAACCATGCAAATTGTTGTGCTGCTCTCGGGAGCCCGGCCCCTTTACCCAGCATGAGGATCATGGGGACAGCAGATGGGCATGGGATGCACAGAGAGAAGACCAATCTTTAGTGGACTTTTCTTGTTTAGAAAGTATTGTTCTTCTAGGTTACTGCTGGTATCCACATTTATCACTGATCAAGGGTCCAGTGGAGAGAAAAGAAAATGATTCTAGGGATATATCATGAGTAGTGATCAAGGCCCAAGACAAGGAGCAATGATTCTGGTTCTAGCTCACAGCTCCAGGTTTGCTGTAAGTATTCACACCACAGCTTCAGCTTTGGTCATGGGCTCCTAGGGGCTCCCAAAGGGCACCATCTTCCAATTTTGATCCCTTTTCTCCTACATACCATGTCTTTTGGTCTCCAGAATTTCTCACAAGGTCAAGAGAGAAAGAAAAAGAGAACTAGTATTTGGAGAGAGCATACTATTTAGCAAGAATTCTTCTACAAGCTTTTGTTATTTCCTTTAATCCTAAGCGTGTCCCTCTCAAGTATCATGATATAATTTTACAGATGATAAAACTGAGGCTTGGAGAGGTTGTTCACATTCATAAAAGTTTTAAGAAGCAGAGCCCAGATTAGAATTCAGGTTTGGCTTTGCTGTATGTCACTGTGCTGTCCCTGTCACTTTGCTTTCTGGGCTAGCAGGCAGAAGCTCCAGGCACCAAGAGTCTTTTACCACCAGACTGTGCAGCTTTACATGAATCTTCCTACCTGTTCATGCTTGGTTTCCTGGATTGAATAGGAGGACAGTAATTCTGACCCACCTCATGAAGATCTGCCGGGGCTAGAGTTTGTTGCAAAGAATAAAAGCTTTAGAAAATATTAAATTATATTTACCGTAAGTCTACAAACATTGGACAGTATTAATGGAGTGCTTTTCTTTTCATTGCCCTGTCCCAGGCACTATGCAAACCAAGTGAAACAGGTCTGGTCTCAGCCCTCCAGGCACATGTGATAGCCACTTAAGTTAGATTTGTTTTAGGGCAGAAATAGGAAAAAGAAACACATCAGTGATTGTACAAATACAAACAGATACAGAGCATAAACAAACTGGTTAGAAACAAAATGTTCTTGGAGCGAGAGGAGTAAAATTATCTTGCGAAATCCTGAAAGAGAAAGCGAAAGCTTTGGTTAGAGTGTGTCTCAGTGGGGAAAGAAACCCCTTCTTTCCTGGTAGGTGGTACATTTTCTTGGCGGGCATGGGAAAGTTTGGAAGGCAGCTATGCTCGCCACTATACCACCACCGTCGCTAATGGGCAGGTTTGAATAAAGGTTATTGGTGGATCAGGAGTAGATGAACAAGCATCCTAGATACAAGAGATGCTTTGAGAGGACAAGTTTAGAGACAAGAATGGGGCATGTTGGAAGGAAAGAAGGGAAGGACACAGCTAGGAGAGCTGAGTGATCCCAGGGAAGTGCTGTAGTCTGGGGTGTCTTGGGTGCTTTGAGATGTGTGCTTTTTTAAATTGAAGTATTGTTGATTTACAATACTGTGTTGGTTTCAAGTGTACAGAAAAATGATTCGGATCATAAATATATATATATTTCAGGTTATTTTCCGTTATAGGTTATTGCAAGATATTGAATTTAGTTCCCTGTGCTATACAGTAGGTCCTTATTGCTTATCTCTTTTATGTATAGTAGTTTGTATCTGTTAATCCCATACTCCTAATTTATCCCTCCCCCCTTTCCCCTTTGGTAACCATAAGTTTGTTTTCTATGTCTGTGAGTCTGTTTCTGTTCTGTATATAGATTCATTTGTATTATTTTTAGATTCCACATATAAGTGTTATCATATAATATTTGTCTCTCTCTGTCTGACTTACTTCACTAAGTATAATATTCTCCAGGTCCATCCATGTTGCTGCAAATGGCAATACTTCATTCTTTTCTATGGCTGAGTAGTATTCCATTGTATATATATTCCAAATTTCCTTTATCCATTCATCTGTTGATGGACAATTAGTTTGCCTCTATGTCTTGGCTATCGGAAATAGTGCTGCTATGAACATTGGGGTGCATGCAACTTTTTGAATTAGAGTTTTCATCTTTTTTGGAGTAGGACTGGTGAATCATATGGTATATGGTACTCTGTTTTTCGTTTTTAAGGAACCTCCATACTGTTCTCCATAGTGGCTGTATCAATTTACATTCCCACCAACAGTGCAAGAGGGTTCCCTTTTCTCCACACCCTCTCCAGCATTTATTGTTTGTAGACTTTTTTGATGCTGGCCATTGAGATGTGTGGTTTGTGTTCTGCTTCTGATCTGTAAGTGGTAAGAAAAGAGAAGCAGAGCTGAGGGCCCTGAGGTGATGGGTGCAGTAGAATCCGGTAAAACATGAGAGGCCTGCCTGGGCCCTGGCTGGCAGAGGTGGTAGTGGTGGTTGTAAGGGCCAGTCTTAAAACTGCATCATGGTGTGTTAGAGTATCCTCTCTACTCCCAACCTGCCTATCAAAACTGTACCCGGCCTCAGTGTCCACCGTGGATGCCACCTCCTCCATGCAGCCTTTCTTTTTTTTTTTTTTTTTACATCTTTATTGGGGTATAATTGCTTTACAATGGTGTGTTAGTTTCTGCTTTATAACAAAGTGAATCAGTCATACATAAACATATGTTCCCATATGTCTTCCCTGTTGCGTCTCCCTCCCTCCCACCCTCCCCATCCCACCCCTCCAGGCTGTCACAAAGCACCGAGCCAATATCCCTGTGCCATGCGGCTGCTTCCCACTAGCTATCTACCTTACTGCGTTTGTTAGTGTGTATATGCCCCGTGCAGCCTTTCTTGATTCCACCAGACTGGTGTCTTGTCTCATTTCTCTGGACTCCCAATGCTGCTTTTACCTTTTCTTCAGGGACTTCACACATTCAGCTGGACTTCCCAGTTATTTATGTACATGTCATGTCCATCCAAATAGTAAGCTCCTTCAGGGCAAAGGAGTACTTTATTCATTCGGGGGCGTTCCCCTGGCACCCAGAGAAGATGTACTAAACAGTGTTTGTGGAACTGAATAGAAGAAATAGTGAGTTGAGTAATAACGATGTGGCAGCGATGGGAATAGCAGGGATCAAGCCAGTAGTTCTTTCTTTTATAATTTCCTGGGATTTAAAAAAAAAATTTTTTTTTTTGGCTGCAGTGGGTTTTCTTTGCTGCGAGTGGGCTTTCTCTGGTTGAGGCGAGCGGGGGCTACTCTTCGTTGCGGTCCCTGGGCTTCTCATTGCGGTGGCTTCTCTTGTTGTGGAGCACGGGCTCTAGGCGCACGGGCTTCAGTAGTCGTGGCAATTAGGCTCAGTAGTTGTGGCTCACGGGCTCTAGAGCACAGGCTCAGTAGTTGTGGTGCACGAGCTTAGTTGCTCCGTGGCATGTGGGACCTTCCCGGATCAGGTCTCAAACCCATGTCCCTTGCATTGGCAGGCAGATTCTTAACCACTGCGCCACCAGGGAACTCCAAGCCAGTAGTTCTTGCCCGAGAAGGGGCATGTGTGGGTTCTAGCCAAGACTTCAGACATCTGAGGCTATCTTTGGTCTTCCTTTCCATCCCTCTTGTAGCTCCGCTCATCCTAGTGGGATAATACCGCCCACTCTCCTGCTGTATCCACAGTGGAAAAATGAGGGAAAAGAAGGAAGAAAATATCACTTATTAGGTACCTACTATGAGCCAGAAGTTTCTTAATTATTTGAATTTTCTTGATTATAAAATGACATTGGTTTTGGAACAATATTTCTGGGAAAAAATTAAAAACTACTGTATGTTACATAAATTTGTCAACTATAAGACCCATTTTGATTTTGGTAAAGGAATTCTGGGATGTAATGTGAAGCTCAGCAGCCCCATCCTCTGCTTCTCGGGAACCCTAGAGGTAGGACCAAGCCCTTCTTCAACTCCCCCAAGCATCCGTGTGAGTCAGCAGTGTAGATGTTACTAGGATTTCACAGGAGAGATGCCAAACGGGGTGTATACTGCACACTTACAACAGACAGCTTACTAGTGCTGTTACTAATGAACTTTGTCAAGCGCTTTGCCACAAGGAGGTCCTTTGATTTCTCTTTTCCCCCGTTGCATCCAACCACGCATGCTTCTCTCTCTCCCACTTCTCCTCTCCAGCACCTGCAACGTAAACTCCTCTTCTTTTTTTATACAGAGTAGTTCGACTCCGTCTTGTCTACCCCAGCATTCTCTCCTTATCAGCATTCACCCTCTTTTTTTTTTTTTCTTTGCGGTACGCGGGCCTCTCACTGTTGTGGCCTCTCCCGTTGCGGAGCACAGGCTCCGGACACACAGGCTCAGCGGCCATGGCTCATGGGCCCAGCCGCTCCACGGGATGTGGGATCTTCCCGGACCGGGGCACGAAGCCGTGTCCCCTGCATCGGCAGGCGGACTCTCAACCACTGCGCCACCAGGGAAGCCCAGCGTTCACTCTCTTTTGAAGCCAGTTTAGTAAATACTTTTTATGGCTTGACCGTGCCCTTTGTGATCTCACTCCAGTTCCTGATTTTCTTAATACAGTATATTATTTCTTAAAAAAATACTGAAATCTCTCCAGGATACCTAGTGAATGGTTTTTGCCCCATCCAGCTAAATATATCATCTAATTCACTCCTGTTGTTATCTGTGCTACAGAGTAGGTATTATTATTCCCATTTTCCAGACAGAGAAACAAGTGCAGAAAGGTAAAGCAACTTCCTAGTTACAAGGAGTGGCAGAGTCAGGATTTGAATTCAGGATTTGAATTCAGGTTGGCGGACTCTGAAACCTGTGCTCTTTCAGTACAGAGATGTGCACACATCTCTGTTCAATGCTGTACCCCAAAACCCCCCATTTCCCAGGAGGGGGCAAGCTCTCAGCCATTTTATCAGGGGGTAAATGCCAACTCAGAATCTACCAGACCCTGAAAAGCCTCTGGACTAGGGGATATACAAGGGTGGAGGTGGGGTGGGACAGAGAGGAATGGTTTGTACTCTGAACAAGTCTTCATTCGACCCAGGGAAATGGGAATTGTTCTGAGACAGTTGCAAAACTCAGTTTATAATCCAAGGTGGTAGATTAGGGGTTGGGAGTGAGGAGAGCCTCCGAGAGGCCTCCCAGAGGAGAAAGACAAGGGCACCCCTGAAGTGGAGCAGGTGATGGCTAAGGGAGAGACTGGCTGATGGAGGAGATGGCTCCCTTCATGCTGAAAATGTGCCCTTGAAGAAACAAAGGAGCCTGTGGCCAGGAGCTTTATCGCACTCTTGAAGTTGAGAGTTGGGAGACACAGGATTTTACAGAGCACTTCAGAAACCTAATATTAGGTTTACAAAGATTACATTGTTTAGGGAAGGAAAGGACTTTATACTACCTTGTCTGTGTTCTCCTAACCTTTCCCAAGAGCCTGGGGGCTCTGCGGGGGAAGTGTGGAATGTTGTGTGCTGATTGTTTTCAAACTGTTTCCTGTACGCAGAGAGTGATTTTTTTTTTTTTAAAGCTAGGGACTTCGGCTTTCTCTTTATTTCTTTGTTCTGTGTTATGCCCTGTGCATTATTTAGACATTTGGCAGAGATGTCGAAGTGTTTGCATTGTAAGTGGGGGATGAAGCTGGAGAGATGGAGAGAAAACAGGAGATAAGAGTTGAGCATCAGGGCCACAGAAGAGGAGGAAGGGGAGAGAGGTGTGTCCTGGGTCCCCAGGGTGGCTGAGGAGGGGAAGTGAGACCCTGGTGCCCTGGCCACAGCTGCTGTCTGAGTCTGCATCCAGCTCTGAGGAGGGTGATTGCCCTGTTTGCCTCCGTCCCCTCTCCCCCATCACCTGTACGGAGGGTGATTGCCCTGTTTGCTTCCCTCCCCTCTCCCCCATCACCTGTACTCATTTATTTTCTTGGCTGAAGGGTTGAGGATTTCCTGCTAAGATGAGCTTTCTGATCGGCTTTGCTATTCTTATTTTCCCTTCTTGGAGTTTTTCCCTAGAAAGACATTTTTATTATATCTGTACAGCACTTTTTCCTAACTGAAAATCTATACTGGAAGTGTCAGAAAGAATGGCTTGGGCCAATGGATCGTGGTTGGTCAGCCTCCCTATTGCAGGATGGATCTCAAGGCACAGAAATTGCAGGGATTGGAGACAGTGGCAGATGAATCCTCCCAAGGCAGCCCGGCTGCTGGCCTCCCAGGACTTCATCAGACACACTTTTCCTGAAATAGCTTCTTAAAACAACCAGAACACCACATCATTTAGGAAATGAAGACCATGTGACATGAAGGAGTATTGGATTTAAAGAGTTTTATGGACATTCTGTTAATGTAAATCCAGTTTTCTTTACCATAAACATAAAGGATGTGACTGGAACTCCGAATCTGTTATCTCTTGCCTTCAGATAGAATTCATTAAATTGATATGCAGAGAAACTATATTTTACATTTCTAGGACTGAAGGCACTGTAATTTATTTGAAAGATGTTTATTCTCCAGCAGAGTCCTCTCTGCTCAGTTCTCCTGTTCTTTATGCCTCCCTGGCTAGGTCTGTGTCTGTAGCTTGGAGGAGACGGCTACTGTCCACCAATCTGGTTCATTAACATACTTCTAGCGATGGGTTTAGTGATGACGAGGAGGAAAAGGTCCTAACACTTAAAGCACTCAGGACAGGAGTACGACTGGAGATGTGCACATACCATGTCTACATATTTCAAAACTAGAAACCAAACTATGCCCAAAGCCTGGCCAGCTTCCTGCTTAGGAGCCCTGCAGTCTATTCCCTGGGACAAGAAGCAAGTGCTCCAGAAGCTACAGGAGGATACTCCACTGGGGACCAGCTCTGCTTCCCAGGAACCAGCAGTGCTGTGGTTCTGCTGGGGTCGGTGGGAGCTGGGTCCATGCCCAGCACTCCTGGCAGGTCACTGGAACTGTCTGGATTCAGGATGGAACTATGGACCAAGTCAAGCTCCTGGAGAGCTGGGAAGGGGTTTTCCTCCACTACACCTCATTTTTTTGTCATGGGCTTTTCAAGTCATTCTAAGCACCTCTGAAAATGATACCACGGGAGCAGAAGAGAAAAGAGGGAGAGGCTGCGTGGTTATTTGGGGAAGTCAGTCTACCCAGACATGTCTAGTGGATAATTTATTGTTTCAGCTTTAAACAAAAGCAAAGGCAAAGGCTGTGATACTCTCCTCCTCTCCCACCATCTGACACAACCATGCCCCAAGGCTCTCGGTCCGCAGTGCCACCTGGCCTGGGGGGCTTGTGCGGCCCGTTTCTCCTTCTCCTTTAATTGTCCTTCACTCAATCAATTACCAAACTTTCCAAAAACTTTCTTGTGAGACTAAAAGGAGAAGGACAATCTTTGTGTTTTGGTGGGGCGGGGGCGGCTTCTGAAGCACAAGGCCCTGACCCAGAAGTCCACTCACGACCTTTCCTTGAAGGGGTTGAAGGTAGGACTAATAATGTGTCCTGCCCGTCAGGCTTGTGTTTCCGTCTGTACACAGTTCTCACTGTGTCTGAAGCTTATCCATGAGATTCCACATGAAAGCACAACATCCTGTTGTAGACAGAATACTGCCCCCTGCCACCCTCCCCTGCAAAATGTCCATGTCCTAGTCCCCCAAACACATGAATATACTACCTTACGTGGCAGAAGAATTTTTCAGACGTGATTAAGTTAAGGATGTGGAGATGCGGATTATCGTGGATCATCCACTTACTATTTTTTAAATTGAAGTACAGTCGATGTACAAAATTACATAAGTCACAGGTGTACAGTATAGTGATTCACCATCTTTAAAGGTTATACTGCATTTATAGTTATTATGTGGATCCTCCAGGTATAAAAAAAGAGGGAAGCAGGAGAGGCAGAGGAGGAGAAGCAAAGGTCAGAGTGATGTGACTGCAGGCTTTGAAGGTAGCAGAGGGCCATGAGCCAAGGAATGCAGGTGGCCTCTAGAAGCTGGAAAAGGCCAGGAAGTGGATTCTCCCCTAGAGCCTCTAGAAGGAACCCAGCCCTGCCAACCAGTTTAGATTCCTGACCTCCAGAACTGTAAGATAATAAACTTGTGCTGGTTTAAGTCACTAAATTGTGGTAATTTGTTACAGAAGCAACGGGAAATGAATATACCCCCCTCCCAATCCATCTTAATCACCTGTTGCCTCCTTCAAATCATAGCCTCAACCCACTGCCTTTGAGATGCTTTTCCTTCTTTCTGACTAACTCACACCATTTCCCAGTTCCCACTAACACACACCACGGCTTCATATACTTGGATTGGGATTTTGAGAAGTCCCAGTGTACTCTGCAGTGTTTTAGGGGAAAAGAGAACCCCTATGTAACAGATGTACCAGTGAGCCAGGCAGCCCGGCAGCTGTGCAGGGGACTCGGGGTGACAGGCCAGCCGTTGCCTTCTGAGGAAATTGCCTTGACTGGGAAACCTGATTAGTTAACTGTGTGCAGCTCTGTGTTGAGTCACTTCTTGCCGCCCCAAGTCTTGACCTAAGCGTTTACCAAGCATTTCACGTGTGCTGTAGCTGTGCTGCAGACTTGCAAGGGGAGTTAAATGACTGTGTTTGGGCCAAGGTGGTAAAGGGGAAGAGGCCCCTTTGAAGCCAGAGTGTGGGAGGCAACAGTGATAATTAATTTTCTCCGGGGGATGCTCACCTGCAGGGAAGAATCGGAAATGCTTTTACTGAGAGAGGCATGCTGTGGCCATAAGGGTTTTAGAATGAAATTCCTTTATGATGTGAGTGTGCCTCTCTGTGCAAATTACTACTTTTCAACCCTAGGATCTGGGGACATGCAATAACAAAGTGGAGCTTAGGAGCTTGGTAACACTGGGGACGGACAATGCTAGGAAGAAGCAGAGGCAGCCTATGTGGAGCTAGCTTCTTCACAGCTGGGTCATTGCTCCCATTATACCCAGCCAAGGGCTCAGTTACCTTTAGCACAGGTTCTGTAACAGTTAAACAGTAAACAGCGTGTGTAGCTTTTGCTATGTCCCACCATAATCATTAGGTGTTCAACAACTGCTCAGCCCCTGTGTGCCAGAGAATATGCGTAACCCTTTTGATCTGCTGTAAAACAGAAGCAGTTTTACAAATTGCATTTCTTATGATGAGCTTAAAGTTCTTTTGAATTACCATGACCCCCTTCATAATGTGACAGTTGTCATACATGCTACACACCCAAATCTCGGCAGTTCTATCTGTAAGGACAACGAAGAACCAGTTTTTCAACACAATCAGAAAGCTGGCTTAAGCCTAGGAAAGATTTTGGTTATTTAAGTGATATTGGAATTCAAACTCTTACGCTAAAGCCAAATTGGTTTCTGTGGGTAGTCCAGTAGGTAGGACTTTGTAATTCACCAACTACCTACCACGTAATTCCTCATCTTCAAAAGGAGGGACTGGAAAAGATAGTAAATGATGGTGGAGGTTATGGGAGTGAGTGGTTGCTTTGGAATTGGTGGCAGTTGTGAGGATGTGATGACAGACTGAAGGTGATATTTGAGGTGGGAGGGGGTGTCTGCCACGAGAGAACAGAGTTGGGAAAAGAAGGTAGGAAATGGAGAGTCCACTCAGCAGGCAATGCTCTCCATCAGATCCACGTTTTGGAAGTGCAGGTATTCTGGGAACGGTGTGGCAAGAGGAAAGAAGCAACAGCTGTGTTCATTTTCTCCCATTCGCCCTCCTTTCTCCCTCCATCCACAACCCTTTACCACATTAGCTGGTTGGAAAATACAAAGCGATTAAAAAAGAATTGATAAATCAAAATTTGTTTTTCATTCAAGAAGTAGGTTCTATAAACGAATAGTCAAGTCGAATTTGTGAAGAAGCTTATGGACATAAGCTCACAGATGCTCAGTGTGTCCCCCTCATGTCACAGCACACGTCAGTCCTGTCCTCTGACTTATTGCAGACCCTTTGAGGGAGTCACTACTGCTGGCTAGACAGGCAGCCACCGTGGGTTCCTTCATTTCCTCAAGGCGTGGGGAAGGATTGGTTCCAACATGACTTCTTAACCACAGTTAATCTCTGATCTAGTAACTGAGTGACACCTTTTTGAAAGTGTTCAGTCTTTTTTGAATAACCCTGTACAGCTTCTTTGGATTTACACCCGTTTGCAGGCTACCATTGCATTCACTTGGTCTCTTCTAGTAGCATTCTGGTTTTGAAACTAAGAGCTAAACCTAGGTGTTTTAGTAACATGCAGTCGTTCCAAAAGGGATAGGAGCATTTATGAAAAAGAAGTCATTAAATTCTAGAAACATACATGGCACACATAATTAGAGGGAGCTGCTCAGTTGTTTACAACTTGCATTGTGATTTGGAGCAAACTGAAAGGCTTCAGAAACAGGTCTTTTTACTTCTCTGAAATGTGTTTTGTATTACTGTGGGTTTACTGAAATCCTAAGAAGCTCTTAGTAATTTAATGCCAGCTAGGTGAAGAAGTCCGAGCACTTTTGTAGGCACCCATGTAAGAGAGTAGAGCGGCCACTAGAAGTCAATTTCATTATTCTCTTTTCTATTTCTCATTTTATTCCAGCCCAGGACATGGAATGTCTTGGTAGACTGAACAGCTGTGTATGTTGACTCAGAACTGAGAGACAAAATGTGTCCCTGTCTGAGATTTCTGAGAAAGTATTGTGATGAGATTTATTCAGATCACTTAGCAAGTATAAGAAGTGGGAAGTTTCATCATCAGTCCAGGAGCAATCATTTTTGAAATTGTCTGCACTTAGAGAATTAAAATGATAATCTTGACCTGGCTTGGGTACTTTTATTGAAAGCTCCAGCGTTTTATGTAGTGTCAACCTACTTTATATAATTTCCTTAGACTTAATTTTTCCTTTCAATTTGAAGTGCTCAATCTGTTTTGTCATTTAAATTAGAGCCTCGTGATGAGAGTTGAATTATTTCTTAGTTTTATTGGATTTGGATTTTTTTTATGGCAGTCTTATTAGTCTTTCTAGAATGATTCTGCATAAGAGTTGCTTCTTTTTACTGTTTTTTCTTTATTGCCTGAGATAAATCAAGTATAGCTAAATATGTTTTCTCTCATTATATTAGTTTTGGCAATGTGTAATGGGTCAGTATTAAAAGAATTAAAGAATTAGTGGAAATGCTGCAGGTTTTTTGCGGGGGGAGAGGATGAATCGTTCGGGTTATCTATTCCCTTAAGACTTGTTAGAACCATATTAAGTTACCTAAGCATATTCCCTGGAATGGCCTGATATTTCATCACATTTGAAAGCATGTGTTTCCTTTCTAAAGCTGTAAGCCTTGATATTGCTGGGGCTGGAAATAAAAATTTCAAATGTCAAAAATTTCTCACACTGTATTTTCAAAGAGAACAGACTTCACTGATGTGAGTGGTTGATGCTTTAAAAGTTCTAAGCAAATGTTCACTTTCAACTGAAATTCTGTTCCATCTGCCTAGTGAATCCGTGTGAAGCACATCACCCTCAAGTTACAGTCGTTCTTTCTTTGGTGTGGGTCCTCGTATAAAAACCTGGGAAACGGGCCCCACCGAACAGCACGCCAAATAAACATCATTTAATAGTGTTGTAGGTTCCATTCCAATGTATTTCCCCAGGTCTTGGTGAAAGGTATATACTCCAAGCTTGCTAGGAGAACATAATTAGGGAGTGTGAGAGAGGAGTATATGATCAATCTAGTCTCTTATTCCTATCTTGCAGAATCTTTTGATTCCTCTCTCAGTATTATTATAGTATGGAATTTCCAGCATCTCAACTTCACCTAATAGGGCCCAGCACTTAGTCCAAGTTTCCACCAATTATGGCAGCACACAATTGGAACCACTATCAATTATTATAGCTATCACATTAAATGCAACACACTCACTGAGAAAACTCCTAAGTATAACTTCAGTCTGATGTAAAACTATGCTTTTCTTTCTTTGGTAGAGCACACTTTTGATCAGATTTTTCTCTTTACAAAGAGCAGAACACTCTTTGTGTGCAGATTTCCAAGATTTTTGTCTAAAGAGGTTAGCAAAACCCTACATTTCCTTTTTTGCAGGTAAGCCCTTTCCTCCAGATTTTGACTTCAGAAGTGAGTACCCTCAGTCATGTTGGGGTCTGACTCTGGGTCTAGAAATCGTAGAGGTGACTGTGGAGAGGGGCATGAGAAGAATGGGGGTGCTGGTCATTATGTGTTTGCTCCTTCCCATTGGTTCTTTGTCTTCTCTGTCTGGCTCGGTGCATTTGCTGGCTGACCTCTGGGACTGTGTCACCTGCCCTATGGCTTCTTACTGGTTTAGGTCAATGGGAAACAGAGGATCTTGGGCAGTGAAAGGGAAGATAGTTCAGAGTTTTTATTTTCCCTTCCTCTTTCTCCTTTTGCCAGGGTACTGGATGGGACTGTGTTCCTCTATAACCACAGCTCCCATTGGGTGGCCGTCTTGCTGGACAGCTCTCACTGGGTTCTGGTCACACGGCTCCCTTTACTTGCTCCTTTGGGCTTAGTGATGATAATGACTTCCAGCTGTTAGCACGGAATGCCTCCTCATTCCTTGTGTGTTCCTTAATCCTGCCTAGACCTTTGTAAATAGTTTTAAATTAAATTCTTTTCAGTTAAAACCCTTTGGTTATTCTATATGTTACCTGCAAGGACCCTATCTGATAAAATTAACTTTTCCTTTCCAGATACCTCCAACATCTAAGGCTATTTCATTCATATTTGTGCAACCAAATGGTAAAGGCCTCATCAGATGAGGAAAAGATGTTGCTTTGGCTACAAAGGGGGTGTGGCTGGATGTTTGGAGTCTCCTAGTTCTCAAATCCTCCTAAATAGCTCCACTCCAATTCTTGGATCCCATCCTTTTCCACCATTGCTGTACATTGCGGTACGCGGGCCTCTCACTGTTGTGGCCTCTCCCGTTGCGGAGCACAGGCTCCGGACGCGCAGGCTCAGCGACCATGGCTCACGGGCCCAGCCGCTCCGCGGCATGTGGGATCCTCCCGGACCGGGGCACGAAGCCGTGTCCCCCGCATCGGCAGGCAGACTCTCAACCACTGCGCCACCAAGGAAGCCCTGCTCTACATTTAACACGAACATCCTAGTGAATCTGTGAATTCAATCAGTGGAGTTTGTTTTTTAGGTACTTTAGCCTTATGTCTCTAATAGCTAAAATTTCTTTCAGCTCAGTCTGTGCTTTAAGATATATGGAGTAACTTGCCTTTGTTATTCTGTCTTTTAAACTGGCCAGACCCAAAAGAAGAGGCCATCCACCCCTCTACACAGAATTACTCACATCCTTTATATTGTTCCATGACAGTGAAAGGTTGGTCCTCCACAGCCTTGCCCTCAAAAAGCGTTTCATTTTAAGTGATCCCAGGAGATACTTTAATGAACTGTTTCTCATGTCTGCCATGAGACACAAGATGTGCTTTCCTGAATACTAGAGGGATTTTTTATTGCCTTCAGCCTGAATTGGGCCTGATGACCAATCCTAGATTTGCCCATTTCTTTAAGGGTCTATTACTTGCAATTTCATTCTCTGGTATCAAAATATGTTTCAGTCAGCATACTTGATTTTAAGCAACAGAAATTGCCTTTAGATAGTTTAAACCAGAAAAGAAAGTTTTAGAAGGATGATGAGTAACTTATAGATTCCACTCAAAAATGGACAGAAACTAATTGGAGAGTCTAGAAAATAAGAAAATTAGTTAAAGTCATGCCAAAGCAATAGTCTGGTTAGGATTCTACCATGGGACCATGCCATGGTAGCCGTTGATGGCCTCCCTGTGTCGCTGAGGCTATGAATAATTTCTCGACAGTTCTTGCATATTCAGGTCACTTTCTCAGATTGCAAGTGTCAAAATTTCACATTGGAGCATCTGATAGACTAAGTCTAAGCTCTAGCTGCTAGTGAATGAGTGTGAGCCTGGGCCTTGCCTCCAGCTAATGTTCCCACAAATGGGAATTCTTGCTAACTTAAAGGAGTGCTCAGATGCTGGTTAGCTAAAAGTCAAGACAAAAACCGCATGAGGCAATCACTGTCTAACATACCCATCCTGCCTTCTTGACTCTGTGGGTGATTAGAGTCCCTTTGGGGGGCCAATGTTGGAAGAGCAGTCAAGCAGACTGGGTATGATTATTGGCCATGGTGACTCAAATATGGAAGTCATGCCTACTCAAATTGGTGATGGTTTGAATTTTTTTTTAAATAAATTTATTTATTTTTGGCTGCGTTGGGTCCTTGTCACTTCACGCGGGCTTTCTCTAGTTGCGGCAAGTCGGGGCTACTCTTTGTTGCAGTACACGGGCTTCTCATTGCGATGGCTTCTCTTGTTGTGGAGCACGGGCTCTAGGCGCGCGGGCTTCAGTAGTCATGTCACACGGGCTTAGTTGCTCCACGGCATGTGGGATCTTCCTGGACCAGGGCTCGAACCCGTGTCCCCTGCATCGGCAGGCGGATTCTTAACCACTGCGCCACCAGGGAAGCCCAGTGATGGCTTGAATATTGTGATGGACATCATTTATGCTCTAAACTGCTCCTCTCCCTTTCCTCCTTCTCCCTAATATCCCAACTGGTCACAAAGCTTTGTTGATTTGTATTTCCTGCTACCATAGAGATTTGATAATTTTATTTTTTATTATTTGTAGTTTTGGCTGATGAGTCAAATCACTAAGTGCCATACCTAGTGTCAAACATTAATAAAGTAGTTCTGAGACTAGGTAAAGGGAGAGAATGTTCTTGTTACTTTTACCATCTCTTTTTTAAATTGATACAGTTTCTTTTTCTCTGTTTCAACTTTTGTTTCTCTGAGACCATCAAAATTTAAAAATTGTATATTTTGTGTTTATTTTGCTGCAGATAATTTCTTCCATTTTGATAAAACTGACTATGTTGCCAAGGATGTAATGTTTTGATTCTCATCATTAAATTAATACCATTTTTTAAAATAAATAGGGGTATATTTATGATTTCTTCTGGCATTTTACTAACTCATTATCTATAAATTGTAGTTTTCACATATAATAAGCTCTTATTACTCGGGTAAGTGAAGATTTATAAAAGGTTTATATTTCTGTGGAAGCCTTCCTTTTTTTGAACTATAAACACTGCGGATTGCCCTAGAAGATCCCAGCATTGTTACCGGTAAACGTAGCTTTATCTTCACTGTTGAGGCCTGGTTTTACTTCATGATCTGGGTATGGAAAAAAGTAAACAATGTTGAGTAGCTACTATTTCTCAATTAAAAGAACAGGGGGTAATATTCGGGGATGTTCTGAGTGGGTCGTAGAGAATATTCAGGAGACATGAAGTTAAAATATCATGTTGGTGTCTGGCTTTCTCTGTTCACCCCCAACCTATAAAACAGCTAGGAAAAGCCTCTCTTACTGCAACACCCCCATGAAGGGGGTATAAGTGCGAAGTTAACTCCTTTTTGCTGTGTCTTTGTATCATATCTTCTCCCTTCTTCACCAGATGCTGTGTCATATGGCATGTATATGGTTACAAAGGCCTCATTCCCAATCCCAGAGAGAACAGCTTGACTCTTGACTTACATGTTGTCAAATAGCCAATTAAATAAGCGTCTCCATGTTTCAGGTAGTGTTAGGTGGTGTCTAGATAAAATGTCTGTCATCATACCACACTAGCACATCTGTTGACTAGCTTTAACTGAGTCTAAAATTTTAATATGGTTAGAACAGCAGATTTGGAATGAGATGAAAAACAAGGCAGGCAGCTCAAGGAGCCTCTATGGTTTTTTATTACTTATGGTATTAGTTTTAAAAAAATGACAGCCATAGTTCAGACAGGTCCTTCATATTTAAAAAGGAAGTCTTAAAGTATCAGTTAATTTTAATGAGCAGACTCTCTACTGATTGTATGTATATATCCCTAAAGACATTCCAAATATACTTATCAACATCTGGAAGCAGTGTTGGCCAAACCGCATGCTTAGTCTCTAACTTCAAAAAACATTTTTTGAACAGAATCTTTTGTAAATTCTGAAAGGAAGCTGTGAATAGTTACCAGAAAAGTAGACTTTTCAATATATTATGATGTCTGAGTTATTAGGGAGTCAGATGCCTGAAACTCAACTCTAGAGCAATTTGGAGTTTAGAAAAAAAGAGAAAAATACCAGCAAGAATGTGAATAAATTAGAAGAGCTGAATATGCTATTGTACTCACTGAAAAGCCTTTCTTTTCTTCCTTTCTTTCTTCCTTCCTTCCTTCCTTCCTTTCTTTCTTGCTTTCTTTGTTTCTTTCTCTCTCTCTCTTCCTTCCTTCCTTCCTTCCTTCCTTCCTTCCTTCCTCCCTCCCTCCCTCCCTCCCTCCCTCCCTCCCTTTCTTCCTTCCTTTCTTTCTCTCTCCTTCTGTCTTTCTCTCTCCCCCCCTCCCTCCCTCCCTCTTTGTTCTTCTTCTCTCTCTTTCTTTTTTTAGGCTAAAATTTTAGTAGCTTCATAACTAGCTCACACTCCAAAAGATGAGGTTGATTGATCCTTTGATAAATCAGAATAATGGGAAACTTTTATTGACAAGCAAAAACTTTTAAAATCCAGCTCTGTAGGCTGAGAGGCGTAGGAGAAGTGAATGGAAAAGAGAAGAGATAAAGAAAGGAAAAAGAAAAAATATGCTTTAGAGGAAGGACAGCACAGCAAAAGTGACAGATACTAGCAGACAGGAGCTGAGAATAGAGTGGTAAGAAATAGATAATGCAAAACTGTGACATTCATGATGTATACCAGACTCCATGAATTCACTCGTTTATTCATTCAAACCACGTTTATAGAGTTAATCATCTATGTCTGGCATTAGGAAAATCTTGGTTGGTTCAAAGGTGGACGAATACTATCCCTGTCTCTGTCCTCCAGGCACTGATTGATGGGTGAGGGTGGGAGAGTGTGGACACATGTTATAGGTGCGATGATGCTATATGCATGCAAATGATACAGTGGGAGCACAAAGGAGGAACTTATCACTTTTCCTTGGAAAAGTTCATCCAGGGAGGGTGGGAATCACTTACAACGGTGTGAAATTCATCTGTAAAGGCTATCTCAGTGCTGTGCCATCTGGTGAACCACTGGTGAATAACAAGCCAGTCATACAGAGTGAAGTCAGTCAGAAAGAGAAAGACAAATACCGTATGCTAACACATATATATGGAATTTAAGAAAAAAAAATGTCATGAAGAACCTAGGGGTAAGACAGGAATAAAGACACAGACCTACTAGAGAACGGACTTGAGGATATGGGGAGTGGGAAGGGTAAGCTGTGACAAAGCGAGAGAGAGGCATGGACATATATACACTACCAAACGTAAGGTAGATAGCTAGTGGGAAGCAGCCTCATAGCACAGGGAGATCAGCTGGATGCTTTGTGACCGCCTGGAGGGGTGGGATAGGGAGGGTGAGAGGGAGGGAGACGCAAGAGGGAAGAGATATGGGAACATGTGTATATGTATAACTGATTCACTTTGTTATAAAGCAGAAACTAACACACCATTGTAAAGCAATTATACTCCAATAAAGATGTAAAAAAAAAAAGATGGCATTGATTCTAAAATTTA
The DNA here is from genome assembly GCF_949774975.1 of Lagenorhynchus albirostris. Classification (NCBI taxonomy): domain Eukaryota; kingdom Metazoa; phylum Chordata; class Mammalia; order Artiodactyla; family Delphinidae; genus Lagenorhynchus; species Lagenorhynchus albirostris. Next base: position 44,395,966 of record NC_083097.1, read on the forward strand.
AAATTGCAAGATAGAATGTTTCCTCATTAAATTCATCCATCATTCAGTCAGTGTTGATGAATAGGAGGATATCCAAAAGACCCTAGGTTTAAATTTGTTTGCATTATGGAATTCATATTTTCAGCTAATGATCCAGGGCTCAATAGTTCTCTCTCTTGGAGGTTCACCTTACCTGTCCCAGAAATTTTCTCTGGATGGGGAGATACGTTTTTTTTCTGGTAATTGACAATGTAGGTCAGAGTGTTTGTGAGAACTACTCTGCAAACGGGAATTGTTGCAGCATATAAATTCAAGCTATTATTATTATTGCTATTATCTCTGCCTACTAATGACCTGAAGACCAGTTCATCCACTAAAACCTAACTTAACTGAGATTACAAGGAATGTATAACCTTATCTACTAGCTCTCTTTCTTTTTTTTAAATTTCCTGTTAATGTTTACATGGTCAAACGTATCAGGTATAAAATTATGACATACGGATAAATAGGTTACACATATAAAAAGTGGTTCTCTCTGGATCATTCTACATTTATTTGGAAGAACTGAGGAGAAATTATAGGAAATTCAGGTATGAATTAATTTTAGTTTATTTAAAATTAATTAAAGAAGAAAGAAAACTCTAAGTCATAAAATAAAGTGCCTTTGGAGGTTAATTTTGGTTAAATGAATTAACAATTGTGTTGTCATATAAAAGAAAATAAGAAACAATCAAATTCTTTGAAAATTTTTAAGCAAAAAATGCATAAAGACTCCAATTTGGAGATTTAAAACACAAATATAAGCTTCCTAACTAAAACGAAAAGAGAAGAAATTCCTCTTTTCCTGAGAATGTGATAATGCCTTAATAAGCAGCAACCCTCCAAATATTCTAAAATTTCAGAAAAAGACCCCTGAAAAATACAAATATCTCTGATATTCAGATAATGACAAACCACAGAATAGACTGAAATAAATGTGCTAGTACTTAAAATTGGTTGAAAATCACCATTAGATTCATTACAAAATTTTGGAGAACATAGGAAGACGCACTGATGTTTTCTAAGATGTTGATATCTTAGAGACACTTCACATGAAGAGGTATTGCTAGTTACTGGACATAATAAAACAGAATTATTCTAAAATCTTTCCAGTAATAAAATTGGAAATACTATACTGATACTAGAATTTATAATTTTCAAAGATGCTGCAGCTGTGTTTTCCCACAGTGAAATCCTTGACAAGAGAAATATCCAAAATCATGGCCTATAGAAATTATTCAAGACATGCATTATTATGCTAAGCAATAGAAATAAAATTATCCGTGTCAAGCTGCAGCATACTGACATTAATTAATTTGATATTACAGTATCTTTCTCTCTCTTTCTATTTTAAAAGTTAGGCCTTAGCTGTAGTAGTTTTGCTGTTTTACAAGTATAATGAAGTTCGATAAGTTAGACATTAAAATATGTGTTTGACCAGCAGAACTCCATTCTGAGCTGAAAATAGTTGATTTATAAACAATATTAATGGAACGCTGCTGTTTCATTATGCTAATTTAATAAGGAAAACAAAATAAGGAGTCACTAAAATGGTGACTGTTGGGGAATTAAGAAATTCACATTAGCTGCTCAGATAGCCAGATTTATCAGTATATTTTAAGATAAAATATTTCCTTAGTGCTTATGTAAATATGGATTTTCTTCATCCATATAGTTCATTATCTCTCTACAAAGAAGTAAAACAAAACCAAAATTCTAACTAATAAGACATGTTTGCTAAATACATATACATTTTTTACAGGGTGGTACAGCCTGCTATGGTTAAATATTTTAAGCAAGAACTAGTATTTAAAGCTTGAAAATTCTGAAAGGACATTCCTCATTTTACTCCTTGCCACTTATTTTCATTTAAGCAAGGCTACATGCCTTTGAACCCTAAAGGTAAAGAAAATAGAATAGGATCTCAGAATCCTCCTTAAATTGATAGAGGTCAAGATATGGTTAGCTGGTGGGGAGCCCACAGTACTTGGATGGAGATGAGTTTGCTGGTTTACCCACTAGCGAGAGTGGAAGATTTACCTTGACTCAATTGCAAGTGGATAAAAGCAGAACCATTGCTATGACCTAGAAGTTGGGGACAGTGTAAACGCATTGGCATGGAAGCCCATTCAGAACATTTCCTGTGGATGATGGGAGGACTAGCCTTATCATATTCCTGCTTACTGATCCACATCTGCTGGAACGTGGACAGGCTGGCCAGAATGGAGCCCCCAATCCAAACGGAGTACGTCCGCTCCGGGGGGAAGCTGTGATCTTGGTTTTCACGGTGCTGGGTGCCGGGGCTACAATGTCCTTCTGCATCCAGTCAACAGCGCCAGGGTACATAGTGCTGCCTCCAGAGCGCATGGTGTTGGCATACAGATCCTTGCGAACATCCACATTGCACTTCATGACAGAGTTGAACGTTGTCTCGTGGATCCCACTGGACTCAGTGCCCAGAAAGGAGGGCTGGAAAATGGCTTCAGGGCATTGAAAGCGTTCATTCGTAGTGGTGATCACCTGCCCATCGGGAAGCTCGTAGCTTCTCTCCAGTGAGGCGGATGAAGCAGCACTGACCATTTCTTGCTCAAAGTCCAGGGCCACGTAGCACAGCTTCTCTGTGACATCGCGAACAATCTCCCGCTCAGCTGTGGTGGTGAAGTTGTAGCCTCGTTCTGTTAGGATCTTCAGGAGGTCTCTGCCGGCCAGATCCTGACGAAGAATGGCGTGGGGCAGGGCATAGCCTTCGTAGGTGGGCACAGTGTGATTGACCCCGTCTCCGGAATCTGTCATGATGCCTGGGGTCCAGCCTGGGTAGCCACATACGTGGCAGGTGTGTTGGAAGCCTTGAACATGATCTGAGTCTTCTCCTGGTTGATCTTGGGGCTGAGGGATACCTTGGTGAGGGGGATGGGATGCTCATCCAGTGCCACGCGGAGCCCGTTGTAGAAAGCATGGTGCCAGATCTTCTCCATATGGTCCCAGTTGGTGACCACTCCGTGCTCAATGGGATACCTCAGGGTCATGATGCCTCTCTTGCTCTGGGCCTCATCCCCCATGTCGCAGTCCTTCTGGCCTATGCCTACCATGATCCCGTGGTGCCGGGGTGCCCTACCATGGAGAACACAGCTCGGGGGGCGTCGTCACCGCCAAAGCCTGCTTTGCACATCCCTGACCCATTATCCACCACCAAGGCAGACAGCTCGTCGTCAGTCATAGTGCTGGCCAGAATCTTCCAGATGAGTGAACAGAAGTTAAATATAGAGTAAGTACCAGACTCTGGTGGGCAAGAGAGAGAATGAACAGGCTGAAAACACTTCAGAGCTGCCTTCGAAGAGGGGAGCCTGTGCTGTGATGACAGGTATTTAAAGGTACACATTGGCACCACCCGTGTCCTGTTCCAACAGTTCTCAGCATTTCTGGGTGGGGTTGCCTCTGAGGTGTTAATAATAATGATGATGATACAAATCATTAGTAGACCTTCCTTCATAAGGAGAAAATTGCCTACCAAATGGCCAAATCTCAGGTTACTGTAGTTAGGCAACCCACACATGGCTGTCAGCCTGCTTTGGTGCAGTGTCTAGATAACTATGATGATGCAATGGGGGATATAAAAGCAAGATGAAAGGAAGCTAGTGTGAGGTATGGGTAACACTGCCAAAAGGGCCACTGCCTCCCCGATTTACCTTCCGGGTCTATTTTCTCTAACTAGCTTTGACTTTTCATTCTTAATGTATTGTTCTTACGAGTTTGACTTTGCAAACTTTTTCAAGATTTTTTTTTTCCCATTAGATTTCTAACCCCACAGGATATCATCATGATAGAAACTGTTTTAATGAATGAAAATAATGAATGGCCAAGAGAGGCCTGACAGCTGTAATTATAATGCATTTGTATCGTGTAAAATTTAGGATATTTAACAGGCTTCTAAGCCATTAGAGATCAAGAAAAATCAATAAAGTAAACCACTACATGTTTTCTTTTCTGATGTAAATTTCTAATAACCAGATTTCATTAAGCATTACTCTGGGTAGACATGGTTCATAGAACTAGGTTTATTGTGTCCATGTTGATTGCACAGAGGCTGATTGCTCAGCCATCTCGTGTGACTTATTAAAGTGCAGATTATAAAAATTGTATTTATTTATTTGCAATAACTCTTGAGTTATACAGCAATGAACAAAGTTTAGCGATAAGGTAAATTTTAAAGTAATGTATTTGCACTGATATTTAAAACGGTTTGATCTTCAAGATTCATATACTGTGTTATAACATCAAATGTATCTGTAATTGTTAACACGTACACAATTGAAATAGTAAATACTATATTAGCTTTCCTTCAATTTTAGGTTATATTACCTACCCCTGATCATTTCATAGGAATAGTATGTCTGAGTTTTAGTTTTAATATAGAAATATAGACAACCTGGTAATATGTGTACCATGATAAAATGTAGGATATTAGTAATGTCTTACAAAGAAAGAACAATTAAGGGAGTTCATTACTTTGTTCCTATACGTATTAGGTAAATCAGATATAATCTCCCCTGTCAGCTCTTCTAAAGCAAATAAATTTTTCATGCCCATGTCTGAGTTCTCCAAAACCTTCCTTTTGGTTAATTAATTAATCAACTAAATAATGGTCATTTTGTAAGAGGTAGTAGCAGCCCTACAGTACTGGACATATGTGTATCCTGTAGTTGCAAGCTAGAACCAGGCAGTGTCTTTGCCCATGAGCTTCCTGGAGAGTCATGGTAACACCAAGCTGTGAGTGTCTAACCCTCTTCTTTGTCTACAAGTTGATATAGAATTATTTTTCTCTGGATTTTTCCGGTGCTTTACCCTTACCCTATAATGTGACTTTAAAACCTTCCTTCTGACAACGAGTCATGAAAAAATGTCTGCTTCACTACAAAATCCATAGCTTTGCTTTTTTTTTCCCACTAGGACTATTTTTTCCCTTAATTTTTTCTGTAACTGCAAAATCATTTCCTCCATCAACAGAATTGAAGAACTTCACCCTCAGACCTTCACACTGAATGGTTTTGTGTACTTCCTTTTCTTGTAGCACAACAAAGCTTTTGATTAAAACAATATTTTATTGCTATAGGACGGTGCTTCTGGAAATGTCTTTTTCTTTTTTAGACCTGTTACAAACTACATGCACATCCTACAAGACTGAAAAAAACCCCCAAAAACAAAAAACCGAAACCCCACAACATTGCATTTAGCATCAGTTCCTGTTTATGAATCTCTAGTGTGGAATATAAAACAAAGCCATGTTGATATAGGAGCCCATATGACACCAAGAACAACCTTTAGAGTCTACATTTATGATAGCACTCTTCTTAGAATTGCCTTTGAACTGAGAGCTGGATGGTAATGAGTCCACACAGCATAATTGATGCCTTGAGAGTGAGGCTGATGTGTGCTTTTGCTAGAAGACCTTCTAACCCCTGTTTAATTTTGGTGTCCCAAGAGAAATTTTCATCAATTCTGTATTCTTAAAATAAGACTAAGTTCTTTTAATTAACCCCCAACAATACAAGAGGAACATATCATAATTCAACAGCCATTTAAAAATATCATCTGTGGGACTGGTTAAATTTTTTAAAAGTAGCAAGAATTTGTACGAGTGAAACATAGGAAGATGGGTTTACAAAGGCTGGGCTCTGGGAGGCTGTGCCTGAAGGTAAGGATTTCATAACCAACTGGAATTTACATACGTTTAGTTAGTTACCTAAACCTAAATCCTATGGGGGCCTTTATGATTAACTTTTGGAAGCCCAGAATATTATTTTCTTTTACATTTGGCCTAGTTTGACTATCACGCAGCTATACAAAACCCCAAGGAGGGCATGGGGTGTGGGATTATACGTAAGGACAATTAGCGAAGGTGACTTGGAGCAGTGCCCTACTCCCCATCACAAGCTCCTTATCACCTTGCCTTTTCCAAGTAACCTTCTAGTGATTAAATCCACAAATACTTATTAAACATCTCCCATGTGCTGGGCTCTGGTGATGTACCGGTGAATAGAACACAGCCCTTATTTTTAAGGGGTTAAATGCCTGGTGGGTGAACGTCACCCCTCAGCAGGCTGACATGTGGTCACTCTGCACTGATGCAAGAGTAGCCAGCTTGTATTCTGATGGGGTATGGCCTGGGCTGCACCAGGCTTGTGCCATATTTTGAATATAATTCCCCAGTACACAGATAATCATGGTTGATGTATAGAGAGAAGGAGCATGGGGTGATATGAAGGAGGAGGGAGAAGCCCTTGAAGCTGGGGTGAGGGGGAGGGGAAGGGCGAGACTAGGGAAGAGGACCCCTGAGCTGAGTCTCAGGATGAACAGGAGGCTGCTGGCGGTCAGTGGAGGAAATATCGCAGGTGTGAATGCAACCAACTTGGAAAAAAATCAGAGAATCAAAAATGTATTTGGAACTAGGTATCTACACAAGCGTCAGTAAGGGTTTGGGATGGGAGTCTGGGTCCCATTAGGCATGAGAGAACTCTAGAATTGGATGTAACTTTCCCTCTGTGCACAGACGATTTGACTAGGGGCCCCTTGGCCATGTGTCCCTAGAGGCCAAGTCTCAGTGATCATCTTCTGTCCCCAGACTCTCATCTCTTAACCAAACTGCTGAGACAGAGTTTTAATGAGGCCCCTTTCTGCTGCCACCCTAGGGATTCAATTTAGAACTTGAGGCCAGCTACTTTCCTCCTTGCTCTTTACTTGTTTCTTTCCTTGTGCCCCACTCTCTTTTGTCCTTTGTAGGTTTTGCACACATATATACACCTCTTCCACTGTGTAGACTGCTCTGAGACTCCCCTTCAGCTGTACTCTGCTCTTAGTGGAGATATGATACATGTTTAATAAACAAATACATGGATGGGTAGGTAGTGAGATTTTTTCATGACACACGCTGATCTATTCATTGATAGATTGATATAGCTGACCACTTTTGAAAAATTAAGAACTGCTTTATTTTATAGTTAAATACTGTCTAATATTTACATCTCATATTGATAAAGTGGCTTGAGAACTATAATTGTTCATTCAGGAGAAGACTCTAACATATAGCTTTAATAATTTCTTATGATAAATCCACCAGAATCAATTACTACTAATAATGATAGTGATTTTCTGTTTATTTGTTTTAATATATAATATTTTATAAAAACATATGAAAAATTTATAAGTACAACAACCACTCCCTCCAGTAAAACCCGACTTACCTGTTTTTTTCTAAATTAATTTTTATTGGAGTAGAGTTGATTTACAATGTTGGGTTGGTCTCTGCTGTGCAGCAAAGTGAATCAGTTATACATATATATATATATATATATATATATGTCCACTCTTTCTTAGATTCTTTTCCCATGTAGGTCATTACAGAGTATTGAGAAGAGTTCCCTGTGCTATACAATAGGTGTTTATTAGTTACCTATTTTATGTACAGTAGTGTGTATATCTGACTCCCCTGTTTTTTTAAGGCAGGCGTGGGCAAGAGGGAGGAAGAAGTGGCATTTTGAAGTGAGGTGAGGTGCCGCGCGGTCAGTTCCAGGAAGCACTTGGAAGGATAATTGGGGTGTAAGAATTGTTTTAGTGGTGCAGCTGCTGCAGCTCCCAGCCCCCAGCCTGTGCTGGCCTACTTTCTGTGAGGAAGACCAGTGTTCAGTCCACGGGGTGATAGGGCTCCCCACTGATGCTTAACAGTACTGGAAATGAATTTTATGGCAGTTCTTCCTAACTTTTAACTTTAAAGTATGCCATAGATCAGCTTTTAGCTAGTTCGATTGGCTTGTAAACAAAGTTGTTAAGAGGAGGAATGGATTCCTGTGTGCAGTAGGTGAACCTTGGAATATATCTTGACTCTAAGGAAAGAGGAGGAGAAGCAGGGGAGGAAGGTTGTGCAAATGGAAATGTCAATATTCACAGCAGCTTGGCCACTGCTGATGTGAGGCAGATATTATCCAAGACTGAGGCAAGCTCCAAGCTGTATTGTGATTCTGAAAGGTGGAGAGAGCAACAACAAAAATTGTGAATACTGATCACTTAGTGTGTGCCCATCTCTTTGCTAAATGTTTTCCTTACACACACCAGTTCTTTAATCATCATGACAGTCCTCACAAGGTACCCATCTTAGAAGGATTAAACTGAAGCTTAATGAGAAAAGTGACCAAAGATACACAGAGTGATAGCGGCAGTGTCCAGCAGATCAATTCCAGAGCTTTGCCTGGAGATGGGCTTAAAGAAAGGGTGCAGGGCATCTGACTGGCAACCAGTGAGAGAGGCAGCCAACTAGGACTATGCCTGTGAAGACTTTGTATTCCCTGTTGGGAAACATCATCTTAAAGTGTCCACATACCATCTTAGAGCGAAGGCCAGGTTGAATATTGAAGTCAAAAGAAAACCAAATAAAATTCTTGAGAATTTTAGCAGGTTCTTCCATGTTATTGATTGGAATCTCAAGACCTCTCATTCTCTAAGTGGAGAAAAAGAAATGGTGACTTAATGCCTGGACTGAGAAAGAATCTATTATCTAAAATAAGAAAATAGCATAAGAGTGATTTCAGGAGGGAATAGTAGGATGGGCTACTAAAAAGCAAAAGCTAAATCATTATGGTAAATGAATGCTTTGGATTGCAGCCATGTGGGAAGTGAAGTCCTCCAGGTGTCCGTCTTCAGACCCCAAATGGCATTGTCTCCACATATCTAGATTTGACCATGACATGCCAAGGGTGAATAGTAGAAAGTGTGGCAAGGACTTTCTACTTTCAAGGGATTTAGGAGGCGTGGTGAGCACGGGAGAGCCTGGGGTAATTGAATCCATCTGACGGTCTCTGAAACAGGCCAAGAGTAGAAGTCAACCAAAACGGTTAGGAACTACAGATTATAGAGGTGAAGGTGGCAAAACTTGAGAATAATAAAATGTTAGGTCAAAATAAAGACCTTAATGATCAGACCATCTTAAGAATATGAGCTGGAGTCAGGGATAATTCACTTGGGAGCTGAGATAATTCACTGAGTGTGACGGGACCCAGGGCCTGAAAGGACTTGAAGGGAAGAACTTAACAGACAGAGAGGAAACCACTCTGAATGTAGGTATGATCTGACACAGGCTGGGGCTGGAGAGATCACGGGTCCTTAAGACTAATTTACTGAGTCCAGTCTTTCATTAAAACTCAAACAACAAAACATGAAAAAAGCCTTTCAGCCACCAAGTTGTGTTTGCTGTTTCTTCTTCATTCTGGGGAGACTGGCTTTGTGACTGCTCAAGTATCATGCCTGATTTCTTGCACATTTTCATTAAGATCATCTATGAGTCCTTGTCTACACAACGGGATTATGATTGTCAAATGTTGGAACACAGCAGTCTCTCTTCTCTGAAAGAGTGTTTGCTGCTCCGGGAATGTGCTGCCCAGGGTCAAGTATATAGAAGGGGAAGACCCAGGATGAGAAGGCTAACTTGGGGTTTGGAGGCAACGTAACTTACTTTCCAGGGGAAAACTTTGACTGGTAGGATATGACTCAATGTAGTTTATTCTTTCTTAAGTCAAGGGAAGCAGTCTTTCTGGGGAATCTCAGGAGACACAGCTAGGGAATCACTTCTGGTAGTTGGGACTAGTAAGGCCTCCTGAGGGTTTTCTTAGTTATCTTTTTGCTGATGGCACGGCAGCACATTATCTGTTGACAGGAATGGGCAAGGAGACCCTTTGGGGTAGAGTTTAGGAGAGGAGGGGACAGAACTTACAGAGAAGGTAGGAAATCTAGAAGAAAGTGAGGGCAGTGGAATATCAGGATTACACCTGCCTGTTGATGGTTTCTCTTCCTTTAGTTATGTCACGAGGTCCAGGAAAAATAACACTGAAGAAGCTACAGAAAAGACAGTCCTAGTATTTGCTGCAGGGTCTGGATTGCTCATCGGGGCCAGCCCTCGGTGTAATGCAGAGCATGCGGACAGGGCACAGCTTCTTTGGTCCACATAGTGTTCTACGAAGGTTTTTTAAATTTTTAGTTTAAATATTTGCAAAATAAGTAGATTCCTGAATTCCTATTTCTCTTGGGAAAAAAAAAGGAAGATCAAGCAACATTGGACCTCATTCCCAAACTACAGCTGAATAGCAGCTACACCCTTTAGCAGGGGTGCGAGTTCTCCTTTCCCCCTTGACCCCCATGTTCCTGTGGCGTTGCTCCCACCCAACTTCATCCATGCTCCGTGTAGGCATGTGAGTTTAATATGTTCTGAGAAACTGAAGAGCATGTGTTTTGGAGGGGTGGGGAGGGAAAAAGACAGATGGAAGCCTGTGTTCTGGGATCCTTTGTTGTTCTGGGGGTGAGCTGGTATTCACAAGAGAGAAAAAATACTATGGGGCTGAATTTCTTTAATTACATGACAACTGTCCAATGTAATACTTAGTCTTTAGGAGTTTAAAAAGGAATTCAATTTGAAATATGGTAAAGGCAAGAAGGGAAGTTCTGTTCTTCATTGTTTTATTGAGTTTGGGATATGGTAGAATGGGTTTGTTTTACAGAAGGAAGGATTTTAACTAAACAATTAGAAGAAAATTGCTGAGAATATAATGCATTACAACTCTGTTTTTTGGTGCACTGTCTCTGTTGCTGCTTTGAAGAGAAAATTAAGAGGTTTAGTGCCTCCAATTTTCTCCTGTTCTGGTTGGACAGGTTGAAAAAGAATGGACTGAGTTTTTAAATGGTGTTATCTCGTTCTGGACCTTTTTTCCTCCTCTTTAAAGCAGGAATTCTGTCCTTATGAGGGAAATGAATGTGTTTTCACTTCTTCAGATCCGTTTCCTCTGAAACTATGAGTTCTTTGAAAAAGGGCACCCAAAGATGCCACAATATAAGAATTTGCCCAAGGAAAGCATTGGTTGAAGCATTCAGAGCAAGTCCTCCTTTTGTTACATCCAGCTATAAATGGAATTTGGGTCAAACTAGTAGAGTATCTGAAATAGACTTTGGGATTGAAATAAAAGAAGAAAAATTATTTTGATGGTATCGCTGGTAAACATTGATGGTATTTTCAGTTCTAACCAAAAAGGAAAGAAGAAGGGCTTCAGGTTAGATAGAAGGTTAATTAGAAGTACTGTGTGGGACATAAAAATGCAAAAGAATTCAGGAATATTAACCCAAGGGCAGCTTTGCCAAAGGAAGTGAAGTGACTGAGGAGAGATATAAAGCAGAATTTTATTTATTTTATGTAAATCAAACATTCATTTACGGAAATGAAAGGTTAGCATATGACTCACACGTGAACCTGTCACTCCTTGCTCTAAAACTTTGGATGACTCCCATTCTCTGTGGAACAAAGTCCAAACAGCTTAGTATAGACTTTAGGGCCCTATATTATCTGGCTCCAATCTACTTCCCAAGCCTGGTATTTCCCATCCTCTCTTCCCCCATCCAGGAATCTTATGTTTCAGGCTTCTGGACTAGTTGCTACTCCCATTCCCTTGGACTCGCTGATATTGGTTACTCCACTGGGAATGTCCTTTCCATCTTCTCTGTCCTTTGGCCTTCCATCAGTCTCAGATGCTCTCCAGTTTCCCCAGAAGGAATTAATCTCTTGCCTTTCTCAATCCTACAGCACTTAGCTTATATTCTTGTTGTGGTTCTTATCCCCTTCTGTTTTATGTTATTTTGTACATTGTTGTCTCCCTCACTATACTCTCTAGATCGTGCCCACGTTTTATTTCTAACAGTGCCTACCACAGGGTCTTGCAAATTTAGTTGTTTAATCATTGGGTATTGACCTCTACTTACAATGTTTATTTTGAAACGGATACTTGATTGATTGGGTTATGATAACATTCCAACATGTTCTGTGTATAAGTTCTAATTGAACACATCCAATACCAAACTCATCAGCTTCTCCAATACGCTCTGTTTATACAGTGACCTCAAAATTTTCAAAATCATTCAGTTTTCTAATTTGGGGGTCATTTTTGACTTAACCATTTTATTCTTTATTTTTTTTTAAATATAATGTGGTACGACATCAAATTCTATTGGGTATTCTTTGAAATAATTTCTATTTTCTTATTTCTGCCCCTATTTGCTCTTAGTTCAGGCCTGGGTCACTTCACGGTTAGCTAAGTTCCAGAGTACTTTGCTGAATAACTCTTCCAGCACCAAAGCCTTCTGAAGACCACTGCCAGCGAACTCTTAAATCATGTATACTGAAATCTCCCAGGCTCCAAATTTGCTACCACATGAAATCTAAACTTCTCTGCCCTGCTCTGGTTCTACAGTAACTATCCACACATAGTGGTTAAGAACACAGCTCTAGAAGCTCGCAGAGCTAGGCTCATCCCCACACTTACTAGGTCTGTAAACTGGGGCATTTCAGAACTTCCCAACGTCTCAGTTTCCTCTTCTCTAAGCTGAAGATAAGTGTATCTACCGCATAAAGTTGTCTTTGGTTTGGCAAGAGATGATACCTATAAAGCGTTTAGCAGAGTGCGTAGTAAGAGCAAGAGTGCAGTAGGTGTGGGCAACTATCATTACTGCAAAGGAGGTGAAGCCAGGCAGCAGAACAGCCCTGGCAAGGGCCCTAATGGGGACTGAGCAGACCCTTTGTATGGGGCAGGAGTCTATGTATAGTGCTAAGCAAAGGAAGTTAGGGATAGCTAAAGAGAGGTGGACAATTGGTGAAAGACCCTGAAGCCAATACTGAGTGGTTTGAATTCCATAAGCCGGGTAGGGTTTGGTCATCCTGTGTCAGGGGTGGCTACAGTGAGTAGAGGTGGAAACTAAACTGTTTCTCAGGATTCATTGATTTAGACAGTGTACAATCGTAGAAAAAGGCAAGAGGAGTCTCTTACTGATCTAGGTGCAGTGGTTTTGTACTGCTGGGGGGTTCTGTTTGCACCTTTGAGCCCGTGTTGGCCTGATGCTCACTGGAGTCCTGAGCTGAGCATGGTCCATGGAGAGGGCAGGGAGGGTCGTGGCAGCCCATGTAGGCTTCTCATAAGTGACCCCACCACGTGAACCATGCCCTTCCTCATAATCAGTGGTGATTATTGGCAGAAACTAGAAACCTATAACTGGTCTGTGGTCCATTAGGCATCAGCAAGGGTTGTTGACGTTGTTCTGAAGCACCCAGTTCTGGCCACTTCCTACTGGCTCAAGATGATTTACCTGTCCAGTAAGGACGCTATATATACCTTGCAGTTTTGTTTAGAGCATGAGCATTTGTTTAGGTAGTTAGAATTCTAAATACCTTTTGAACATTTTCTAATTTGTGTCTGAACATCTACAGATCATTTGTAAGAAAAAAATTCACAGTTCTATGTGAATGATAGTTTAGACATCAGCAGAGATCACATATTTATACAATATACAGCATACCTTTACTGTTTGCTTCAGGATGTGTGGTGAATTGGCTAATACTACTGGTTGTCAAGGATGGCACAGACAGTGGCACTGCAGGATCTTGTGTGCTGTACAGAAGAAACCTGCAATCATATCAACTAGGATAACCTTTAGTCCTGTTACATGGGCTTCCTGGCATAGTCCTGGAGACAGCATGGAAGAGAGGAAAGAACACTGACTGCTCCCAGGGCTCCGGGAGGGTTCCAGATGTTTCACTAACCACCTAGGTGGCTTTGGGCAAGCCACTGAGCTGCTATGACTTCAGTGTCCTCATCTATAAGATGAAGTGAGGAGATTTCTTCTTATTTGGCAGATTGAACATATGTGTTTGTCTACTTGTTCTCTGAAAGCACCACTACACTTTGCAGTAAGGAAGTAAAAGGCAATAAAATCAAGGACAAAGAGAGCAGGAGAAGACGCAGAGCAATAACATTTTGAACGCAGGAAAGGTGTGAATAAGGGTTAAGCAAGCTGACTTGAGGAAACGGAAACCTCAGCCAGGAGTAGGGGAGGCCCAGAAGCAATCATGTTCTTCCTGCAGAGACTCAGCAAGGCTCAGTGATTTGGGACCCCAGGTACTTCTGAAACTGGGGGTACATTCGGGTCAGAAGTAGAAAAATTGGCTAAAGATATGGATCAAAAGCAGAAATACAAAGATACCCTCCCTGCCCCTGCCCCATATCTCTGGGGCTTCAGCTGGGAAAGCTGGGCTGACCCATTTCTGGTTCATAGGGTCTTTCATCCTCCAGCAGGCTAAGCCCAGGCTTTTCCCCTTGGCTGGGCAGGTTTCCAAGAGAGCAAGTCGAAGCCTGCACGGATGCTTGAGTCTTAGACTGGGAAATGACACAGCATCTCTTCCATGCATTTAGCTGGGCAAAGCAAGCCACAGGCCCAGCTCAGATTCAAGGGGAGGAGAGAGAGATTCTACCTCTTGATGGACATGAGCTACAAAGGGGTATGGATACAAAGAGAGGAAAACTTGTGGCCAGTTTTGCAAACAGTCTACCATAAGACGCCATAAGGATGGGATTCCTGAAAAAACCCACAGGTTTCAAACTTGCACCCTAAACATAAAAGGCCACATGGGAAAAAGGAAAAAGAAAGAAAGATTGGGGCAGAGAACTCAAAACTTATGCAAAGCATTAATAAAAACAATAATTGATACTCAGGGAAATAACGTGGTCTGTGAAGGCAGGCAGCTTATTGTGGCTGGGGCCTGTCATGGCTGGTATGTAATAAGAAGCTGGAGAAATAATTGGGTGGGAATGTTGGCAGCACTTACGTGAGGGCAGGGCTGCTAGTAACTCACACAGTGTAGACAGAAGCGGCATTTTAAGTCAGTTTGGCTGCTCTTAAGGTCCTGAGAGGCAGTCCAACCTGCCAGGAGTCAAAAGCCATGCAGGGCTGGGCTGTAGCCTCTTTGGGGTAGAAGCCCAGGTAGAGGTGCTTGTTTTTAATTTTCAAAATACAGGCAAAACGGTTCCTGTTGCCAATGCAGCAACTGATACGAAAGCTTTTCCCTTGTCTGCTGAAATCTGAAATTCCACGCCACAGTCTGTTCTCTCATGCTTAGGAAATATCGCATGTGAATTATACTGACAATTTTTCTCTATGCCAATCGCAGAGGAACTAATTTGTATGGTAGAACCACACCTTGTAGTGGAATAGACTCTACTGAGGCGTTAAGTAAAAGTCTGCATAGTGCATGGAGAGGTCCTCAGCCTCCTTTCCCGACTTGCCTTCAAGAGCAGGCCTCCAGCCAGGCTTGCACCACCTGGGCAAGAGAGTGAAGGGTGAAATGAGCCAGAGAGGAAAGATGTACAGACAGTATCAGGTAGGGGTCTATCGAACAATCCCACAGTGAAGTGTATTACTTCAAGCTCCCAGTAGAGCTCCCAGTCAGCTTTTTATTGCCTCACTTTTAAAGTATGAGTGATGGCCAAGAACATCAGTCATCTGAAAACAGCTGCTAATATAAAGACAGACCCCAACAAGACAGTGGGAACAAGAGGGCCATGAAAGAAGCTGAGAAAATGCAAGAAACAGAAAAGAAAAGCCTAAAAGAAGTAAAACTATGAATAATATCCTCAGGGAGATAAAAGATGATATTATCTATAGAGCAAGAACAGAATGACGTAAAAAGAAATATTCAGAGAACCAAAAAGAGGTCTTAGAGCTTAAAAACAAGATTGCACAAATAAACATTTTAGTAGCACAATTGGAAGATAAAGTTGAGGAAATCTCCCAGAAAGTACAACAAAATGATAAAGACGCAGAAAAATAGGGGAAAAGAAATTTAAACAAAACAATCAAAGGATTAATCCGGTAGGTGCAAAATCCAACTTTTTTTTTTCCGTAAAGGAAAAAAAATCGTTTCTAGAACTGAGAGATGTAAAATTCTAGATTGAAATTTTAAAGTTACAAGTAGATGGGAGAATTTATCTCACAGCTCATATCATTGTAAGACTTAAAAATACTGGCACAGAGAAAATGTCCTAAAAGCTTTAGGTGGGAAAAAAAAACCCAACAGATTACAATCAAATGAATGAGAATTGGAGTGTCATCAGTCTTCTCAATAGAAAAATGAGGAATTCTGAGGGAAAATGATATCCAAGCTACGGTTTCATACCCAGCCAATCTCACAATTAATCTGAGGAAACAATAAAGCTTTTTTCAGACATGTAAGGTCTCAAAATTTTATCTGCCATTTACCTCTTCTTAGTTAGTACTAGAATATGTGCTCAAGGAAAACTAGAGGATATATTCCAGGAAAGAGGAAAACAAGGGATCCAGAAAATCAGAAACTCAACTCAGGAGATAAACCAAAGAAGTCTCCAGGATGATGGTGAAGGAAGATTCAGATACAAAAGCTGTGAAACAGGCTTGGAGAGCAACAAATCCAGAGAGAACAGGGGCACAGAAGGCTCCAGAAAGGTGTTACAAGGGGAAGGATAAAGCTCATAGAATTCTAATGTGCTTGATGCATTGAGAAAAGATTTATTCCTTTGATACAGATTTTGGGGATGGATATATAGAATATTAATTAAACAAAGAAAAGAGACTGTTATTAACTCTAAAATTGTATGGACGTAGAAATGTGGATGATACTGAGATGGTCATAGTACTGTAAATATTGAATAATGATTCCATAATAATTAATGATATAATGTACTGGAGTCTGGGGAACAGGGAATTCATGAACATGCAGAGGCATCAAGAATGCTAAATCTGGGCTTCCCTGGTGGTACAGTGGTTGAGAGTCTGCCTGCCGATGCAGGGGACACGGGTTCGCGCCCCGGTCCGGGAAGATCCCACATGCTGCGGAGCCACTGGGCCCGTGAGCCATGGCCGCTGAGCCTGCGTGTCTGGAGCCTGTGCTCCGCAACGGGAGAGGCCACAACAGTGAGAGGCCCGCGTACGGAAAGAAAAAAAAAAAAAAAAAGCTAAATCTTCCTCTTCCTTAATAGGAAGACACAGATAATATCTAAATCTGAAACATCAAGAAATAGCTACATAAATATGTTATTTAAAAATAAGGAGACAAAAACTAAAACGAACATCTAAAAAGAATTATTAGTTGCCTCTGAGGGGAAGAAATTGGTGGTAGAAAGAGGTGGGACAGGGAAATCTATGTGTTCTTTTTTAAATTATAAGCCTTTTATAACGAAATACCTTTAAAATATGCATATGTAACTTTCATAAGAATCAAAAGGTTAAAAAGTATTGGATCCTCACTAGAAAGAACTTTCTAAACTCACCATCCAGAGATAATCACTAATATTACTTTCACACATTTTTCCTACATAGTTGAGACCTTGTAATATACAATTTTGTTTCTTGCTTTCCTTACATATCAGTGTATCACAAACATTCCCCCAGTATTATATAAAACGCAAACAATAAATATCTCGATGAAGAAGAGCTTCTGGTAGATATTCTGGAATATCTTCATAAGATAAAATAATGAGCTAGGCTAGACACAAGAACCATATTTCCTGGAATTGAATGGGGGATGTTCCAATTTCCAGTTATGCTGTCTTCTTATCAAGTCATATTTCCTTTTTTTTTGCGGGGGGGGGAAGGGGTAGTTCAGTATATGCGATATTTAAATGTATAAGCATCTGTGTCCATGGAGACATGCTGTCACCTTCAGGAAAAGTGACTCTGTGACATACAAGTTGCTTCAATTCAATTTCACTGTATTTGGCAGTAACAATGACATCTTGTATATGCATACTGTTCTTTAAAGCTGTCTTTACCTTATCTCACTTGATTTTCAGAATAACTGTGAGATAGGTAAACAGATGATTTTTTTTGTGCAACCCACATTAATACTTAATATAATATAAACACTAATGACAATATCTACCCTAAATAAAACTTTGCATTTGTCTAAGAAAGGGCTTTTTTGTGTAAAATTGCATGAGGTTCTTTGTTTAGGAGCATTGGGCTGTAGAAAATTCATGGAAACGCTGTAACTCTGATGAAATTTTGTTCCTTTGCTCACTCTGTCCATCCGTCCATCCATCCATCCACCCACCCATCATGTGTTGTCTGTGGACTGTAAAAGACGTCATACGGATAATCAGATATTTTTTGACCAATTATTGAATCATATCTGAGTTATAGCATGAGTTTCTATTCTCTTGCTCTGATGGTAGTTTCCCTGAAGGCTTTTACCCTTGAATAGAGTAAGCTCAGGACTGTGGTATTTGCAGGATCACAGCAAAGTCAGAGGCAGTAGGTGAGTAGGGCTGCTCCCTTAAAAGAGTAAGGAGGGAGAGCCATCCCCTTTTATGCAAGCACCCTGAACTCTGAGCTGGTCTGGAAACTAAAGGACTGGGTGGGTCAGGATAAAATGTCCTAATCCTAAAAACCAACCAACCAACCAACCAATCACCATTTCTTTGTCTAAAAACACAGAAATAGAGTTCAGAACCCATTCAAAAGGCATGTTGTGAAGATCACAGTAAGTTTTCTCATTGTTTTAAGATGTTTAGGAATCTCCATGGTGAAGGAGTTGGAAGCTTTCTAACTTTGACACATGAAAAATAGTCAAGGTTCAGCCCATCCAGCCTTGGTAAATCTTGAGGACGAACACAGGAAAGAATGAAAATGGAGCCTACAATTCTGGGTAAACTGCACTCTTCCAGCTTGGGGTCTGGCTTCTCTGGAAAGTGCAGGGAAGGTGGTGTAAGTTCCCTCTTTCCACTCTTCTCAAAGCTCTTAGAGAAGTTCTTTCAGCCGTCATCTCTATGGACTGTGTGTGTGTGTGTGTGTGTGTGTGTGTGTGTGTGTGTGTAACAATGTGTCTGGCCGGAGAAAGACTTCCATCTACATTCTGGTTCTTCTTAATTTTCATTTCCTTAGAGTCTATTTAATTCTTTAAATTTCATAATTTTTTTAAAGCAAAGGAATTCCTTTGATTTATAATTTTTTAAGAACTTACCATTGTCTTGCTATGATCCAAAGAATAGGGTGAGTGGAAGAGCAGGTCCTACCAGAGAGTTCTGGGGCCATTGACTGCCTCACCCCTTTCCACCCCAATTAACTATGAGAATAAAAACAGCCACCAAACCTGTTATCCTTATCAGAAACCTAAACGTTCCACTTTATATCACACACGTGAAATAGTGAAAATAAATTAATTGAAGGCACTGTAGACTCTGAGTCATATAGACTTTTAAAAAGTTGTAAACAATTGCTTGCCATACAACCCAAGGTATGTTTTTTCTTTTCAGTGTTGTGAATGTGGGAAATATGTGCATTGTATGCCTGCAGACCTTGTGGCTCCTGCCCTTGGAGCTAGGAATGCGGTGCTGTTGAGGATCCCTTTTCATCCCCTAGGTGGCAGCAGCATTCTTTCTGGCTCACGGGGGATATTGTTCTGTAGCGCAGCGCACCTCTATTAAAGGGAGAAGCTGCAAGCCCCACCTCTTTACGTCCTTACACTCAAATTTATGTTGTTCCTTCATATTTACTGCTATTTCTGAGGCTGTCTGACATAGTTAGTCTACTATTTACTAATGAGACTAAATGGCTTTCTCTTTTGTATGGAAAAATAATGGCTTTTTATTTCTAGAACCGTTCATGCATCTAGACCAGGGTTTCTCAACTGTGGCATTGACATTTTGGGCTGGATAATCCTTTGTTGTGGGGCCTGTTCTGTGCATTATAGGTTGGTTAGCAGCGTCTCTGGTCTTTACCCACTAGTCACCAATAGCACCCTTACCTACCCTTCCCATCTGTGACAACCAAAGATGTCCCCAGACATTGCCATATGTCCTCTGGGGGAAAACATTGCTCCTAGTTGAGAACCACTCAGCAAGGTGGTTTTAAGTCTTTCCAGAGATTGGACCCTGCATTCCTACCCATTTAATTTTATATGAGTGTGTAAATTAAATCATATATACTTATAGCTTAAATACATTCTGCTTTTTGGTTTATTTGCTTAGAGGATACTTTTTCTAGAGAAGAAAAATAAAGTAGAAAAGAAAATTAAAGGTACAAGTATAGATGTTATACATCTCACCCTGGCCCCAGGAGAAGGTTGAGGTTTTCAAATTATAGTTTCCTGTTAATAATAATAACCACAGACATGCGGTTCTATTACTTTATAATTCCTTTTGATTTTAACCAGCCTAGCTGAAAGTGAATCATGAAAAGGAGAAATACCATAAGAGGTTATACCTGCAAACAATTTTTCAGTAGTTGAAAAATTTTCAAAGAATTATAGAATCTCAAGTTGGAAAGGACTTTAGGGGTAGCTTGATCCAACTTTGGAATCTCTTAAATCTGGGATGCAGGCATCGGGTGTGAACTGAGTGGAAGGGAGGGGAGTATCATCACAGATGCTCAGGTCTGTGGCCTCTTCTAGGTGAGCAAGGTGAAAGCCAATTTAGAAGAGAGAGATTTAGTTCTTTGCAAAACAAAACAAAGTAAGGCAAAGTACACAGAACAAAAGCCAGCCCTTCCCTCACTCAGTCTTAGACTGTAAGTTCCCAGAAGAAGATGGCACTAGGATGGGAGGACACTATTAGGGCAGGACCCCCGAATCAGGCCCACCTGAGACAGGGTTAGAACCCAGGTGTGATAACAAAAAACTCCACTTATGTTAAGTATGCACTTTTTCTGTTTGATCCAAACACTTTTTACATTATCAGAGCTTTCCAGTGACTGAGTGGGAGGAAGAAATGGATGTGAGACCGGAACCTAAATATGAATAAATTCTAAAGGTGTGTTCCCCACCTCCTCCCTCTTTGGGATGCCTCCAGTTTTAGAGGAGGGAGATACTCCTCTGGGCAACCAACCAAATCAGACTTGGACGTGTATTCAGAGAACCCTGTCAGCTGGGAGAGGACCATGTTCCCACCTTCAGAACAGATATGATTTCCCAAATAGAAGGGATGATTTCACTGGTGAAGAAAGAAACAAAGGCCAGAAAATGAAGTCCACTTGGCATCATTTGGGTCATCTTCATCTGAGCATGTAAAATTTGTGATGGAATCATGGGACAAAACACATGGTATCAAAGGGTTTAATATTGAGTGAGGCCTGGTGGGGGGTGGGGATAGTGTGGAAGAGCAGAGAGATAAGGCCAGTTCAAAGGTACAGGAGGTAGCTGTTCTTTAAAGGCATAGTCACATTTTACTTGAACTTTTCTACATTGTTGGGTTAAGCTCTTTCAAGAATGTCTGTCCTGTTGGGGAATGAGATATTTCCTAAAACTCATTTCCCCTCCCATGAATCCCATCGGTCAAGGACTGACATCCAAACGGTAGCCCTAGAGAGAGCAAGGTCCCGGTGTGAGACACATCTGAGGAGGTCTCCCGGCAGTGACTTGATTCTGTGGCCTCCACCCAAGACGTTCAGATTCAAGTAGCATCTTAATGATCTTTGCACTGCAATATGGGCCGCAAAGCACTGTGGGTACTCTGGGAGGCTGGGTATGTAGAGCAAGTGAAGGTCATCAGTGAACTGGGGCCCGGGTCAGGGGTAAAACTCGATTCCCTAATTCTTGTTCCAGAATTCCAGCAGCTTGGCTTCACTGGGGCTGTTCATAGAGCTGTCATTTAATTTTTGGTCACTTATACACTATTTGCTAACTGTCCATAATTCCTGTGCAATTTCACTCATAATGTGGGAAACAAAGACAGCAAAACAAGGGGCCCTTATGCTTTTCTCTGCTGTCATCAGTGGATAAAATTGGCTGGGCAGAGTACAAGCTTTCCCTTGCTACCCTAGATGGAAACTTTTTGGAAGAAAATGTATGTGTCTGCTGTTAAGTGCAAATGCCTTGTGAGGTGTCTAAAATGTAGCATTTATCCATCTATTTTATCTATTTTATCCATCTATTTTTATCTGTTTTTTTAATCTATTTTTATCTATTTTTTATCTATTTTTTTAATCTATTTATTTTATCTATTTTTTATCTATTTTATCCATCTATTTTTGTGGGGAGATGGATTAGAATCAGTAGATTAATCATTCAGTCAGCAAATATTTGAAAAGATACAAGTCGATGTTGGAGCTTCTGCTAGCCTACACTGAGTTGTACAAATTAGAGAAAGGCAGTCCTCCGGGCAGAGAGAGCCCTGCCCCAGGCCACATGACTTTAGTCTCCATCCCCTCTCAGCTGGGTGCCTTTGTGCACTGTACAAACTGTACAACTGTACGTGACTGTACATTGAGGCGAGAGAGTGGGACATCAGTTATGCCCTTAGATTGGAAAACTTCCTGAAGAATTAGGTCTTGAGCAGAGTTTAAAGGAAACAGGCCTCTCTTGGGCATGGCAGACAGGAGGAAGTGGGTGGTTTATTCTGAGGGAAAAACTGTAAAGACCTGCTGGATTCTTGCCCCTGAAGCCTTTACCCCTACAGCTGGGTTAATGAAGGCTCCTTGCTGCTGTAGGAACCATCCTGACTGTAGGGAGAAGGGAAAGAAGGAGCTGAGAACATAGCGTTGAATGAATTTCCTCACTGTTCAGCTTCGTGGTGCTACTTCATGCCTGTCAAGCACAGCTCCTTGTGTTTTTGATTCCTGCCATGTCTTCAGAGCTTTCTTAGTGGTGGAATTTTGTGCCTGGTTTCTGGCCTTCTCCCCATCACCCCTCGCTGCTTCCCTGTCCCCTCCCCCTGCCCCCTGTACCCAGGACTGGGGCCTATGACCCACAGGCCTTCCTGACTTTCTGGCGGCCTGCATGCTTCCAGGCACCCACAACATGGACTTCTGACCACTGGCCTCACCTGTTCAGGTGATATGCTGGATCAAGGGCTCATTTTGGACCTTCAAATACTATTTATGCTTTTACCCCATGAATCTCTCTCCTGGTTTTAGACTAATTTTTAGAACAATGGTTCTCAACAGGGACTGCTCATTAGAATTGCCTAGGGGACTTTGTAGAATTTGGATGCCAAGGATACACTCTGGATCAGTGAAATCAGGATTTCTGGGGATGCATAGGCACCAGGAATGTTAAACCTCCACAGGTTTATCCAATGGACCGGCATGATTGAGAACCACTGTTTTCAACTACATCCACTGTCTGTCCATCCTTAGATTAGTCAGCCTTTGCTGTGCCGTCATGTTCAGACTTGTGGCTTTCCTGCAGCCTCGTGAGTTGAATTGTATCCCTGGTTCCAGTTCTCCCTGGAGTGGCCTGGCTCCCCACCAGACAACCTTAGATTATGATTATGTTTTGGAGCCAGAAGGCTGAGAGGGGTATCTGGAGACCCAAAGTAAGTCTTTTGTGGTTTCCTTAGCCTGTAATTCTAATAAATGCAGTCCATCAGCCTTGTCTTGCCTAGGAAAGAACATCCTTTGTAGGCAGTCCTCAGTTTATGAATGGGTTGTGTTCCAAAATTTGTTTGTGGTCAGTTGTTAGGGATGTAGAACCCAATTCCCATAGTGACAGAGTTACAAAGGAAGGTGGCAGGTTGCAGTAGTCTTCTGAATCCTTAAAACACTGAACTTTAGAACTAACAGATTGAAAGAATCAAGTCACTATTATTAGGTTGAACCGTATGAAACTGACATTTTTGTATATGTCAAAAATGATTGAATGTTGGCAATTTTATATGGGTTCAACCTATAATATGTTTTACTTTAGGCAGGAGAAGACAGTTTTAAGCACTAGATTGGAAAATTCAGAGCACATTCACCCTTATAAGGATCCTAAGAGGATCAGCAACCCTTTTCTTCCTACCCTCCCTCCTCCTTCAGTCTCTCCCCTTCTAGCCAAGTAAGTGAGGAACACAGGGCTTCCAAGGGAGCAGGTATACAATTGAGGAGGGCTTTCCCAGGTGTGGACTTCTCTTAATCCGGCTGGTGACTAGGGGTGGGGCAGGGGAGGCAAGTGAGAAGGGGAAGGTGGGGCTCTGATGTCAGAAACCACCAGGGGAGCAGACATTCCCACAGAAGCCATTTAGGTACCTCCTTTTTTAGAGCTGTCTTCTGGGAGGGGGTGGGGCAGCAGCTGGGGTTTTGCCAGGAGCAGGGCGGTCTGGAGGCGTGGGTGAAGATTAGCATCAATTCCACACACATGGGCCACATGTCAGCTGAGTGTGTGTAGGTGAGGCCAGTGAAAGTTACCTGCCTTGTTGAGTGATGAGCATGTTTCATGGAGCCTTGCTTTGTGTGCGTTGTCTTACAAAAAAACTGTACATTTTAGACAACGGGCTCTTTATGAGTCACAAAGTGGCCGTGTGTCCTCTTTCCTACTAATGCAGGAAAGGCCATTCTGTTTTCAGAGCTCAAGATACATGTCTGACATATAGTAGGTACGTAGTAAGGGCTGCCTTGGAAACAAGTAGTGCCGATTATTTTTCCTCTCTGTTTTCTATGAAAAGCTTGAAGATCGTGAGTGTGATTCCTCTGGAGGGAAATGTAGCAGTTCTCAGAAAAATTTGTATCTATTTGTATTACCTAGGAAACTGATGACTTTAGGGGAAGGCTGTATGTTAGTTTAGAAGACAGCTGTTTTCTTTATTTCAACGTTAACTGTATTTTATAAAGGAAAACACCGTTTTCACTGATGCTTGTCCCTTCTCCAATAATCCAAGTTCCTATCTTCATTCTACATGAATTAAAATCCTATTTGTGTCCTACACTCATTCGATAAAGCGGCTTGAGATTTGTGCTGCTCCAAATGAATTTTAGGTCAAGAAAGGGAAATCTCAGAGTCTTAATGGAGTTGGCTGTCCGAGGACAACTGAGGATTTACATTCAGAACAAATAATAATGGAAATGAGATATAAAAAATAAAGATTTGATTGCATGGACTACAAAGATTATGGAAGCTCTTTTTTCTCCTTAGCCAAGCATAGGTGAATAAAAAAAAAATTGGAGGCCATGTATGGGAGCCTTCACAATTGTCTGGGTCACATCTTTCAAAAAGAATGAATGTAGCAGCAAACAAATAACTGTAAATTCCATGGACTCTGAAAAATAGGCTGATCTCTTAGCTTTTGCAAGTGATTTCCATAATGCATTTTCCTTCATCACATTTGAATGCCATCTGTTGCCTGTTTTCATGCGTGAGGTCAATTCTGAATCACTTTATGCAATTATGCAAATACAGTTTCTATGAAGTACAGGAAAGTAATGTTGCTTTCAATCATTTTTGAAAGCCTTCCAGCGCTCGTCTCACTCTAGACTAGTAAAACTGTACTGTTCTTTCAATTGTTTAACGTATTTTAGAAGTAAAACTTTGTCAACATCTTTTAGAAATGGTACATCCAGCAGTGGTAATTCGACAACGAAAAGTCATACCAGAGAAAAGATGGCGTGTTTCTTTATTTTGAAGGTAACGCAGGGGTCACAGTAAACAATAAAGGCGAGATGAAAGGTTCTGCCATCACAGGACCAGTTACAAAGGAATGTGCAGACCTGTGGCCCAGGATTGCATCCAGTGCTGGCAGCACTGCATGATTCTTCGGTGTATTTGTAAAAGAAAAAAATAAAAACAAAAATAATTTGCTCCCCCCAAGAAAAAAAGTTTTGTTTATTTTTAAGATGGTCTGGAATGGTCTTTAAGTTTTTTAGTCTGTGAGCATTACTAATTGCTACTCCCAGACTGGGGCCAATCTGACTATAATTGTATTTCTGCATACTAGCCCCAGCAAAACACAGACATATTGTCTTACACATGCTGTGATAACCTTCTGCCCCAGCCTCAGTCAAGAGGAAGGATCATGTGGGGTTTTCTCATTATCTTTCTTCTGTGATTATGCAGCTTACACAGCAGTAGTCATGGACTGATCATAGCACAATACAGGAAGTGACGTCATACCAGTACTGCTGTCTAGTATTTGTGTGTCTAAGGCAGAGGTAGGGGCTGGGATAAGACAGAGATAAGAAGAGAAAATGTTTTCTCTCTAGAGCCTAATTAGAAGATTATACTTGTGTCCAGAGGAACATAATAAAAATACTCTTACCACTGAGGGTACATAGACTGTATTAGACTGCTCAGAGATCAGAGTAAAAAAGGCAAAGATGCAGCATCTAAAAATAGAAAGAGGAGTGAGTCTAGCCATAATTAGTGAAGTGGGTAGCTGGTATTGAAGGGATAAAAATTCAGTATATAAGAACTCTAAACAAAATGAACTTCCAGCAACTTTATAAGCAGATACCAAAATAAAGGCTGTATTTGAAAAAGTAACAGAGCATCACAGAATGGCATAGAACACCCAGAAAGTTCAATTATTCAATTAACACATTTACTGAGCACCTGCTGTGTTTCAAGTACTGTGGTTAGCACTGGAGTACAGCAGTGAAAGACATAGACAGTGTCCCTTGGAGATTATTCTATTTGGGAGGCAGAGAATAAACAAGTAAATGGGCAAATGAATCCATTTATGGTATATGGACAAGTAATAATATAGTTATTACAGTAAAAATTAAAGTAATATAATTCCAGGTAATACAAAGGGCTCTGAAGAAGTTAAAGCAAGATAAAGGAATAGAGCCAGGGGTGGTTGTGTTTAACAGTACAAATTTAGGACAGTCAGGAAAGTCTTCTCTGAGGGGGTTACATTTGAACAGAGAGACCTGAGTTATGTGAAGGAGTGGGCTATGTGAACATATGGGGGAATAAGGTCCCAGGAGGAGAAAGAGCTAGTGTAAAGTCCAGAGGCAGGAGCAAACTTGAAGCATACCTGGAAGTAGCAAGAATGCGGGTCAGAGGGAGTGAAGGGAGATGGGTAGTTGATGAAGCCTAAGAGGTAGGCAGGTTTGGCTCATATAAAGCATTGAAGACCACCAGTTACTATTATACATGGAAATACAATGAAGGATTTGAGCAAAGGTGGATGGCATAATTTGATTCATCTTCAAGAGTTCTGACTGGCTGCTACATCAAGACTAGACTGAAGGCAGAGTGGAGCCAAAGATGGGAGACCCAGGAAGCTTTACCAGCTGTGCAAAAGGGAGATGATGGAGGCTTGGACCATAGTGGTATCGATGGAGGTGGTAAGGTTTGGACTTGAGGCACATTTTGAAGATAGAGTCAACAGGATTCGCTAATGGCTTGGATAAGCGGTTAGAGGAAAAAGGGAACTCGGAATGACTCCTATGCTTCTGGACTGAACAATTATGTGAAAGGGGATTCAGTTTATTCGGAGTTTTTTTTTTAAATTAAATATATTTAATGTCTAGTTTGGCAGGAAACTTATTGTTTTATTTTTTCAGTGTCTACTCTTAGTTATATATATATATATATATATATATATATATTTAACATCTGTATAGGAGTATAATTGCTTTACATTATTGTGTTAGTTGCTGCTGTATAACAAACTGAATCAGCTATACGTACACACATATCCCCATATCCACTCCCTCCTGCATCTCCCTACCACCCTCCCAATCCCACCCCTCTACGTGGTCACAAAGCACTGAGCTGACCTCCCTGTGCTGTGTGGCTGATTCCCACTAGCTTTCTGTTTTACATTTGGTAGTGTATATATGTTCATGCCACTCTCCCATTTCGTCCCAGCTTACCCTTCCCCCTCCCCATGTCCTCAAGTCCATTTGCTACATCTGTGTCTTTATTCCTGTCCTGCCCCTAGGTACTTCAGAACAATTTTTTTTTAATATTCCATATATATGTGTTAGCATAGGGTATTTGTTTTTCTCTTTCTGACTTACTTCACTCTGTATGACAGACTCTAGGTCCATCCACCTCACGACAAATAACTCAATTTCATTCCTTTTTATGGCTGAGTAATATTTAATTGTATATATGTGTCACATCTTCTTTATCTATTCATCTGTCGATGGACACTTAGGTTGCTTCCATGTCCTGGCTGTTGTAAATAGTGCTGCAATGAACATTGTGTTACATGACTCTTTTGAATTATGGTTTTCTTAGGGTATATGGACAGTAGTGGGATTGTTGGGTCGCATGGTAGTTCTATTTTTAGTTTTTTGAGGAACCTCTATACTGTTCTCCATAGTGGCTGTACCAATTTACATTCCCACCAACAGTGCAAGAGGGTTCCCTTTTCTCCACACCCTCTCCAGCATTTATTGTTTGTAGATTTTTTGATGATGGCCATTCTGACTGGTGTGAGGTGATACCTCATTGTAGTTTTGATTTGCATTTCTCGAATGATTAGTGATGTTGAGCATTCTTTCATGAGTTTGTTGGCAATCTGTATATCTTCTTTGGAGAAATGTCTATTTAGGTCTTCTGCCCATTTTTGGATTGGGTTATTTGTTTTTTTGATATTGAGCTGCATGAGCTGCTTATAATTTTGGAGATTAATCATTCTTCAGTTGCTTCATTTGCAAATATATTCTCCCATTCTGAGGGTTGTCTTTTCATCTTGTTTACAGTTTCCTTTGCTGTGCAAAAGCTTTTAAATTTCATTAGGGCCCATTTGTTTATTTTTATTTCCATTACTCTAGGAGGTGGGTCAAAAAGGATCTTGCTGTGATTTATGTCAAAGAGTGTTCTGCCTATGTTTTCCTCTAAGAGTTTGATAGTGTCTGGCTTTATATTTAGGTCTTTAATCCATTTTGAGTTTATTTTTGTGTATGGTGTTAGGGAGTGTTCTAATTTCATTCTCTTACATGTAGCTGTCCAGTTTTCCCAGCACCACTTATTGAAGAGGCTGTCTTTTCTCCATTGTATATTCTTGCCTCCTTTATCAAAGATAAGGTGACCATATGTGCGTGGGTTTATCTCTGGGCTTTCTATCCTGTTCCATTGATCTATATTTCTGTTTTTGTGTCAGTACCATACTGTCTTGATTACTGTAGCTTTGTAGTATACTCTGAAGTCAGGGAGCCTGATTGCTCTAGCTCCATTTTTCTTTCTCAAGATTGCTTTGGCTATTCGGGGTTTTGTGTTTCCATACAAATTGTGAAATTTTTTGTTCTGGTTCTGTGAGAAATGCCAGTGGTAGTTTGATAGGGATTGCATTGAACCTGTAGATTGTTTTGTGTAGTAGAGTCATTTTCACAATGTTGATTCTTCCAAACCAAGAACATGGTATATCTCTCCATCTGTTTGTATCATCTTTAATTTCTTTCATTAGTATCTTATAGTTTTCTGCATACAGGTCTTTTGTCTCCTTAGGTAGGTTTATTCCTAGATAGTTCATTCTTTTTGTTGCAATGGTAATAAATGGGAGTGTTTTCTTAATTTCTCTTTCAGATTTTTCATCATTAGTGTATAGGAATGCAAGAGATTTCTGTGTATTAATTTTGTATCCTGCTACTTTACCAAATTCATTGATTAGCTCTAGTAGTTTTCTGGTGGCATCTTTAGGATTCTCTATGTGTAGCATCATGTCATCTGCAAACAGTGACAGCTTTACTTCTTCTTTTCTGATTTGGATTCCTTTTATTTCTTTTTCTTCTCTGATTGCCATGGCTAGGACTTCGAAAAATATGTTGAATAAGAGTGGTGAGAGTGGACATCCTTGTTTTGTTCCTGATCTTAGAGGAAATGCTTTCAGTTTTTCACCATTGAGAATAATTTCTCCTGTGGGTTTGTTGTATATGGCCTTTATTATGTTGAGGTAGGTTCCCTCTATGCCCACTTTCTGGAGAGTTTTTATTATAAATGGGTGTCGAATTTTGTCAAAAGCTTTTTCTGCATCTATTGAGATGATCATATGGGTTTTCTCCTTCAATTTGTTAATATGGTGTATCACATTGATTGATTTGCATATACTGAAGAATCCATGCATTCCTGGGATAAACCCCACTTGATCATGGTGTATGATCCTTTTAATATGCTGTTGGATTCTGTTTGCTAGTATTTAGTAGAGGATTTTTGCATCTATGTTCATCAGTGATATTGGCCTCTAGTTTTCTTTGTGACATCTTTGTCTGGTTTTGGTATCAGGGTGATGGTGGCCTAGCAGAATGAGTTTGGGAGTGTTCCTCCCTCTTCTATATTTTGGAAGAGTTTGAGAAGGATGCGTGTTAGCTCTTCTCTAAATGTTTGCTAGAATTTACCTGTGAAGCCATCTGCTCCTGGGCTTTTGTTTGTCAGATGATTTTTAATCACAGTTACAATTTCAGTGCTTGTGATTGGTCTGTTTATATTTTCTATTTCTTCCTGGTTCAGTCTCGGAAAGTTCTGCTTTTCTAAGAATGTGTCCATTTCTCCAGGTTGTCCATTTTATTGGCATGTAGTTGCTTGTAGTAATCTCTCATGATCCTTTGTATTTCTGCAGTGTCAGTTGTTACTTCTCCTTTTTCATTTCTAATTCTATTGATTTGAGTCTTCTCCCTTTTTTTCTTGATGAGTCTGTCTAATGGTTTATGAATTTTGTTTATCTAGTCAAAGAACAAGCTTTTAGTTTTATTGATCTTTGCTGTTGTTTCCATAATTTCTTTTTAATTTATTTCTGATCTGATTTTTATGATTTCTTTCCTTCTGCTAACTTTGGGCTTTTTTTTGGTTCTTCTTTCTCTAATTGCTTTAGGTGTAAGGTTAGGTAGTTTATTTGAGATTTTTTTGTTTCTTGAGGTAGGATTATATTGCCATAAATTTCCCTGTTAGAACTGCTTTTGCTTCATCCCATAGGTTTTAGATCATTGTGTTTTCATTGTCATTTGTTTCTAGGTAGTTTTTTATTTCCTCTTTGATTTCTCAGTGATCTCTTGGTTATTTAGTAGCGTGTTGTTTAGCCTCCATGTGTTCGTATGTTTTACAGTTTTTTTCCTGTAATTGATATCTAGTCTCATAGCATTGTGGTCGGAAAGGATACGTGATATGGTTTCAGTTTTCTTAAATTTACTAAGGCTTGATTTGTGACCCAAGATATGATCTATCCTGGAAAATGTTCCATGAGCACTTGAGCAGAAAGTGTATTCTGTTGTTTTTGGATGGAATGTCCTATAAATATCAATTAAGTCCATCTTGTTTAATGTATCATTTAAAGCTTGTCTTTCTTGTTTATTTTCATTTTGTATGATCTGTCCTTTGGTGAAAGTGGGTTGTTAAACTCCCCTACTATGAGTGTGTTACAGTCGATTTCCCCTCTTATGGTTGTTAGCATTTGCCTTATGTATTGCGGTGCTCCTTTGTTGGGTGCATAAATATTTACAATTGTTATATCTTCTTCTTGGATTGATCCCTTGATCATTATGTAGTGTCCTTCTTTGTCTCTTGTAATAGTCTTTATTTTAAAGTCTATTTTGTCTGATATGAGAATTGCTACTCCAGCTTTCTTTTGATTTCCATTTGCATGGAATATCTTTTTCCATCCCCTCACTTTCAGTCTGTACGTGTCCCTAGGTCTGAAGTGGGTTTCTTGTAGACAGCATATATATGGGTCTTGTTTTTGTATCCATTCAGCCAGTCTGTGTATTTTGGTTTGAGCATTTAATCCATTTATATTTAAGGTAAGTATCGATATGTATGTCCCTATTACCATTTTCTTAATTGTTTTGGGTTTGTGATTGTAGGTCTTTTCCTTCTCTTGTATTTCCTGCCTAGAGAAGTTCCTTTAGCATTTGTTGTAAAGCTGGTTTGGTTGTCTGAATTCTCTTAGCTTTTGCTTCTCTGTAAAAGTTTTATTTTTTCTGTCAAATCTGAATGAGATCCTTGCTGGGTAGAGTAATGTTGATTGTAGGTTTTTCCTTTCCATCATATTAAATATGTCCTGGCCCTCCCTTCTGGCTTGCAGATTTTCTGCTAAAAGATCAGTTGTTAACCTTTTGGAGGTTCCCTTTTTTGTTATTTGTTGCTTTTCCCTTGCTGCTTTTAGTATTTTTTCTTTGTATTTAATTTTGATTGTTTGATTACTATGTGTCTTGGCGTGTTTCTCCTTGGATTTATCCTGACTGGGAGTCTCAGCTCTTCCTGGACTTGATTGACCATTTCCTTTCCCATATTAGGGACGTTTTCAAGTATAATCTCTTCAAAAATTTTCTCAGTCCCTTTCTTTTTCTCTTCTTCTTCTGGGACCCCTATAATTAGAATGTTGGTGCATTTAATGTTTTCCCAGAAGTCTCTGAGACTGTCCTCAATTCTTTTCATTCATTTTTCTTTATTCTGCTCTGCAGTAGTTATTTCCACTATTTTATCTTCCAGGTCACTTATCCATTTTTCTGCCTCAGTTATTCTGCTATTGATTTCTTCTAGAGAATTTTTTTTTTTTTGCGGTACGCAGGCCTCTCCTGCTGCGGAGCACAGGCTCCGGATGCGCAGGCTCAGCGGCCACGGCTCACGGGCCCAGCCGCTCCGCGTCATTTAGGATCTTCCCAGACCGGGGCACGCACCTGCGTCCCCTTCATGGGTAGGCGGACTCTCAACCACTGCGCCACCAGGGAAGCCCTCTTCTAGAGAATTTTTAACTCCATTTATTGTGTTGTTCATTATTGTTTGTTTGGTCTCTTGTTCTTCTAGGTCCTTGTTAAATGTTTCTTGTATTTTCTCCATTCGATTTCCAAGATTTTGGATCATCTTTACTATCATTACTCTGAATTCCTTTTCTGGTAGACTGCCTATTTCCTCTTCATTTGTTTGGTCTGGTGGGTTTTTACTTTGCTCCTTCATCTGCTGCATATTTCTCTGTCTTCTCATTTTGCTTAACTTACTTTGTTTGGGGTCTCCTTTTTGCAGGCTGTAGGTTTGTAGTTCCCGTTGTTTTTGGTGTCTGTCCCCAGTGGCTAAGGTTCGTTCAGTGGGTTGTGTAGGCTTCTTGGTGGAGTGGACTGGTACCTGTGTTCAGGTGGATGAGGCTGGATCTTGTCTTTCTGGTGGGCAGGACTGCGTCCAGTGGTGTGCTTTGGGGTGTCTGTGACCTTATTATGATTTTAGGCAGCCTCTCTGCTAATGGGTGGGGTTGTGTTCCTGTCTTGCTAGTTGTTTGGCATAGGGTGTCCAGCACTGGAGCTTGCTGGTCATTGAGTGGAACTGGGTCTTAGTGTTGTGATGGAGATCTCTGGGAGAGCTCTCGCTGATGGATATTATGTGGGGCCAGGAGGTCTCTGGTGGTTCAGTGTCTGAACTCACCTCTCCCATCTCAGAATCTCAGGCCTGATACCCGGCCGGAGCACCAAGACCCTGTCAGCCACATGGCTCAGAAGAAAAGGGAGAAAAAAACAAGAAAATAAAATAAAGTTATTAAAATAAAATTATTAAAATAAAAATATTAAGAAAGTAATAAAAAAAAGAGAGCAGCCAAACCAGTAAACAAATACACCAGTGATAACAAGCGCAAAAAACTATACTAAGATAAACATAAAAATCAGAAACTAGTCAGTCTCATACAGCAAACCCCAAGTCTACAGTTGCTCCCAGAGTCCACCATCTCAATTTTCAGATGATTTGTTGTCTATTCATGTATTCCACAGATGCACGGTACATCAAGTTGATCGTGGAGATTTAATCCGCTGCTCCTGAGGCTGCTGGGAGACATTTCCCTTTCTTTTCTTTGTTCGCACAGCTCCCGGGGTTCAGCTTTGGATTTGGCCCCGCCTTTGCATGTAGGTTGCTGGAGGGCATCTGTTCTTCGCTCAGACAGGACGGGGTTAAAGGAGCAGCTGATTTGGGGGCTCTAGCTCACTCAGGCCGGGGGGAGGGAGGGGTACAGATGTGGGGCGGGCCTGCGGTGGCAGAGGTTGGCGTGACGTTGCACCAGCCTGAGGCGTGCCGTGCATTCTCCCGGCATAGTTGTCCCTGGATCCCGGGACCCTGGCAGTGGTGGGATGCACAGGCTCCCGGGTGGGGAGGTGTGGATAGTGACCTGTGCTCGCACACAGGCTTCTTGGTGGCGGCAGCAGCAGCCTTAGCATTTCATGCCTGTCTCCAGGGTCTGTGCTGATAGCCGCGGCTCGCGCCCATTTCTGGAGCTCGTTTAAGCGGTGCTCTGAATCCTCCCTCCTCACGCACCCTGAAACAATGGTCTCTTGCCTCTTCGGCAGGTCCAGACCTTTTCCCGGACTCCCTCCCGGCTAGCCGTGGTGCAGTAACCCCCTGCAAGCTGTGTTCATGCAGCCAAGCCCAGTCCTCTCCCTGGGATCCGACCGAAGCCCGAGCCTCAGCTCCCAGCCCCGCCCGCCCCAGCGGGTGAGCAGACAAGCCTCTCGGGCTGGTGAGTGCCGGTCGGCACTGATCCTCTGTGCGGGAATCTCCCCGCTTTGCCCTCCGCACCCCTGTTGCTGCGCTCTCCTCTGTGGCACCGAAGCTTCCCCCCTCCGTCACCCGCATCCTCCGCCCGCGAAGGGGCTTCCTAGTGTGTGGAAACCTTTCCTCCTTCACGGCTCCCTCCCACTGGTGCAGGTCCCGTCCCTATTCTTTTGTCTCTGTTTTTCCTTTTTTCTTTTGCCCCATCCAGGTACGTGGGGAGTTTCTTGCCTTTTGGGAGGTCTGAGGTCTTCTGCCAGCGTTCAGTAGATGTTCTGTAGGAGTTGTTCCACACGTATGTGTATTTCTGATGTATTTGTGGGGAGCAAGGTGATCTCTGTGTCTTACTCCTTCGCCATCTTGAAGGTCCTCGGGAGTGATATTTTAGATAGTTAAGTTTGAAATCCCTGATAGAGGCCAACTGGTGATGTCAAGAAGGTGACTGGATATATAAACTGGGTGCTTAGAGGAGACATTAAACTGGAGATATTCATGTTGGGCCCCTAAGTGTATAAATGTCATTTAAAGTCATGAGCCTGGATGAGATAAGTTTAGGGATAATGTGAAGAGAGGACTGGGCTCCGGGGCATTGCAACATTTAGAAGTGAGAAGGAGCAGGGGCAAAGGAGACTGAGAAGCAGTTGCCAGTGTCCAGAGAGCAGAGCCCCAGCAAATGGGTGGAGACAGTTCGAGACTGAGGGTGCTATTACCTCTGCCAAATGCTGCAGAGAGGAAAGGCAGGATGATGGTAGAGATGCCTCACTAGATTTGGCCAGGTGGGTGGAGATCTCTCTCTGTGTCTCTTTGAGTCTGTATGTATACACTCACAGAAAAATTGAGCCAGGCTATTAGAGTATCTCCTTTAAACATGCTTCTGTGCAGACAAAAAAAGAGAAAAGTTAATGAATTGTGGATTGACAATGCATTAGTTGTTGTTCAGAAGAATTCAGATATTTACATATTCATAGGGCACCTAGTATCTCCTATTTCTTAAAATGTCAAAGGTCTTAGGGGGAGAGTACACATGTTCATTAAAATTTTATTGCAAAGCTGATGAGTTGAATATGCTTTCATTTATTTTGATCTCCTTCAGTAACAGTTCATAGGGCATGTGGATACAGTTTTGTTTCCTATTAGGCTCGACTACTTTTGCAGTATATACCCATACCAAATCAGTATGTTGTACACCTGAAAGTAATATAGTGTTATGTGTCAATTATATCTCAATAAAAATTAAAATAAAATAATGAAGCAGAGAAAGCAAGAACTCAACTATCATGACTATTCAGAATCAGAATAATAATAATAGTGTTTTAGAGCTAATAGGGATGAAAAACATAGAGGGGTCTTAATATTTGAAACAGAAAAGCAATTTGATGTAATAAAAAGAGTATTGGTTTTGAAGTTAGAAAAATTTGGATGTGAATTAGCTCCACAATTTACTGTTTGATCTTCTGTGAATTTGCAGAGTCTTGATTTTCTAATCTATAAAATAGGGATAAATAGCACTTATATGCTTGTAGAGAAGATTAAATAAGATAATGTGTATAAAGCACATGGTCCCAGGGACTTCTCTGGTGGTCCAGTGGTTACGACTCCATGCTCCCAATGCAGGGGGCATGGTTTTGATCCCCCGTGGGGGAACTAAGATCCTGCCTGCCGCAAGGCGCGGCAGAAAAAAAAAAAAGCACACGGTGCTGCATAGTGCATGCCTGATATGGGTCAGGAATTTACACCATGTTGGTTGTTCTCCTTTACCAGGCTTGAAGTCACGTCACAAAGGTAGCGTAGTAGGGCTGGGACCAGAGTCCCCATGTCCTGACTTGATTTCTAGACTTTTTCCAGTGAGCCATCACGGTCACGTATGGAGTTGAAGGAAGGGAGACATTTAGCTGCCTATGTCTCAGAATCTGAGTCAGAATCATTGGGACCCTCACAGGGGAGTGGTTTGTAACATGGGAACACTCTGAAAACAATCAGAAAGAGGCTGCCCTGTCCTTCAAGGAGTTCTAATCAAATATGGGCATCAGTGCTCACTTGCATAGGGAAATTTAAGTGAGAATCTTTGTATAACAAAGATTTGTGCAGTCTGTTCCAAAATTACTGGTCTTCCAAAGCACTGAGGGACCTGGGCTAGCTTTTTGTCATTTATTCCCAAAGGAAAAAAGATGTTTGCTGAACAGGTACAAGAACTGATCAAGTTTATGCTGAGTGTCATCATTCCCTTCTTCCACCCAGTGCAGGCTACTTATACATATTTTTAAGTCATGCACTTTGTGCGTTCTTATCTCTACATCTTGGTTGTATCTTTACCATTTCCCCCCCCCCCCCATCCACTGGAGATCTTCTTTCACTCTCTTTGACATTATGTAAAGTACTGATCCTCAGAAGCTAGCTGTATTCCAAAGGTTTTCTGGAAATTCCAACACGGAGGAGAGCTCTCCCTCCTCAGAACAATGGGCTACTATTTAATCTATAGAATAAAACTATGCAAATTTGACTGCCCACATTTTCCCTGTGGCTGGCCATCTTTCTAAAATTTATACTGATCACACACAGGCCTCTTGACAGGTCATCTTAGGTCCAGTAATGGCAGAAATAAAACTGATAGGCCTGGATCATTTCTATCCACAAAATATATCCAGCATCATCAATGATATGAAAACGTGAACAAAGGATGGCTCTGAGCCACCCTGACCCCTGAGTAGGGTGATGGCTCAGGGCTGGTGCAGGTGGTGCTGATAGCCAGCAGCCCATTGAGTGAGAGCTCTGTGAGGTCTAGGGCCCCCCTGGATAAAAGATTTTATCCTCTTTCCACTGGAAAGACCATGTCATTCCAGAAACAACTCCTGCTCCCATGTAAATCAACCAATCTGGTGTTCAGTAAACCTAGAGGCTAATGGTAAGATAAAAGTTTAATTATGAGAACACACTGGAGAGTGTGGAGTCCTGCTGAGTGCCTGGGCACACAGGTTGACCAAGCCTAGAAGAGCCAGCATGAATGCTGATGCAGTGGGCTGCTCCACAAAGAGCATGTGCAATGGGAACAGGTAGATTCAAGTTCACATCCTGACTCTTGACTTAGCAACTAGTTATGTGTTCTTGGGCGAGAGGGTCAATCTCTGTGAGTCTCAATCTCTTCATCTGTAAAATTGTGGCAAATCCAGCCTCTGCTTGGTTTCAACTGGGTGCACATTCAGCTGGCTCCTCAGCTGAAGGCTGGTTTATATTTTCTAATTTGCCTCCTTTTCTTCAGCATGTAGCTGAGATCAAAACCAGAAATGGAGAGAATAAAAGCAGAAATGGAGTCTGGATGATTTATTTGCACCCAGAGACCTGGATGCTTTTAGAGCCCACGAAGCTGGAGGAAGGTGCATTGCTAATAACTGAGTTGGAATCAAACTGACCTGGGTCTGCAAGATGCAGGTGGCTCCTGTGGCATCACCACGTTGAGCAGCAGTGAAATTATTTCTGCCAAGGCAAACTGATGGTTGCGGAACTATTAGAAACGTTTCCTCCTTAGAAATCTAGCATTCATTTAAAAAAAAAAAGAAATTTTTTTTCACACACACACACACACACTGTATTTTATTTTTACAAGAGATAAATAAACTGACACCAAGCATTGTAAATGTATGACCACAACAAAAGCAACAATGATTGCAATTACCACACATGAAACACTCTCATACTATGTCATAATATTGACATTCAGTCCAGGAATCCTCCACTGTAACATCTCCTTTTTGAACCTTAATGTCATCATTTATAAAATAATGGATAATAATACCTCTCAGGATGGCTGTGAGGATTCTCAAAAATAAGGCTGAAATGCCTCACATATATTAGGTGTTTGGTAGATAATAGTTATTTTGTTTTATCTAAAAGGACAGGGTTGAGTATGAGAAGATATGCATGCCAGGAGATATCAGAGTCCATAGGTTTTTTTTTTTTCTGTTCAAACAATAATTTTTCTTGTAGGAATGTTGATAGGATTAGCCCAAGACAGTTTTTCCAGCAGTGAAGAGTGGCATGATTTTGCCTGTTTTACTACTATTCATTCAGGTAACTGACATTGTTTCCTGAGTCACAACATTGCATCGGGTCACTCCTGTCCTTAGGACGCTTGTCTGGGTGGGTGAGGGATGGGAGAAGCTTGGTACTACTGCTGCCTCTCTTGCGTTCTTGCCCCCAAACCAGAGCTTTGGGTGTGGGCTCTGATAAAGTGGAGGAATGGTGGGTGTGGGGTGGCACGCCTGCCGTGGGTCAGCGGTTCCCCATGTGCTGCTGACTCTCTCTTGGGTAAGTGGAGCCACATTTCTTTCCTGGCAGCTGCAGAGCCCAAGCGTCAGCAGAGAGCTTTGAAGTTTCCTGGGGAGAAACGGCGTTCTATAAAGAGAAGGAATTATTATTGCTTCCTGGCTTTGGTGAGTTAGCAATGGTCTGGTGAATTTGGAAAGCAGCAGTTGGCTTCGCATTCAATTGTTTTGACTTATTTTTAATCAAAAATAAAAACTCCTCTTAGTTAGATATGGTTAGCAAAAACAAACAAAATAATATAGACAAACAAAACCCTGACTTCCTTCTTTTCCCCAGAGCTGTGCAAATGTATATTCATGAATCAGAAAGTAAATAAAAGCAAATGAAAAATGGATGTGATTTTGTAACTCTCTCAGAACAAGCAGCAGGAATTTAAATAATATTAAATTTACTGACATGTTTTTTTCAGTGCGTCCTCAGAATTTGTTTTTAAGCCTTTCTTCTCTTTTTGAATAGGCCTTTGGGTGGGGAGTGTTTGTTGCTTAAGAGTGACGCAAATTCAGCCCTCCAACTTCGCCCCTTCCTGTTGCAGCATGGCTATTCTCCCCCCTCCCCCTCCTCCTAATACTGCATATTTCCTTCTCTTCTGTCTGTGTGTGAGGAATAGCTTTCTCGCCTAGTTGCACGCACAATGTAGTTATATTGCTTTTTGCCGGCAGTAAGAATGATCATGTGTAGATACAGGTTTATGAATGTGACTTTTAGAGTAGACCTTTAATTGACCCAAGGGAGACACAGTGGATATAGCTGATGCAGCTGGCATGCTTGATTAGAACATCAATATTAGCCTCAGATTATCAGGCTTCTGTTGTATCTAAGGCATTGTGTTAGGTGAGACGGGATGTTTCTTTCTTTTTTTTTGGCTTAAACAACAGAAATATATTTTCTCAGAATTCTGGAGGCTAAAAGTCTGAGATCAAGGTTTCAAGAGGGTTGGTGTTTTCTGAGGCGTCTCTCCTTGTCTCATAGATGGCTATCTTCTCCCCAATTCCTCACATGGTCTCTCCTCTGTCTGTGCTTGCATCCTGATCTCCTCTTTTCTTTTTTTTAACTTTTTATTTTATATTGTAGTACAGCCGATTAACAATGTTATGATAGTTTCAGGTGCACAGCAAAGTGACTCAGCCATACGTATACATGTATCCATTCTCCCCCAGACTCCCCTCCAAGATGGGATATTTCAAAATATAGAAGACACTCCATGAGTGTCTGCAGAAGGTGTGTCACAAGCGACGCAGACCATGGAAATCCAGAGGGGTGGCATCTCTCCTCACTGGAGTGAGCAGAAGAGGCAGGCTTCATGCAGGAGTAGAATTCACTATATATATATATTTTTGGGGGGTGTGATTTTTTATTTTTTAAATTTTTAAATTGAAGTATAGTTGATTTATAATATTGTGCTAGTTTCAGGTGTACAGCAAAGTGATTCAATTATACATATATATATGTTCTTTTTCAGATTCTTTTCCATTATAGGTTATTACAAGATATTGAATATAGTTCCCTGTGCTCTACATTGGTCCTTGTTGTTTATCTATTTTTTTTTTGCGGTACGCGGGCCTCTCACTGCTGTGGCCTCTCCCGTTGCGGAGCACAGGCTCCGGACGCGCAGGCTCAGCGGCCATGGCTCACGGGCCCAGCCGCTCCGCGGCATGTGGGATCTTCCCGGACCGGGGCACAAACCCATGTGCCCTGCATCGGCAGGCGGACTCTCAACCACTGCGCCACCAGAGAAGCCCTGTTAATCTATTTTATATATAGTTGTGTGTATCTGTTAATCCCAAAATCATAGTTTATCCCTACTCCCCCACTTTCCCCTTTAGTAACCGTAAGTTTTTTTCTTTCTATGTCTGTGAGTCTATTTCTGCTTTTAAACAAGTTCATTTTTATCATTTTTTAAGATTCCACATATGAGTGATATCATATGATATTTGTCTTTGTCTGACTTACTCCGCTTAGTATGATAATCTCTAGGTTCATTCGTGTTGCTGCAGCTGGCATTATTTTATTCTTTTTTTATGGCTGAACGATATTCCATTGCGTATATATACCACATCCTCTTTGGGATTCACTATATATTGAAGTGCATGTTGGAGGGGAGGAGGAAGGCTATTCTAGGCAGAGGGACTACAGGAAGCAAGTTATAAAGGTCAAGAATCCAGAGTTGAACTGGGGGAGAGTGAAGAGACCCATGAAACTAGAGCAGAATTGAGTGTTAGGAGCTTAGAAGGTGATGGAGAACAGTGAATTGTGAAAGGCAGGCATTGAGAGCACATGTGGAGAGAAAATCTGGGGAAAGGAGACCCCAGTTAAACATCTAAAAACAAAATCCTAATTTAAATGAAGGGATCAAGGATTTAGGGAGAATAGAGCCAACAGGTTAGAGAATTGGGCTGAGGTGGAATTAAAAGATAGATTTACATTAAAGGCAGGATTGAGAAGGGGATACAGGGGTGTTTCCTTCCTAACCTCAAACCCTGTCCTCCTCCTCTTCCTGCTTTGAGGCTTGTGGTGCTTCAGAGCAGGGCAGTTTAACCTAGTAACTAAGCACGTGTATTTTGTTAATCCCAGTCTACCATATTGGCTCCATGACCTGGGGCAAATTACCTCTCTGTGCTTCAATTTCCCCACCAGCAAAATGGTATAAAAGAATAGTAGCCATGTCAGTGTTGTTGAGAGAATTAAAAGAGTCAAAGCATATGAGGTGCTCAACCACTACCTGGGCATTGTTATTACTTGAGGCTCTCCTTTGCTGCGACATTTCTTAGAAACTGGAGGTTGGGGATCTAGCATGCAGCATGCATAGTGATCCCCTATTCTGTTAGTTTCCAGGTAACATTAGAAGAAAGTGTGTGAGTTAGAGTTTAGCTGAAATATAGAGGCAACATGAAAAGCTTGTATAGCTTTGTGAATTGAGAAGGTATCACTTGTTTTCTGTATGCAGAATGCTGTACTAAGTATCTGCACTTCTCCTAAGGCGAGAGGAAATTAAATTCAGTGACTGACAGAGCATTAAATGCTCTCCCACATATTCTCTCATTTAGTCGTTATCACTATCCCATGAGAAAGGAATCATTATTCTCTTTTCAGATAAGAAAATAAATTGAGAGCCATTAGGTTATATATCTATAGGCAAAGAGCTAGTGTGGGATGCCTAAACCATGTCCCCTGTGATGAGAACAGTGGAAACAATGCTTTGCCCCTCTCCCTCCAAGAAAAACAGGGATTTTTCTCTTGAAATGTTAGAGGACCTGGATGATCACTCAGCATGTATTCCTAACCTCTCCACCCTTGTGATTACAGTTCCTGAATCTCTACTGATACGGTAGATGGCAGATGAGAAATGTCTGTAGGCTAGTAGCAAATCACTCAGAAAAATTTAGAAGGCATGTTCATAAATTAGGGCATAGATGTCAACACTCTCATTTTCTGCCTGTGGGATGGAGAAAACGGATTTCATCAGGAGATAAACTGGTGTGTGAAGCTACGGTTCATAAAACTGTCACTGAGCTATATTTGAAAGCAAGAAAAGGTTTCTGGAACAATAGTTAGTGCCCAGTTTGGATGGTGAAACAGACTGCCCTGCCTGGACACTCACACTTCAGTAGTTTGGGCTCCCAATTGGGTGCTGGCCCATAGGATACTTAGTTGAGCCTGTGTCAGCTGTCAGAGAACCACATCCTTCCAGCCTGTCACTGTAAGTGTGTTGGAGGAGGATCCCCATGTCCGGGGACTCATGTCACATTTGCCTGAGGGGAGTGTGAAGGGGCTTGTGGTCCTGTGTGCAGCTTAGTTCTGTGCTTTGCCCCGCTGCCATCTACCTTCCTGTAGAGAAGGGGAGGGTGAGCCTGGTGAGGGTGTGATCCTGGGAAGGTGGTGCGGGGTGGACTTCCTTCAGCCCTAAGGCTCAGTCATTGCTGATGTCCTTTCACACATGGAGTGAGCCTCAAGCCTATTGTATGAGGCACCAAAATATCACTTCATGCTACAAAACTCTGGCCAGCTACTCCCTGTTCAAGCTCATAAGCTGAAGAGTCTTCCTAAAAATACCTGTTCTTAAGTTTTTGACAGGGATTGTTTTTAGTCAAAGCATTGTAATTTTTAATTCCAAATGTATTTATTTGAATGGAAAACACACGTTCATAGAAAAATAACTAAAGGCTACCAAAAGGCATCATGTGAAAACTGCATTTTCTATCCCCACCCTTGCTCAGACCCCTAATTTATTTCTCACTCCTGAGGTCATCACTGTATCTATTTTCTAGAGATATTCTGTATACAAAAAAAGACTGTATGGATAAAGATCTTGTTTTTATTCTTGTTTTTCATTTCTTTTCCTTCCCTCCCTCCCTCTCTCTCCCTCTCTCTCTCCCTCCCTCCCTCCCTCCCTCCCTTCCTTCCTTCCTTCCTTCCTCCCTCCCTCCCTCCCTCCCTCCCTCTCTCTCTCTCTCTCTGTCTTTCTTTCCTTTTTTTCTTTCTTTCTCTCTCTCTTCATATGAGTTTTCTTCAAATTTTTTCATTTGTCAGAGTATCTTGTATGGCAATTCTTTTAGACATATGTATTAGTCAGGGTTCTCCAGAGGAACAGAATCAATAGTGTATACTATAAGAAATTACAACTGTTTATTATAAGGAATTGTCTTACATGATTATAGAGGCTGGCAAGTCCCAAGATCTGTAGTCAGCAAGACCCAGGAAGAGCCAGTGTTTCAGTCTGAGTCCAGGGGCTGGAGGAGACCAATGTCCCAGTACGTGCAGTCAGGTAGGAGGAGTTCCCCTTATTTGTGGGAGGGTCAGCCTCTTAGTTCCGTCCAGCCTTCAACTGATTGAATGAAGGCCTCCCACATTAGGAAGGACATTCTGCTTAACTTAGTCTACCAATTCAAATGTTAATCTCATCCAGGAACATCCTTCAGAATACCCCAAATTACTTTTGACCAAATAGCTGGGCACTGTGTGGCCCAGTCAAGTTGACACATAAAAGTAGCCATCACAAGCTGTTTTCTTCCTTTCTTTTAATTGTAAGTTTTCAAAAAACAGACAAGTTTTTAGATTCATAGCAAAATTTAGTGAAAGGTATGGAGATTTCCCATGTATTCCCTGCCCCCGCATATGCACATACCAACAGCCTACTCCACTATCACTATCCTGTACCAGAGTGACACATTTGTTATGACCGATGAACCTATATTGACACATTATCACTCAAGGATATATACTTTATAAGCTATTTCTCTTACCTTACCTGTAGTTTTCATTCAGTGGAAAATAACTTTCTGTTGGAGGCTTTCAAAAATGGAATTGGCTGCTTCTTGAGTACCCTTCTGTCCCTGGAAATTTTCAAATTGATATTGTCTTATGGATGCTGGGAAAGGACTCTTTTTTGCACTCGTTGAGATAAAATCTAGAGCTGTGAAATATGGGCCATACATTTAATTTTACATTTTCAAATAGCAGGAAGGTAAAAAGAAATAGGTGAAATTAATTTAAAAAATATATTCTATTTAACCCAATATATTCAAAATATTATTTCAATATACAATACAAATAAAAATATTAATAAGGTATTTTATATTCTCTTTTGCATACTAAGTCTTCAAAATCCAGTGTGCATTTTACACTTATAACACGTCTCAATTTTGACTAGCCGCATTTCAGGAGCTTAATGGCCATATGTAGCTAGTGGCTACTGGCTACCACACTGGATGTCACAGGACTAGATAGGACCCATTTCAGTGGTGAGTCTTGTTTCTGAAGTTATTTACAGAATAGCCCAGAAAATGGTGCTGGGCCATTTATGAGACGGCCAAGTGTGGACGAGTGGAGAGAGGTCAGGGCTGAAGACAGGAGACCTGAGTGCTTTCCTTGCAGTCATACAAACTAGCAGAGCGAGTGTATGAACTTTGCTCAACCCCTGTATTTCAGTTTTTCACCTTTAAAATGAAATCCATGATACTTGTTTTACTCACCTTGCAGAACTGTTGAGAGGCTCAGAAGAGATAAAACATGTGAAGGTGCTTTGAAGAGTTGAAATCACATTAAATGTGATGTAATTGCTCAAGCAGAGTCAGCCATTCAGTGGTTGCTCTGTTGTCAGTCCTGCCACAGTCTTGTTGAACACCCTTAATCGCTTCATGACTCAGTTTTTCCAACTG
This sequence comes from Lagenorhynchus albirostris, assembly GCF_949774975.1. NCBI lineage: Eukaryota > Metazoa > Chordata > Mammalia > Artiodactyla > Delphinidae > Lagenorhynchus > Lagenorhynchus albirostris. The sequence continues at coordinate 44,440,447 of NC_083097.1, forward strand.
TTAGCAGGAAATATTTGAAACAGTCCTTTGAAGTGAATGGTACAATGGTAGTAGACACATTACATCGTAACGGTGTGGTTCCTGGGTGGCCCATCACAGCTCCTCAGCCCCAAAACATACCAAAATACAAGAGACATGTGAATAGTAGACATGAAAGAATAGAGGTCAGGACTGTGGGCTGCTTTGCTTCACATTCCAGCTCTGTGCTGTGCTAATTGTGTGACATAGTTTTCATACCTATAAAATGGGGATCGAAATAGTAATTCCTTCATAGATACTATGTGAGGGTCAAAAGCACAAATACACATAAGGGACTTACGACAGAGCCTGGCACGTAGTGATAAATACTCACTATTTTCAGTGCTACAGATACTGCCAGGAGATAGTACTTATATCTGTTATCAGTTTCCTATGGCTCTTACAATAAATTACTGCAAACTTGGTGGCTTAAAACAATACACGTTTATTTTCTTACAGTTCTGGAGGTCAGAAGTCCAAAATCAGTTTCACTGGACTAGATCCAAGGGTTGGCCGGGCCACACTCCCTTGGAAATTCTGGGGGAGAGTCTGTTTCTTTGCCTTTTCCAGCTTCGAGAGCTTCATTCCTCACATTATTTGGCTCACGGCCCCTTCTTCCCTCTTCAAAACCATCAGTGTAGCATCTTCAAATCTCTCTTTGTTTTGTCATCACATCACCTTCCCTCTTCTCAAGTCTCCCTCTTAGGGACCCTTGTGATTATATTTAAAGCCACCTAGATAATCCAGGAGAATGTCTCCATCTCAAGATCCTCAACTTAATCACACTTGCAAAGTCCATTTTGCCACGTAAGGTAATAGTCACAGGTTCCAGGGGTTAAGACTGGAATATTCAGCCTACTACATACTCTAACTTTTTCTTTTTTTAATATTTATTTATTTATTTATTTGGCTCTGCCAGGTCTTAGTTGCGGCATGTGGGATCTTAGTTGTGGCATGTGGGATCTCGTTCCCCGACTAGAGATTGAACCCAGGCCCCCTGCATTGGGAGTGTGGAGTCTTAACCTCTGGACCACCAGGGAAGTCCCTAGTCTGACTTTATTTTAGTTTTATCCTCACTCTACCTCCTTATCGCCTCAAAATGATGTTGATATTGCTGTAGAAGAAGTAGAATGGCACGTAGTTCACATCTGATTTTGCAGACTTTCATGTTTTATTTGCTATTTCAGTTTGGAGAGTTACAATGTTTCTCTTTTCTAGGATTTTCATTCACTCTGTAAATATAAGAGAGCCTATATGGTGCTAGAAATTGAGCAGAACAGACAGAAACCTAACCTAACCTTATGGGACATGTGGGAGAAAACATAAATAAAACCACCACACAAACATGGCTGTGAAAGATAACTGCGGATGACTGTTGAGCATAGAGCAGATACTTTCTGTTTCAACGTGATGTTTTGTATGTAACGGGGATGTTATGATTTTGGGGAGGCATTATGATGTAGTTGCTGCAGAAACTTTTCACAATTGAGTTTACACTTGCCTAGAGGTGGGAAACACCTAGGTATATAGGAAAAGGGTTGTTACTAGTGAAAGTAAAGAAATTTCATAAGAACTCTATCTCAACAGGAATCAAGCAGAGGTGAGCACCCCTCTCCAAAATGAGAAAATATTTCACCTGAGAAATTATTTCAGTGAATCAAGTTATTACATTTCTTTAGAAACTCTGAGCAGAGGATTAAGATTGGTTTCTGTTGCTTCATATGTTATAAATTTGAGTTTAAGGAATGGTCCATGCTGGGCCCAGGATGAGTGTCAGAGAGAAAAGAGCTGAAATCAGAATTTATGTTTTAGGATTAATGCTACTGGGAGAGAAATGATGCTTTAAAACCATGTTTTTAAGGTTGCCTCAAGAAACAAAAGTGCTCCCTTTGTGCACCATTGCTACAGGTGCTCAGTGAAAGAGAACTTTGTTATTTACCTGTCTTCTAAGACCTGACTGCTAGGTCGGAGCAGATTTATGTTGTTGCTATGCCTTATGGAATAAACGCACTTTCAGGCCACAGTAGTTTCATGCTGGAGGAAGGGTGTAATCGGTTATATTTGATCCTTCAGTGTTTTTAAAAAATGAAGTCTCCTCATGCCATTTTTTCCTTCATACCATCCAAAAGTACTAATTGAGAGTGTCTGAGATAGCACCCGATGTGATTGTCTGGTGACATGCTTCAAATATTTGAAGGTAGTTATGTCCTCATTGTTTTATCTTTTGTAGATTGACTGACTATTGTTAATTTCTTTTAAAAAACATTTAAAAAAGATATTTATTTATGTATTTATTTATTTATGGCCACGATCTTAGTTCCCTGACCAGGGATTGAACCCTTGCCCCCTGCAGTGGAAGCTCAGAGTCCTAACCACTGGACCGCCAGGGAATTCTCACTCTTGTTTATTTCAGCTGACAGTTTTTAGCACCTGCTTATGCCAAGCAATAGGTTAAGGCTTAGTGTTGACTAAGAAAGGCATCATGATAGTGGATATAGGAAACTGTCCCACTAGAGAGATTAAGTCCGTATTTGTAGGTAGATCAAAGAAATCTTCATAGAGGAGATGTATCTGGGGCTGGGTGTTGAAGAATGAGTAGGACAGTTGGGTAGAAAGAGTCTCTTACTGCATCACAGTTCCAAGAAAGTTTCAGGCAGGCTGATGGGGGGACTTCCGGCTAAGGTTGCCCTTTAGAGGATGACCTCTCCCTTTGGGATGGGTCTGCCTCAGTCGCCTCGCCCTACTCAGGCTGACAGCAGCTCTCAGGGATTGTGACATCTGCATGAATGAGGTCTTGGGTTTGGAAGAGCAGTGGCAGGAGACCCAGTCAACTCCTCTGAGGCATGGTTCAAGCCTTACCCACTTGGCCTGCACTTCACAATCCAGACTCACCCCTCTGATCGTGGAGCTGATTTACAGTATGGATCATATCCATGGGAAGTGCACAGAGTTTGGTATGTTTGGAGTTTAGAGTATACAGAGAGGAACAATAAGAGGTAAGGTTGGCTGTGGGAAAAAGGTTCAGATAGCGGGCGGCCTTGGAGGCCATGCTAGGGAGTTTGGACTTCATCTTATAGACAATGGGGTTTAAAGCAGAGGAACACATTTATATTTGCATGTTTATAAAATTATACTCCTTATAGTGATGAAGGTAGATTAAAGTGACACAAGACTGAAACGAGGAGACCTGTTGAGAGGTTTTTACAATAGTCCAAGTAATGGATGTTGAAAGGCAAAGGAGTCAGGGCAAATGGAGAGACAGGAGGGAATTTATTATAGAAATTGTGAGGATTGAGGGATTCATTGTCATAGTGAGATGGGTGGAAGGATGGGCAGATCATGTCATTAGTCAATATAGTACACACTGGAAGAGAAGCCGATGGCATGGGGGGAGAATATGAAGTTAAGTTTTGGGACATGTGGAATTACAGGTTCTATCGCCTATGTTTCCTGATGTGGTTTTTAGACCGTCTGCAATACTGGCTGGTCTCCTCTTGGATACACTCCAGTGCACCTCTCAAATGTGTTGTAAATTCCAATAAATCCGGTTCTGGATGTGATCAGAGCTCAGGGGAATGACAACTACATTTTTTAAATGCAGCCTAGGCCTGCATTAGCTTTTTCGGCAGCAGGCCCATGCTGTGGGCTTATTTTGAGCTTGTCATCCACTCAAGCCCTGACGTCTTTTTCACATGAGCTGTTTTCAAGGCAATTCTTTATTCTGGAATTGATGTTTTTTTTTTTTTAACTTAGGTGCAATATGTTTCATTTGTTCCATTAAATTTTATCCTGTGAGTTTGGATACATTATTCCAGCCTGTCAAATATGATTTTCAAATGTTGATTGATTCTCTTAGTCTTTCTCTTTGTGATACCTCCAAACTATGTGATCTCTTTGTATTTGAAAAGTGTGTTCCATCCTATTCGATAGAACAAAACAGAAATAATTGAGAGCTTTGTGTCACTCAAGACCTCCTTCTTATTTGAAAGATACCTACTCGTCAGTTCTCTTTGGGAACATGGCTTTTAACTAACCACATTTATCCATTATCAATTTAAAAATAGTACTACAGACATTGCTTATGTGTTGTTGAACTCAGATGCTCTTTGTCTCTAGAATTTCCCTGACCTGCCATTTTAGTGATCCTATCAAAAGGTAAGACTTGTCTTTAATGAGCCTGGGCTGCTACTCAATACTTAACCACTTTCTTTGCTAAGCTCATAAACTATCTGTTTAGATATGCATTTCCTGGGGTTTGATGTCAGACTCATGGGGATTTCATTTTCATAATCTTCTTTTGTCTGTTTTTGAAAATAAGAACTTTTGACTTTTTCAGTCCTTTTGACCTTTATCCTAGTCTCATGTATTCCCTCACCCCTGAGATTAATGTTTTAGCTGTTGCAGGTTCCTTTGGAACTTATTATAATACAGTGGTTAAGGGTACAGTTAACCTGCCTGGGCAAGAATCCTGGCTGTGAAACTTCTGGCAACTTATTTATCCCTCTGAACTCTGATTCCTTGTCTGTGAAATACAGTTAATAACAGTACCTATCAATTAAGTTGTTGTAAGGTTAAACAAGTTAATCCACGTAAAGGACTTAGTGCCTGCCATGTAACAGGCACTCAGTAAATAAGCTCTAATGACTCTAGAATGTCATTTGGTCCAGATCTAATATCTGCTTTCTTAACTATTTCCTCAATATGTCTTCTTTCTATTTCCCTATTAACCATGATTATTCTCCTTTTTTTAAGAGTTTGAAGACTTTTCTTTTTGATGAAGATGGAGTTTTAACTGTGGTGTTAAAACCAATTGAAGGGAGATAGACTTGAGTCAAATAACTTGGTTTTCTTTTGGCTTCTAAAGTACAGAATAATTTATTGCTTATTTTATTTCATTAGAATGGCCTGTTACTTGAATATATTTTGGAATTAAACTCTTTCCTTTTGTTTTTGACTGTTGGGAACTGCTTGTTTGCACATGCACTGCATCACCCCTCTGGAGGACATTACTGAGTGTTGGAGAGCAGCGTATAAATGTTTGGGAGTGTCGGTTCCCACGACTGTAAAATAAGGGCCATGGAAGATTTTAGTGTGTAGGGATTCTGTAGATTGGTTGGTGTTCCGCTATAAGGTCTAAATATAGGGAAAGGTTTAGCCACAAGGGTGCTAAGCCTAGATTTCTAAGGGAGAAAAACATCAGGGCTTGAGGAGCAGGAAGTTCTTCCACAGAGTCTGGGAGACTCCTGGGATTAAGGGGTTCTTACCAATTTGCTCTCATCTCACAGCACCTCTATCCAGAACAGTATCAGGGATCCTGTGGTTGCTTCTTCAAACTGAACTGAAACAATTAACTGATTCTGTGGAACTCAGAATCAGGTTCTGTGAATTCTCCACATATAAAACCATTCTGTGTCAGATTGCTGTAAAATCATCTATTGGAAGCAAAATTCCTTCCATTCTGCAAATAAACAAATGGCCTTGTCCATGAATAAGACAGTCAAGGTTTCTATGCGTGAGCCTCATGGAAGGGATAAGCTTTCCAAAGATAAACCAGACTGGACAGATTTAAAGTGATAAAAGCAGATTTTATTCAGGACTGTTGCAATAATGGAAAAGAGATCTCAGTGTAGATCTCCTCATATGGGCTCAATTCTGAATACAGCACGGGCAAGTGGGGATTTATAGCCAAGGAGCACGGTGGGGTGTTAGTGGATGGAAAATCACCAAGAGGAAGCAGCAGGGCTAGGGGATTCTGGTTAAGCTGACTTAGCAGGATTCTTGCTGAAGGCAAACTAGGGTGATCAGATATCAAGGGTGGAGGATTTGGTCAGATATTGAGGGTGGAGATTATCTCTAAACTGACTTAGCAGGATTCTGGCTAAAACTGGGTTCTTGAGAATATGCCCAAAGACAGGACCTAGTTGAAACAGGAGGCACAGAGGAGCTTGACGGAAATTTGGTCAAGGAGGGCATGTTGTCAAGCTCTGAATGAATACCCTTTTTCTCAAAATAGTTTTGGTAAATTTTCCTTTTTCCTTTTCCTTCAATTGCATTCAGTGTAGGGCTTGTGGAATCTTACTACCATGGAGATAAGCTAGCTAGAGAGGATTCTTTAATTGATGCACTATTCATGAGATGAGATGATGAGGAATTTTTTTTTTGATCTTTCCATTCCCCCCCTACCCCTCTCCCCCATGAGCTTGTGCTGCTGCTTTGAACTAAATAAAGCTCAGGAGGAATCCTTGAAAAGTTAGACTATTATGTCTAAAGTGAACTACAAAGGTTCAAGGCAACACAGGAGACATTAGAGGCAAACTTAGTGAGCCTTAACATTTCATTTTTTCCTGTTTTCACTTGGACACTTTATTTAAAGGATGAAATCAGATACTTCTTTTCTCTGGAGAAATAAAGCCACAGCGTTTTTCCTTTTGTCTCTTGCTGAGACTTATTCAAGGGCCCCAGGAGAGGCAGAACACAAGTGCAGTACCACCTTGTTTAGGTAAATGTTCAGTTCCATTTTCTTGTCTCCACACTCCTCCATTGGTGGCCCCTTCCCCGCTACCCCCAGCTAGGCGTGTTCTTAGTGCTCATTCAGAACCCAGACAGAAATGCCTACTGATGCTCGCTTTTGTAACTGGAGTCATAAAAATCTCTGAAATGTATTGTGCCAGCCAGACCCAGCTCTGCTCTGCGGAACCCTGCAGACACCTTTATTACTCTCTCCTTTCAGTTTTCCAGAGGGCATCATCACGGTGGCCTTTTATTGAAAGTAGGTTTTTGTCATTTCTGTGCTTGGATGGGAGCCAGCTATTGCCTGAAAAACCTCTGAACTACAAAGGGCTTACGCAGCCGGAGAAGCTTATTCCTAGAAAATTTGAAAATGATCTTCTGTTGCCTAGTACCTGAGACAATTTTTAAAATGTGATCTCTGCCATTGCTGGTTTTAATTTGAATGGAAAGGGAATTTCCCTCCGAGGGACTTTTATTAGAAAGAGAAGGAGCAGCTCCTGCTGCCAAGCCTCACTCTGCTCAGTTTCTTATTCCTTGAAAATTCAGAGAACTCTGGCTCGTGTGCCTTCGTTTCTGAACCTCAGAAACTTGGTGGCAAAAGAAGACAGCCCTGTTTGCTATTGAAGAAGTGAGGGTCAGAGGGCTTGAGAGGCATTCCCCCTAGGTCGTGCAGAGCCTCCTGAAGAATTGTCTGCCTTCTTACTTCGTTCTTATTTATAAGCCTAAATGAGTGAACGCAGGAAGTGGATTTTTCCATTTGTTCTAAGAATTGATTCATAAAGTACTGCTAACCCGTTCATTTTCTTCCCCCTGCACTTGTCTGTATGGAAAGTCCTGATCTAAGTTTGCTCTTCTTATTTTCCTGAACCCATAAAAAATGTCAACTAAAATGGATAAATGGCTATGATTTCATTTCCACTATATATTGCTATTGAGTTAGAGTTGAAACTTTGGGGCTTGTTTTAGAGTCAAATGTAGATCATTTATCACTCTCCACTACCCTTCTTATAGTCATCTCGATAGACCCCTGTCTACTGCACATCAGTGGGCTGTGTACTTCAGTGACTCAGAGAAAGTCTCATATGTAGATGTCACTGTGGATTGCTTGATAAAGATGTCTAAGTGGCAAATATCCAGGCAGAAAAGCAAAAGCAAACCAGATAAATAGAAAAAAAACCCCCACAAACTCAATAATCTAGAGAACAATAAACGATTGATGTACAGTGTACTTAAGCAATAAATTGTATTCTAGATTTAGATTTACTTTGACCTTTCTTTTTGCCTAACTTCTGCTTCTTTCACTTTACAAAAGCTGTTCTCAGACTTTCAGGTAAACTGGTCATGGATCCAGATGGGAGCGCTCCCAGATGGGAGCGTGGGTGTTCTTTAGTTGACTCTCCTGCAGCTGGACTGTTAGGCAGCCAGTTCAAAATGACCCCACCGCCTACTGCTCCCATCAAGAGAGTGACCCTAAAGTTGGATGCTTCCATCCAGGGTCAGATAGCCCTCAATAAGATCTGGACATTAGGGAGATACCAGCTTTACTGAATGGTTAATGTAAATTCATTTTCATACATGAAATATATGAATATATAATTATATAAATATGTAATATATGTGTAATATAGTTATATAAATATGTACATATTTATGAGTATCCCTCCATACAGCAAATTTAACTCCTAATATGTCAGTATGGTTTACAGCCAATGTTTTCAAGCCATGTTTCATTGAGTCTAGGGACTCCACAGAGGTGCCACAGGTGAGCCACTTGATGGGAGACCCTGAGAAGGTGGACTTTCAGGCTCTTCTACCACAGCTGATCTAGACCCTTTCTGTCTGTTTATACTAGGGCTGTGATGAGGTTCAATTGTGAGAAGAGTTCTCTAGCTCAGATTTTAAAAACTGCAGATTTAAAATGTCATTCTGGTATGACCTACCAATCTCTTCTAGCTAGGATATTGATGAAAGCTTTGTTGTTGAAAGGATTAGGGTAGCAGCTCTCTTTTGGCCCTAGTCCTGCTACTGGTTCTGATTCTTCTCTGCACGATCCTCTCTATTGTATCCCCACTTGCGATTGTATAAGTCCTTTATACTGCAGAAACATCTATCACACCTGAAGCAGCCCTCTGAGGGGATGCTGTCTGAATGTTTTGTAAAGTCACAACACTTCTCAGAAATGTTTCTAATAGAAATAAATGGTCATTAGACCACCAACCTTGGGGCAGTGGCTTAGTTGGGATCCTTAGTTCTAGCTTTCTGTTTGCTTCTGGCACTGAAGTCTTTTGTTCAGATTGTATTTATGTTTACCTATATATACTTTTCTGATTATAAAAGTACTAACTACCACTTCTGGAAAAGCTGGAAAATACAGAAAAGCATAATAGATTATCTGTAGAATTTATCTTGATGTTATTTCTTTAGTCCTCTTGGTTTTACCTTTGACTTTGAAGAACTTCGCTCTTCACTCTGAATTTACCTCTTAAATTCTCTTTCCTGACTTTCACCTGAACCATGTTATTTTTCCTACATAATTAGAATAACAGAGCCTCCTTTTTCCTTGAAGTTTTAGATAAGACATGCATTTCTGCTATCCTCAGGTCGATCCTTTATTCTTTATTTTTTTAAGTATAAGTTTCAGGTATAGAGCATTTATAGTTCAACATCTGTACACACTACAGAGTGATCACCACCACAAGTCTAGTTACCATCCATTACCGTGTAGTTGAACCCCTTCAACTGGATCCTTTAGTTAGCTCTGGGTTACATTCTTTCTTTCATCCTCTATGACTAACTTCTTTAGCACTTTGGCTCCAATTAAGGGAATGATTTTTCTTTTTCTTCTTCTCTCACTCCTCATACACTGGCCCAGAGTGCACTCTCTTCTGAATGTTTTGATCTGTCTCTCATTCCTCACTTGATAAATTACTTCACTCGCATTCTCCAAATCTCTTTTGAGAGTCTTTTTTTTCATTAGTAGTACTGAAAGGTTTTTTTCCTTTCTAATTTAATTTGTAGTTTTTATTTCATATATCTCACTTCTAAAACGTTCTGAGATCCATTAAAATAAATAAACAAAACAATGATTTGTATAGAGTTACAAAAAGATTTACAGGCAGAGTGGGGACTAGACCTTCACAGCCCCAAATTTCAAATTCTCTGATCTCTCTTCAAATGATGGTGTCTTTAATTACTCCCCAGTGGAAAACGAATAATATCTGAGGATGAAATTTTGATTAATCCTGAATAACATACAGTACTGACTCATGAGCATTCAGATAATTCATTATGACTTCATTTCAGAAGAGCATTAGAACAGGGTGGTCAGAATGAAGGGTGGACTGCCTTGTTCTTCCTGAAATGTACTCTCTTCACTTATCCAAGTACTTCCTATCCTTTGGGAGGATACAAACAATGACATATTTTCAACTTTTTTGGCATCTTAGTAGTGAGGACTTCCCTGATCCCTCCATTTAAAACAGGAACCCAGTATCACCCTGGCAATCCCTTTGTCCCTTCACACATTTTTTCCATAGCATTTTTAACATTTTAAGGTGTATACATTTTGCTTGTTTATGTGTTTATTGTTGGTTCTTTTGTCCCCTCCCTCCCTCCCCCACACCTGGGTGTAAGGTCCATAGGGCAGGTATATATGTCTGTTTATTCACTGCTGAATCCCATTTGTCTCCCCTACCATACTCTCAAACAGTGGCCAGCATATAGCGGGTACTCCATAAGGATTTAATGGAGAGAAAAAAATCAACAAATGAATTGCTTAAGCCTCAAAACAAAATCAAGCTGGGTAAAGTAATACTGTTATCACCGTTTAACAGATGGAGGAATCCGTTTACCTCGGCTATTTGGCAAAAGTCTCAGGACTCAGAGTTCCCTTTATATCCTGTAAGCAACTAAGCTTTGCAGCTGATGAAAAGATGCAGTGATATACATAATTCATGGAAATGCCATGGAATTCATTTTACAACTCTAACTATAGACCCAGATGTTTGATGAGAACACTGCTTAAGACCCCAGCATATGCAAATTGGTTAGATCCTTTAGCCAAATGACAACCATGAGCAAACAGGACACATACCCTGTACATTAGAGCAGTGTCTGACGGCTGCCCTCGACACTGTCAACACTTACACTGGTCTGTGTGTTTTAGAGATTCCCTGGCAGCATTTGTCATGCCGGGAACTTGGCAAACAGAGTCTCTCCATGGAAATAAGCTGGGAGGTTAATTTGGTTTCACTCCAGCTGGTTGAAGCTCCATCACCTGCTGAGTCGTTATGTGGTGGTTATTGTTCCTTTGCTCCATATCTACAGTCTGGCTGTACCATGTGTGTGGATGGTTACTATTAATAACCATAGTGAGTTCATGATTTTGAGCCAAAATTTTTTTTTATTTTATCACAGTAGGGTTTTGCTTTTGTTCTGAAATGTTAGGTAGATCTCTATGCCAACCATCCCAGGGCTGACTTGGCTGTTTATACTGGTGAGGATGTCTGATGGCCTCCTTTTTTGTCTTCTCACTTTTTTATTGGTACTGGGCATGTTCTAGTTTAATTGTACAGCTCTAATTTAAAAGTAATACTTGGTAGATAAAAAGTATTGAAGAAGAGAAAAAAAATCAGCAAGTGAACTTTTATATTACTAGTAACAAAATCTTTTTGTTTTAGAAGTACGTTGCCTATTCTATGAAAGAAAAGGCTGTGATATCATGTGTATAGTAGTATTCGTGATTACTTCCTATTGGTGGGGAAGTCTGGTAGGAGTCCCTGTGTTAAACTGAGAACAGTCTAACAGAAAGAGGATATGAGGACTCTCACTACTGTGCAAATTCCCAAAAGGCAGGGGAATGGACAAGTTTAGCTCTGGAATAATTTGCAAAAATAATAACACCCACTAAAATTGTGCTAGGTCAAATAATAATATGTGTCCTTTCTATGTTCTGTGTCCTTTCTATGTTCTGGTCCTTTGCCAACGCAGGTGTGCACACATACACATACTTGCACACTCTTACGCCCAAATATTCACAAAATTCCCCCTTATACATGGTTCCTGAATACAGTTCCATTTGTCCCTTTTAGAAGCAAGTGAACACTGAGAGACTATGGTAGTTCATGGAGGGAAATGTCCTGACCAGATATAGATCTCAGCTTTTGGTCCTGGCCCTTCTATAAATTCACTGTGTGAGCCAATAATTCTTCACAGCTTTAGTGTTGTTATTATAAACAGAGTTGATAATCTCTGTTGTACCAAATGCACAGGGTTGTATGAGATTCAGGTGAGACAGTGTGTGTGAAAATTGAGAATTATAGAGTATTGTTCACATAAAGACATCATGGTTGTTTTGAGTCTGCATTGCAGCCTGGTCAATGCAGGATGACAAGCAGGGGTAGTTCAAGCTGCCTCTCAGGGGTTCAGGGTAGCATTTGGGAATCCCAACCCTCACCCTTCCTTTTTCTGGAGAACCCTACTGAGGGAGCACACAGTAGGAAACAATAGCCAAATGGGAAACTAAATACCACTTTTAATGGGTAATTTTATGTATTAACTTGTCCGGGGTAAGGGGATGCAGTCAGTTGGTACAACATTATTTCTGGGTATGTCTGTGAGGATGTCTCTGGAAGAGATTAGCATTTAATTCAGTAGACTTAGTAAGATCTCCCTCACCAATGTAGGTGGGCATCATCCAATCCGTTGAGGTCCTGAGTAAAGCAGAAAGGCAGAGGAAGGGCAAGTTTGCTTTTTCTGCTTGAGCTCAGGCATCAGCTTCTCCTGCCCTTGGACACTGGAACTCCTGGTTCTAGGGCTTTCAGAGCTATAATCTCGGCCCCTTGATTCTCAGGCATTTGGACTTGGACTGAATTACACCACTAGCTTTTCTGGTTCTCTGGTTTGCAGATGGAAGATCATGGGACCTCTTGGCCTTCATAACCACATGAGCCAATTCCTATAATAAATTTCCTCTTGTATATGTCTATACATATCCTATTAGCTCTGTTTCTCTGGAGAACCCTGGCTAATACACCACTTTATTAATATTTGATAAGCACCCCAAAAATCTCATTTTATAAAAGCTGTATTGGAATAGGTTAGGCTCTAGGGCTAAGTGAGGCTTTCTATTTGATTGCTCTTGAATCTGACAGTCCCATAATCATGAGCAGAGGATGTGGAAGGGAAGGAATGACAGGGTGGAGTGAGATGGAGAGCAAGTGAGAGTGAGCAGGCAAGCTGATAGTTGTAGCTATGAGGGAAAGAGGTGAGCCCTGCAGCCCAGCCTCAGTCATCACCTGTGTGGAGGCAGGAAAAATGTTAAGGGCTCCTGCTTTCCAGGCAAAGTCACTCCCTGTGTCTTGGTCCAGTCTAAGTTGGACTCAGAGGGATTAGATGAATGATTTCCCTGCCTTGGAGTTGGAGGTGAGGGGTAGCTTATGAAGAGGTAGGCAGAGGGGTGTAAGTGTGTGGCCAAGGGACAGAAGTTCCCTCTTTACTGTGTCTGCTCAGAGAAGATGTATTCCACCCCAAAGGGGCATGGGAAGGAAAGGATACGGAGCCGTGCTGATGATAAGGGGCTCTTTATGGGACTCCAGAGGAGCTGTCAATTTATGACTCCAAAGAAATCTCTTTGCTGGTAGTTTGGTACCTTGTCAGGGTCATAATGCTAGCCAATCTCAGAAGAAAATCTAGGAATAAGATGGTGGACGTGTGTGTGTGTGTGTGTGTGTGTGTGTGTGTGTATTTATGAGTGTTTATTTTCCTCCTGTCTCCTAAAGATGATACATGTGTGAAACCTTGCTAGCAGTTACTTAGAAACTATGTCTTATGTTTCCATCTTACAAGTACATGGACTGCATTGTAGGAAACTACTCCTGGGGGCATAGTTGGAACGTCTCTAAGAAAGCAAAGGTCTTTTTCAATAACTGTTGTTTAATGCAGTGTAGATTTTTCTTCTTTTTTTTAAGTTCTCAGAGATAAAATGAAGAAATGAGACTAAAGACAACAGGGTATTTTAAGAACTAACAGGCTGTATATTTCAGTTTTTGTTCCTTCATTCAAAGTTGGCTAATAATGGGTAATGTAGGTATTTCATTCACATAGGAGGGAGGAGTACAAATGACTGTCTTCTATTAGTGAATTCTTAAGTTTTGTTTATTTTTGACTTTTTAAAAGTTAAACATTTTAAATATCTCTTGGTTAAAATCTGAATTTTTAAAAGAAAATTTGATGAGACTAAAATAGAAAATACTCTGTTTTTTATAGTGAATTCTGTTAAATGAAAAAGCTAGTGAAAGAGATTCTAATGAAACAACATCTAATGATTTTACACTGTTGATTCTAAATGTCCTGTGGGATTTCATGATTTCAACTAATTCTATCCCTTTACTCATTTAGTAGATTATACATAACAATTTAAAACCCCAGAAATCAAAAGAAAGCTAGAGTAGCAATTCTCATATCAGACAAAATAGACTTTAAAATAAAGACTATTACAAGAGACAAAGAAGGACACTACATAGTGATCAAGGGATCAATCCAAGAAGAAGATATAACAATTGTAAATATTTATGCACCCAACATAGGAGCACCTCAATACATACGGCAAATGCTAACAGCCATAAAAGGGCAAATTGACAGTAACACAATCATAGTAGGGGACTTTAACATCCCACTTTCACCAATGGACACATCATCCAAAATGAAAATAAATAAGGAAACACAAGCTTTAAATGATACATTAAACAAGATGGACTTAATTGATATTTATAGGACATTCCATCCAAAAACAACAGAATACACTTTCTTCTCAAGTGCTCATGGAACATTCTCCAGGATAGATCATATCTTGGGTCACAAATCAAGCGTTGGTAAATTTAAGAAAATTGAAATCGTTTCAGGTATCTTTTCTGACCACAATGCTATGAGACTAGATATCAATTACAGGAAAAAAATATAAAAAATACAAACACATGGAGGCTAAACAATATGCTACTAAATAACCAATATATCAATGAAGAAATCAAAGAGAAAACCAAAAAATACCTAGAACCAAATGACAATGAAAACATGACAAGCCAAAACCTATGGGATGCAGCAAAAGCAGTTCTAAGAGGGAAGTTTATGGCAATACAGTCCTACCTCAAGAAACAAGAAACATCTCAAATAAACAACCTAACCTTACACCTAAAGCAATTAGAGAAAGAAGAACAAAAAATCCCCAAAGTTAGCAGAAGGAAAGAAATCATAAAGATCAGATCAGAAATAAATGAAGAAGAAATGAAGGAAACAATAGCAAAGATCAATAAAACTAAAAGCTGATTCTTTGAGAAGATAAACAAAATTGATAAACCGTTAGCCAGACTCATCAAGAAAAAAAGGGAAAAGACATAAATTAACAGAATTAGAAATGAAAAAGGAGAAGTAACAACTGACACTGCAGAAATACAAAGGATCATGAGAGATTACTACAAGTGACTATATGCCAATAAAATGGACAACCTGGAAGAAATGGACAAACTCTTAGAAAAGCACAACCTTCAGAGACTGAACCAGGAAGAAATAGAAAATATAAACAGACCAATCACAAGCACTGAAATTGAAACTGTGGTTAAAAATCTTCCAACAAACAAAAGCCCAGGACCAGATGACTACACAGGTGAATTCTATCAAAAATTTAGATAAGAGCTAACACATATAGTGCTCAAACTCTTCCAAAGTATAGCAGAGGGAGGAAGACTCTCAAAGTCATTCTGCAATGCCACCATCACCTTGATACCAAAACCAGACAAAGATGTCACGAAAAAAGAACACTAGAGGCCAATATCACTGATGAACATAGATGCGAAAATCCTCAACTAAATACTAGCAAACAGAATCCAACAGCACATTAAAAGGATCATACACCATGATCAAGTGGGGTTTATCCCAGGAATGCAAGGATTCTTCAATAGACCCAAATCAATCAATGTGATACACCATATTAACAAACTGAAGAATAAAAACCATATGATCATCTCAATAGATGCAGAAAAAGCTTTTGACAAAATTCAACACCCATTTATGATAAAAACTCTCCAGAAAGTAGGCATAGAGGGCACTTACTTCAACATAATAAAGGCCATATATGACAAACCCACAGCCAACATCATTTTCAATGGTGAAAAACTGAAAGCATTTCCTCTAAAATCAGGAACAAGACAAGGATGCCCATTCTCACCACTATTATTCAACATAGTTTTGGAATTTTTAGCCACAGCAATCAGAGAAGAAAAAGAAATAAAAGGAATCCAAATTGGATAAGAAGAAGTAAAGCTGTCACTGTTTGCAGATGACATGATACTATACATAGAGGATCCTAAATATGCTACCAGAAAACTACTAGAGCTAATCGATGAATTTGGTAAAGTAACAGGATACAATTAATGTACAGAAATCTCTGGCATTCCTATACACTAATGATGAAAAATCTGAAAGAGAAATTAAGGAAACACTCACACTTACCATTGCAATAAAAAGAATAAAATACCTAGGAATGAACCTACTTAAGGAGACAAAACACCTATATGCAGAAAACTATAAGACACTGATGAAAGAAATGAAAGATAATACAAACAGCTGGAGAGATATACCATGTTATTGGATTGGAAGAATCAACATTGTGAAAATGACTCTACTACCCAAAGCAATCTACAGATTCAATGCAATCCCCATCAAACTACCACTGGCATGTTTCAAAGAACTAAAACAAAAAATTTCACAGTTTGTATGGAAACACAAAAGACCCCAAATAGCCAAAGCAATCTTGAGAAAGAAAAACGGAGCTGGAGGAATCAGGCTCCTGACTTCAGACTATACTACAAAGCTACAGTAATCAAGACAGTATGGTACTGACACAAAAACAGAAATATAGATCATGGAACAGGGTAGAAAGCCCAGAGATAAACCCATGCATATATGGTCACCTTATTTTTGATAAAAGAGGCAAGAATATACAATGGAGAAAAGACAGCTTTTTCAATAAGTGGTGCTGGGAAAACTGGACAGTTACATGAAAAACAATGAAATTAGAACATTCCCTAACACCATACAGAAAAATAAGCTCAAAATGGATTAAAGACCTAAATGTAAGGCCAGACACCATCAAACTCTTAGAGGAAAACATAGGCAGAACACTCTTTGACATAAATCACAGCAAGATCCTTTTTGACCCTCCTCCTAGAGAAATGGAGATAAAAACAAAAGTAAACAAATGGGACCTAGTGAAGCCTAAAGGCTTTTGCACAGCAAAGGAAACCATAAACAAGATGAAAAGACAACCCTCAGAATAGGAGAAAATATTTGCAAATGAAGCAATTGACAAGCGATTAATCTCCAAAATATATAAGCAGCTCAATATCAAAAAAACAAACAACCCTATCCAAAAATGGGCAGAAGACCTACACAGACACTTCTCCAAAGAAGATATACAGATTGCCAACAAACACATGAAAGGATGCTCAACATTACTAATCATTAGAGAAATGCAAAAAAAAAACTACAATGAGGTGTCACCTCATACCAGTCAGAATGGCCATCATCAAAAAATGTACAAACAATAAATGCTGGAGAGGGTGTGGAGAAAAGGGAACCCTCTTGCACTGTTGGTGGGAATGTAAATTGATACAGTCACTATGGAGAACAGTATGGAGGTTCCTTAAAAAAGTAAAAATAGAACTACCATATGAACCAACAATCCCACTACTGTGCATATACCCTAAGAAAACCATAATTCAAAAAGAGTCAAGTAGCACAATGTTCATTGCAGCTCTATTTACAATAGCCAGGACACGGAAGCAACCTAAGTGTCCATCATCAGATGAATGGATAAAGAAGATGTGGCACATATATACAGTGGAATATTACTCAGCCATAAAAAGAAACGAAATTGAGTTATTTGTAGTGAGGTGGATGGACCTAGAGTCTGTCATACCGAGTGTAGTAAGTCAGAAAGAGAAAAACAAATACCGTATGCTAACACATATATATGGAATCTAAAAAAAAAAGGTCTGATGAACCTAGGGGCATGACAGGTATAACGATGCAGACGTAGATAATGGACTTGAGGACATGGGGAGAGGAAAGGTAAGCTGGGATGAAGTATATACACTACCAAATGTAAAATAGACAGCAAGTGGGGATCAGCTGCATCACACGGCGAGAACAGCTTGGTGCTGTGTGACTACCTTGAGGGGTGGGATAGGGAGGGTGGGAGAGAGACGCAAGAGGGAGGGGATATGAGGATATATGTATACGTATAGCTGATGCACTTTGTTGTACAGCAGAAACTAACACAACATTGTAAAGCAATTATACTCCAATAAAAATGTTATAAAACATGTGCTTGGCATTGTGTTTGGAACTTAGTAAGTGTCCCATAAATGTTAGTTACAAGGATGATAACAACAACAGTTAAACTTAAGCATTTCACAAGCAAAAAAAAATTAAATCCCTGGAAATGATGGTAGGTACCGCAAAGGGATTTAGACCAGCATCTTCTGAGAAAAATACAGGTCTCCCAACCCAGACGTTTTAATTCACATATATATATGTGTATATATATATATATATATTTAAGGTATCTTTATTGGAGTATAATTGCTTTACAACGTTGTTAGTTTCTGCTGTACAACAAAGTGAATTAGCTATATGTATACATATATCCCCATACCCCCTCCCTCTTGAGCCTCCCTCCCACCCTCCCTATCCTACCCTCCAGGTCGTCATAAAGCACCAGCTGATCTCGCTGTGCTATGCAGCAGCTTCCCACTAGCCATCCGTTCTACATTTGATAGTCAATTCAACAATTCTAAAAAGTAACAAAATTAACAGACAGCTCCTGCTGTAAATCGAGCACAGGACTAAAGACTGTTGTGAAGAGTGGCTTCAGCCCACATATCTTCATTTGTTTAGACTTTTGAATGAGGTCCTGCACATGGTAGGTGCTCAGTGAAGAAAAGGAGCGAGTCATCAATTTATGACACTAATTTTCACCCCCTCTTTCTTCATCTCACTGTACTTTTTTTTTAGAGGAATAAATTACACTAAAACTACTGCTATCACCTAACCATTTGGAAGAACATTCATCATCTTTATTTTTTCCGACCTCCCAAAGTATAAGTGAATTTATACTCTAGCAAACTAGTGGGAAGAATGATATACTGATATGTTTATGCAGGATCAAAAAATGAATTAAAAGTTGAATTTAATCAGTGTGTGTGTGTGTTTGTGTGTGTGTCTGTGTAGTGTTTTGATAATCTAATTACCTACTTCTCTTGAACTGATTGATTATCTTAGTGTCATATGGACTCTGTGAACTTCTCAATATTATCACTAACCATTTTTAAGAATTTGTAGTATTCTTATTGTGTTCTTTTTTTTTTTTTGCGGTACGCTGGCCTCTCACTGTTTTGGCCTCTCCCGTTGCGGAGCACAGGCTCCGGACGTGCAGGCTCAGCGGCCATGGCTCACGGGCCCAGCCGCTCCGCAGCATGTGAAATCTTCCCGGACTGGGGTACGAACCCGTGTCCCCTGCATCGGCAGGTGGACTCTCAACCACTGCGCCATCAGGGAAGCCCTCTTATTGTGTTCTTAATTATCTATATGTACTGTCAGTTCTTTAAAAAATTTCTCTCGCTTTTTCTTTTAAGCAGGAGACCAACAAATGATTCCAATATTTGCTTAATTGTTGAACAGTCCTGGGACAGAGAAGAAACTCGTCATACATTTTGGCTGGCTCTGTATTGGCCATCTCTGCAGGGTTCAATTAGATGAGGTGCTGTGGGCAATAGAGCAAAGCATCGAGTGTGTCTGTAATTGATGAGCCTGTATGTCCTGAGTGGTTTGGGGAATAAGACTCATTTCCTCTAGCTCTGCCATATGAAGAATTTATCGTCTATTTGGAACAGATAAGGCTAATACACAGGAAAATACTTGATAAAAATACTCAATTATATGTAATTGCGTTAGCTGGGGCTTGGGCTAAGCTGCTTTATCTAGTGTCTCAAACTGCAGTGACTCGAACAAGAAAGGAGCTTATACTTCTCCAGGAATCAGTTGTCCAGCCCTGAAGGTGAGCTGGGCTTCTAGCTCACCTTTTTCTTGTTATTCTGCTGCGGGTGAATCTGGCTTATCCCTGCCTCTTCCACACTCCAGCTCACGGCAAGGCCAGAGAGACAAAGTAGAGCATGAGCAATGCCTTTTTAAAAAAATCAGCATTATCGAGGTATAGTTTACAGAAAGTAAAATGTACCTATTTTAAGCATACAGTTTAGTGGATTTTGACATATGTTTACACGCATTTTACCATCACCTCAGTCAAGGTACTGAACATTTCCCTCACTCCCCAAAGTTCTCTTGAGCCCTTTGCAGTAAATACCATCTACTCTTAGCCTGAGGCAGCCACAGATCTGCTTTCTGTCATTATGGATTAGTTTTGCCTGTCCTAGAGTTTCATATAAATGAAACTATACATTGAGTATTTTCAGCCTGGGACTAGGGTGATGCAAATGAGGTGCTTAAGATGCATATTTAAGCAGACACTCACTCTCAGTTTCATGCTAGTGACAACGCAACAATGCACCCTGTACTGCACTCCTTTGTATCTGTTTCTTTTGCTTGGTATACTGTTTCTGAGATTCATTAATTTTGTTGTGTGTATCAGTAGTTTGTTCATTTTTATTGCTGTGTAGTACTCTATGTTGTAAATACACTATAGAATCTTTTCATGTGTTTGTTGGCCATCTGTATGTCTTCTTTGGAGAAATGTCTGTTTAGGTCTTCCATCTATTTTTTCATCGGGTTGTTTGTTTTTTTGATATTGAGCTGCATGAGCTGTTTGTATATTTAGGAGATTAATCCCTTGTCAGTTGCTTCATTTGTGAATATTTTCTCCCATTCTGAGGGTTGTCTTTTTGTTTTGTTTATTATTTCCCTTGCTGTGCAAAAGATCCCTTTTGTTTATTTTTGTTTTTATTTTCATTACTCTAGGAGGTGGGTCAAGAAAGATCTTGCTGCGATTTATGTCAAAGAGTGTTTTGCCTGTGTATTCCTCTCAGAGTTTTATAGTGTCTGGCCTTACATTTAGGTCTTTAATCCATTTTGAGTTTATTTTTGTGTATGGTGTTAGGGAGTGTTCTAATTTCATTCTCTTACATGTAGCTTTCCAGTTTTCCCAGCACCACTTATTAAAAATTTACAAATAATAAATGCTTGAGAGGATGTGGAGAAAAGGGAACCCTCCTACACTGTTGGTGGGAATGTAAATAGGTACAGCCACTATGGAGAACTGTATGGATGTTCCTCAAAAAACTAGAAATAGAACTACCATATAACCCAGCACTCCCACTCTTGGGCATATACCTGGAGAAAACCATAATTTAAAAGGCTACATGCACCCCAATATTCATTGCAACACTATTTATAATGACCAGGACATGGAAGCAACCTAAATGTCCGTCAACAGAGGAATGGATAAAGAAGGTGTGGTACATATATGCAATGGAATATTACTCAGCTATAAAAGAACGAAATAGTGCCATTTGCAGAGATGTGGGTAGACCTAGAGACTGTTATACAGAGTGAAGTGAGAAAGAGAAAAACAAATATTATATAATATTGCTTATATGTGGAATCTAGAAAAATGGTACAGATGAACTTGTTTGCAAAGTAGAAATAGAGACACAGATGTAGAGAACAAAGTTATGGATACCAAGGGGTGAAGGGGGTTGGGATGAACTGGGAGGTTGGGATTGACACTATTACTAATACACTGTTATGTATAAAATAAATAATGAGAACCTATTGTATAGCACAGGGAACTCTACTTCATGCTCTGTGGTGAACTAAATGGGAAGGAAATCCAAAAATGAGGGGATATATGTATATGTATAGCTGATTTACCATGCTGTACAGCAGAAACTAACACAACATTGTAAAGCAACTATACTCCAATAAAAATTAATAAAAAAATAAATACACTGTAGCTTGTTTATCCATTCTTCTATTGAAGGACATTTGGGTTGTTTCCAGTTTTGGATTTCTAAGAATATAGCTGCTATGAATAGCTGTGGACAAGTATTTTTGTGGACATATGTTTTAATTTCTCTTGGGAAAATAGAAGTGCAGTTGCTGCATGATGTGGGAAGTATATATTGAACTTCACGAGACTGCTGAACTATTTTCAGAAGTGGTTATAGCACTTTATACTCTCATCAGCAATGTAAGAATTCCAGGTACTTCACAGCCTCACCAACACTTCTTATTATCAACCTTTATTTTAACTAGCTATTCTAGTAGCCATGTAGTGATGTCCATTGCAGTTTTAGTTTGCATCCCCCAATGATTAATAATATTGAACATCATTTATGTGATGATTGGCCATTCATGTATTTTTGTGTGTGAAATATCTGTTAAAATCTTTTACCCATTAAAAAATTTGGGTTCTCATCTTAATATTGATTTTTCTGTTACAATATCCATGTCACATATATGTACTGTAAATATCTTCTCCAAGGTAGCTTGTCTTTTCATTTAGTTAATGGGATCTTTCAAAGAACTGAAGTTTTTAATGTTGAAGCATTCCAATTTATTAATTTTTTCATGGTTCTTGCTTTATGTGGCCTAAGAAATCTTTAGACAACCCAAGATGTCAAAACATAGTTTCCTATGTTTTCTTCTAAAAATACTGTAATTTTAGCTTTAACATTTTGGTCTATGATCCATTTTGAATTACTTTTTTTGTATGTTGAGGGCTAAGGGTTAAAGGTAACTCTCTCCCCATACAGATATCCAGTTGTTACAGCACCATCTGTTGAAAAGACTACTGTTTCCTCATTGAATTACTCTGGCCCCTTTTGAAAAGTAAACTGTCCATATTTGTGTGGTCTATTTCAATGATCTGGATGTGTAACCTATACAAATACTACACTATCTTGAATACGTAGCTTTAGAGTAATTTTTGAAATCAAATAGTGTTTTCATCCAACTTTGTTTTTCCTTTTCAAAATTGCTTTGGCTGTTAGGTCTGCTGTATTTCCACGTGATTTTTAGGACTGGCTTTTCAGTTTTCACAAAAGATGCCGCTAGGGTTTTTACTCTGATTTAAATATATAAATCAATTGTGGTGAGACCTGACATCTTAAGATCTTTAATTTCCCTTGGCAATGTTTTGTAGTTTTCAGTATACACATCATAGTTAAATTCATCTCTATGTATTGGGTTGGCCAAAAAGTTCGTTTGGGTTTTTCATAACATCTTATGAAAAACCCGAATGAACTCTTTGGCCAATGCAATATTTCATGTTTTTGTTGTTATTTTAAATGTATTGTGTATTTTTCAAAAATTTTTTTTTCTCATATATAGTGTAGGCGAGGAAAAACTTTCATTTACCCTCTATATTTGTGACTGGGGCCTGTGAATTAAACTGACGAAAGACAGATTAATGGGAGAAAAGGAATACAAATTTATTAATATTTTTATGTTCACAGGAGCTTACAGAAAAGAAATGAAACTCAAAGAAGCAGTTAGAGTTTGGTCTTACATTTCATTTCAGCAAAGGGTGATAAATTGTGCAGCATGACTAGACAATGGAAAAAGGGTTTGATCTTCTAGAGGCAGTAAATGTGGGAAGTAAATATATAAGGAAGCTAATGGAAGATAAGGGTTAGTTAGTAAGGTTTATTTATGCAGACTCACATGGGTGCCACCTTCCTGGTATGGGAGTGAGGAGGGGGACATCTTCGCAAAGGGAAATTTATGCCCTGCAGGTGGGGGAGGGCAGAGAGCTTTTCCTGTGTTTGCTTTTTCTCAATTGCCTTCATCTCAAAATAATCCTTATGTCAAAGTAGCATGTTTGAGGTGGAATATTCTGATCCACTTCAATATGAAGACAATATTTGTGTATTGGCTTCGTATACTGCAGACTTGCTAAATTTACTTATTAAATCTAATAGCTATTAAAATAAACTTTTAGAGTCTTCCGTAAAAACAATTGTGTCTTATGTGAATAAAGATAGTTTACATCTTCCTTTTCAAACTGTACAGGTACACCTAGTATATTTTTTAACTTTATTTTATTTTTTGTATGTTTTCTTTACAGTTACTGATTTTTAAAAAAATTTTTATTGGAGTATAGCTGATTTACAGTGTTGTGTTAGTTTCAGGTATACAGCAAAATGAATCTGTTATACATATACATATATCTACTCTATTTTAGATTCTTTTCCCATATAGGTCATTACAGAGTATTGAGTAGAGTTCCCTATGCTATACAGTAGGTCCTTATTAGTTACCTATTTTATATATTGTAGTGTGTATGTGTCAATTGCAATCTTCCAATTTATCCCTTTTTAAAAAATCACTAGTTTTATTGTGCTTTGCAGGTATTACATTTTTACAAGTTGAAGGTTTGTGGCAACACTGCTTTGTCAGATTATGGTTAACATTTTTTAGCAATAAAGTGTTTTAAATTAAGGTATGTACATTTTTAAGACATAATGCTATTGCACACTTAATAGACTACAGTGTAGTGTGAATATAACTTTTATGTACACTGGGACACCAAAAAATTCCTGTGACTCACTTTATTGAGATATTTGCTTTTGCAGTGGTCTGGAACTGAACGGGTTCACTGCAATATCTCTAAGGTATGCATGTATTATACCTTTTATTTATTTTATTGCTTTAATTACACTGGTTAGGACCCCCAGTGTAATGTTGAATAGAAGTGGTGAAAGAAACATCCTGCTTATTCCCAATCTTAGGGAGAAAGCATTCAGTTTTTCACTCTTGTGTATGATGTAAGTTGTACGTCTTTTACAGATTTACTTGAAAAAGTTGAAAAAGGTTCCTTCAATTCTTAGTTTGCTGAGAGTATTTATCACAAGTTGTTATTGAGTTTTCAAATGTCTTCTGCAAATATTAAGACGATCATATGGGTTTTCTCTATTATTGTGTTAATATGTTGAATTACACTGATTTATATTCAAGTGTTAAACTACAGTGTATTCCTGGGATATTCCTTGCCCCATCCCCTCTTCCCCAACTTGATCAAGATATAGTACAGACGGTCCTTGACTTACTATGGTTTGACTTACAAAAGTGATACACATTCAGTAGAAACTGTACTTTGAATTTTGATCTTTTCCTGAGCTAGTGATGTGCAGTACCATACTCTCTCATGGTTCTGGGCAGTGCCAATGTGCCTCAACTCCCAGTCAGCCACACCATCAGGAAGGTAAACAACACATATACTTAAAACTATTCTGTACTCATGCAGCCATTCTGCTGTTCACTTTCAGTCCAGTATTCAGTAAATTATATGACATGTTCAACACTATATTGTAAAATAGGCTTTGTGTTAGATGATTTTGCTGATTGTAGGCTAATGTAAGTGTTCTAAACATGTTTAAGGTAGGTTATGCTAAGCTATGATGTTTGGTAGGTTAGGTGTATTAAATGCATTTTGACTAATGATATTTTCAAGTTACGATGGGTTTATTGGGATGTAACCCTATTGTATGTAGAGGAAGATCTGTACCAATTTTATACATTGTGAGATTCAATTTACTAACATTTTGTAAAGACTTTTTGTGTTTATGATCATAAGGGGTACTGGTCTTTTTTTTTCTTGTGATGTCTTTTTGGTATCGGGATTATTCCGGCCTTATAAACTGAATTGTGACATGTTTCTTCCTCAAATTTTTTGAGGTACTTTTGAAAGATGGTATTATTTCTTCCTTAAATATTTTATAGAATTTACGTGTCAAGCTATCTGGGCCTGAAGTTTTCTCTATGGAAAGTTTTTTATTACAAATTTATTTTCTTATATAGAATAGGATTATTCACATATTCTTTCTCTTCTTGTGTCTGTTTGGTAGTTTATTTCTTTTGAGGAATTTGTCCATTTTGTCCAAGTTGTTGGATTTATTGTCATAAAGTTGTTAACAATCGCTTATGTGTCCCTTTTAGTATCTTAGAATCTATAGTCATATCCCCTGTCATTTCTGGTGTTGTAATTTGTGTTTTCTCTCTCTCTTTTTAAAATAAATCTAACTAGAAGTTTATAAAATTTATTGACATTTTCAAAGAACCAGTTTTTGATTTTTTTGATCTTCTCTATTGTTTGCTTATTGTATGATACATTTATTTCTACTCTTTATTATTTACTCACTTTTATATAATTTAGGTTTAATCTGATCTTCCTTTTCTAGCCTCTTAGGGTGATAGCTTAGGTTATAGATTTTAGTCTTTTCTTCTCTAATATATGCATTTAAAGCTAAATATTTTCCTATAGGTACTACATTACCGCATCTCACAAACAAAGATATGTTATGTTTTATTCAGTTAAATATACTTTCTAATCTCCTTTTTGATTTATTCTCTGACCTATGGGTTATTTAGAAATGTGTCACTTAATTTCCAAATATTTGGAGATTTTCCAGATATTTGGTTTTCATTGATTTATTATTCTCTTGTGGTCTGAGAACATATTATACATAATAGCAATCCTTTTAATTTTTTTTTTAACATCTTTATTGGGGTATAATTGCTTTACAATGGTGTGTTAGTTTCTGCTTTATAACAAAGTGAATCAGTTATACATATACATACGTTCCCATATTTCTTCCCTCTTGCGTCTCCCTCCCTCCCACCCTCCTTATCCCACCCCTCAAGGAGGTCACAAAGCACCGAGCTGATCTCCCTGTGCTATGCGGCTGCTTCCCACTAGCTATCTACCTTATGTTTGGTAGTGCATATATGTCCATGCCTCTCTCTCGCTTTGTCACAGCTCACCCTTGCCCCTCCCCATGTCCTCAAGTCCATTCTCTAGTAGGTCTGTGTCTTTATTCCTGTCTTACCCCTAGGTTCTTCATGACATTTTTTTTTCTTAAATTCCATATATATATGTTAGCATACGGTATTTGTCTCTCTCTTTCTGACTTACTTCACTCTGTATGACAGACTCTAGGTCTATCCACCTCATTACAAAAGCTCAATTTCGTTTCTTTTTATGGCTGAGTAATATTCCATTGTATATATGTGCCACATCTTCTTTATCCATTCATCCGATGATGGGCACTTAGGTTGTTTCCATCTCCGGGCTATTGTAAATAGAGCTGCAATGAACATTTTGGAACATGACTCGTTTTGAATTATGGTTTTCTCAGGGTATATGCCCAGTAGTGGGATTGCTGGGTCATATGGTAGTTCTATTTGTAGTTTTTTAAGGAACCTCCATACTGTTCTCCATAGTGGCTGAACCAATTCACATTCCCACCAGCAGTGCAAGAGTGTTCCCTTTTCTGCACACCCTCTCCAGCATTTATTGTTTGTAGATTTTTTGATAATGGCCATTCTGACTGGTGTGAGATGGTATCTCATTGTAGTTTTGATTTGCATTTCTCTAATGATTAATGATGTTGAGCATTCTTTCATGTGTTTGTTGGCAGTCTGTATATCTTCTTTGGAGAAATGTCTATTTAGGTCTTCTGCCCATTTTTGGATTGGGTTGTTTGTTTTTGTGTTATTGAGCTGCACGAGCTGCTTGTAAATTTTGGAGATTAATCCTTTGTCAGTTGCTTCATTTGCAAATATTTTCTCCCATTCTGAGGGTTGTCTTTTGGTCTTGTTTATGGTTTCCTTTGCTGTGCAAAAGCTTTGAAGTTTCATTAGGTCCCATTTGTTTATTTTTGTTTTTATTTCCATGTCTCTAGGAGGTGGGTCAGAAAGAATCTTGCTGTGATTTATGTCATAGAGTGTTCTACCTATGTTTTCCTCTAAGAGTTTGATAGTTTCTGGCCTTACATTTAGGTCTTTAATCCATTTTGAGCTTATTTTTGTGTATGGTGTTAGGGAGTCATCTAATCTCATACTTTTACATGTATCTGTCCAGTTTTCCCAGCACCACTTATTGAAGAGGCTGTCCTTGCAATCCTTTTAATTTATTGGAACTTTTTATAGCCAAGCTATAAAAGTAAGTGGTCTACATTGGTGAACGTTTCACAAGCACTTGAACTAAATGTATATTTGGCCATGATTTGGTCTAGTGCTCTAATAAATATCAATTAGGTCAAATTGGTTTACAATATTTTAAAAAATGTTCTATATCCTTATTGATTTTCTCTCTGCTAGTTCTACTAATTACTTGGAAAGAATTGAAATCTTCAAAAAATTTAAGATAATGTCTTTTTTACAAGATGTGGAAAAATTGTATAATGGATTTCCGCTCAAACTCCATTGGTAGAATTTAAGTTATATGTTTAGACAGAAGTTAGGAAATGTAGTCCCAAGATGGGACTCATATACTTAGATAAAAAAGAGGATGCTATTACTTAAAGGAAGAAGAGAGTGATGAGAAACTTGGGGAAAAATTACTCTCTGCCACAGTAATTAATTGTAACCTACCTGGGACAGACTACACATTCTGTAGGAATTCAGAGGAAGGAGTCTTCAGTGTGAGAGGAAGTTGTTGGGTAGTGAGACTTCAGTGCTGGAGTAGGGCTAAAACAGACAGGGGATATAAGGAAGTTATTAGAAGGAAAGTGACAGGAGTAGAAATGAGCATAATGTGTGTAGCATACGATAGAGGAGAGGTTAGGGGGCTCCAGGAGTGAATTAGTCTTGCAAGTTACTGGGAAATAAGGTTGGGAAGGCATATTGGAGGGTAGAATTAGGGACGGCCTTAAATAGCCAGATAATGGACTTTAAATTTGCTTCAGCAAGCAGGAATTTAGGTTTTTGAGCAGGGAGACCATCTGATGGCAGAGGTGGTTAGGCTTATTTATCAGGGTGCTGTGTATCCTAAGGTAAGAGAGACCAGCAGGTGTCATATTCCAGGGGTAAGGTGATGAGGCTTCAGTGCAAATGGAGAGAATGCAACAATATTGCTTTTATTCTTTGCTGGATATATTGATATGTGCGCCAACTCCTACTCCCACTATGGCTACTAGAGACAAGTCACATGGATTGGTGAGGTCTAAGGGACCATGCATTGATGGGGAGTTTAAGAGCTCATCATCTCAGTCTTACTAACTGCCAGAAGGTACCAAGTCTCCTTTCCAGGGGAAACAAAGCTCTTTTGGAATCACAGTTGAACAAACACATCAGGAAGTTCTTTTTGTGACTCAAAGTCCAGTTCATTCCCAACCATCAGGCTTTTTTGACCCATACAAATGCTGTAAGTCACCTTAGAACAATGAATAAACTAATGGGAACAAAAGCTAACCTGTTTGCCCTGTCTTTGGGTAATGATCAGCATCTGCTTCCCGGGGAGCACGTTTTCCTGGGGAGTGTCGTATTTCCTTCCATGTTTGGCTGCTGCTCTGCAGGCCTCCTGACATCCTCCCGGCTGCCTTTCTACTTGGTAGCCAAATATCTCCAACTCTGTGCTTATTATTCTATATTGGGGTTGCCGTGGAAAATAAGGGAAACATGAGGCAGCTAATGACCACATCGTGGATGAACCACAACTATTTGAGTTCACATCTAGTTCTTTAGTGTCTCTGAGGGTGGATATGGTCTCAATTAGGTTAGGAATGAGGTAGGAGGGATGGAAGAAAGACACAGCCTTTCCTTGATCTATGGCTTCTGGGTGGGATTCAAATCCACATCTCTCTACAGACCTGCACACTGAAGTCAAAACTCCCTACGTGAGTCATCTGTGGGCTGCTTATTTTGTTTCTCGGAGCTTAATTCCAAGGCTGCATTCCCTCCCTCCCCCTGCTTTCCACCTTCCCTTAGCATATCAACAGATAGAAAACTGCTCAGGCACCTAGTGGATATGGAAGGAAAGAAGAAAAAAAGAAAGGAAAGAAGAAAGGATAGAAAGAAGGAAGGAAAGGATATTCTATCATCAAGGAAGCATTAAATGAGATACACTGTGGGCAAAAGAAGACAAGAGTAGATACATGCACATTCTGTTCCACTTGTATTTCCTTCCCTCGCCCCAAAGATTCTCCTAGCCCTAAGTAGAAAACAGACAATTGGGCTCTGCTTTTCCCATCTCAACTCCTAACCTGGCAAAAATAACAACATTAATTTGCTGGTGCAGCTTCTGTGGTGAGGTGGAGATGCCCAGCATTCCACTTTTGACCTTAGTCTTGATGCAGAACCACCTCTTTCATGTGAATGCTATTTGGTCATCGTGAGGTTTGCTAGGGTATGGATCTTCCCCTAGATGACCACTAGTCTGACCCAAATCAGCTTTTATGAACAAACATCAAGGGTAATGAGTTAATGAGAGCAGCATACTTGGTTAAGCAAATTTTATTTTGTCTTCAGGAATCTATTTTATGGATGCAAAGAAGTTCACTTACATACCCTGTGGTTCTGATTAGCCTGCTTTTGGTTAACCCAAACATGCAGTTAGGCAAATGTGATCCAGCTTGCCCTTTAGCCCTGAGGCTAGCTTTCCCAAACTCTGGTGTAAGCAGTAAATGGCTACACTCAGAGGACTTTTATAATGTGGAGTGAATTTGTTTAAAGAGGGGTTACTGCTGATGAACTTCCTGGTAACGCGTCGCTGAAGGAGAATCCAAGTGTTGGACAAGAATTAAACATTAATATTTTCTCAAATCTGTAGTTTATGCATGTGAACAAAGCCATGTGATTTTATTAAGTTGATGGTACAAAACATGCCTAAAAGCGATTAAGAGAAAGTACTATATACTTGGTTTTTTTCCTGGTGATGTAAACTAAAGTGCCTGGAAGATCATCAAACGGGCTTTGTGATAGTTATGCTGAGGGTGCAAATTTGTCGTCTTTGGGGATGTTACCACCATCCCAAATTCTACATTATTGTCTTCTGGTGAATGTTAGTCCTTATCATATTCAGCTGTGATAGAGGGCGGCGTCAGTCCCCACCTTCTTCCTATCAACCCCCCTAGATGTTCAGGATTTGTAGGTGGCCCCAGAGAGACAACTGTATTAGCGTGAAAGTGGAGTGAGCTGAGAGAAGTTGTGGCTTGCTGTGGTGAAATTCGGAAGAGCGAGATCTCAGGAGAAGGGCTGGAGATTACTGATGAGGACCAAGCACTTAAGTATGTATGTGGGCTCTGTCCCCTTCCCCCCGCATTTTTTTTAACCTGGAACTGCAGCTAACTGCCCAGAAATAGGTTAACGTCTGTGTCACTCGGGGAGCATGGTGGCGTAAGCCCTGGGACTAGATCAGCCTGTGTTCAGTTTTTGGCTTTGAACTTACTGGTGGCTTTGGGCAAGTGCCGTAGCCCCTGAGTTTTAGTTTCTTCATCTGTAAAATGGGTGGAATAATAAAACTGTGCTGGCAGGCTAGTGTAAGGATGAGTGGTACTGTATACAAAGGGCCCAGTGCACAGTAGGTACTTAATAAATGGTAGCTATTATCTGATGGGCAAGTTGATATTGCCTCCCTTTTACAGACTATTAACTAAGAAAGAAAAGTTAGGTGGTCTGCGGTGAGTCTGTAGTATTTTTGAGAATGCCTTAAACATCCTGGGTAGCAGTGGGCTGTGATAACCGGAATAAGAGAACGTGTTGTATGAAAGCGAATAAAAGCTTTAACACGAAGTACTATTTCAGACTACTTACTGCCTTTCAGCTGTGACAGAAGTACTGCGCACAGCAGAGTGTGTGGGATCTGAGATGCGGCTGTGCTGGCTGTTTGTGAGGCAGAAATGTCTAGATGCACATGAATTACAGTCTTTTGAAATATTTTATGTATATTTGAGTCTTGTGGAGGCATCTTTAATACTGCTGATTTAGAATTTAAGAGAGAAACCATTATTCCTTGTTTGTCCCCTAAGTGCCTTGCTCAAGTGTTTTTTTTTTTTTTCTTCCTCCCTTTCCCACTCCCTTTTTAATTCTTCTGGGTCCCTGGTATACAAAACAGGGGTTTTCCTTTGTTATTATCTTGAGCATACTTGCAGGACACACACAAATCTTAATGAAGTCACCTTATCCAGGCCAGTCCAGCTCCTCTCAGAAAGCTCTTGAATTTCATTTGCCATTTAAAGAGAAAAGGTTTAAAGCTGTGTGAGGTGGTATGACTTCAATGTTTGAGAGGTCTGCCTTAGCTGACTATCTAATACCATGCACCAGGGGGAATAAAAAACTCATTGTAACCGAACAGCACTGACTCAGAGACGTGTTGGACAAAACATGACCCCTTAGGTAGCAAATGCGTCGAGGATGGCAGACCCCAAAGTGAGGGGAGGCAGTTTGCTGACGAGGGTCTTGGGAGGTCTGGTGGCCCTTAGGTGGGAATAATTCTGGACAAAGGGAGCTGGTGCAGCAAGACTGCTGGGAGGGCCACTTGTGTGGTGTGGAGGACAACTTAAGGGTTAGAGTTTGAAGAAGTTTTAAAGTAGAATTTGGCGTGGGATGATAGCTAAGGATATTTTCTCCATCCATCCAGCCAACCAGCCAGCCAGCCAGCCATCTGAATCCTCTTTTTGGAGAAAGGTAAGACACTTTGCCACATTAATAATACATTGTCTTAAGTAAAAGGGAGGGCGTACTTGAAAGGTTGTGACTCTCCTAAAGACACGCTTGTTCTGTCACTGGCTTCTGGAGTGCACGGGCTGGACTTCAGAAAATGCTGTTTTAGGAAGAGAGGGAACTTCTTGGAGAAATCAGGCTTGGGGTGAGCTCTAAGAAATCCCATCTAAGTTTCTTGAGGTCTGTGTGGATGATGAGAACTAATCTTACTTGTGACTGGAAAGGACTCTCCCTTCATTCCATTGCTGTCGGGCTCCACAGAGCTGTTCACAGATGGGTCTCTCTGAAATGAGGACATAAAAAACATGCCTTGGAAAATCACACATCTCAGGAGCACCTAGATGCTTAAACGGACATTTTGTCCTTGATGAAGCTGAGACAAAGAAAGACTCACCCCAAGCTCATCACATGAAGCCCTCAGTTCCCTGTCACAGGCTCTGCTTCTAAATCTACAGTGATCCTTCTGTGTCCAGCCTTGGCCCAGCGTCAGTCACGAACAGCTATGGTGCTAAAAACCCAGGTCTGATCGTGTCACTGCTCAGGAATTGTTACTGTCTTCCCAGTTTTTCAAAATAAAGTCCTAATGTCTTTATTTGGTATTTGAGCTCTTCCCCTTCACGAACCGTATGCTCTTAAGCAAATAGAACTACTTGCATGGCCCCTCTGTACCACAATATCCTAACTCTGTTTTCAGTCATTCTAGTTTTGCTCTGGAATGCTCACCTCCACATCTTGCTAGAGTCAAATTCCACCTGTCTTTTAAGGCCTATTTTACAGGTTGCCTCCTCTGGGAAGCTTTTTGTTTTGACCTCTCTGCTAGAAATGATCTCTTCCCCCTCTTAATTCACATAGAATTTTGTTTCTACCTCTATTATTTACAATAGTGATTCTCATACTTTGCTAATAATGAGACTCACCTGCAGGTACTTGTTAAAAATAAGAAACCTGGGCCCCATCTCAGACTTATTGAATAAAGCCTCCAGGGGATGAGCCTGGGAAGGAGTATTTTTAACAAATGCCCCAGGAGATTCTTCTCATCAGAGAAGGGAAATATCTTAGAATACTTGCCACTCAAACTGGTTTTCGGCTAGCAGTGTCAGCATCATCTGTGTGCTTGTTAGAAATGCAGAATCTTGGGGCCCAACCCAAATCTCTGAATCAGGATCTGTGTTTTATTCGGATCTCCAGGTGATTCCTATGCAGGTTAAACTTTGAGAAGCACTGTCTTACCATACCTTTTACTTGCCACTTCTATAATTAATCGTGCAGCCAAAACCCTCTTATCATCTCATTAATTACTCAAAGCAACTATTATTCCTATTTTTTCAGATGGGTTTTTAGAAACTTCTATTAAATTGAATCATGTAGAATGGTAAGTGTTAGTTTTTTTGCCTTGTCTACAAAAAGGGCAATTTCATATGTCTCAATTTTTTTTTCGGTACGGGGGCCTCTCACTGTTGTGGCCTCTCCCGTTGCGGAGCACAGGCTCCGGACGCGCAGGCTCAGCGGCCATGGCTCCCGGGCCCAGCCGCTCCGCGGCATGTGGGATCTTCCCGGACCGGGGCACGAACCCGTGTCCCCTGCATCGGCAGGCGGACTCTCAACCACTGCGCCACCAGGGAAGCCCCATATGTCTCAATTTAATAGTAAGTAGTGGTAGCACCGGGATTAGAACTTGGGTAGTTTGACTCTGGAGCCCTCTAGTAAACTTTATGCTATTATTATAACTATCATATATGCCAATGAATGGTGGTTTTCAAAAAAGAAAAACCCCTGGATTAAAATACATTATTGAATTCCAAGGTTAGTACATGACAGTGTTCTGGAAATGGAAATGTGCTTATATAAACAGTATGAATATGAGATGGATATGGGGGGAGAATGAAATAGAAAAGGAAGCAACTGAAATTACATACTTTTACCTCCACTTAGTCCATATGGAGTTGGAGACTACAGGTATTAATGCTAATTTTCTTCCAGACATATGGGACTGAACTATCCTTTGTTCTGACTTAGAATTTTCAGCTTGGTTTCAAATTTTAAGAACTGCAATTTCAGACTATGACTGGAATACAAAGTTGTTCTGTCTCTAAATTTTCAGACAGAGTAAGTTTACAGTAATAGGCTTGTATGGCTTTGTGTGTTCAGGGGCCAAAGTTTGGAAAATCTGTGGGAAATTGGAAATGGAAGGAAAGATTTCTTGCCAAACTCTTTGATACGTTTGATCCTTTAGAGTGACTAAATACACAGTAAAGACACAACAAAGAATAGACTTTCATCAAGAGGCCAATGTGCAGTTGCCTCCCTCCCTCCCAAACAGGGTATAAAAATGTTTCCTATTTGAGAGTTATAATCAACTAATTTTTAGTGTGTGTGGTTCACAGAAAGACCGAAGCTTCTTAAAAGGAGTACTTGTTTCCCTGTGATTTTTGCTGACAACCCTTAGCATGCTACAGTTCTCAGTCTTAACAAAAGGGCTTTATGTGAAAAATCCTTGCTATATTTTAACATGATAATGAGTCAAGGTGGGACTTCCCTGGTGGCACAGTGGTTAGGAAACCGCCTGCCGATGCAGGGGACACGGGTTCGATCCTAGGTCTGGGAAGATCCCACACGCTGCGGAACAGCTAAGCCTGTGCACCACAACTACTGACGCCTGCTCACCTAGAGCCCGTGCTCCACAACAAGAGAAGCCCGTGCACCACAATGAAGAGTAGCCCCCACTCGCCGCAACTAGAGAAAGCCCGCGTGCAGCAACGAAGACCCAATGCAGCCAAACATAAATAAATAAAAAAAAAAGAGTCAAGGTGGTGATGACTTAGGCATAAGAGGAAAAACAAGGTATGCTCTCAAGACACTTAGACTACTGGCCTAGGACCTGGCAGGAGTAACCGGAGATAACAACGTCACGAATTGTAGTTGGAAAGGAGTCTGTGAGAATCCCACTGTGGAAGTGGATCACGCTGCTTTGTTGATGCAGTGGGCTTATGGGGTGCGTGTGCCTGGGCTGTGCAGCTGTCCCTTGGTACAGAGTGGCTGTAGATTAAAATGGACCTGTGGCAAAATAATATTCTGGACCCCCACGCATTTTCCAGCCTGTTCTTCTGCAGTAAAACTTCTCATAAAGTATCTTGCAGTTCCAGAAAACGGGCGTGAATGTTTCATCAGAACTCATTTATCCCAGTTTCACACCTTCCCCTCAATATTTACTTTGTATGCACCGCTCATACATTTTCAGAAGAAGGTGAATCTCAAAGGTTAAGAACATGACAATTTCTTTAGTGAATGAAGCTAACAGTTACTGGTTGCTTTTTCTTTTTATGTGATGGATCTCTTTGCTTCTAAACATGAGAAGTGTGGCCTTAAATTCAGATTGCTTTAGGAATGTGTTCTTTAGGAGCTGTGACTGAAGCACTCTCGACTTTGATCAGGTTAAAAATGCTATTGTAGTTTTGTTTTATGTTTCTATAACTGAGAGAAGGGACGTGTTCTATGTG
Organism: Lagenorhynchus albirostris; assembly: GCF_949774975.1. Classification (NCBI taxonomy): domain Eukaryota; kingdom Metazoa; phylum Chordata; class Mammalia; order Artiodactyla; family Delphinidae; genus Lagenorhynchus; species Lagenorhynchus albirostris. The sequence goes on from NC_083097.1 coordinate 44,475,984, forward strand.
TTCTGTGAGTAGGCCTTTGTATATCAATACCTATCACCTGTAATCATATAAACACAGACGTTTCTCTGGGCCTCAAATTGTGTGTCTGGTCCCATGCTTATGTAGGATTTAAAGAATATTGTTCTTAAACACTTTCTTTTTTTAAAAAAAAGTCTAAAATAAATTCTCCCTCAGAAAGTTTAGAAGGAATGAATAAAACTAAAGAATGAATAAAAAGCAGGAACATACATTATTTAGGAACTTAATAAATTAATTTCCTATTCAACTATAGGCTTAGGGGGAAAAAGGAACATACAGGAGAGTGGTTCTAGTTCTGCCTTAATAATGTGATATTGGATGTTTTCCTCTGTCTGCGGTCTGCTATCACTTCTTACTCCTGGTATATAGTCATGAAAATACCTTACTTCACAGGACTTGATTAATAAGAATACACAACCAGATATCATTAGTTTACCATTACCCTTAATTCATAAGTAATCATAAAAGAAATGCAGAGGAGAATCCTCAGTATGTCTTAGTGTCCTTTGGATTAATCAGAAAAGTTTCTCAAAGTCACCCTTGCTATTCCCATTGGAAAGAACATTAAAATGAGAGAAAAGAGTCCATTGGGTCAAATGCGTTTTACGTGTGGCATGTGCACAAGAGTAAACTGTGAATACTCTAAAAGCGAAAGGTTGGGACTTCCCTGGTGGTGCAGTGGTTAAGAATCCGCCTGCCAATGCAGGGAACATGGGTTCGAGCCCTGGTCCAGGAAGATCCCACATGCCGCGGAGCAACAAAGCCTGTGCACCACAACTACTGAGCCTGTGCTCTAGAGTCTGTGAGCCACAACTACTGAGCCTGCATGCCACAACTACTGAAGCCCATGCGCCTAGAGCCTGTGCTCCACAACAAGAGAAGCCACTGCAATGAGAAGCCCATGCACTGCAATGAAGAGTAGCTCCCCCTGGCAGCAACTAGAGAAAGCCCATGGGCATCAATGAAGACCCAGTGCAGCCAAAAATAAATTAATTGTGAAAGGTTGAGGCACATGGACTGTAAACCCAGTCTACCAGAATTAAAGCCGTGAAGACCAGAAGGCTTTCCTTGGAGAACAGGTGTTACAGGTTGAATCGTGTCCCCTCCCCCACCATTTAATATGTTGAAGTCCTAATAACCCCCTGGTTCTTCAGAATGTGACCTTATTTGGAGATAGGGTCTTTACAGAGGTAATACGTTAAAGTGAGGTTGTTAGGGTGAGCCCTGATCCAGTATGTCTGTTCTCCTTTTAAAAAGGGGAAATTTGAAGCGCACACACACACACACACACACACACACACACACACACACACACACACACACACACACACACACACACACACACACACACACACACACACACACACACACACACACCATCATGTGAAGATCAAAGCAGATGGGAGCAATGCTTCAAAAGCCAAGGAACTCCAAAGATTGCCAGATTCTCCCTTACAGCTCTTAGAAGGAACCAACCTTGACAACACCTTCATTTTGAACTTCTAGCCCCAGAACTGTGAGACGATAAATTTCTATTGTTTAAACCACCCAGTCTGTGGTATTTTGTTATGGCAGCTCTAGCAAATTAATACAATAGGGTAGGAATTAGACCTTGAGATTCTATTCATAGGAACCTGTGCTATGTCTCCGAACACCACCATTCCCCAGACCTTGGCAAATAAAGCTCAAGAACTAATAGCATATTGAATTGTTCCAGATGATGGCTCCATTGAGCAATGTCTTAAATAAAACCTTCCCTGATTATCTCAGCTGCAGCAATAAAGCTAAGCAAAATTGACGAGGATGATCTTTCAGTTCACATACCAAAAAACGCGCCTTCTGATGTGCTAATGAAATCTGGGCTGATTGAACAAGAATTCATCACTGAACATAGTTACTCTCATTTTTCTAGGTCACTAGATCATAGAAAGAGGCTGATTGATTCACACCTGAATTACGCCAATTTGCATAAACTAATGAAATTGCAATTCAACCAAGGTTGTGAGGAGTTATCTAATTCATTATGCTGACAGAAGGGGAGGAAAAAGAGTGTCAATCCCCTGGGTAGCCATCAGTGTTACTCTCCCATGATCTAAAACGTATGGGAGAGAATTTTAAAGGTATGGGTCATCTCAGCCACTGGTGAACAAGCTACACTGGTATAAGAAATAAGTATAAGCCAGACATCAGAAATAGGGTTGGTTCCTGAAAGGATCCAGCCAAGAAAACATAAGCCACACCAGACACTTTAATACAGGGAATTTAAAAATTCACTATAAAGGTGTTAGAAGGACTATACAAGCAAACAGAGGAAGGTGAGGCTACCCAGAGATAGGGCTGGAGGGACAAAGTGAGGTGCTGGTGTTTCCAGAGCCTGGAACCCTGGGGTTAATGACAGGAGATGGGAGATCATCGAAGGGAACCAGCAACTGCTGGAGACCCTGTCCACAGCAGGAAGAGGGGAAGGTAATACCCTGGCTTCTATCATCTTCTCAGCCTTGTCTTTTTCCTCCCATTGATGAACAGAGATGGAAGCATCAAGATGGCCAGGAAACACAGTTGGCTGGTGTTAGCTCCTTGAGTGAATGAAGGTGGGGTGGGTGGAGGCAGGGGAGGAATATCAGTTTCCCTTCGCTGCTATAGCCAATTACCCGAAACTTAGTGGCTTAAAACAATGCAGATTCATTCTTGTATATTTCTAGAGGTCAGAAATCCAAAATCAAGCCATCAGCAGAGCTGTGTTTCTTCTGGAGGCTTCTGGGGGAAAATCTATTTCGTTTCCTTTTCCAGCTTCTAGAAGGTTACCTGCGTTTCTTGGCTCGTGGTCCCTTCCTCCATCTTCAGAGTACATCACTCTAACCTTTGGTTTCCTTGTCACATCTACCTTTTTTTTTTTTTTTTTACTTTGATCCTTTTGCCTTCCTCTTGTGATTGTACTGGGGAGATTCTCCTGTATTACATAAATGAGCCCATCTCCAGGTTTTTAACCACATCTGCAAAGTCCCTTTTGCCATGGAAGGTAACATGTTCATAAATGCCAGGGGTTAGGATGTGGACATCTTTGGGAGCCATTATTCTGCCTATTACAAGAGGGAAGGTAACAGACTTGGGGGTAAATGAGCAAGTGACTGGCTCAAAAGGCCTCTTGCCACCTCTTAACAGGCTCTTTCTATAATCTCCAGATGCTTTTTTGCACATCGTACCATAGTATTTCAACTAGCCCAATTCTTAAAGAGTAGTCCTTGGATTGGTTTTTGGAGGCAAAGCAAGTTCACTCATTTACAAGATACCGCACTGAAGGCTTAATGAAATGTTATCCTCGAAAACCTTGTTGGAAACTTTTATTTAATAGAATTATGTTTGAACCAGACAAATGCTAAGGTAGAAGCAGAGGATGGAAAAGAAAGAAATAGGGTTTACTTCAGTCCAGGGGCCTCTGGACATTGGCCAAGCAGACCCCTAAATGAGGAGAACCCTGTATGTGAGCTGAGTTGTCAAGAGAAGGGTTCTGGCATCTTAGTGTACCTCTTGTTCATTTCTTATGTTTTAATTTTGTGTCTTGTGTGGGAAGAAAACTAGCAGGAGCCTTCCTGCCTTTGGTCTTTAAACCTGTCCGTGGGGATGGCTGGAGTAGCGTGCCTCACCCAGCTGCTCCCACCCATGCCAGGTCAGCCGCACGCAGAGATGAGCTGTTCTCAGAGGAGGTGAAGACCCAGTCAGACCATGGATTGACTCCAGGCAATTGGGAAATGTGGAAATATTTTTCAGAGAAAACAAAACCCAAACTCTAGTAACATAAAGCTTATAAGTGGTTGCTTCTCTCCTTCTTCACTCTTCCATCCTCTGAGAGTTTCCTGAGCACTCTCTCTCTTCCACTAATGAAGACGATGCTGTCTCGTGGGTGGCAATGCCTCCGACATGAGGTTTCCCAAGCAAGGAAGGGCCCACAGGGAAAAGGTGGCAGATGCAGCATATTCTCCTATTAATTCTACCTAGAAATTTAGGAAGAATGATAATTGTGAGACAAGCCCAGACCCAGCTAGGCCCAACCCCAGGGGATTTTCTTTTACTCATTGAGAAATAATCTCTTCAGTGTTCATCTTCGTAGTTGTGGTGGTCTCAACTATGCCAGAGAGTATTATTTTGAGTCAGTGCATGCACTGTAAGAAGAGATCCAAATTCTCTGAATAGTGTAGGTCCCCGTGTTTCAGGAACATGGTGAGCACTTGCCCAGCCAGTCTCCCACAGGACTCCCTCTGCAGTCCCTCTGTTTCATATTCAGTGAGGCCTGGTAGAGGGAATGGTGCTGGTCACAGATGCTCTTTCAATCTATCTTGGTCTTTGGAAAGGAAGCTCCAGAAGAGAAAGGGTTGGGATCATGAAAGGGCTTGGCCCTCATGTGATAACTTGCTCTGACTGGTATTTATATTAGTCCACAACCTGGCTGTGGCCGTTTGGCTCTGGTAGCCACTTCTAACTTGGGATTGTGAAGATTCACAAGGAGCTGGCAGCAATGCTTGATAACTGAGGAAGGAGCCCTTTTAAGGTATTCAAACATGATGGTTAGGAATGAGATTTTTAAAAAGCTGATCATGGTCTAGCCCCCTCGTATCTTAGTAGGACATCAGAACCTTGGTGAGGATAAGGGACATTTGTTTTATTATTGAAGTATAGTTAATTTACAATATTATATTAGTTTCAGGTGTATAATATGGTGATTCAATATTTTTATACGTTACAAAATGATCACCACAGGAACATTTGTTTTTAGAGGGGTGTGTGTGTATGTGAGAGAGAGAGAGAGAGAGAGAGAGAGGGAAGGGAGGGCGGGTGGGAAGGAAGGAACAAGAGAGAGAGAGCATGCAGGAGTTTGTGTGTCTGGCTGGCTGGTAGGGGCAGTAGGATAGGGAAAAGGAAAGTTTGACAGTAAGTAGAGTCTGGAAATAACACTTTTCTGCTGAACCTTTCAAGGGTAAAGTGCCCCTGTAATGTCCTCCTTGTTGGCTGCCGAGTGACATAGGTAGGCAGTCAAGGAGCTAAACGTATGGGTCTGGTTTGATGTTCTCAAGTGGTATGGGACTAAGTTGATACCATTTGGCAATAAAGACATATTTATGGGTAAAATGTACTCTTGGAACTGCTTCTAACTTTTTGATCCTAGGAGGCTTATTGTACTTGCTATACCAGTGGACCCTAATCTTAAATGAAAGGTCATTCAAGACTGTGTAACAGTTAGTGCTTTTTTGTTTTGTTTTGTTTGTTTTTGAGCAGCTTGAAAGTATATTGACTTTAACTGCTTGGAGACACCTGTGTTGTCATGATATCTAGACTGTAGTCTGTAGCACCAGGTTTTCTATGAAGACCCCAGTGTGTGGTATGTGGTGGCACTGGTGGTGCTGGTGTGGGCTGTGTGTGTAGGGGAAGGTTATAAGGAAGTTCGGAGATGAATTATGGTCTCTGTATCCCTTGGTGTCCTGTTTAGTTTATTGAAAAAGGATTTGAGCAAGAAGAGCATTTTCTCCAAAAATAAATCTTTCTGAAACTTTTAGCTCTTGTAGTTCTATACACTGAGCACAGGGTCTGTATTTCCCTGTCCCTGCTTACTTATCTCTTGACATGCAGAATATGCTGTATTATCCTCAGTAGTGAATGGAAACTCAGAGAAAGGCTATTGGCAAGATAACAATAATCAAATAATACAATGTCTTGGTTCAAATAAAAGAGTATGTGTAGAAATACTTAGTGAACTGAAATGAATCTTTATTTTTAGCTTAAGTTTAAATATTTGGTATGTTTAAAAAATGCTCCTTGAAATGAAGTGATTCAAAATTGGGAGATTAAAGTCAGCATATGGACTTAAAAAATGTAATTGTTGTAAATACACATAAGATTTACTGTCTTAGCCATTTTACAGGGTATGGTTCAGTGGTGTGTAGTATATTCGCACTGTTGTGCTATCAATCTCCAGAACATTTTCATCTTGCAAAACTGTAACTCTGTATCCATTAAACAGCTAGTGTGATTTGGGCTGCTAAGGAACATTCATCTGCAAGCATTGGCTGGAAAACCTGCTTTCAATTCTTTTGGATATATACTTAGGAGTGGATATTCTGGGTCATATGGTAACTCTTATGTTTAACTTTTTGGGGAACTGCCAAACTGCTTTTTCCAAAGCCTGAATAATTTTACAATCCCATCAGCAATGTACAAGAGTTCCAGTTTCTCCAACACTGGTTACTTTCTATTTTTGAAAATTATAGTCATCCTGGTAGGTGTGAAGTAGTATCTCATTGTGGTTTTGATTTGCATTTCCTAAATGACTAATGATATTGAGCATCTTTCCATGTGCTTATTGTCCATTTGTATATATATCTTTGAAGAGATGTTTATTCAAATCCTTTGTCCATTTAAAAATTGGGTTGTTTTGTCTTTTTGTTGTTGAGTTGTAAGAGTTCTTTATATATTCTGGACATGATTTGCAGATATTTTCTTCATTCTGAAGGTTGTCTTTTTCACTTTCTTGATAGTATTCTTTGCACAAAAGTTTTTAATTTTGATGGAGTCATTTATTTATCTATTTTTTATTCTTTTTTGCCTGTGCTTTTGTATCATATCTAAGAATTCATTGTTAAATCTGAGGTCATAAAGATTTACTCCTGTTTTATTCTAGGAGTTTTATGCTTTTAGCTCTTATATCTAGGATATTGATCCATTTTGAGTTAACTTATGTGTATGATGAGAGGTAAGGGGCAATTTCATTCTTTTGCACATGGGTTCCCAGTTTTGCCAGCACTATTGTTGAAGAGATTGTTCTTTTCACATTGAATGGTCTTGGTGCGCTTGTTGAAAATCAATTGGCCATAGATGTACAGGTTTATTTCTGTATTCTCAAATCTATTTCGTTAGTCTACTATCCTTTTGCTAGTACCACACTCGTTTGATCACTGTAGCTTTTCAGTAAGTTTTTAAAAAAATTTTTATTGGAATATAGTTGCTTTACAATGTTGTGTTAGTTTCTGCTGTACAGAGAAGTGAATCAGCTATATGCAGTAAGTTTTGAAATTGGTAAGTGTGAGTCCCACAGCTTTATTTTTCTTTTTAAATGTTATTTTGGCTATTCTGGGCCTCTTGCAATTCCATATGAATTTGTTAACTGGATTTTCCATTTCTGCAGAAAAGACTGTTGGAATGTTGATAGGGATTGCATTCAGTCCATACATCACTTTGGGTAGTGTTGCCATCTTAAAAAATATTAAGTCTTCCAATGTTTAAACATGGGATGCTTTTCCACATATTGTACTTAGATTTTCTTTAATTTCTTTCAGCAATGTTTTGTAGTTTTCAGTGTATAAGCCTTTCACCTCCTTTACACTGACAATATTTTATTTGGAAATTTACTAGTAGAAGATTTTTCATTACTGCAGTGTATGTGTTTTAAGCTAAAGGTAAGAGAGAAGTGATAAAAAATAAATTTGAAATCTTGGTTTATGTGAAATGTTAGATAAATGGCAACTTCTTAATAAAGAATGGATCTTAAAGGACGTATTAACAAAGAAGAGGAAATTGACATTTTAGATATGATTTTTATACTTATGGGTTAATTATGGGTAAATCTCTTAACTTTTGGATATCTAAAATTTCCACCTTTGGGATCCTATTCATTCCATCTCATTAATAAGCTGGAGAAGATGGTAGGTTGAAAACACATACCAACCTCTCCTCCCTCTCCAAAGTTTTGAAATGGCAGACATTGTTTTGAAAAATATAATGAATTCACAACTATGGTAGAAAACAAAAAATGTGATAAAAGTTAGCCATAAATTTAATATTTATATTAGGGTTAATGTAGTAAAAGAGCAGTGAAAATAAAATGCAAAAACATATGTGGGGGAAGAAAGTACTGCAGATAAAAGAGTATTTCTGGAATTCCCTTATGCTCGAAGTTCCAAAAAATCAAAGCACAGAGGTGAACCTGGGATAGTCATAGGGAAAATAATTAAAGAACTACACTTGGAAATTCTTTGTCTCCCTCCTCTCTCAGTTTAAACTGAGCAGGAGCCAGAAGTAGAATTTTCTCCTAAGATACAACTCAGAGACTTGTCTAAAAAACAAAATAACCTGATTAAGGAGCACTCCCCAAATGAGTGTTGAAGCCAGATAGAGAAGAGAAGCAGACTGAAGCAATATAAAATCTCTACAAGTATAGAAGAAAGTGGAGGGGGGTGAAGGAATGGAGCAGTTGACTTCAGTGATTGCTTCTAGAATAAACTCTAACTCATTGAGTTGGGAATTCCAGGATAATCACTGCTTGGGTGGTGGAGCTTGACAGAGAGAGCTGGATAGTATGCTACAGACCATCTCTAAGAGGACTGAGGAATTGCTATACTTAAAACAATCTACCCACATACTCCACCCAAATTCACATATCACCTCACCTCCCCATGCAACCATGAAGGGCTAGCTGTTGTAAATAAAATGTTTACTTATTGACATGAAAACAGGAATTTGCATACACAGATGCAGATACTTAACCAGGAATCACTAAACACTTGAGGAAGACCACTACTGTAAAGGGAAGGCACCAAATTTAATAAATAAAAGAATTAACGCAAGAGGAATTAGAGTTCAAAGGAAAAACAGCAGAAGGATTTCAGATAAGCTAAATTAAAATTCTCAGAAGAATTCTAGACAATTTTACTATCATGGACCAAGAATGGAATGATATGAAAAAACCAATTAAAATTGTTAGCATTTAAAACTGAGAGGCAATTACAGAGATCAAATACCAGATGGGACGTATGTTGGGATGGTCACAGCTGAACGTGCAATTCCTGAGCTGGAAGACATACCTGAGGAATGTCCCCAGAACTCAGTTTTAATACACAAAGAGAAAAAATGTGAAAGAAAGGTTAAGATATGAAAGACAGAATTATTTGGAACTTCGAGTTTTTTATGCAACAAAAACACATGTGTTTAGAGCAAATAAGACATTTATTAAACAGGAGCCTTCAGAGAATGTACTCCATTAAAACAAAAACATGTGCCTAAGAAGGAGGAAGATTTAGAAAAAAAGAAATATCTTCTTTAAATATTTCCTTCTCTGTTTTGCTTATTCTTTCTGAAACTTGGCGGTTTCACAAGAGGCTGTTTCTTCCTCAAAAGCCCCGTCACACCACAAAGCTTGGAGTTGGGGTAAATTTTCTTCTTGTCTCTGGTTGCTCTTCTCAAAAATATCCCCTTTCCTAAAAATCCTAGTTATGTTGAAGTGCTTGAACTTCAAAGTGTACCCCACACTACATTTCCTTGTTGCAGAAATTCCCTCGGTACTGTGACTCTTCCTCGTTCATTGAAGACTTACTTTCTTTTTCTCCACACTTAAGTTGTAACTCCTAGAAATTTCATCATCCAGTAAGTTCCTTAGTTTCTCATTTCCGGTGGTCATTTTTTTCCACTCCCATGGTCATCCTTTAGACTTCGTCATAAATTGCAACTGTATCAACTTTGAAATCTCATTGTCAAGCTGTCTTCTGTCTCTTCAGCTCAATATTTGACCCCTTCAGTCTTTTGGGGTCTTCAGTCTGCCAATTTTCCTGTGTTACAACCTGCTTGCCATTGCCATCCGTCTCTACTTCTTGCCCAACTTCCATGGTTCCTCACCATGATCATCCACTTTTAAACATCCCCAAGCCCCTTTCCAACTCTTGCTTTTTACCTGAACAAAAATCCTCAACCCTCAGTTAAATCCAAATTTACAACTTCTCTACATCTAAGCAGCTGAACGTAGCTCTAGTAAAACACAATCTTTCTAAGTGGTCTCATTTTATATTGTTGACTGGAAATTTCCTGCATGCTGTCATTATTTCTCAGTATTTCTAATATGGATCCCTCATAATTTTGCCTTTCCATTTTCCTGATCAGTATTTCATGACCTCTTCTCCTTCTTTAAACCAACCCTCCAATCTTCCCCACTCATCTATACTTAGCTGATGTGTTTGACTCTTATTTTGTTGAAAATAAAAAAGGAAATATAAATAACCTCGAATATTTCCATCTACTAATCTGTCTGTATCTGTGTCCATGTTCTCTGTCTTGCCTCTTGTTATAATGGACAAATCATCGTATTCTCAACTAAGGTGAGTCTCTTTGCTTCCCACCAGACTCCATCCCCTTTTACCTGCTCCATGACTTCTCCCTGAAGTTTTCCCCACTCACTTTGTATGATCACATTTCTTCTCCACCAGATCATTGCCCAAAGCCTACTAAGGTGTGATATTGTTGGTCTTGAAAGAATCCTCCCTTAACACTATATACCCCTTTAGTTACCCTCTATATCAGCACCAAACTTATAACTCTCCTTCCCTTTAGAAAAAACATTCTTGGAAAAAGTATCTATACTCACTGTTTCCACTTCATTATCTCTTATTATAACCCACTTTATGGTCAAGTTTTGAACCACATATCCCACAAAATTCACTCTTAGTTGGTCAGTAATAATAAACAACTTGTCAAATCCAGTGGTCAATTCTTTGATCTCACATGGATTCCTCAGCAGCATTGTACAAGGGAAACCCCTCCTTTCTTCTTTATATCTTATCTTTTCTTCGTTTCCAGAGCACTACACTCCTAATTTTCTTCTACTCACTGACTGGCTTTCACTTTCTTCTTTGCCAATTATTTTCTCTCTTCCTTATCGATATATTTCAGAATGGTCTTTCCCACATTCATTGTATTTCACTTAATATTACTTTTGAAAAAAGGAACTCGTTTTAGAGTAGAAGGCATATATAATCTAAAAATAAATTATGTAAAATATTAGGAAGAGGGAAAAGGAAAATTGATCAAAAGGTACACAAATATATAAATTTCAAAACAAGAAAGAAAATATGCATAGTTACTGCAGTCCTTGTTTCATCTGGTCACAAGGCTATGGTTGAAATTTGTACCTATCTTCATTCATGCTATCTTTGTCCTCATCCAGAATCTCAGTTATTCAGGATTTTTATTTTTACTTGATGAGGTAACTAGACTGTCTCCTGAGAAGTCTGAGCTCTCTCTCCAACCATGTTGGATTTATTTAGAGTCTGAGTCGTTACAGGTCCTATTCATACTGGGTTACTTTAAAACTTTATCATGGGGCATAGATAGAGTAGAAGGTGCTCCAAAGAATTCCCTGGGTTCCACATATCATCTTTTTGCCTCTTTGTTCTGTAGCAACCCTCATTTCCTCTGATAATACAGAACAGTCATTCCAGGTGGGAGAGTAATCCCCTTCTTTGATGGTTGGTTCAGTGGCATAAGAGGCCTTAAGTGACCAGGAGGCCAGTTGCAACTTCTCATTCAGTGGAACACTTGTCATGTCTCCTGGTGGGACTGCTTCTCCCTTGGGAACTAACACCTCTGTCTAGCAACTCCAAACACATAAAGAATGAACATATCATGAATCGATAATAAGTTATATTAATGAATAAGCCACTCCTATGTCTATCCTTGCCTCCTGGACTTATTCTGACTAGAGTGGAAACAACATTTATTGCATATTCTCTAGGACCATAGACTACAATTTGTAGGACAGCACAAGCCTGGCAAGGTGCTGTTTCCAGATGGTGCTGTAATTGAATTTTAAATAGGCTAGTCCCTCATTCCAAAGCAGCAGCTTCTTCTGGGTGATGGGGTACATAGTAAGACCAGTGGATCCTGCAGGTATGAGCCTGCTTCCTCCCTTGCACATTCCGTTTCTCACATGAGTCATCATATTGGCTGACCTAACTGTATCCAGAACCTACTGGCAAGAATGTCTAGACTTCCAACGTCTGTAATACAGTGGAGAGCATAGAAGGGAGTGGGAATGGATGCTGGACACCACTAGACAACATTAGTGTATACAGCTTGCTCTGTTACATGATGTGGGTCTTTGTGCAGACGTACCTTTGCTAGAAAGACCTTCCCTGGCCACATTATATGAAATACCACCCTTCTTTTTTTCCTGTTTCCTCACTTTATTTTATAATGCAAATGTAACTACGTAAAACACTGATATTTAGTTATATGCTAACTTGTTTATTGCCCATTTCTCCCACTATTTATGTAAGCGACATGAGGGAAGAATATGTGGTCCTAAAACAATTCTGGAAATATAGAAAATACTCAGATATTTGTTAAGTGAATGGAAGAAGCAATATGAGCAAAGGAACCATTAATGCTGCTAGTTAAGCAAAATTAATGTATCATAATAAATCTGGAATTTAATTATGATGATTTTAACTTAATAGACAAAGCAAGGTACAGAAGAAATTTTAAAATGTGCTGAGATTCTTGTCTTTTTCTTTTTTCTTCTTTGTATCTGTATATGGGCATGTGTATGGGGATGAGATATAGATACTCATTAACACTGGAGGTTGACAGGGAAAAGTGTTTAAATATGTATGTAAAATTTCATACTAAGAAGCTTCTAGTTAAAGTTGGTGAATCAAACATATTTGTTAGCCTCCAGTCCCTTTCAAAAACCCATTATAATTATAGGAAAAATATTTTTTAAGGCTATAATCCCACAAGAAAAAAATAGACCTGGAGAGGAGACAACAGCAACATTTTGGAAGCTGGAAAGCAGAAGGGTGAAGGGTTGCTGATCCAGCGAAACAGAGAGAGCTGACTTTTAAACTGGCAGTGGGAAAGCAAAGAAACTTGATACACACTGTGGTTCCCCAGTCTTAGGAACTGGCAGTGCCAAGTGCCTCTGGAAGTGGGAGGCAGAGGCAGTGCTTGGTCGAGGATGGTGGGTTGAAACCTTGTTTATTAGTAGTAGGCTCCTAGATCCTAACTCATCCCATGCACTTGCAGCCTGCCTCCATCCCCTCCTGACAGTGGCTGTAAGTTTACTGTATGAAGTGTATAAACAGAAGGTCTGGACCAGGGTGCAATAGGTAGAATTGAGGGTGGGGTATTGAAAATAAGGTGTTAAGTGAGAGTTTACTTTCTGACTGTTAAGACCACCAACCTTCTTCCCCCATGTTTTATTGTTTGCCAGATTTATGCCTTTCTAGCATGGCACATAACCAGTCCAAGAAAAGATGTAAAAAAGACCGACACTGGGGCTTCCTCAACGTGGTGGCAAGGGCAGACATCCCTCACAGTAATGCTCCAGGCACAGCATATCCCCAGCTTTATAGCACCTCACTCTAAAAATGTGAGTGGATGGAGAGAATCACTAGACATTTAAGGGGAGACTCTGACATGAAAACCAGAGACCAGGAAAAAAATAGAAAAAGAAACTTGGGAAAACAGAGTGCAGGAAGATGAAACTTAATAAATAAATAAAAAGAGTAAACTTACTCTCATTAATATCCTTGGAGAAATAAGGTATGCCATTTATGATATAAAAAGCAGGAAGCTATAAAAACAAAACATTTAAAGGACAAAAGTAAGAGTGTTTGGAAATTAAAAACAGGAAAACAAATTTAAAACTCAGTAGAAGATTTGCAAGATAAAGTTGGGAAAATCTCCCAGAAACTATATAGCAAAAAGACCAAAAGATAGACCAGAGAGAAAAGAAAATTTAAAGGACCAATTCAAGATTTCCAGATGTTTCAGAAAGTGAGAATGGAGAAAACAAAGGGAAGGACATTTAAAAAGTAATCCAAGAAACATTTCCAAAGCTGAAGGAGTGTTTCTAGAGTGAAAGGGTATATAAAATGCTCAACACAATGGATGAGAAATCTCAAGAGATGTGTGGACAAAGAGAAGTGGAAAAAGAGAGGGGAACAGGGATAGAAGGAAAAGGGATGGAGGGGGGGGAGGGGCAGAAGTGTGGGGGGAGAGGGAGGGAGACAGGAGGGGGAGAAGACGAGAAGGAGAAGAGATAGAAGAGAGAGGGAAAAGTTTTATGCTTTTATAAGTTCTCATATTTTTATAATTATGAAGAGATAAAAGGTTCAGAGATTTTATCGCATAAAACTTCAAAATTTGTGTCCACAAGGAAACCAATTAATGAATGGCAAACATGAGACCAGGAGGGAATACTTGTAATCTATGACAGAAATGATGGCTTAATCTATATTACATAGAGAATATCTACAAGTCAATAAGATAAAGACACTTCAATAAGAAAACAGGAAACAGCAGAGAGTGGCAAGTTGGAGAAGAAACACAAATGCTCAATTAACAAATAAAAAATGCTCAATTTTACCAGTAATCATAGAAATTCAAATTAATATATTCTAATACCATTTTTGCCTGTCTGATTGGGAAAACATTTTCATGATTTGTAGTATCCATTGTTGAAAGACGGGTTGGGGAGAAGTAGGGGACACTCTCATACACTAGGTAGGAATCCAAATGGCTGCCACTTAAAAAAAAAAGACATTTGGTAGTATTTATTAAAATGATAAATATATAAACCCTTTGACCAATCAGATCTATCCTTTAGCATCTGTCCTACGGAATACTGCCAGAGGGGCACAGAAATACATTTATAACTGTGTTCAATATAGCATTGTTCATAATGGTGAAACAATGAAGGAATGAATCTAAGTGTCCACCAGCAGGAGATTAATTAAAAACAATTGTAAGAAAAACAAAAAAGAAAAAACAATTGTAAGTTCATACAGTGAAAGAGTACCTCCTTATGAAAAAGAATGAGTCTGATCTCTATACACCAAATCTCAGTTTAAGGAAAATTCAGGCAGTGCTAATAGATATTGAGGATCCACAGTGTTTTGCTGATGAGCGCAGTTGCTATGGAAATTTCAAGTAAACCCAAACTCCTTTGGGAACGAGTGAAACAGGCTTTCTTGAAGAAGTGAGTAGGTGGGAAGTAAGTGTCGTGCTAGAAAAGACTAGGAAAGCGGGCAGGATGGTGTGCAAAGGAGCAGAAAAAAGGAAAACAGATCATTTACCGAGGATGGAAAAGAGACCTGCTCACCTACGGTGGAAGGTCTCGGTAAAGACATGTCTGCCAGTCAGGGGACATCCACTTGAAGAATGTTGCTGCCTTGCTGTTCTCTTTCCCTGAAGAAAACCTAGAGATCCAAGTAGAAGACACTTTGATGAATAGATGATTCATATGAAAGAAGAAAGTTCTTGGTTTTAAGTGTCGTCAAACCAGGGAAGAAATTATGTGCAAGAGTTCTGTAATTTCTGCCCCACCCCAAACATAATTTAAAAATAGGAGAGTCAGTTGCCTCTCTCTTACAGAGTTTAGATCAGGTTTTGGAAACCTTTAAATATAGTTGGCCAAAGTTCTGCCCTCTTACCTGCTGGCACTAAGAGGGCAGTGAATCACATCCTGCCTCCGGACTCCCACTTATAGGTGTGGATAGGAGAAGAGGAAGGGAAATTTTATGGTAGAATGGGCCAAGTTATATCACTTGCCCATCGTTATCCTTGAGTGTCACACAGAGGACAGTGATGGCCTGTCTTCCGTGCTGGGATCTTGTTTGCCCCTCTGGATTCTGCTCTCCCCTTTGAATCCTGCTTTCTGCTCTGGGAGACTGACTTATGCAGATTATTTCAAGAACTCCCTTGACTTTGGACTTCCGTTTGGGTTCAGCCAACAGCGGCATCTGTAGGAGTTCTGCAGAAGGGCTGAGAGGGAGTTCAAGCTGTGATTGAACTCCGCTTCTGCTAGGCTGCCCCAGGCTGGCTGTTTCCCTCCAGTTAAAGGTCTCTGCTCCTCACAGGTGGCCTGTCTCTATGCAAGAGCCCTCTCTTCTGGGTTGTTTCACTGCTCAGTAATTTTCGTGATCCTTTCTAAGTCTCTTTTCATGCTCTTTACTGTATGTATGACCCCGAACAAGTCTCTAAACCTTTTGAACCTCAATTTTCTTATTTATAAAGTAGTTTAAGAAAAGGTTACATGTGTCATAGGGTTCTTGTGACAGATGAGAACAAGTACTGTTCACAGTACTGGTGGAGCTGGTGTGTCTCATGTAGCTCATGACCTATAAACTTCAGCTTTTCTAGTCCTCATGCTTCCCTCTTGTCAGCACAACAGCCCTACATTCCCTCCCTGATCATCACTCCAACAGTTTCAGTAGTGGACTCTGTCTCTTGTTAGTTTGTAATACCAGCTACTTCTCATATTTACAATTACATTTTGGTATTTGGGTAGGTTTTTCCCAGGAAGCATCTTCTAATGCCATGACTCTAAACAGTACAAACAATGTAGATACCCCAGCTGAAAACCTGAAGGACATTATCAGATTTGGGGATGGCACTGGTGAGCAATATAACTGTGGTACAGGTCAGGAAGGGCTGGGCGGAAGAGAGAAAACACTTGCCCGCTATGCGATGTCTAAATGCCACGTTTGGAGAAATAATAGTAGTATTTCATTGACACATTTTAATATCCCAGAAGGGAAGCCTGCATTTCTGTGGGGCAGAGACTGCCTCCCCAAATCCATTCGCTGCTTCCGGCCAAGCTGGTGTTAAAAGATAAACTGAGACATATTAAACATTTCAAGAATTTATTTGAGCAAAAATTGACTTGCATCGGGTAGCATACAGTCTAGCAGATAGAAAGGAGCTCCCAGGAATTGTACAAAGTGAAACACTTTTATAGTCAGAGGGGAGCAGGAGAAGGAAGTTATAGAAGGCAAAAAGCGGGTTGGTTATTGCAAGGTGACTTTCCTTCAGGGGGTGGCAGGGGTCTATCAGGCAGAGTACCTAGGTAGTGCTGATCAGATGATTCCTGACTGACTGGTTTAAGATTCCATTTCTGGGAGACCAGAAACTGTAATTAAGTCTCTGTTTGGTGATGTGGGGCTTAGCATAAGGAACTCCATTTTGGGCTGTTGTCTTGCTTTTAACACTGGCACTTCGCTGCTTGGTAAAAGTCAACCTTTTCTGCTTCCTTGTCCCTAAGGTGTGGCCATGGACTAAGTCTGGACAATGAAATGTGATATGGAAATATGCTGTGTTGTCCCAAGTATTCTTTACGGGAGGGGGCAAGTTCCTTCTTTATTCCTTCCTTTTCCCTGCTGTTCGGAATGCAGACACAGTGGCTGGAGCTCAAGGAACCATCTTAAAACCATGAGTTGGCAAGTTGAGGATGGAGAACGGCCACAAGAGTGAAAGCCTGGGCCCCTAACTATGGGTTCACCAGATTAACCCTCAGTTGCCTGCCTCAGGCTCGTATTATGTGTTTACACCACTGTTGTTATTAACTTCTTAAAAGATAATGCAGCCCAACCTAGTTTTAACTGTGCATCTCATCTCTGAGTTTGGGATATTGGAGACAAGAGCCTAAGGATGTTTCATTTTTCTTGGATTACAGTGAAGCACTTGGAGAGGTAGAATTCGTATGCATTTCCGGATTTTAGGACTTTTCTTGCCAGTGATCCATGCTACTGCCATAATGTTCCTTCTTTCTCTCTCCTTCCCTCTCTCTTTCTCTTTTTCTTTTCTTCTTTTTTAAATACTGCGGTTCAGGGTTAAGTATTCCAAATCTGGTCTTTATTGGGGTTTGGATTATAGTATTATTTGGAGGACTCTTTAATGTGTTTCCAAAGCCACTGCCTAATTGTAGAAATTTAGTGTTGAAAAACAAGAGAACCCTGCTGTAAGCAAGAGCCCAATAAATTATTCAGAGTTTTTAAAGGCTGCTTTATCATCAGCTGTTTATAGTTTCATGGCTCAAAGCACAGAGAAAGAACATGCAAGTGCCCTTCAAGCTGTCCTCTTGATGATGGTGAAATGTCACTGCAAGCCCTGATTCTCTGCCCTCACTGTTTGCTCTGTCCCTGGGATTTAATGGAGGTGGCAGTTTAATTATTACCATAAGCCCACCCAGGTAGTTAAATACGGGTCAATAATAACTCAGTGAAGGAAGGAGCTACAGCAGCACAGAATGGGTACAAGAACAATTAGTCCTTTTTAGGCCAGAGAAGAACCAATATTGTAACATAAATTCCTCAGCTATAACATTACCACTTTCCCTAAGTGGTCATAAAATAAACCAGAATCTAAGGAAAACTGTGAGACGTGTGTAATGCTGCCACACAAAAGACCTACAGATGAATGTGGATCAAACTAATTTTCAGTGCACAACCACATGGTTGAATACCAAAAGAAGCCAAAAAATACCCAAAAAACCAAATCAAACCCAAACTGCCAAACCCCCTACCTAAACAATAGCGTCATAGATGAGATATGAAACTGCTGAGTTTTTTGTTTTGTTTTCCTTTTGGCAAGCTCAGGGGAAGTGCCTGTGTGCTGTGGCTTGAAAAGCAATTATTTATAAATTATGAAAGCATTGCCTCTGTTCATGGATCCATATAATCTCTGCATCTTGACAATTAGGAGGCAGAAAATATTACAGATAAGCCCTCCCTTGTGAGCTGGAAGGAGAATGGCTGGTGAGATGTTTCCAAATTGGTTATTTTTGGTGTGTTGGGGGTGGAAAGGGAAGAAAGAGTGTTGAGGAAGTTGGGAAGCCTGAAGTACCCAAGTAATGTTTGATTTGTGAGCAGAGGGTCTGCACTACTACCGTATCAGTCTATTGAGGTCACTATTTTCTCTCCTCAATTTGATGGTCCATGTTCTTCAGTTTGTTCTACACCAGCATTTCATTTTTACCTGTGCTTCCTTGAAATCACCTGTGATGTGCCTCAACCAGGAGGTTGTAGGGTACAGTGGCTGAACGATGGATGCAGGACATAGGCTCTGAGAGTTAGAAACTTGGTCCCCCACTTCCTAGCAAGTGATCTTGGGCAATGGACCTCCTTTCCTATCTGTGAAATGAAGACATGATTATTAAGATTAAATGAGTTATTACTTGTAAAGTGCTTAGAGCAGCATCTGGTATACAGTAGGTGCCATATAAATGTTAAAGATTTTAAAAAATAATTTTTATAAACATCAGAGTTATAAATTAACTACTCAGAATGGATAAATGAATGAGACATTACCATCTCTGCAATTGAGGCAGAATATGTGTGTGTGTGTGTGTAATCATGGTGGGGATTTGGTAGAGTTGGGACTCATGAGGCAAGAAAATGCCTGAGAATCTCTGGTTTTACACTCTTATCAGTATTTTGATCATGGCATCTCCAGCAGTGAAGGCCTCACCAAACATCCCCTGGGTTTCAATGTCATGTGTTTGATCAGGAGATACAGAGAGGAGGTGAGGTGTGCAGTGAGCTGTTACACAGTGAATCCATGTGGGCAGACATGGGCCATGCTCTTCTGAGGCAGGGTGGTCAGAGCAAAAGCGTTAAAGACACAAAGAGAGACAGGTTCAAAAGATGTGGCCTCACCGTGAAGGGCTGTACACAAGCCTGGTTGCCAGGCCAGTGCAGCAGGCAGCACCCAGGAGTGGTGGTCGCTGGGCTGCTGGCAGACCCCAGACAGGCCCAACAGATGGGGCGGGGGACAGATGCTGCCAAGCTCTCATGACCAGGGTCAGAGGATGCTCCCCATGAAACAGTCTTCCAGCCATCTTCCAGCAGTGGTTACACTGGGAACAGCATCTGTTTTGAAGGCAGAAAGAGATAGGTTCTCTGCTCTTGTTTCTCTCAACTTCAATTTCATCTGTAAAATAGGGATTTTAATAACAATTTCAACTTCATCGGTTTGTTGTAAGGATAAAAAAGTGAGTGTAAAAGTCCTTTAAAAACGGAAGTATAGTTTACTGATATCAGTTATTTTTATATAGATGATATATACAATTTGCGGTTTGTTTATAATGCGGGATTGACAGTATACAGTAGTGATATACAGTAGTGATGGTCCTAAAAAGTGTGTAATGATTTTTTTCTCATAGATACCAGCTCCTTTAGGAGACAAGACCATGATGTATTAATTTCAGTGATCTTTCACTCCTTTGTTCTACAGTGCTTTTCTCTAATTAGATGTGGAACAGAGTATCTTGTTCCTCAAATAAATCCTGTGGGAAAGAATCATTTTATAAGGGAATGTAGTGCCTCATTAGCCTTTTTTTTTTTAACCTGAAGTCTGCTCAAAGTAAGATGCTGGCATATGCTATTGTGCTGTATTTACACACCTCCACTCTCTCACCCTGCCCCCTTACCCTGCTCTCCTCCCTCCTCCCCCCCAGGACCACAGCTCCCTGGTGGGTGACAGCGCAAGTAGCTGGCTTGCCAAGGTTTGGGGAGATGCCATTTGTGGAGATGTTTAATTTAAAGAATCCCCCACATTTTCTGGGGATAGTCCCTTTTTAAAACAGCGCCATATTTACACTGTTTATTAGAGGACTCCTCTAATCAGTTATCTAATTACTCAGTCTTTTTAATTTTTTAATTATTATTACTTTTTGCAGTACGTGGGCCTCTCACTGTTGTGGCCTCTCCCATTGCGGAGCACAGGCTCCGGAGGCGCAGGCTCAGCGGCCATGGCTCACGGGCCCAGCCGCTCCGCGGCATGTGGGATCTTCCCGGACCGGGGCACGAACCCGTGCCCCCTGCATCGGCAGGCGGACTCTCAACCACTGCGCCACCAGGGAAGCCCCAATTACTCAGTCTTGATAAACTTGAAATGACGTGAGATGAAGTCAATTTCATAGTAAATTAATGGTAAGTTATTTTGAATAACTGTGCACTATCTGATAATTTTTTAAAAACCAATTCCTTTAACAAAATAAAATCAGGGAATGAAATAAGACCCAGGAAGTCTTATTACGTTAAAGAGAAACATCTGAGATGTTTTGCGCTGCTTCTTTGAAAAATATGAAAGTAGAGTGAAACCATCATCTATGAAAGATAAAATCATTGGAAAGGACTTTAAAGGTTTATAATTACTTGGTAAAAAGATTTATGAAATCTAAAAACTAAGGAGAAAGAACAGAGTGAATCAATCAAATATCTTTGACGCATGTGGTAAAGCTTCCTTGGAGTTCCTTATAGACTGGTTTTTAAAGTACAGTATTTGATGAGTTGGGAAGGTTGAGCTAATTTTTTTAAGTTCCTCCAGTAAACTTGATTTCATAGGCAGATTTTTCTCCACATCAGGTATCTATCTTTCTTTATCTTTTAATATATGTAGGGTTTTTTTGCTCTTATGTAAACACAAATTGTAATTTGTATTCCATATTTTACACAAGGAGCTTTCTTCTTTGAAATTCTTTCCCAATAGAGAAACAAATTTAAAAATGATATATATGTGTGTGGGATACATGCAAAATTTAAAAATTTGTTTCCTTACATGTATTTAGGTGAAAAACATGAATTTACTCCTAGGTGCAAGAAATGCTATATTGCTTCTTCTTCCCCCAAGTTAAAATAAATCTGGATCCATGATCACATTTGCCAAAATACTGCCGTATGTAACTTTAGTCATGGTTTTGGAATCTGTATCATTCCCTAGGGCTTACACCAGGGAATGTGGTTGACAGAGAAGTCATGAGGCCCCCTGCAGATCATGGAGCAAGGCCTGGGTTTAGTTTTTTTTTTGTGGTACGCTGGCCTCTCACTGTTGTGGCCTCTCCTGTTGCGGAGCACAGGCTCCGGACATGCAGGCTCAGTGGCCATGGCTCACGGGCCCAGCCACTCCGCGTCATGTGGGATCTTCCTGGACCGGAGCACGAACCCGTGTCCCCTGCATCGGCAGGCAGACTCTCAACCACTGCACCGCCAGGGAAGCCCCTGGGTTTAGTTTTTGGTTGTCGTTTGCTTTGGTCCCTCTGTAATACCCTGAGTGTTGCAGTTGAGTCTCCTTCTCCATCTGTGGTGTACCACTCCACCCACTGGGCTCCCAGATGCTCTCTCAGTGATTCAGGCTAAGACACAGCAGAAACAGGCAGTGCTCAATCTACTCTCCTGGCTAGTGTCAACGGGGCACTCCAGGGAGCCAAGCTTCCACCCCAAGCAGCAAGTGGAAAGCGGTGGGGTAAGGAGACTGGTCTTCAATTAATCAACAATCTAATTCCACATCCTCAGTTCTCTCACTGATTCAGGCTAAGCCGCAAGTGCCCTCTCTGGTACTCCATGGCTTCAGAAGTGAATGACTGGCTGTCTTTGAGTCAAGAATGATGCATGAGTGCCTTACTCTCCAGAGCTTCCCCCCAAGTCGCTGTTCCTCTTTTTCACACATGGGAATTCTAGAGCCCTTCTTTCTTTACTCACCATATTGAGTTCTTTGCTCTTCTGCTACTTCTAACTCTAAAACTTCTGGGAGTCTAGACTTTTTAACACAAAGGCCTATAATTCTATTGTGGGATAAGAGAAGCTAGACTCCAGGGCTTAGAGGTTTTGTAGCTCTCTGAAGTGGAGGAAGAAAAATGAGTCTGTACCACAGCATTAAGGACAGAACATGGATGGATATCTCCATCCCCACCCTCTATGCACATATGTGAGATGGAGAGTAGGACCATCCAAAGGAAACCACAATGGCCTAGGATCCTTTCATGGACCCCTGGCCTTTAGTGGGCACTCTACGATGTTATTTGGCAATATTCCATCTCATTTCATAGAGATGTGGCTCTATGGTCTTACTATGTGAGCCCTGGACAGAGAAAATTGTGGCAGTGGAGTAAAGTATGGAGTTCTAACTCTCTTTGGGTTGTAAAACCAATCTCATTGCTCTGTAGTTGTACTGTGGTTAGTGTTGCAACCCAATAAAACTTACAACCAAGGTGATCTGACACATTCACGGAAGATCAGCTCCTCTAATGAAGGTATAATATATTTAAAAGGATATTTCCATAGCTAAAACAAATTTTCACTTTTAATTTTATTTTCTTTTAATGCTGTTTGTTTTCTAAATAGGCATCGATGGTGATTTTTCCCTTTCATCAGAGATTCAAAGGTAAAGGCCTCAGGACTGGTTTCCCTATGTTCTTCCCACTTATGCCATTCCGTCTGTAATTCTCTTTCATAAACATGCTTTTCTCTCTCCCCTGCAAGCAGAAGTTTCTTAAACAGTGTCTCCTAGTCCCAGGTGGGGGCAGTTCTTAAGCCAAGGTGGGGACAGCAGAATCATAGCAACATACTAGGTACTGTATTCCTGGGACAGAAGTAGGGGCAGATTCCATGAATGAGCTGGTGGTGGTGGGATGAAGCAGGGACAGAGGGGGTAGCACCAGGTCACTGTTAAAGACATAGGAAAAAGGAGGTATCATAGTGAGACTGAAGAACTTTGGATAATAGGTATTTAGTGGTCTTGGGACAAAGGAACTGGAAAGAATTAGAGAAAAGGAGAGAGAATATGGGAACAGACGTGTTGGAGTCCAGGCAGGAAGGGCTCCAGGTGTCAGGGAGCCAGCAATGCTGAGCCATATTCTGCTAAGCAGGGACCAGCTTCTGTAAGTTTGAATAATGCACTCCCAGCTCCCCGCCCCTCCCCCCCCCGACTCCTCCAAGATGTCCATGTCCTAATCCCTGAAACCTGTGAATATGTTACTGTACATGGTCACACATTTGCAGATGAGATTATCCTGGATTATCCTGGTGGGTCCAGTGAAATCACCAAGGTCCTTATAAAATGGAGGCAGGAGGGGCCAGTATCAGAGAAGGAGATGTGAAGATGAAGGCAGTGGTCAGGTTAATGCAGCCATGAGTCAAGAAATGTGCACAGCCTCTAGAAGATGGAAAAGGCAAGAAATGGATTCTCCCATAGAGCCTCCAGAAGGAACACAGTTCTTCTGATGGCCTATTTTGAACTTTTAACTTCTGGGACTAGAAGATAATACATTTATGTTTTAAGCCACTAAGTTTATGGTAATTTGTTATAGAAGCAATAGGAAACGAATACAGCTTCTTAAACTCCTATTGCAGAGGTCAAATATTCTTATTCTATAAATGGAGATTGAAGGCTTGAAGGTGGAAATTCAGATGAGAGGGTGATGGAAGTGCAGATGAACTTCACTCCAAGTACAAATGATGACATATAGTCCCCTCCTCATTTTGCCAGGAAAGAGGAATTTTAAAAGCAGAAATGTTCTAGGCCACTGATACTGAGAAGAGTTTGAAAAGGGAAGGCTGAAGACATCTTTGGTGGGCTTAACCATTTTGTCGCACACTGGCCCTGGTACAATTTATCTCCACGTTTGAGCAAACAGAAGCAGGGCTGGAGGCTTTTGTGTCACAGTCACCAGGACCCTGCTCTTTGGTCTCCTACAAACTTTGCAGAGCAAATCGCCACTTTTGAGGCTGTCTGAACCTACCACTTGTGCCAAGGGGACAGGTTGGTACAGTTACAGACGGCTTCTAGTTGTTTTGGTGCCACCTACCCATCTCTTCTTCCACTCCAGTTTTTTCTAGAACGTTTTTTATCATTCAGTTACAATTATCTGCTTGAGATGCAGATTCCTTGTCTTTAAGTATCAATATTAAGTTTAAATCACTATTTCCCACTGAAGGGAAGTATATTGACTTTTAGGCAGTATTGACTTTGAATTATTTATGTTCATTTATTTCCTTTGCATGAAATAAATTAAAATACTCAGAAACTGTGCATTTTGAATTTAGAACACAAGTATTTTTTTAATGTAATAAGCTCTAATTAGCCCTGGTAATGAACCTAAAGTTTGGTTTCGTTAGCCCCAGCATTTTGCCCTGAGCTTTCCTGACAGTAATTTGACAAGATGTAAAATGAACTATATTTTAAAATCTCTCCAGAGTTGGGATCTTATAATTTTTCAATTAGGAATAGAACAAATGTCTCCAATTAAGAATAAAATAGAATTAATTATTTTCTTTCCTCTTTTATAGAAAAAATTATGAGGCTTTATTTGGCTTTGAAAGTCTCATAGTAAGTGCTTGTCACATTATGAATAGGGCAAAAGTAAGTGTAATTGTCAAACCTCATTAATGTGTATAAAGTTGGGGAGAAAAACCAGTGTGAATTAGAAAACTGGCTCATAGAATAGTGTAAATAAGTAAACTTGTTTTACTTTGAATATTTAAGGTACATGGAATAAAGCTTATATTTAATGATAGCAATGATGATTATGCTGATGATAATAATAATAAAGTTGTAATGGCTAACACTTATATAGTGTTTATTACATTCCAGGCACTGTTCCGAGCGTTTTACATTTATTAAGTCATCTGATCCTCACAAGGAGTCCCTGAGCTAGGTACTATTATTACCCACATATTATAGATTAGGAGAATGATGCACAGAGAGGTAAGTTGTCTAAGAGGTTAAGTAACTTGCAAAGTGAAGGGTGGTATTTAGTTACCTTACTTTTAATGAATTAATACTTATTTTAAATGAGCTTTGTAAATGCCTCCCTTTGGCTGTTGGTGAAATGAAATAAATAGGCACTTTCAAGACCGAATCTAGCTTGGATATACACATGGTTCTGTAAGCAAACCTTTATCAGGCTGTGAAGCACTGCAAATGCGTGCATATTTCCCAGGGAATAAATGTGGGAAACACCATTTTTTTCCCCAAACCCCCAAATAGAAAATTTGTAATGCTGAAATTTAGAGTGATTGATAGGTTGGCATTTACCTTTCTGCCTCCCATGGATTTCAAGTATAAAGGAATATCTAGAGCATAAACTGTACAAATTATTTTTGGAATACTGGAAGAAGCATCAGTTGCAAAAATTGATATGCAAATTTTAAATTATGCTTTGTTCATGCTAAGTTTGTTCTCTTAGCCCCTCTATTTGGCAACAGAAGCCTTATTCTTAGCCTTCAACTTCAGTCACTGTCACTGCATTCAAGTGTCTTTTCTAGAAGAAACTAAGTACTCAAATTGTCAATATGTCATCACATATTCAAGGTTTGCGATTAGCCTAAATATAATAAAATGGATTTAAAGTGTAGAGTCATAGGTGCCTTGAAACATAAGACAATGTGAAGCATGTCTTTATATACTTCCAGTTATACATGGAAAACCTAGTATATTATGAATATGCCTTCAATTACTTGCAGCTGTTTATTTGAACACTCAGAGAATTTTGGTTGGAATAAGATTTGAAGGAGGTTATTTTATACTGCTGTAGAATTGTGAAACATGATATGAACAAAAGCTGTAACTTCCTGCACTTCTGAGAGCTATTTTGTATTCTTATACATTATTTTTGTAAACTAAAGTATATGCAAGAGTTAGTGTAACTTTGGGTACTTCCGGTGGCCTTGGGCAGTAAAATAGGCTGTCTCATTGGATGGTTGTGAAGACCCTTCTCCTCATGTAAGTGTTTTCTATATAGCAGATATCACCTTTACATTATTGAACTAATTTAATCACCACCCATATGAAGTAGGAACTGATATCATGCCCACCTGATAAGTGAGACAGTTGAAGCCTAGGGAGATTAGGCAGTTGGGTAAGTGATGCATCTGGGCCTGAACGCAGGCAGGTTCTGGGCTCCGGAGCTCAAGCCCTTCGTGGCTATGACCGTGAGGATCAAGTGGAACACACAAGGCTTTGAAAAGCACATAGTAGGTTCTCCGTAGGTGTTACACAGCTTTGAGTAACGTAAAAGATACTAGTGATAGGGCTTCCCTGGTGGCGCAGTGGTTGAGAGTCCGCCTGCCGATGCAGGGGACACGGGTTCGTGCCCCTGGTCCGGGAAGATCCCACATGCCGCGGAGCGGCTGGGCCCGTGAGCCATGGCCGCTGAGCCTGTGCGTCCGGAGCCTGTGCTCCGCAATGGGAGGGGCAACAACAGTGAGAGGCCCGCGTACACCAAAAAAAAAAAAAGATATTAGTGATAGCAGTGAGTGGATTAACAGTGAACATTTTAAATTCTCTTAAAACAGATTTGCGGATTTTCAAGTTTTAATCATTATCTGTGCAGCTCTTACTGCATTTCAATAAGTAAAAGACCCTCTGCCTGTCTAGGGTTCTCGGGAAACAGGTTCTGAGATGGAGAGTTGTATGCAGCAGGCTTGTTGGAGAGTGCTCTCTGGAAAAACACATGAAAAGTAGTGAGGAAGACAGACGATGGGGAGGGAGACAGTGATTCACAAAGTGGTTGCAACTGAGGTCTTACCCAACTTTACTGGGAGCTGAGATGGCCTTTCAGAGTCGTCCCAAGTTCAGGCTGGGGACCAGGCCTTCATATTACCACTTTAGGCAGTCATTGGTCATCGGCTGCCCCCTGGAAGAGGGTGTACCCGTGGATGAGACAGTTCCCTGGAGTGGATGCAGGCTCCATGAGGGATGCAGCTGTGAGCCATCAGCAGCTAATATTGCCAGCAGCTGGGAAATGAGTGCTCTAGCCCTTAAGATGGGATCTGGGTGGGATACCACACCCACTAGAAAAAGCAGAAAAGGTCACAAACAGATAATCGACTAAAAGTGAAAATACAATGGCAAAGAAAGTTATGAAAAA
Organism: Lagenorhynchus albirostris; assembly: GCF_949774975.1. Lineage (NCBI taxonomy): Eukaryota > Metazoa > Chordata > Mammalia > Artiodactyla > Delphinidae > Lagenorhynchus > Lagenorhynchus albirostris. The sequence continues at coordinate 44,503,243 of NC_083097.1, forward strand.
CTTAATGCTCATTAATAAGGAGATATAAATTAAGACAACTGTTTTCTCCTGTCAAATTGGCACAGGTGAGAAAAACACTCAGCTCCTATTCAACGTAGTGAGAGTGCCCCAAGTTAGGCATACTTTCTAATTAAATAATCTATTTTAAAATAATTTCAAACTTATAGAAAAGGTTGTAAGTACAGTACAATTAAACCTCACATCCCTTCACTCAGATTCTCTGAGTGTTAACATTTCACCACATTTGTGCAATCAGTGTGTATGTATCTCTATCTCTGTATCATAAGTTGCCCCTTGTAAACAGAGTTTTCATCTCTTAAGCCAAGGGTTTAACTGTAGAGACTTGGAATTCAGACCTGAGTTTGAGTCCCAGTCACTTATCATTTTATGTGACCTTGCGCAAGACAGCTTTTCTCAGAGCGTCTGTTTCTTTTTTTCAATTGAAGTACAGTTGATTTACAATGTTGTGTTAATTTCTGCTGTACAGCAAAGTGACTCAGTTATACACATATATATACATTCTTTTTTGTTCTTTTCCATTATGGTTTGTCTCAGGATATTGAATATAGTTCTCTGTGCTATATATAGTAGGACTTTGTTGTTTATCCCCTCTATATGTAATAGTTTGCATCTACTAACCACAAACTCCCAGTTTATCCCTCCCCCACACCCCTCCCCCTTGGTAATCACAAGTGTGTTCTCTATGTCTGTGAGTCTGTTTCTGTTTCGTAGATTAGTTCATTTGTGTCATATTTTAGATTCACATATAAGTGATATCATATGGTATTTGTCTCTGTCTGACTTACTTCACTTAGTATGATAATCTCTAAGTCCATCCATGTTGCTGCAAATGGCATTATTTCATTCTTTTTTATGGCTGAGTAGTATTCCTTTGTATTTATGTAGCACATCTTCTTTATCCATTCAGCTGTTGCTGGAAATTTAGGTTGTTTCCATGTCTTGGCTGTTGTGAATAGTGCTGCTATGAACATAGGGGTGCATGTATCTTTTTGAATTACAGTTTTGTCCGGATATATGCCCAAGAGTGGGATTGCTGGATCATATGCTAATTCTATTTTCAGTTTTCTGTGGAACCTCCGTGCTGTTCTCCATAGTGGCTGCACCAACTTACATTCCCACCAACAGTGTAGGAGGGTTCCCTTTTCTCCACACCCTCTCCAGCATTTGCTATTTGCAGACTTTTTAATGATGGCCACTTTAACCAGTGTGAGGTGGTACCTCATTGTAGTTTTGATTTGCATTTCTCTAATAATTAGTGATGTTGAGCATCTTTTCATGTGCTTGTTGGCCATCTGTATGTCTTCTTTGGAGAAATGTCTATTTAGGTCTTCTGCCCATTTTTCAGTTGGGTTGTTTGTTTTTTGGTTGAGTTGTGTGAGCTATTTGGAGCTTCTGTTTCTTTTGTTACAAAATGAAGATAACGTTCTTCTGGTTTCCATTATCATCATCATTATCATTGGCTCCTTGAGGGCAGGGACTGTACCTCACACATTTGAACCCTCAGACTTGAGTGCAGCAACTTGCGATGATGGGTTGCCCAGAAATGTTTCTGGATTGATTTGCTTTTGTACTCAGTACGTTATGAGGCTCAGGGACATGGGGTGGTGGATGGGGGCTCATTCTGAGGGCTAGAGACTTCAGTGGGAGAGGCTGGAAAGAATGAAAACGGGACTCAGATGCTGGAAACTTTGCTAATGACTCTGCTTCAGCCAAAATAGGTGATTCATTGCTTGACCAAATAAAAGGGTATTATTCAAGAAATTCCCCTCTCTCCCTCTTTGAACCCCCTCATGAATGTTTGGCCTGTGTCTATGATCTGCTACACAATATTCTGGAACAGCAACAACAAAAGCTGGTGAAATGGACAAGAGGAGAAACTGTTGACATGCTCAGTTCATAGCAAGGGAACTATTTATAACCATAGAAATGCTCACCCTCAGCCCCCGCCTGTCTCCTTCAGTGGACTGCTCTCCACATTCTGTGGCTTTGGGGACATCAAAAATGTGGTCTTAGCGGGACTTGCACATCATGGTCAAGAGGCTAACCCAGGAGGGTGAGGACAAATGGCAGCAGATGTGAAGTGATGCATATAGGTGGGGAGGGCTTCCGTTCAGAGAATGTGGTGTGAGGTGACGCACGAGCCTACATCAGCTTTGTGTTGCTTGGCTGTATATCTACCCAACGCATTTGCCAGATGTTCCTTTAACAGTGACAGGCAACCGATTTCAAGCAGATTAAGCCCCGAGGAGAGTTATTGGTGTAGTTTACAGAATTCAAGGAAGAGCTACACAAACCAGGGCAACTCCTGGGACCTTTGAGGGCTCAGGCCTGCCAAGGTCTCCCTTTCATCTCTGTTTCTTTCTGAGGCTTGTCCTCATTCTACCAGCTTCTTGTGGGCTGGGGCAGAAGAATGGTCAACCTGGTCACCTTATAGCCAGCACCAAGGAGGACAGAGATTGTTCTCTTCCAAGACGCGTCTGAAAAATCCTTGGGGAAAGCCCCTGGCACAGCTGGGGTTAGGCACCCACCCTTAGTACAAAGCCCTGGGGGAAGCTGTGATTTGCTGAGCCCACCCTGGGCCCAAGGGGACAGGTCTGTTTCCAGATGAAGGTAAGAAGCCAGGAAGCCACCCCAGTTTGGAGAATATTATCTATTTCTGCAGAGAAAATTGAAGGCTCAGCATCACCTCCCTGACACCACTTTGGTTGCTCCTGTAGCATTTTGACCCCATAGCTTAATACACAAACATAGAGGCCTTCTCCTTGACTCTGAGCCCTTCCTACCTCAGAGAGGTGTGCCCTGGGTAACTTTATCCCAGCCTTTAAAACTGGCCCCGCTCCCATCTGCCTGGACAAGTGTGATCAAAGTGAGCCTAGGCCTTTGCGGCCCCTCATGGGAGACGTCTTTGGCCTTCTTATTCCTTTTATTTTGTTTCCTGGATTCCTTCCAGCTGACAGATATTTAATAGATGACTTTTGTGGGTCAGAAATATGTGTTAGGTGTTATGAGAGATGAAAAGAAGAAGAGAGGGTTTATACCCTGGAGATGCTCAGAGTCTAGTTAGAGAGATAGTTAGCAAACAAAAATATCATTACCATAAGTGTGGCAAGAGAAGGAGATGAAAGAAGGAAGCACAAGCATCTCAACGTATGGCAGGTATTGGGAGGGAGCGTTATTTATAAAATGAGGTCATGGAGTTTATTAGTATTATATTGCTGCTATAACACATTACTACACACTTAGTGACTTAAGACAACACATATTTATTCTTTTACAGTCTGGAGGTCAGAAGTCTAAAATCCAGGTACTGGCAGAGCTGCATGCCTTCTGGCAGTTCTAGGGGAGAATCAGATTCCTTCTCTTTTCCAGCTTCTATGAGTTTCCTGCATTCCTCAGCTCAGAGACCCCTTCCAGCAGCAGTTGCATCCCTCTGACCTCTGCTTCCATCAGCACATCCCATCTCTGACTCTCCCACCCCCTCCTTTTACTTATAAGGACCCTTGTGAGTACACTGGGCCTACCCAGATAATTTAGGATAATCTTTATCTCAAATTCCTTAACTTAAAAACATCTGCAGATTACCCCTTTCCATGTAAAGTAACATGTTCACAGGTTCTGAGGATTAGGACATGGGTATTTTGGATGGGGGACATTATTTTTCCTGCCACAGAGGGCTACATTGTCTTGAAGGTGTCTCTCTTTTTTTTTAACTTTAATTTTATTAGAGTATAGTTGATTTACAATGTTGTGTTAGTTTCAGGTACACAGCGAAGTGATTCAGTTATACATCTATTCATTCTTTTTTAGACTCTTTTCCCATATAGGTTATCACAGAATATTGAGTAGAGAGTTCCCCGTGCTATACAGTAGGTCCTTGTTGGTTATCTATCTTAAAAATAGTAGTGTGTGTATGTTCACTCCAAGCTCCTGATTTATTCTTCCCCCCAACACGTTTCCCCTTTGGTAACCATATAAATGAACTTATTTGCAAAACAGAAACAGACTTACAGCTATTGAAAACAGAAACACAAATCTGGAGCACCAATCACTTCCTTGTTCAAAACCATTCGCTGGCTCTGTTCACACTGTCCCTGGAGTTCTTTGCCCACTTACCACGTCCTCCTCTCTTGGGCCCTCATCAGGCTAACTTCTACTCATCCTTTAAGACTCTGGAAGCATGAAGTTCTCTTTTAACTCCAAAATTCCACTGGTTGATTGGAGCCATGTCAGCATGATTTGTTTCCTTTAATTACTAGCCCTGACTGTATACTCTCATTGTGTTTCATTGTGCTCAGTGAAGAGACAATTTTGTGGAGTTCCAGTTCCTTCTGTATATCTTGACCTTTGGGCTGCTACAGAAGGAGTCATGTGGGGGAATTAGAATATCTACTGACAAGGGTTTGAAAACCCAAGCTGTTTTTGTGAGAAGCACAACAGTAACTAAAGGACCTCTTTTGTCCCCTGCTCAGTTACAAAGCAAACCCTGATCTTACAAGCTTACTCTTTCCTCTTACATTATGGCCTGTCTGTATCAAATGAGGCTTGGAAAACTGTCACAAGAGAACACACTTTCATTACTGTAGCCTGAAAAGCTTGGGGACTGTGTGAAGGTAGAGAGATGGAACATAAAGATGGGCTAAGTATATCTGCTGGAAACGGAGCAAGAAGTTGATTAAGGATTATTTGATTCTTCGCCATTTATGCAAAACAACAGAGGCAGAGGAGGTCCAGATAGTACCAAACAAGAGATATTTTGGAAGTCCTTGATATTCAGCTTTGAAATAGAATCTTTGTTTTTATAGTGCTCTTTCACAATGACCTATTGCTTTGGCCACTTAAAATTAGATGGTTTTCCCTGAGCCAAACCAGTTGTGGGGCTGATGTGAGGCTGAAGGAAGTTGGCTCAGGACCGACTAATTGGCTGGAAGTATTACTCCCTCTTTTGTGTTTTTAAGCTTTCTCCCCACTAGCTCCTTCTTCTTCTTCTTTTTTTTTTAAGAGTTAAGACATAAGTGACATAAATTGTATTAATTTCAGGTGTACAACATAATAACTTGATATATGTGTATACTGCAAAATGATCACCACAATTAGTTTAGCTAACATCCATCATCACACATAGTTAAACAAAATTGTTTTCTTGTGACGAGAATTTTTAAGATCTAATCTCTTAGCAACTTCCAAATGTACAGCACAATATTGTTAACTACATTCATCGTACTGTACATTACATCCCCAGAACTTATTTGATATCTGGTAACTGGAAGTTTGTACCTTTTGACTACCTTCACTCATTTTGCCACTCCTTACCGTCCACCTCTAGCAACGACCAATCTGTTTTTTGTATCTATGAGTTCAGTTTTTTTTTTTAGATTCCACATAGAGCTGAGATCATACAATATTTGTCTAACTTATTTCACTTAGCATAATGCCCTCAAGGTTCATTCATGTTACTGCAAATGGCAGGATTTTCTTCTTTTTTATGACTGAAAGATATTCCAGTGTGTGTATATCACATTTTCTTTATGGATTCATCCATTCATGGACACTTAGGCTGCTTACATGTCTTGGCTATTGTGAATAATGCTGTAATGAACATGGGGGAGCAGATACCATTTTGAGTTAGGATTTTGTTTCCTTTGGATAAATACCCAGAAGTGGGATTGCTGGATCATATGGTAGTTCTATGTTTAATGTTTTGAAGAACCTCCATACTGTTTTCTATGGTGGCTGCTCGAATTTACACTCCCACCATCAGTGTACAAGTGTTCTCTTTTCTCCACATCCTCACCAACACTTGTCATTTCTTGTCTTTTTGATGATAACTGTTCTAACAGGCATGAGGCGATATCTCACTGTGGCATTGATTTGCATTTCTTTGATGATTAGCGTTGTTGAGCATCTTTTTGTGTACTTTTTGGCCATTGTATGTCTCCTTTGGATAAATGTCTATTCAGATCCTCTGCCCATTTTTCAATTGGGTGGTTTATTTTTTTCTATTGCATTGTGTGAGTTCTTCATATATTTTGGACACTAACCCTTTATCAGATGGCCCCTTTTTATTTGTATTTAAACAGTTGCTATGGACACTGTGAGTTGCCTACCCAGTAGAATTCCATGCCCTCTTCCTTCCTAACATGACCTGAATTTTGTTCAGGCATCCACCTCACCCTCTTGCAAGACAAGTTGCTCAGAGGATGCTATCTTACCCTTCAGCTCTGGAAAAGGGAACCTGATTGGTCTAAGTGTAGTCCCATCACCCTGGCCAGTGATTGGTTCAAGAATGGGCATGTGACCCAAGTCTGGCCAGTGAGAAATGAGGAGTTTCTCATTGTGTGGAGTGTGGAGAACACTGTTTGCTTTTAAGAAAGACACATGGAAAGCCACTCTCTTTCTCTCTAGGGGTGGGAAAAAAGAAGCATGTGGCTTTAAATACCATCAGTGAAATTATACAGCCATGAGAAAAAGCCCGAACAAAGCAGCATTACAAAGACTGGGATGATATACATGGGAAAAGAGAGGGACAAAAGGAAACTGAATGCTTGCTCATGGTTTTGAACTTTTTTGATCAACAAACTCTGGATCTTACCTTGTCTCTGAATTTTCTGTTACGCAATACATTCCCCTATTGTTTATGCTATTTTAAGTTTTCTTACTTGCAGCTAAAAGCATCCTAACAGGTATACTCTTCAAGTAGTCATTGTGGTAAATAAGTCCACACTAGCTCCAAGCCTTGGCCTCCTAACCCAGGAACCCCAGCTCCTTTTTCAATCTCCAGCTAGTATATGGGAGTTCTAGAGGTTCTTGACTCAATATGGGCAATCCCTCAATGCTGTCCTCGTGATCTCTTAATGGTACTAGTCCTAGAGGGCCTCAGTTATTCCTTAGATACCTTTTTTAAAATTAGGAGAATGCTCCCTCCTCCTGTTATATGCTCAGTTGGTGACAAGAGTGGTCCCAAGCAAGGCTGCTTGAGCTCCAAAATCTTAAAGAGATTAAGAAGCCAACTTTATTTAAAAAGAAAACTTAGACACACAGTTTCCTGTTGACCTTAAGGCTCTGTAGCTACATTCGGCTAGACCAGCACTGCCATTTTAAGTTTTTGACTAGGTCTTAAAAAGGTCAAAAGAATCAGATAAAATTAATTTTAATAATATATTTTTTAACCTAGTATATCCAAAATATTATCATTTCAATATGTATTCACTATAAAAGGTCCTCTCTAATGACCTCATTTTAACTTAATTATCTCTGTAAAGACTATCTCCAAATAAAGTCACATTCTGAGGTACTGGAGGTTAGAATTACAATGTAACCTTTGGGGGAGACACAATTCAACTCATAGCAATTGGGAAAAGCAGAACTTCAATGACCCCTCTAAGAGGGTCTCAGAGTCTCCCAGATGTCCTCAGACCACCCTTGGAGAGATGCTGCTTAAACCCATCTCTTATGTTTCAGCTTAGGAGCCACTTCTCTGCAAAGCCCTTCCTGACCCAAGCCCATGTGAGCTGCTTCTCCTGTGTTCTCTGCAGCCCCTGGGCTTCCTCCCATTTTCATAGCATTTATCATACTATTTTGGAATTCCTTGTTAAGGGGTGTATTAATCAGCTTGGAGTGCCATAACAAAAATACCATAGACTGGTGGCTTAAACAACAGAAATTTACTTTCTTGCAGTTCTGGAGGCTGGAAGTCCAAGATCAAGCTGCCATCAGGGTTAGTTTCTGGTGAGACCCCTCTTCCTGGCTAGTTAGCTGCCTCTTGCTTTGTCCTCACTCGGCCTTTCCACTGTACATGTGTAGGGAAGGAGAGAGGGTGTGGAAGGGAAGGCAGGAGGGGATGTCTCTGGTGTCTCTTCCTCATTTTATAAGGACAGCAGTCCTATTGGATTACAGCCCACTCTTATGGCCTCATTTAACCTTAAGTACTTCTCTAAAGGCTTTATTTCCAAATACTGTCACATTGGGAGTTAGGGCTTCAACATATGAATTTTGGTGTACACAATTCAGTCCATAACAAGAAGTCATTTCCTTTTACTGAACCTAACTATAAAAATCAATGATCTATTGACCAATGGTCAGAGATCACTATGTTTAAGTTTTGTTTTGAGCAATATGGCAAAATAGAATTTAACATGTCTTTTGTGGGTTTTAAATCTCTTATTAAAAGAAATCCCTGAGGGACTTCCCTGGTGGCACAGTGGTTAAGAATCTGCCTGCCAATGCAGGGGACATGGGTTCGAGCCCTGGTCCGGGAAGATCCCACATTGCCGTGGAGCAGCTAAGCCCGTGCGCCATAACTACTGATCCTGTGCTGTAGAGCCGGTGAGCCACAGCTACTGAAGCCCGTGTGCCTAGAGCCCGTGCTCCGCACCAAGAGAAGCTGCCGCAATGAGAAGCCCGTGCACCACAACGAAGAGTAACTCCTGCTCGCTGCAAGTAGAGAAAGCCCGCGCGCAGCAGCGAAGACCCAACACAGCCAAAAAAATAAATAAATAAAAAAAATAAATTCGCTGAACTCTGTTTGAGAGAATTGTTTAATATAATCCTCTTGGTACAGATACTCTCTAAGGCATATGCTTTAGATCAGTGATAGTAAAGGGTAGTTTAAAAAAGTAAGTTATTAAGCCGTTCATTAAAATACGTTAAATCGCCCTGTGGCAGATATATTTGCCAGCGTCCATAAAAAAACGTTTTTATAGTGCCATTAGAAGTTCCTAAAATATAAATTGCTTAGAGAAATACATGAGATTATAGCTCAGAAGGGAATCTAATTGTCTATAAAATGTTTGGGACATCACATTACTAAAAGTGGGATTATTTATATGCTTTTTAATGGTGAGTTAATGAACAATACACAACAATGCAATAGAGGAACCACGATTTATTTATTCTGGACCGAAAGTGGTGGCAGAGATTCTGTCTGTTTGTACACAGATAATGAATTCTAAACATCCTACTCCTGTTCTCTCCCTCCCCACATATGAATGTCGAAAGTGGTTAAATTACTGTGCAGCTTGGTTCACGTAATTCTGCGGCCACCCGCCTGCCCCCTCAGCTCTGTTCACAGGCCTGCCTTCTTTAGAGATAAAACCCCAGTGATCCCCAAGCCAAGAGTGTCCGCATCAGTGAAGATCTATGAAAACACACTTTCATTAGAAACATATTTATTTTGAACTGAACTTCAAGTGATTTAAACTTTATTGGCCCTATTTGGCAAGACGGTCACTGCTGAGGTTACAGCTCCTTTTGCTGCCGCCTTTTGAAGTCAGGGTCAGCTCTTGTGGCTGGTGTGGATGGCAGGGCGTTCTGCATTTGACTTATTCTGACTTTCAGGAGAGGAGCCGTAACACGTGTGATTGTGACTGAATGTGGTAACCTTCTCCATCTTGTCCACTGAATTGACTTGCATTTCTTCTTAGCTGCCATGGCCTACAAACAAAATGGGGGCGCGTTCTGGAAGAGATTTCATCAGATTCCCATTGCCTGAGTCACACTGTTTATCCCCCTCTCTTCTCCTTCTCCAACCCGATTCGTAATACTCTCCCAACAATAACTAATTTTTCTAGAACCACTTATCTGTCCGTCCCCCTGCCTACTTGGAGAATACCTGGATTTATATGAACGTCATGTTGGTGCTTGCTGTTTTAGGTACGTGGATTCGAAGTGAACTTTGGAATCTTTTTCTTGTATTTTTTAATTGGTTGAACTTAAAAAAAGCCATTAGCAAGTATTGTTTTTACAAAAATAATAGTAATTCTATTGTAAGAAAATTTACTGAATTAGTGTATTTTTTCAACAGTTACTAAAAGTTAACCTATTGTATGTGAATCCTTAAAATCATTTAGATAAAGCAGCCTTCCATATTCAGAATTGTTAAGGCTTGTTAACCTATGAGTCTGAGAGATTTAATTAGTGAGAGTATGAAATTAATTAAAGGTAAAAAATAATAGTAATGGTAGTTAAAATATTTACTCGGGATTTCTGTGGGATATTACTGAGTAGATAGTTTTGTTAGTAACAGTACTGGCCCTTGACACACTGTTCCCTCCATGCTAGGTCCGTGTAACCTTCACAACACCCCTAGGGATACATTCCAGCATTCTCTCTGTTGTAAATCTGAGGAGGCAAAGCACAGGGTGGTTAAGTGGCTTGCTCAAGGTTACACAGCAAGGAAGTGCTGGGGTTGAGGTTCAAAGCCTGACATCCAGGCTCCTGAGTCGGTGACCTTAGAAGGGCAAACTACCAAGCATTTGCTGAAGGCACACGTGTGAGAGAGGCAGATTTTATATTCAGTGCCTCATTATCTCAGTTTCGAGGCTTCTTCCAGTGGACTGTGCAGGGCCTTCATCCTGACTCTCTGTTGCCTGGGCAACCCTGCCAGGCCTCTACTGTGTGTGCCTATTCTTCCTTCTCACTTTCCTGTCATCAAAAACTTGTCAGTCTTGTTTCTCAGTCTTCAAAATTCTGACATTTGTATGTTGGTTTTGATTAGCAAAACCAGGCCTGATAACATATTACTGGAGACATGTAATTGCTCCTAGAGAGGGAACGTCTGATAATTTATAATGTTCATGCATCCAACAGGCCTCTAGTAAACAGAATAGTAATAAAACATGGTGAGGATTTCAGGTCATATCAGTAGCTACTATTTATTAGGCACTTACTAGATGTAATGGACTCCTATAGGATTTCTAATCCTTTAACCATAACGTGAGCTTGGCATTGTACGCTCAATCTATAAATAAGGAAATAGGCAGGGCAACCAAATTCTTTGCCCATGGTTACAAAGGCTCAGCTCAGGCTTTCTAACTCCTGGTTCTCTCCTTCTTTCACTCTGACTTATCTTCTCCCTGTTCCCACAGGGCTCTCGAGACAGGGATCTTAATGCGCCAGGTCTGGGGCTCCATCTGAGGTGGTCAGTAACCTCTCAGAAGAACACAGCTTGCCTCCTTTTTATATTCCATTTTTCTCCCTTCCTTCTTCTTTAGGAAACTCTTTACGAGAAGGGTTCACAGTACAATATTCTTCCTCTTTTAACATGCTACACTCACAGTCTCCTCCCCTCCCCACCTCCCCCCTTCCCCCCTACTTCTTCTTCATTTTATATGGAACTAATGTTCCAGAAATGTTGCCTTATCATTGTTTTAATCATTTGCTTGCATTTCTTTGGAACAGTTGCAGTTATTGCTTTGAAACTTCTAGCAGTAGTCTAGATTTTCTTCTTGAAAAATCTTAGTTTTATTTGAACAATGGGTAAAAATGGCATTTTGCCACTGATCTTTAACTTTGCATGAATGATTTGAAGCTTTCATACCTGAATTTAATATCTGTTCAGACGTGTAATCATTTCTGGGTGATGGAGTGACTAGGGGAAACCTGCACTGGGGTGATGAGCAGCCATTTTTAAAGGACAGATAAGTGACATGGAAACTGCCCTTTCCCTCTCTGTGCCCTTTATGGATGCCTAATCCTGAATCTGACATACTCTCCACGGCACAACTAAAAAAGTCCCTGCCGATCATTTTCTAATTGTTGCACCTCTGTGTTGAGTCAGCTGCTTGTGTGTTAAATGTGTGTTGAGCAGAAAGCTGGGGTCTTTTGGGTAATGGAACATCTTGCTCCATTAGTAAGTACTTTAGTGATGTCACATCCCCCCTTTATAACACCCATGCTACGATTTTTAGTGGGAGTAGAAGCAGGCTGGCCTGTCCTTCAGGAATATCGGGAACATCTGACCGTTAATTTTTATATGAAGAGATAAAGGGGGTAGTCCTGGGCAAGGCTGTCCCGAGGCACAGTGAACCAATGTCGCAGAAATCCCCATCTGTGCTCTTAGTCACAGCTCCCTCCCGAGTGCCTCTTGTGTTCCCACTGGACTCAGGATCCTCCAGTTTAAAGTATCCTTTCTGACAAGGCTTTGCTTCCCTTCTCACTGTTTGGCCTCTTGATCTCTTCCTGGCTTTATTCCTTCCCATGCGGCAGTCCCCTGGACGGTGGTCTGGAAGCCTCATTGTCGGATCCAGTGGTGCATTCTATAATTCTAGAGTTGGGAGAAACTTTAGAGATTATTCTAGCCCAGCCACTGAGCCAATGAGAATTAGACCCAGAGATTTAAGGTGAACTGCCAGACTGGACCTTCCCTCCAGGACTGCTTAGTGGAATCAGTTTATGTTGATCCTTCCATATTGGAAATATCTTTGTTTACATTTTAACAGGGACTTTAAGTGCTAAAACTAATGTTTACTAAACTTGGCTAATTATTCAAATCACCCGCACTGTGGTTCTGATTCTCTATGTCTGGGCTGGGAGTCAGAAACTGTACTCTTAATAGGCCCAGGTAAGGTGATGATTAGCGTATGTTGGAAAACTGCATTAAACCCAAAGTCTAACTTAATAACATTGCACATTCCAGCTAACCAGTCAGGCTGATGGACTGTGGAGTTTTAGGTGATCCAGCTTCCCTAGCTCACATTGCTCCCCTTAGAAGGCTAATGTTGACTTGAAAACTGAAGTGCTCTCTTTTATTGAAAACTGGAGGTGCAGGAAAATGGTTTCCCAAACTCTAAGGATCCAATGAGTATTTGTTGATGTAGAAAATATTAGCATAATCAGGGAATGGGTGAAAAATAAATGTTTTTCCAGGTGGTACTAGAATCCCTCATAGAGAAGGGCCTGCCTTTGTTGAGGGCTGTATCTTGTAAGGCATCTCAGAGAGAAGGTAAGAAGGCAACTGTAGAGGTTGCTAAATCATACCTCACTAGAAAAAAGTGGGAATTTGGATTTGGGTAAGAGCAGAGAAGAGAAGAGAGGATAGAAGAGGAAGAGACTGGACAGTCAAGTGAAGTGACCATAACCATGTGCAACAAGCTACCTCTTATTCAGTCTTCAGCTGTTTGTGTTGTTGCAATATTAACACCCTTCTCAGACCTCTAGCAAAGCCACTTACCCATGGGGGTGAACATAAGGACAGGAAGTGAGATGTACATCTGAATTCACGTATGCAGAATCCTGACAGAACATATAGCATTACAAGTAGACTAAATAAAACAATTCAGTGAGAGAAAGAGCTTGGATTGAGGGCTGTCCATGGGTCATAGCGTTGCCAGGCATTCTCTCTATATAGAACATGACCATGTATTTCATGATTTTGTCCTGAAACATGTATCAACTTGCTTAGGATGCCCTAAATGTCCTATATGCAGTCTTTTCCAATAATTGCCGAATTCTGCCATTGAACTGGGTATCCTTTATTTTTATTTGAGAAATCTGGCCACCGTACCATAGGACCATAAGTGCTCTAGTAAATGTGCAGAGATCTTAGCAAGGACATTGGGCTTTCCATAAGTGGTGAATGGGGTTTCAGACAATCTTATCTAAATTATCTAGGGCAGAATGATTTTAGTAGACACTGAAGTTATAATTACAACTGGCCAGTCAAATCCAGTGGCTCACATTAGAGTCATTTGGGAGCTTATAAAAAATCATGCCCAGGGCTTCCCTGGTGATGAAGTGGTTAAGAATCTGCCTGCCAGTGCAGGGGACATGAGTTCCAGACCTGGTCAGGGAAGATCCTGCATGCCGCAGAGCAACAAAGCCCATGCGCCACAACTACTGAGCCTGCGCTCTAGAGCCCGCGAGCCACAACTTCTGAAGCCCGTACACCTGGAGTCCGTGCTCCGCAACAAGAGAAGCCACCACAATGAGAAGCCCATGCACTGCAACGAAGAGTAGCCTTCACTTGCCACAACTAGAGAAAGCCTGCGTGCAGCAACGAAGACCAATGCAGCCAAAAATAAATGAAATCAATTTATATTAAAAAAAATCATGCCCAGGCCCCATCCCTAGGATTCAGGTCCATATGGTCTCATGTGGAGTCAGGATCCAGTATTGTTAAAACTTACTAGGGGATTCTAAAGTGAAGCCAGGATTGAGAATCACTGGTCTGGAGAGAGCCTATCCTTTGGGAAGTCTTAGGCATATACAGCTGTGATGGGCAAATGTCAAAGATTGGGAGATGAGGTAGAAAAGGGGGAGGGGGATGAACTCCAGTGAGGGGACTATTTCCACTGGGGTCTAACCACCTGCTGGAAGAGCTGGACCTGGCTAGGTCTCTAATATATGTCAATTGGAAACCTATGATGTATGATGTTCTCTATATAATTCTACAACAAAAGGAAAGAAAAACCAAGAGTTTTTTGTCCCCACTGTTTCTGTCAGGGTTTAATCAAGAAACAGACCAGTGGGAGTCCTATATTAAGAGATTTATTGCAAAGAATTATATGATTGTGCAAATGCTCATCTGATTGTGGTGGCTGATAAGGCAAGTTTGAAATCCAAGGATGTCTGAAGTCTATATGGTTGGCCATCAGGAAGGTTAGGCTGGAACTCTTGGACATGAGGTGACGCTACTGTCCATACGCTCACTTTCTTCTTCTTCAGGAAAGCCTCAGATCTGCTCTTAAGAACTTTCAGCTGATTGAGTCAGGCCCCCAGACTACCTAGGATAATCTCCCTTCCTGGAAGTCAACTGATTATGGACTCTTATCACATCTGCAAAATGCAGTCCCTCAGTATCTAAAGGGGACTCGTTCCAGGATCCCCCATGAATGCCAGATTCTGTGGATGCTCAAGTCCTTTATATAAAATGACATGTAACCTACACACGTCCCCTCATATACTTTAAACCATCTCTAGATTACTTACAATACCTAATACAAATGCTGGGTAAATAGTTGCAAACACAATGTAAATGTCATATAAATACTTGCTGGCACACAGCAAATTCAAGTTTTGTATTTGGGAACTTTCTGGAACATTTTTTCCTGAATATTTTTGATCTGCAGTTGGTAGACTCCATAGATGCAGAACTTGTGGATACAGAGGACCAACTGTACTTACACAGAAACACCTACATTGCTTGATTGAACAACTGGAGACTATAGCCTAGCCAAGTGGACACATAAAACTAACTATTACACCTACCTCATACTTTTTTGGGGGGTAAAAACAAAGAACATAAAATTTACCATCTTAACCACTGTTAAGTATACAGTAGTAGTGTTAACTATATGCACATTAGTGTTTAATAGAGATATTTTATTTTGCAAAATGAAACTTTATACCCATTGAACAACAACTCCCCATCTCCCCACACCCTGCTGCCTATCTCATACTTTTAATTCTTTCCTAAAACTCCCATGAAGCTGCTAGACTGCAAGGATTCAATGCAGAAGGAGGAAATGTGCTGTGAGGTAGTTTGGCTGAGGTGACCCATCCTTTGTTATCACTCTTCCCGCTAGTGTGACTCGAAGCAGCACAGGAATGATGGGGAGACTCAGGTTCAGCCCCTGTTGCTTATGTCATGGTGGAGGGAAGCAAGGGAAGAAAGAGGGACAGAAAGAAATGAGGGACAGAGAGCTGAGCTCCTGCTCAGGGCCTGTGGATTAGACAAGAAACAAGTACACCAAAGAAGCTGGAGACCCATTTGTAATTTTGGGGGGACCATTAGGTGTGAGGCCCTAGTTTCTTTCTTTTTTTTAATCGAAGTTTAGTTGATTTACGATATTATATTAGTTTCAGGTGTACAACATAGTAATTCAATATTTTTGTAGGATGTACTCCATTTAAAGTTGTTATAAAATATTGGCTATATTTTGTGTGCTGAGACTATATCCTTATTTCTTATTTTATACATAGTATCAATAGTTTGTACCTCTTAATCCCCTACCTTTCTTTTCCCTCCTAATTTCCCTCTCCCCACTGGTAACCCCTAGTTTGTTCTCTATGTCTGTTAGTCTGTTTTGGTTTTATAATATTCATTCCTTTGTTTTTCTTTTTTAGATTCCACATATAAGTGATGACATACAGTATTTGTCTTTCTCTGTCTGACTTATTTCACTAAGCATAATACCGTCTAGGTCTATCCATGTAGTTGCAAATGGCAGTATTTCATTTTTTAATGGCTGAACAGTATTCCAGTGTATATATACATACCACATCTTTATCCATTCATCTGTTGATGGACATTTAGGTTGCTTTCATATCTTGGCAATTGTAAATAATGCTGCTATGAACATTGGGGTGCATATTCCTTTTTGTTGTTGTTTATTTTATTTTATTTTTTTCTGTACGCGGGCCTCTCACTGTTGTGGCCTCTCCCATTGCGGAGCACAGGCTCCGGACGCGCAGGCTCAGAAGCCATGGCTCACAGGCCTAGCCGCTCCGCGGCACGTGGAATCTTCCCAGACGGGGGCACGAACCCGCGTCCCCTGCATCGGCAGGCGGACTCTCAACCACTGCGCCACCAGGGAAGCCCTGCATATTCCTTTTTGAATCAGTGTCTTAGCTTCTTTTGGATATATAGCAGGAGTGGAATTGCTGGATCATGTGGTACTTCTAATTTTAGTGTTCTGAGAAATCTCATACTGTTTTGCAAAGGGACTGCACCAATTTACGTTCCCACCAACAGTGTACGAGGGTTCGTTTATCTCCACATCCTTGCCAACATTGATTATTTGTCTTTTTGATGATAGCCATTCTGACAGGTGTGATGTGATACCTCACTGTGGTTTTGATTTGCATTTCTCTGATGATTAGTGATGCTGAGCATCTTTTGATGTGCCTGATGGCCATCTTATATCTTCTTTGGAAAAAAGACCTATCTATTCAGGTTTCCTGTCCATTTCTTAATTAGGTTGTTTGGTTTTTTGATAATGAGTTATTTGAACTGTTTATATATTTTGGATATTAACCAAATGATATTTGACATATCGTTTGCAAATATTTTCTCCCATTCAGTAGGTTGTCTATTCGTCTAATTTCTTTTAATTGAAAATGCACCTGTTTCCTTTCTTTAAGGCATAGGAGCTATTAGTGAAATTGAGGTTGTGAGTGTGATTTCTCTCTGAGTCATATAACTTTACTGATTCACAAGAACAGATTGCATCCCTCACCCTGTAGAGTCCTTTTAAATGCTGCCATGGCTTCTGGGCATGGAGGAATGTAAACAGCTCAATTTAACATTTATTCCTAATACTGAGAAAAAAACATCTTTCTCATATTCACACTTTCTGCAGAAGGAAAAACACCCTGGGTCAAGAGTTAGGAGGCACAGGTGCCTGTGCCTGGCTCCGTCATCAGCTGTTTGTGCCTTAGTTTGCTCATCGATAAAATGGTGGAATAGCTTGAGTTGGAGGGTCTTTTCTAAGCCTGTAGTCTCCATGATTCTAAAGGGCAGTATACTCTGTCCCAGAAGTGTTTAGTGCGAACGGTGGCAGGGTGGTTAGTTGGTCCCTCAGATTTACTGGGATTTCAGCCTTTTGCTTAACACAGTTATGCCTGGAGGAACTCCTGTTCAGGATAGGTGGCTATGAACTTTAAGCCAAAGAATTTCAGCTTTACTCTGTATTTGAACAATAAATTATTGTCCAAACCTGGGACACTTTTGAGAGTGAAAGGAGTGCTTTTAAGAATTGTATCAGAACAGTGGATGTAAGCTGGGTCTATCCTGGGCAAACTGAAAGTCAAGGTCACCTTGGTTGTAAGCAGTGAGGAATCATGGAACGGTTTTAATGAGGGAAATTATCTAATTTTTCTCAGGTTAATAATTGAATGAGAAAATATGTGTTAGCATATGTGGCAAAGCAAGGTATACTTACTACTTTTGCCTAAGGAAGATTCATCTGCTGCTATGCATTAAATGAGTGGAGGGAGAGAGACCAGAGACCAGGAGACCAGTAGGAGCCACCAGAATCATCCAGGCGAGGGATGATGAGGGCCGAACCACTCTGGGAGAAGGCCAGGGAATTATTATTCTTAGGCAAGCAGGAGTCACAGTAGCAGCGAAGAAAGATGAATCCTACTGAAGCTATTCAGAAGAAAATCATTACCTCTGTGTGATGAATAAAGAGAATAGTCTTACTGGTGGTTATTAGAAATCTCATACTTTAGTGACTTCAAATGTAGGGGTTGGTTCTGAATAATCATTTATTGCTCAGCAGCACAAAGAAAGCATCGACTCCCTGAACTTTGAGATCGTGCTCTGGCCTTTTCTCAAAATAGAACCACTTGGTAGCTTTCTCAGCCGAATGCCCTCATTTCAAGTCAGGTCGGTCAGAGAGATGAACTGGATAAATGTTTCTGGAGGTATTTGGTCATGGGGCTGTATCATTAGGACTTGTAAAGCATGTCTAATTTCCTTAATGGATTATAATGTCTTAGAAATGGCTGTAATGATCTATTTACACAGAACGCCTGAGTGCACAGACCATTTGTATAAATAAGCAATTATGTTCCCTATTGTCAGGATAGTTTTGGTCTGAAGATCAGTTACCTGACGCTTTTAGTCTATATTGTTAATTCAGGCAGGGATTATACCTGCCTATTATAAATCTTCAAATAGTCATTATGAATAGCAGCTGCTCGGATCATGGATATTTTTACCCAGATATAAAGCCTGCCTGCAAAATCTCATTTAAGATAGGAAGTGACATGGAGGAGTCCAAAGGAACATTCCTGGGTCTGTTTTATGTGCAGTTTTGGTAGGCCCTGGAGTATGTGTGTGTTCTTGTCTTTTTCTGGGAAGGAAGGAAAAAATACCTAGGCTAATACTGGTCAATGCCAAGAACTACATCTGAGTACATTCTTCCGTTTGTTGTGAGTGTCCCACCGCCAACGGGGATTTTCTAGTGTCTGCACCTCTTCACACTCCCTGGCAGTCTGTAGTTGTGATCGGAGAGCTGAGGGAGATCCGGTGGAGGGATGATGGAGAACTCTTGCCTCCT
Source organism: Lagenorhynchus albirostris (assembly GCF_949774975.1). Lineage (NCBI taxonomy): Eukaryota > Metazoa > Chordata > Mammalia > Artiodactyla > Delphinidae > Lagenorhynchus > Lagenorhynchus albirostris. The sequence goes on from NC_083097.1 coordinate 44,522,046, forward strand.
TTATCTGACTGGCATCCTTCAAAATACATCCTTACTTAACTGAAAATATGTTTCTCCCAATATTCTCCAGTCTCAACTTCACTTCTGATTGCATTAGCCCTTTGCACCTTTATCATTCATGCCTTTCTCTTCCATCCTCTCTTGCCAGTAGCATCCATTGTTAGTAATTGATGTGTTTAGTCGCTTCTTTATACCCTATCTTGTGTCAGAAGGGTCTTAATTTTAGTTTTAAAGGTGTGCATGATAAAGAATGAATGAATTTAAAATAAGAGATTCAAGTAAAGAAAAAATAAGGTAGGAAAGTACAGTGGAGTCAGAAGTGAGGTTAGTCCATAAAAGTCCTATGCTGTAGGCACAGGGGAACCATAACTTAAGCCCTAAATCTAACAGCCAAATGGGAACAGGAAGCACGGCCTGAACACGTTTTACAGACTCTATTAAGTAAGATCAAACTAGTCAAATAAGTGAAACAATGATTTCTGACACTGAACTCAGAAAATTTCCCTGGTGTCCTTATCGAGAGGACACTGTGAAGTGAGATAGCAGGCAGCTCAGCTAACATTCCATTATTGAAAAATCAGGTGCTTTACATGTCATGTTGGCTCTGAACTGAATTCTTGTCATTCCCTAGTTTGTATTAGGATCCCTGCATATGTGCCTGTTGGGACCTGGTGTTGAGACTGGTTGGTCCTTGGTGGAGGGGTTATCACTTTTTCCATTCCTTTTGCTCTCCTGTGAGCCCGTGATGCCCAGGATTCTCCCAGGATTCTCCCAGGAGTGTCTACGGTTTCTTTCAGTGTTCTGTGCTCCCTAGGGTAGGTGACCCTTGCAGGATGTATTCGTCTCCTATTGTTGCTGTAACAAATTAGAACAAACTTAGTAGCTTTAAATAATGCAAATTTTTTATCTTACAATTCTGGAGGTCAGAAGTCAAAAATGGATTTCACTGGGCTAAAATCAAGGTAATAGGAGGGGCTTGAATGCTCTAGGCTTTTCCTATAATCTAGAGGCTGCCTGCATTCCCGGCCTTTGGCCTTCTCCAGCAATCATATCACTTCGACCTCTGCTTCTACCATCACATCTCCTTCTTGGATTCTGACCCTCCTGCCTTTGTCTTTCACTTATAGGAGCCTTGAGATTACATTGGGTCTGCTTGGATAATCCAGGATCAAAGTTCCTTCTATCATGTAAAAAACAGGTTCCTAGGATTGCTTAAGGTGTGGATAACTTTGGGTGGATGTTGGTATTTGCCTGCCACCCAAGAGAAATGAGAACAGGAAGGGTGGGTTGTGTGCCATCCTATACTATCTGAGCTTGCTTGCAAGTGTTTCCGACAGGCTCCAGGCAGAAAAACTGGGCTGTGCTCAGTAGGGGGAACTGCATATGGAGACCTAGAAATAGAGATGATTCAGGAGCTGAAGACAAGGGAAGGCAGCTCAACTCAGAGCTGAACTACCAAAAGAGCTGTGAGCGTGTCTAGGTGGAGGGACCGCAGGAGCAGGTAACGCTACCAGAGCCTGGGAGGCAGGGCCGCCAGGCTGCGGCTGAAAACCCACAGAAGGAGGAGCTGAGGTCGAGGAAGAGGCATAGGCACCACTGGAGACATTGCCTCCACTGCGGACAGCGGGGACGCATACCCTGGCTCCTCTCGCTTCCCAATTACCCATCTTCCACTAGTGCCTTCTACTTATTGGCTGAACCAACTAGAAGCTAGTAGGCAAAGGAGTACAAAGCTGTAGTCGATCTGAAGCCTAAGAGGGGACAGACAGGCTCCGGATCTGAGAGCGAACAAGAAAATGGCCCACACGTCACACGTCATGATGTATGTACATGTGAATAACATCGGGGTGGGGAGACATCTGGTACCATTTTCTTTAAATCTATACATAAGTTCTGGTTGTCAATACAGTGAAGAAAAGAAAGTAAGTGTGTGTGTGTGTGGGGGGGTGGTAGTGGGTGGAGGGAAGAGTAAAAGCAACTAATTTTCACTTTGGTAGGATTTACCAGAGGAATAGACTTGAAAGACACTTTGTAAAAGGCAAAGTTATTTTTATGAAACAGAATGGGTAGTTTGTTCCCCCTGCTCCCGCATCTTAATTCCCCCTCCCTTTTCTCCCTCTTCCCTTCTTCTCACCTCCTTTCCCCTCTTCTCTTTCTTCTCCCCCTTCGTTTCCCATTTCTCACTCTGTACCCCCTTCCTCCCTCCCTTTCCTTTTCATTCTGTCTCTCCTCACTCCCCTCTCTCCCCCACATTCCCTCCCGCTTGTTCTTGCACCCATTTCTCAGAGCACTACTTCCATTAGTCAATAGGCAGCTTCTTCTAAACAGTGATGACTGTCTCCTCCTCCTCCTTTACCTTGTCTACCATTCCACTTACTGATTTCAGTGTTCTCAAGGCCGGGAACCCCACAATTATTTTCATTAACATGTCTTTTTAAGTTTCTACCTTAAGAAGTATTTTTAGGATCTCTCCTAGGACCCAAATCAATGTGGTATTGAATCCCCCATAAGCCCAGTTATCTGGACTCCTCTCTCCCTTCAATTTCCTGATATTTTCCTGGACATTCCACAGTGTCTTTTGTTTTTGTTCTTGTGAGATCCATTCCCTGAGGGGAACTGTGGGTCTTGACACGGCCAAAGATCATGTCATTGATCCTCAAGTAAAAGAAGCATAAAACATAAACCATATGCTTCTGTTGAGATTATAACCACCGTTCAACTCTCTTTGAGATGTGTTCAACACCTCAAATGGTTTAGACTCTTTGCTGAAGGGAAATGAGGAAAATACTTTTCATGAAAGATGAGCTTCTGGTGGAAAGAAATTGAAGCCTTTGATGCAGTCAGCCTTACCCAAATGTTCTCATCTGTAATATATAAAGTAATTGGTTGATTAATTTTTGGACCTCTGGGGCAGAACTTTGAAGTCACCACATTCCTCAACATTAGTACTGCTGTTGATCTGAAGCCACCCAGGAGAGACGGCACAGGATAGCCTTTCATTCCAGATTTCCCAGGTTTCAACTCTGGCTCTACCACTTACTTTCTGTGTGACCTTGAGCAAGTTGCTTAACCACGCTGTACCTCAGTTTCCTCAACTATACAGATAATAATAGCATTTGTCTCCCTGCACCGTTGACAGAATTTAAGTCATTATAAACTGCTTAGAACAATGCCGGGTACATAGTAGCAGCTCTAAAAGTGTTTGCTCATTATTTTTCTGTATTTTTCCCCTTTCTCCCTGATAGCCCCTCCCATAAGCACTTGTTCTAATGTGTTTGTGTTCTCAAGGATGTATGTATTCTTCTAATATATGTAATGTTGTGTGTGTGTTTGTGTGTGTATCTGTGTGCTTGATTTCACTTTAGGCTGTGTATTTTGTTTTGTTTCTGTACTTTTGAGGTGTATCCATTGGGCTATGCAGTTGACCCTTGAAAAACGTGACTGTGAACTGCATGGGTCCACTTATACGCAGATATTTTTCAATATTAAATACTACAGTACTACAAGGTCTGTGGTTGGTCAAATCTGTGGATGTGGGAGGAACTGCAGATACAGAGGGCTGAATATAAGTTATGCATGGATTAACCCCTGCGCCGTCCAAGGTCACCTGTATTGGCATCTAGCTCTTTATTCCTCCCTGCCTCATAGCACCCTATAGTGTGCGTCTATCGTGTTTACTTATCCACTGACCTAGTGATAGTAACTGAAGATGCCTCTAGGTACCTGCTCCAAACGATTCTGTGACTAGCACACTTGCAGAAGAAGTGGGATCAGTGGATCACAGGGCATTTAGTCTTGCTATGAATATGCCAGATTTCCTCTTCTCTGTGTTATTCATGTACCTTGAGCTTTTGCCTCCAGGTATGATTGAACGCTTACAGCAGACCAATGCCCCCACCAAAGCTTAAGGGGTTTAGAAAAACTAGATTAAAAAAAATAAAAAACACGTCTAAAGGCATTGGAGATCTTTTGAGGCAGTCAATACTTATGGGGACAAAATCCCAGAAAAAGGGGAGGTGAATGGATGTTTCTTGGGCATTTTCCAATTCCAGATGTGGGGAAGATGTTGCAGAGCTGGGAAAAGAACTGTTACTAAGAGGAAGAGAAACCCGCAGATTTTCTGCCAGTCTAGTGGGGTTTGAAAGGCAAAACTTAAAACCCTGGGAGGTCAGAATCCTTTTGAGAGGGGAGGAGTGGAGAACTGAACCTAACACACTACCTGTTTTCCCTCAAGACATTTGTTGAATACTGATGCTAAACAGGTAGTAGGCTAAGAAGCCAAGCAGGACAGCTCCAAAGATAGAGTGGAATTTTCAACAGGTCCGTGGGCTGAGAAGACAAGGATTAGACTACCAGACACACCAGGGGAAGAGGACCTGGTGAACACCCCAGGTTTTATCTGAAAGCCCTGGTGCACTTATCTTTGGAGGAGAGGAATACGGTGGTAGACAGAGCCTTGCTGGAACTGTAACTCATCCATGACACTGCTCAGTCCATGAATGGATTAAGGTGGCCACCTCTATTTTATCTGCCTAGCAAAGAAAAGGGCTAACCCTTTCCAGAAGAAGATAACATCGTGTACAACATCTGGCATTCAGTCAAAATTTACTACGCATACCTGAATCTTGAACAAATGATAAAAAGAGGGAGGGAGAGAGGGAGAAAGAGAGAGAGAATGAATTAAGTAGTAGACCATAGAAACAGACCCACAGGTGATATAGATCACCTTGATAGACAAGGGCTTTAGCATAGCTATAATTAATATGTTTACATGAATAGGCTGGTGTACGTTGCCATTTTTCTATTAGATTTCACATATTTTTCTTGTTTTTTTCCCTCCAGGTCTTGATATATTGATATTTCAGCTACTAATCGTTGTTGACTTTAAATATTGTCCCTATTCTCAGGAATTCCTAGAATCTCCTTTTTAAAAATCTAATATTTTATGAAGTCACAACTTTCAAACAGTTAAAAGCCTACAGAAAGGGGAAATATATTAATTTTGTACCTTTTTCTCTTTTTTTTGCGGTACGCGGGCCTCTCACTGTTGTCTCTCTCATTGCGGAACACAGGTTCCGGATGTGCAGGCTCAGTGGCCATGGCTCACGGGCCCAGCCGCTCCGCAGCATGTGGGATCTTCCAGGACCGGGGCACGAACCCGTGTCCCCTGCATCGGCAGGCGGACTCTCAACCACTGCGCTACCAGGGAAGCCCCAATTTTGTACTTTTAAAGAGAAATAAATAATAAGAAATCTTGTTAAACCATAGCGCCTTTAGATTTTGAAGGCTTCATTAACTCTTTTTTCTTGTAGAGACATTGATTTTCTTCTTTATTATTGTTTGGTTTAATGGTGCATTTTGGGGATTTTAAAGGCCCATAGTCTAACTGCATTACTAATTTGGGACATTTTTATCCATAATTACATATTGGATTATAAAACAGATGCTTATTTGAGCTTTTGTTACTTCTTTTAAAAGTGTCTATTTTTGGTCAAGCATTAACAATAAATATAGACTCTGTATTTGAGACAAGCTGTTATTTACCCTTAAAAAATGATTTGCTAACAAGACATTCAGAATAACCTTTTCTTGTTTCTGCTAAGTTATAAACAGTTGTTATTCACCTTATTGTATACATGTAACTTGGATAAATTGAGCATTATTTCTGCAGCATAAGCAGTGAACTCAGCTTTTCCTACAGCCAGTAATGGTGGTGACAATGAGATGAAAATGCAGATACCATCCCTTGGTGGATACCGGAAGGACCAGTTTTGGATTGACTCTCATGGAGTGGAATATTTTCAATTATATTTCAAATATTTGGAAAATTTGAAATTCATTTGGAACACTTTAAGCCTAAGACTGCCCCTGAGCTGTATTCTGGTCCTGATGCTGTTTTTGTGAAGTACATGTAGTTGCAAGGAAGAATATGAGGAGAAAGAAATAGAATGGAAATGGAATTTCACGTCTTCATTTCAGCTTTTCTCTTTCTGAAATGGCTTAAACACCCCCCCCCCACCCCGCCGAGGCAGCCCTTTTCGTATCTGCTCCCTGTCTCTGCTTTTTCCTTCCCTTTCTTAATGTACATTAACATTTTCTAGAGATAATCAAGGGTTGAAAGCAATATAATGCTGGCTCACATCTTTTTGAATGTTTCTTAGAATAAAACTTGAGCTTACAGGAATAGAAGTATAACATGGTGCCCTAGCTATAATTCCCAAAGCTTTTAAAACCTTGATGGAAGTGGTAGAAAAGGAAATAATTGTCATTTCTAAGCTGCATAAAGTGTTAGTCTTAAAAGAAGAAATGTGACTACTCTTTTGGGGTAGACTTCTATATTTGTTTGGAGAAAACTAACTAAATAGAGTCTTTAACTAAAGACAAATGCAAAAGTAAGCGTCCACTTGGGGAAAACAGACAAGAAACTATTAATTTGACTGCAAGTGTTTTAGCTGGTTTAGTGATAGCAATTGTTTTGTACAGTTGAATCAGAGGTACATTTTTGTGGGGTTTGTTTCTAAGAAATGCTTTTTTTTTTTATCCTAAGTATGGATTTAGATATTGCTATGGGGGTAAATTATTGCTTATGCTAATGGAAGGGTGTATAGGTATGTATGTATCTTGTTTGAATGCTAACAAAAGCCCAAAAGCTGAGGTAAAATAGACAGCAGGAGAGACGGCCAAACCTATTCCTCTCCACACACTGTAGGAGCCATCGTAGAAAGAAACGGGACGAGACCAGACGAAGCTCAACCTGGACTTCCTTTTAGCTGGACTTCTCCATGGCTGCTCAGGTGGCAGACACTAAAGTGAGCTCTGTCAGCCCTCCTCACAGGCCTGGAGCTGGGCACAGGGTCACTTCTTCAGTTCTTGTTTGCCAAAGCATCAAAGACCAGACCAAAATGGTACAGATGAACTGGTTTGCAAGGCAGAACTAGGGCCACAGATGTAGAGAACAAATGTATGGACACCAAGGGGGGACGGGAGGGTGGGATGAATTGGGAGATTGGGATTGACATGTGTACACTGCTATGTATAAAATAGATAACTAATGAGAACCTGCTGTATAGCACAGGGAACTCTGCTTCACTAGGCTGTACAGTAGAAAGTAAAACAACATTGTAAAACAACTGTACCCCTCCCACACCAAATAAAAAAGACCAGACAAGACTGAAGGGGGTGAAGGAATGTTTTCCACCTCTGATTGTGAGATTAACATGCATGTTCAGGAAGGAGAGGAATTAATGATGGCCATCCTGGAGATAGCCACTATAGTCTTAAGTGAGTGACTGCAAGACTCAATAACCCGGCTGTGAGGAATGAAGAGGTGTTTAGCAGCTGAATTTTGATGTCATTGGCTTTGGGGGCCACAAGGTGAGGTTACAGTGGGTTGGAGGTGAGGTTATCTCAGAAAGATGAAGATGTCTCCCTGGTTAGCCACAAGAGGCTGGTTCTGAGAAGGTGAGCTTTAGATTGGCTCCAGGGGGAACTTTTCTTTTCTGGTCCTCATGGCTGTTTTGATTCTGGACTGTAATGAGGCTGCTTAAATTCACTCCAAGCAGTTGGAATGAAGTTGGGACCTGACAGGTGGAGCTAGGTAAGGGAGCTGGTTCTGTGGGGGGCCCCATGAGAAGGACCCTTCACTGCATTACACTGCTCTCAGGGGTTACCTTTCATGGGGAAAAAAGGTAAATAGTGCCCCCCCCCCCGGACTTGTGCAACGTAAGGCATGTGGACAATGAAATGAGCCACATCTGCTAGCAGTTGTAAATTATTCTCGGTGTTACATCTTCTGATACTGACAGCAGTGGTATCTACAAGGGAACTAGGGTTCTCACTTCCTAGGGCAGAGATGTCAGGCCAAGGGATGGCATCATTTAGACCTGGAAGATGGCAACAAGAGACAGCAGATGAGTAACAAAGAGAACTTGTTCTCAGATCCCCAGGAGAAATGAAAGGACCTTCAGGAACATTTAAGGAAGAATTCCCCTCCATCCACAAAAACACTAGAATGCTTGCTGGTAAAGCAGGTGGTACAGAGATGACTTTGTAATTATTGCATGTACTAGTTTCCTGTGACTGCTGAAACAATTTTGCATAAATCAGGTGACTCAGAACAACAAATTTATTCTCTCACAGGTCTGAAGGCTGGAAGTCCAAAATGAAGGTGCCCGCAGGGTTGGTTCCTTCTGGAGGCTCTGAGGGGGAGTCCATTCCATGCCCCTCTCCCATCTTCTGATGGCTATGGGCAGTCCTTGGCTTGTAGACACATCACTCCAATCCCTGTCTCTCTCATCACAACTTGTCATTGGATTTAGTGTCAACTAGGGTGACCAAAATGATCTCTTCTCAAGATCCTTAACTAAATTACATCTGCAAAGACCCTTTTTCCAAATAAGGTCACATTCACAGGTTCTGGGTAGACATACCTTTTCAGGAGTAGGGGTACCATTCAACCCAGTATAGAACATAAATATTGTAATTGTCCATGTTTGTGTGTTGAAGGTAGCTATTGAGGCTCCTATGGTATGAATGATGATTTGGAGGCAGAACTCTAGACATTTAAAAGTAATGGTTGTTGAAATAACTGGAGGTTATGAGTGCATGTGTGGGTATATGTGCCAGAGAAAATTTCCAAGATTTAGACGTTGAACCTGTAACTCCTAAATCCACAGAATCTCATACTTTTCCCCTTTCAGTCTCTCCTTATCTGAGAGAAGAAAAGTGCAAGAGCAATGAAAAAAATAAAGACAAATTAAAGAAAAAGAGAGAGGGGTGGGGGAGACGTGAAAAAAGAGAGAGGAAAGAAAAGGAAAGGATAGAATTCATGTTTTTCTTAGGTTGCTAGTTTATTGATAACTGTATTGTTTAGTTGCAGATTCATTTTCTTTTCTATCATATCTTCTTCTCTAATATGTTGTCTCTGCCTGTCTTTCCTGACCCAAGTAGCTAAACACGGTGAATGCAGAAGCCACAATCACAGTACTCGTCCCAGTACCAAAACCACTCTGGTTATGTGGTCAGGGTTGGAATTCAAGGGCACAGTTAGTGGGGCTACAAGGAGCTCAGCGCCCTCTGTTTTCTCAGGGGCCGTGGCTCTCCTGGGTGGTAGTCTTGGTCTGGAAGTTATTCTTTTTCTACTAAGGGGCTGATAGAGGTCTGTTTTTTTTTTTTTTTTTCCCCTAGAGGCTCTTGCTTGCTTGTGGTTGAATGAAGACTTACTCGATAAGTCATGTGAAGACAGTGTTACTTTATGGTCCTGATTCACTCTTGTTCATTAATTTCTGTGCTTAGAGAGTGGTGATCCCTCCGTATAGTTTGCATTTTTACGGGGTCTAAGTCCTATTAGTACTCTGACCTAAATGTAACACACGCTCCATTCAATACAAGCCACCTTCTATTCTCTGACTGACTCCAAACTATTGACTACAAGTTTGCTAAACCATTCCCATAAGGGTTTCATGTTCATATAGCACCATCAACTCAATCATTATAGCACTTACCTGGAAACTTTCTGTTTTGCCCTTGATTGTAAAGCCATTTATTCTCATGTGTTTGCTTGGTATGTCCTGTCTTTAAAAATTTTGTTCAGCTATTTATTTAATAAACATTTTACATGTTGCTGCTGTGGGCCAGGCTCTGCACCAGGTGCCACCTATTCAGAGAGATAAGACATGCCTTGACCTCAAGAGGCTCGTAGATACCTAAGTAGACAGTCATAGTCAGTACGACACTGTTAGGGAGAGGCCCTGGGTATAGAGAGTCCACAGCCTTCTTTAGCGTTAAGAGATTTAGAAAAGACTCCTTGGAGTAGGTGATGCTCAAGTGGAGGTTTGGAGAATGAAGAAGAAATATTCAAGTCAGGAGTGGGGAGGGAGGTGCCGGGTACTGTAGGCAGAGAGGATAGCAAGAACAAAGGTGTGGAGGAAAGCACCCAGCTTGGCATCTTCAGGGTGCAATAAACAACTTTTTTTTTTTTTTCCTGCAACAGGGAGTGAAAGGAAATGATGACCTGTGAGGTGGACAAAGTTTCCAGAGGCCAGATCTGTGTCTATGACGCCAAAAAGCTTGAACTCTCTGTTTAAGACCGTGGAAAACACTGAAAGGGATGAGTGGGAAAGGACACGGGCAATTTTGCATTATGGAAAACTCTCTGGTTTTGGCTACATGGTTTTGAGGCTGACAAGCCGGAGACAGGAAGGGAAGTGTGAAGTGATGCGGGGCTGGATGAAGGCAGTAGTGGCAGAGCTGGAGAGGAAAAGATTAAGATATACACTTAGGAAGTTGGCATGTCTGGCTGGTGGAACCTTTGTGAGGTCTGAAGGAGAGATGGGTCAAGCATGATTGTTAAAGAGAGGCAAAGAGAGAGGAAAGGGGGACTTACTGAGGGAGCATATTCCAAAGCAGGCTGGAGGCGATGGCTCAGGACCAAGGCCAGGAGGTGTGCCCTCAACAGGGGAGCAGGACCGCCTTGGGATCTAGCCTCATCCTTTCTCCTGCCTGGGCCTCTGGTCTTGATATGGGCAGGCTCTGAACTCCAGCTTGGTTTGCCCCCAGAAGCCCCCAGTTCCTGTTCTGGTAAACTCTGAACTACCTTTTTATAATCACATCTTATTTGTTCTGTTTGACTTCAGGGTACAGAATGGGGCTGTGTGAGTAGAAGTTTCAGGACAGTTCAGCCCTTCGTGATCTGATTCTGGCTCTTTGGTGGGAGAGCTACTCAGGGCACAAGGATGGGGAGATGGCAGAAGGTGGGAGACGCTCTTGCATGTAGTTTATAGCTTTGTGGAGCCAGAGAGCAAGTTACAAATTATGTTTCTGTGAACATGCTAAGGAGTGTGGGAGAAGCATGTCTAAATAGTTGTCAGCGCAAGCTGGGACTGAAGTGAAAATCGGGAGCTGTGAGCTGAGCCTGGGGTTCAGAGAACCAGGAGAGGCAGGAGCGTGGCACCCTGACCCAGACGACGTAAATGGGAGTGGCAAATACAGGAAGAACCAGAGACTAGTAGGAGGCTTTTGCCATGTCCCTGGTGATGTCATGCGTAGATAGAAAAGATCCTTTGCAAGGTCTAAGATAGCAAGCACATATAGAAAACCTTTCCCGAAGTTGGAGTTGCCCAGTGATAGCAGAAAAGGTCAGTGAGCGTGTCATCCCTGGAATTCTTTAGCAGTCTGGATGACCCCGTGCTGGGGTTATTGGAGAGGGCTCCATGCAGCAAGGCAGTTGTGAGTCTCTACCACTTGGAGATGTTCTTATTCTGTGATGTTCCAGGAATGGCTCAGGGTGTGGCCCTTGCAGCATCCTTGGCTATTGCTCAACTCAAATCAGGTGGTTGCAGGAGAATGACGACAGAGATTTGGACCTGGTTTTTCATTATAACTTGGAGAAAGGAGTTACATCGACTGTACTAAGCTTAAATTCCTTTAAGTGGATATCACTCTAACAGGAAAATAAAATGTTTTGGGTTTGGAATTATGTATTCCAAAGGGACTCTTTTGATGTTTGTTAGAAGTAAAGATTTTCAGCCCTTCTGCCATGTAGGCATTGTTTGACCAGCATTTACGAGCAGCAGTGATTGGAGTAAATGCTATGTTTAAGGAACATTAGTGGGCTTTATTGCAATTTCATAAAGTTAATGAGTTCATTTTGTAGGTCGTTAGAAGGTTTAAGTTTTTCAGGGTGTCTCTAAACTCCTGGGAAATGGCTCAGCTAACTTACTGGTTGTATAAGAATGCTTAAACATTAATTCCTTAAGTCATTTGTGTTTGTGTGAACAAGAAAATCTTTAGTGACTCACCTTATCCCATTAATTATTTTGATAAATATGAAGAATACAGTGAACAATTTGCAATGAGACCAGTGCTTGATTCTGAAGGATTATACATATGGTAATACAAAAAAAGAAGCAGACGTAAAGTACACAACCAAAGGCAACAAAAACAGGCATAAGCAAAGTATACTGAAAACTGTGCATCCGGAGACTTATTTGGAAGATGAATGCTTTATAGCTAAGCACTAGCTATTTCTTTCTGGTTAACTTGGCACGGAACAGTGCCACTTCCAAGTGTTATTTATTGTGTTCTCTCAAGATATTACCGTATTAAGCAATATGAACATATTAAAATTTTATATGTGCTCCAGTTCCTGTCCTCAGGATATAGTGTTTTCTTACTAGAACGACATGACGGCCATTGTTGCACTCAGCATTTGGCAGAGATGCAGAGACCCGTGCTTTCCAGTGGATTTACATAATAAAACTCTCATTCAGTGAGAGTTATTGAATTATGGTTCAATGAAGGGGAAAGTACAAGCCTAATTTGATTAGACATTTATATACTTAAATTTTCTGAAATATGTCTCCTCTGTGTTGCCAGTTCCTCTTTTCACTTAGAGGTGGTCTGACCTGTTCTGGGATATAGAGGTGGAGTTGAGACATACTTTTCCTTAAGTATAAGGAAGAAAAGATAAAAAAAGAAAAAGATTTTATTTTCATAAGCTTGAACATAAGTGTAAGTTTTTGCTGTTCTTCATATGCTCTGTTTTGGACTCTGAGAACTAGTCACTGCCGTTAGAAGTTAACATGACTGCCATTAAAAGTTATGTGACTTTCATCTTTTTTATGACCCGTTTACAACTGGGCGTTCTGTCCTGCTTCATCAGGGTGCTCAGGCCCAGTTCTGCAGTTGTCTGAGTGCTTAGCCTCAGCCTACACAGGATTTCTCTCCATGCACGTCCGCTGGCTGGAGTGAGCAGACATCAATCACTCATGTGAAGGCACATTCCCATTCTAAGCTCTTCAACATTTGAGTGGACGATAAGCCTGGAGATATATATACAAGGTAAAAAAGCCCTTAGAAAGGCTTCACAAATATCTGTGGGTTTTTTTTCTTTTGTTTTTGATGATTTTTAGCCTGTAACGGGGAATATTTCCACGTGGCTACATGTTCACTGGGTTTGATCAGTTTGATGGATTCACCTGATTAGTTGGCATGTTTAAACAGCTTATTAATCCCTTTAAGTACTCGGGAAATTTTGCTTCCTGATCTAAAATGCAAAACAGTAAGTCTCGATCTTCCTCATCTTTGAGCTCATCCAGAATTGTTGAGTATACCCATGGGAAGGGGTGGCAGATTTTAGAGACCATATTTATAAGATGTTAGGGTAAGTAAGGCCATATCTTAGGCCCTTAGAACTCCTTTCCACTTACATTTTTTCTGGATAAATACTATTTGTTTTATTCATATTTAACATATTCTATAAAGATAATTAAAAATCCTCAAGTTTCTCCCTAAGCTCCTGCTACAAAAAGAAGTTTCTACCAAAACCCTCCTTTAGAGCACAGATACTAAAACAAAATGTCTTTTATTTTCTGTTTTATTTGTTTCCAGTTATCAAGCTAACGATTAGTACATCTTAGCTTGGAGATATTAGAGCTAAAAGAGACCTGAGATTTCTCTATCTATTCTCTCAATTTATCATTAAAGAGCATAGCATGAAGCAAAAGATTAGGCTGATTTCTATCAAATTCCAAGGTCTAGAATTGAACTTGGAGAATGACCATAATTAGAATTCAAAACAGATTTAAGAGGAAAAGTTACACAGTGAGAATGATTCAGCTGGGAAAGGGCTAGGAAGGACACATAATAGTGCTATCTATATACATGAAAAACTATTTCAGCTCTGCAAGTGGTTTTCAAAAATCGTGGTAATGATTTTGGTAATGGTAATGATTCAATACATTATTGGTAATGATTAGTGGTAATGATTCAATACATTATTGAAGACAATAATGAATTGTATTCAACCTATACAGTTCGCAGTGTTTGTCTCTCACTTTCCATGATTTGCATCACTCCAGATCAAACCTCACATTTCAGTCTAGCCCTTTGACAATTATCTGGAAAGTCAAATGGCTCTCAGAGCCTGGGGCCCAGCACAAGCACTACTCACGGCTGAGGCGGATCTAAAGCCATGCCAAGCGAGGTCTGTTTGGGAGAGTAAACAGAGCAAGGGAAGCAAAGTGGGAGGGATGAACTGAGGCGTTAACCAGAAGGCTTACTTGGAAGGAAGAAGGTAGATAAAGATGGAGTGAGTCTCAGGCTCTCCCTCTCTGTATGTCACCTCTCTTCTCTTCCATCAACCAGGTGACTTTCACTTTCACTGCTTCCTTGTAGTTTCTGCTTCCTGAAAACATCAGCTTACATATGGCATCATCTTGCCGCGTTCTCTCTGGCTCTTTTCTGCCACATGACATGTCCTGATGCCCTTTTTAGCTCCTGCCCCTATTACCAGCTGCCTCAACTCTGGATTTCCCAGTGCTGAATTCTGAAGAATGGAATTTTACTGGTTCACATCATCTTTTCCCACCAGGTCAAAGACCGAAGCCCAGTCTATGGATGGATCACCATATTTTTTTTTTTTTTTTTTTTTGCGGTACGCAGGACTCTCACTGTTGTGGCCTCTCCCGTTGCGGAGCACAGGCTCCAGGTGCACAGGCTCAGTGGCCATGGCTCACAAGCCCAGCCGCTCCACGGCATGTGGGATCTTCCCGGATCGGGGCAGGAACCCATGTCCCCTGCATCGGCAGGCGGACTCTCAACCACTGCTCCACCAGGGAAGCCCAGATCACCATATTTTTGAAGGCACAAAACCTGATCCAATTGACTGTGGGTCACTGGGTCACATGGTACAAATGTGGTCATTTATATCACAGGGGCTGTGGGTAGGCATACTCCTTCAGGAGGGCTTGTGGATGGCAGGCCTCAAATCTAGTAATGACTCAGAGGGGACAGGTCAAAGCCACACAGTTATGAATGGCTGGGGGGACTCTTGTTTCCACCCCAAGGCTTTTCCTTTCTGTCTCAGTGCTTCTGCTAAAATAAAGCTGGGTATATCAGAATTCCTCACTTGGCTTTCCAGGGGATGCAAAAGAGCCTTTCCCATATGTATAGATTTTTTAGATGTTGCTCACTTCACAAATGAAATGTCAGGGCAAAACCCCTCATATATAGTGTATAGTATGAAAAATATATGATAGGAAAGCTTAACTGCTGATTTGGGTCTCAATAAACTTGCTTCTTTCTCCTCTCATACTGCAGTGCGATGGGATTAGGACTTCTAAATGAGGCAGGAGAAGAGGGTGAAAGATGTTTTCTTTTTCCTTCTGGATCTCTCTACGGGTTGACTTAAGAAGCTTGGGTCACCTTGATGGCATCCTCTAAGCCAGTCTGAGGAGCGTCACGTTCTAAAAATGGCATAGATACTAGAGAAAACATAGCTTCCATTTTGTCAGACACACGTTTCTTGCAGTTTGATAATGCTGCTGGCTGCGATAAGTTCTGTTGATAGAAAATGGGGAAACTGGCTCAAAGTTAAAGGTATGGGGGGGTGGGGAGAGGAAGAGGAAGAAATGAGAGCGAGTGTGTGGGGGGGGGGTGTGTGTGTGTGTGTGTGCGTGTGTGTGTGTGTGTACACATGCTGGAGACCTGGGTATTTTATAGACATTCTGACTATCAGAATTCTGACATAGAACATCTGACACAGATTTCTACTCACTATATGTGAAAGAAAAATTTCTCTTTCCCAGGGATGGTGCTATGTTTTAGAGGGATTTGTACGCAGAATTTATTTCGCTCAACTCCTTCTTTGTATGGGATATTGTTAACTTAACAAGATAGTGTAAAGAGCATTGGACTGAAGTCAGAAGACTTGAATTCTGGTCCTAGATCTGCTACTAACTAGCTGTTTGACCCTGAGAAGTGACTGTACCTGAATTACAGTCTTTTTCTGAGATGAGAAAGGTGGAGTAGATTCCTCACTCAAGGTCCCTCCCCAAGTGCTAAGATTCTGTGATTCTATGAAATCAGACCATTGGAGAAGCATACAGCAGTGTTCTCCTGCATGGGTTATGAATGGTAATTAGAAGGTTGAAATCTGCTGTAAGATTATTTTTTAAGACTATATTTGTGCTCTGTCTTAGGGGTGTCAGTTTCTCAGGAAGATGATAGAGAGGAACTTTGGGATAAGCGTCAATTCACTAGAGCCTGTCCCTAACTCTCCACAGCTATTTGTAATAATTTGAGTTCAGAGTTCTTGGAAAATCTTTTTGTGAGAAAGGATATTTGATACAGAAATTATACATAAGTAGGAAGTTATCTGTATCAGTCAGAATGTATGTGTGGGGAAAAGGGCATGGGGCAGGGAGAAAGAGAAAGAAAAGCACTAGTTTGTCTACGTAGATTATTTAAGAAAAGGGCATCAACTGATAAAAAAATGTTAAGCGTAAGATGGGAGCTTAGATGGTATCTGCTGAAAGTAATCTGTTCTGTAAGTTAGAGTCATTTGTCAAGATAGGGACTGTGAGAATAAAGCAGATGGATAGGAAGGATGTTCAGGAAGATACAATTTTCATCCTAGGCAAAGGTCCAACAGATGAGATTGATATTTCAGCCATGGAGTAATCGCTTCATTAATAAATGAACCATACCATACCCAAACTTTGAGTGAGACACCTGGGATAGGACAGCTTCAGAGACCACTCTGATTTCATTTATTATTCCCATTATCTGCTAATGAGTCCAGAAATTTCTCAGACCTTTTTTGTCTGAGAAGGTATGGTTTCTTCATCATTATTTCTTCATCATTATTTCTGAGAGGTGGTTCACTTTCCTCCAGGAAAATAGAGTTTGGAAGAGAAAGAGAAAAAAAAATTAAAACTTTTAAAGAAGAAAAGGGCCTCTAAATGTGTTTCTCATTTTGTCCTCAAATAACCTTGTCTACCATGGAATCAAGTTGAAACTTAATTAGGTTTTCGAAATTCAAAGAGAAGATAAAGAATGAAAGTTAAGTGTATCAGAAATCATTAGCTCTTTAGGCAAACAATTGTACTCACTAGAAAGGAGGGTGATCTTTTATTTAGATGGAAAGTCAAATTACGAAGGTCATTCACTATGGGATGGCAGTTGCATTAAACATTTAACTGATTCAGCCATGGAGATGTAGAGCAGGTAGACATTCTCAGAGCATTTGTCTTTATTTATCCCTCATTTTCCGGTTAGTCTTTAGCCATAAGCACAACCAGACACATTTTTATAAATTTGTGTATTCTGTATTCATGTAGATCTGGAACATAAATCAACCATTTGGCTATCTTATTGACAGAATTGACTTAATGAATTTATAAGAAGTCATAAATTTGTTTAAAATTTAAAAATAAACACTTGCATTTTAAATTTAGAAGATGAAAATAAGCCCCCCAAACTCAATTCATCAAGTATCACTTGAGCATTCTACATTTACTTAGAAAGGGAAGATAAGAACTATAAAGGAGAAAATCGGTTGCTTGAAATATTTAATTTGGAGGTGACCTTTATGATATTCTAGATTGGCAATGTAACATCTGAAGGAATTCAAAGTTATAATAATAAAAACTAATTCACTGAGGCCAGACACTGTGCTGAATGTGCTGTAGACATAATGGCATTTAGAGAAAGGGAGATTTACCTGGTGAAGCGGGACTAGTCGGAGAAGGCTGCTTAGGATGGAGAAGTTTTGCTTCCAGTCTTGAAGGAATTGTAGGGTGTGGCTCAACAGGAGTTTGAGGCGCAGCCTTCTGGATCGGGGTATAGGATAAGCCAAGACCTGCAGGCAGGAAGGAAAAGCATGTAAAGTATATATGTGGCATGGAGGGGCCCCTGCCCGGGACAGGCTGGAGGGAGGAGTGGTGAGGGGGGACTAATGTGGGCACAATTTGTCAGGCTAAGGTTTGCCAATTAACTCTAATTTGGAATAATTTTGCAGTAAATCGTACTGTCTTGTTAATGATGGACTTTTCTCTTCCTTTCTTTTGCTACTAAACTGTCCCTCGTGAAAAATGTGTAAGAGAGAATGCAGAATAACAACAGTTTTGCTTGTGGTTATGTTGCCCAAGGGATAAAAAAACAGGTGATAACTCTAAAAACCTTATTGGGAAATCCAGAGTTCTCATTGTGGGGCTCGTCCCTTAATAGTCAACACAAACGCTGCTGCTGTTTTCTTCTTTTCCTTCATGGAGTTGCTCAGGACTCTAACATTTCCTGGTCAGGTTGTCACACTTTTCAGTCACGTACTTTATTTTGTTCCATCTTATTCCTACCAGGGATTAAATACTTTATTCGGAATGTTTATGCTACTTTTCTGGTTATATTTCTCCTTTCCAGAGCAAAGAAAGAGGGGGAAATGACTTAAAGACATTTTCAGGAAGAAAGAGGGACAGAGTTTGCTGAGGTGGAAAAATAAACGTTGTGTATAATTGTTTTTTGTGCTATGAACTAGAACTGTCTTCGAGGGAACAGTGGCCCCAGTGCTGGGCACAGGGCCTGCTTCAGAGAGAGAAAGGAAGCCTACTTCAGGGTAAACACACCTCAGTGCGTAACTGGAACTTTCGTTCTTCCAGATTGTTTTGTGAAGAACATGCTGCCAAAACCCTTTTTTTAAAAAAAAATTTAACTGCTTCCTTTTTTTTTTGTGGTACACGGGCCTCTCACTGTTGTGGCCTCTCCCGTTGCGGAGCACAGGCTCCGGACGCGCCGGCTCAGCGGCCATGGCTCACGGGCCCAGCCGCTCCGCGGCATGTGGGATCTTCCCGGACCAGGGGCACGAACCCGTGTCCCCTGCATCGGCAGGCGGACTCTCAACCACTGCGCCACCAGGGAAGCCCTAACTGCTTCTTTTGAAGTGCCTTTTTTTTTTTTTTTTTAATTTCAAGGAAGTTTATCATCCTCTCATTTCTTCTCTTATTTATGTTTTGAATTATGAACCCCAACGTCTAGAGGACGAGGACCATTAGTTTTTGTATTTCCCAGATATGATAGTTTTATAGTTCATTCTGCAGGTTTATCGAGAGCACTCCAGTGAAATCTAATCTCCAGATCACCTTTGTTTGGTTCTAAGAAACTGAATGTGTTTCTTGATCGTTTACCTGCCCCGTCTTCTGAAATCATTGAGTTAGCCTCTTTCGTTCATGTGTAGCTGCTCACTAGTGATCAAGCTGATTATCTGTTGGACAATTATGCATTTTCTCTGTTTTAAAATGGCAAAAATACAACATGATTTTAAGAATAATCATGCTATAATAAAGACATGGAGGGAAGGCAAAAGTTTTTAATCCTCACACTCTGAGTCATTTAAAGAATTTTCAACTTGCTTTAAGTCATTTACTTCTTTTTTATTGGAGTAGAATTGAGTTACAATGTTGTATTAGTTTCAGGTGTACAGAAAAGTGATTCTTTTCCATTATAGGTTATTACAAGTTATTGAATATAGTTCCCTGGGCTCTACAGTAGGTCCTTGCTGTTTATTTTATATAGAATAGTGTGTATCCGTTAATCTCGAACTCCTCATTTATCCCTCCCACCATCTTTTCCCTTTGGTAACCGTAAGTTTGTTTTCTATGTCTCCGAGTCTATTCCTGTTTCATAAATAAGTTCATTTATATCATTTTTTTTAAGATTCCACATATAAGTGATATCATATGATATTTGTCTTTCTCTAAGTCATTTGTTTCTTTAAATCCGGGAGATTTGGTTTCTGAATTTGAATTATCTGTGGTACAGTGCATGCTGACCCATAGACTTGCTATAAAACAATTTAAAAAACTAAAAAACACGGTATTGGGGCATCATCTGTGAATGTAATTTTCTAGTCATCTAGAAAATTGCCTTTTAAATAGAAGAGCCATTTCAAACTTATAGGGGCATCAAGTAACATAAAAATGTTAATATTTTAGCTGTGTGCTCATTTCAACTTATAGACAACATCCCATTTTTCAAAATTTATTGCTTGGTTCTAAAGCTGGGCGTATCAAATTTTAGGATGAAACTAGATTGTTTGGACAGATTCTGCCTCCTTTAAAATACATGGTCATTACAAATAACACAAAGCTTCAGCATTATAATCTGACTGCTTAGTAATGACCTGGACTGAAAATTCAAATAGCGGCCAGTCTATAAAAATAGCGGTGATGTAGTGTTTTCTCCCTGATCAGTTTAACTGAATAATGAACAGATTCAGTACTCAGATGGGATATCACCAACACAACGGGAAAATAACCAGGCTTCAGGGCACAATAAAACTAAATTTTGGTGTGTGAAGCTCAGTGATAGCACCATAAAAATTCTAGTCAGTGCTTCGCTTATTGCAGTGGAAATTTGTATACTGTATAGATGAATATCACTAAAAATAGGGTGAAAAAAATAATGAAATGTGTGAACATATACAGAATGGAGAGCCCTCAGAGAGTTGAACACAGCGTGCAAATTTGGCTTTCCTATAATTTTATATGTGGCATGATTTATGGTTCCCCATTCCTAAGTAGGAGTAGTTTCTTTTACTTACCTATTATTGATAGTTGAAATGCAGTATACTTATTTAGGTAGTTTTGAATGCAGGGAGCAGAAAGCCAAACTCAAGTTTGTTTAAATGCATTCTCTTACATAGAAAGTCTAGTTGTAAGACAGGTATTAGGGTTGGTTGATTAGCTGGTTAGCTGTGTGATCAAGACCAAATTATTATTTAGAATACTTAGCATAGTGTTAAACAATAATAAATTCTTATTAATTGCTAGATTGATTATAGTTTTAATAACAAATGGCAAATATTAAGGGAGTAGTTCTATTCTGGCCAAATAATTCATTTTTCATTTGTTTTCTCAGTAGCTTTTGATTATCTCGACACCATAAGTTTTTATTCATCTCCATATCCCCCAGCACTTAACATTGTGCTAGCAGGTGAGTGAATGAATGGAACAAATGTGAAACTGATGAAAGAGTTTATATGCCATGAAATTCTTCACTGCTTCACTTCAGACCCTGTTTTCTGAAATAATTTTTCAGTGATTTGATCATAGTTTGATATGATACGTTTAATTGGAATTATAATCTGAGTTCTCTTCCTCATAACTCTTTTTGCTCCATCCTTGTCTCAATGTGAATAATTCCTGAGTGGGTAACTCTAAACTCCACCTCCTTTTCAAATTTCAGTCCTGGATGTCTCTACCAGGATGTTCTACCAACACCGCATACTCCATATGCAAGGTGTGCTAGAAAATTAGGTGGACTGGGAGGCAAAGGACCAATGCTTAATTCTGTCACTTCTACTAGCTGGCTTGGTGACCTTGTCAAGTAATTTAACTTTTCTGGGAGCCAATTCCCTCAACCCAGTGTGAGGCAGTAGCTGCAGTAATGGTTTCCAAACTCTACCTAGTACAGTTCTACAAGAGTTCTGAAACACACCAAAAGCTGTAAGTATTTAACATTGCCTAAGCATTACTTATACTAGGTTTGAAAATGTAGACCTTAAAGGAGATAAGTGAAAAATGCATCATAATTCTCTTAGGCAATTATCTTAAGTAGTTATACGGAGGCTTTGTTTAGAAGGCAATCGGTTTGAATTTTGCCATCACAGCTCCATTGGCAATGAGATAGAGCCTTAGTATCGTGGGAGTGCTAGGGAGGCTAATGCAAACCATGCAGCCAACTTTCTTGGGAATGACTTATGTCACTGTTTGGGCCAGTTTTTAAGAAAACCCTGTGTCAACAATTTCTGTGATGGTCACTGTGCCTTGCTGAGATGCTTCATCTAGAACAGGCTGCTTCAGGCTGTGTTCATGTCAGGTCACACTGTTCCTCATTACAGCTTCCAATAGCCCAGGTGCCAAGGCCAAGAGATACTAGAATATGAACACAAAGCCCACTTGGCAGGATATACATGTTATCAAATCAGAGGCCTATGGCTACACTCTCTTTGGGTCTGATTTCAGTGGGACTTGGCATCACAGCATGCAAAGTTATTAACTTCCTGGAGCCATTGTTTGGGAATAGGATATTATGTTTTGATACCAAATACGTCAAAATGTACCATTTTTTTTTTATATCTTTATTGGAGTATAATTGCTTTACAATGGTGTGTTAGTTTCTGCTTTATAACAAAGTGAATCAGTTATACATATACATACGTTCCCATATTTCTTCCCTCTTGCGTCTCCCTCCTTCCCACCCTCCTTATCCCACCCCTCCAGGAGGTCACAAAGCACCGAGCTGATCTCCCTGTGCTATGCGGCTGCTTCCCACTAGCTATCTACCTTATGTTTGGTAGTGCATATGTGTCCATGCCTCTCTCTCGCTTTGTCACAGCTCACCCTTGCCCCTCCCCATGTCCTCAAGTCCATTCTCTAGTAGGTCTGTGTCTTTATTCCTGTCTTACCCCTAGGTTCTTCATGACATTTTTTTTTCTTAAATTCCATATATATATGTTAGCATACGGTATTTGTCTCTCTCTTTCTGACTTACTTCACTCTGTATGACAGACTCTAGGTCTATCCACCTCATTACAAATAGTTCAATTTCGTTTCTTTTTATGGCTGAGTAATATTCCATTGTATATATGTGCCACATCTTCTTTATCCATTCACCCGATGATGGACACTTAGGTTGTTTCCATCTCCAGGATATTGTAAATAGAGCGGCAATGAACATTTTGGTACATGACTCATTTTGAATTATGGTTTTCTCAGGGTATATGCCCAGTAGTGGGATTGCTGGGTCATATGGTAGTTCTATTTGTAGTTTTTTAAGGAACCTCCATACTGTTCTCCACAGTGGCTGTATCAATTTACATTCCCACCAACAGTGCAAGAGTGTTCCCTTTTCTCCACACCCTCTCCAGCATTTATTGTTTCTAGATTTTTTGATGATGGCCATTCTGACTGGTGTGAGATGATACCTCATTGTAGTTTTGATTTGCATTTCTCTAATGATTAATGATGTTGAGCATTCTTTCATGTGTTTGTTGGCAATCTGTATATCTTCTTTGGAGAAATGTCTATTTAGGTCTTCTGCCCATGTTTGGATTGGATTGTTTGTTGTTTTCTAATTGAGCTGCATGAGCTGCTTATAAATTTTGGAGATTAATCCTGTGTCAGTTGCTTCATTTGCAAATATTTTCTCCCATTCTGAGGGTAGGCTTTTGGTCTTGTTTATGGTGTCCTTTGCTGTGCAAAAGCTTTGAAGTTTCATTAGGTCCCATCTGTTTATTTTTGTTTTTATTTCCTGGGAGGTTGGTCAGAAAGGATCTTGCTGTGATTTATGTCATAGAGTGTTCTGCCTATGTTTTCCTCTAAGAGTTTGATAGTTTCTGGCCTTACATTTAGGTCTTTAATCCATTTTGAGCTTATTTTTGTGTATGGTGTTAGGGAGTGATCTAACCTCATACTTTTACATGTACCTGTCCAGTTTTCCCAAAACCACTTATTGAAGAGGCTGCCCTTTCTCCACTGTACATTCCTGCCTCCTTTATCAAAGATAAGGTGACCATATGTGCATGAGTTTATCTCTGGGCTTTCTGTCCTGTTCCACTGATCTTTCTGTTTTTGTGCCAGTACCATACTGTCTTGATTACTGTAGCTTTGTAGTAAAATCTGAAGTCAGGGAGCCTGATTCCTCCAGCTCAGTTTTTCATGCTCAAGATTGCTTTGGCTATTCGGGGTCTTTTGTGTTTCCATACAAATTGTGAAATTTTTTGTTCTAGTTCTGTGAAAAATGCCAGTGGTAGTTTGATAGGGATTGCATTGAATCTGTAGATTGCTTTGGGTAGTAGAGTCATTTTCACAATGTTGATTCTTCCAATCCAAGAACATGGTATATCTCTCCATCTATTTGTATCATCTTTAATTTCTTTCATCAGTGTCTTATAATTTTCTGCATACAGGTCTTTTGTCTCCTTAGGTAGGTTTATTCTTAGATATTTTATTCTTTTTGTTGCAGTGGTAAATGGGACTGTTTTCTTGATTTCACTTTCAGATTTTTCATCATTAGTGTATAGGAATGCCAGAGATTTCTGTGCATTAATTTTGTATCTTGCTGTGTTAGCAAATTCATTGATTAGCTCTAGTAGTTTTCTGGTAGCATCTTTAGGATTCTCTATGTATAGGATCATGTCATCTGCAAACAGTGACAGCTTTACTTCTTCTTTTCCGATTTGGATTCCTTTTATTTCCTTTTCTTCTCTGATTGCTGTGGCTAAAACTTCCAAAACTATGTTGAATAAGAGTGGTGAGAGTGGGCAACCTTGTCTTGTTCCTGATCTTAGTGGAAATGCTTTCAGTTTTTCACCATTGAGGATGATGTTTGCTGTGGGTTTGTCATATATGGCCTTTATTATGTTGAGGGAAGTTCCCTCTATGCCTACTTTCTGCAGGGTTTTTATCATAAATGGGTGTTGAATTTTGTCAAAAGCTTTCTCTGCATCTATTGAGATGATCATAAGGTTTTTCTCCTTCAGTTTGTTAATATGGTTTATCACATTGATTGTTTTGCATATATTGAAGAATCCTTGCATTCCTGGAATAAACCCCACTTGATCATGGTGTATGATCCTTTTAATGTGCTGTTGGATTCTGTTTGCTAGTATTTTGTTGAGGATTTTTGCATCTATGTTCCATCAGTGATATTGGCCTATAGTTTTCTTTCTTTGTGACATCCTTGTCTGGTTTTGGTATCAAGGTGATGGTGGCCTCATAGAATGAGTTTGGGAGTGTTCCTCTCTCTGCTATATTTTGGAAGAGTTTAAGAAGGATAAGTGTTAACTCTTCTCTAAATGTTTGATAGAATTCGCCTGTGAAGCCATCTGGTCCTGGGCTTTTGTTTGTTGGAAGATTTTTAATCAGTTTCAATTTCAGTGCTTGTGATTGGTCTGTTCATATTTTCTATTTCTTCCTGATTCAGTCTTGGCAGGTTGTGCATTTCTAAGAATGTGTCCATTTCTTCCAGGTTGTCCATTTTATTGGCATAGAGTTACTTGTAGTAATCTCTCATGATCTTTTGTATTTCTGCAGTGTCAGTTGTTACT
Organism: Lagenorhynchus albirostris; assembly: GCF_949774975.1. Taxonomy (NCBI): domain Eukaryota; kingdom Metazoa; phylum Chordata; class Mammalia; order Artiodactyla; family Delphinidae; genus Lagenorhynchus; species Lagenorhynchus albirostris. The sequence continues at coordinate 44,546,929 of NC_083097.1, forward strand.
TCTCCTTTTTCATTTCTAATTCTATTGATTTGAGGCTTCTCCCTTTTTTTCTTGATGAGCCTGGCTAATGGTTTATCGATTTTGTTTATCTTCTCAAAGAACCAGCTTTTAGTTTTATTGATCTTTGCTATCGTTTCCTTCATTTCTTTTTTCATTTATTTCTGATCTGATTTTTATGATTTCTTTCCTTCTGCTAACTTTGGGATTTTTTTGTTGTTCTTTCTCTAATTGCTTTAGGTGTAAGGTTAGGTTGTTTATTCGAGATGTTTCCTGTTTCTCAAGGTAGGATTGTATTGCTATAAACTTCCCTCTTCGAACTGCTTTTGCTGCATCCCATAGGTTTTGGGTCGTCGTGTTTCCAATGTCATTTGTTTCTAGGTATTCTTTGATTTCCTCTTTGATTTCTTCAGTGATCACTTCGTTATTAAGTGTATATAGTTTAGCCTCTGTGTGTTTTTATTTTTTACAGATCTTTTCCTGTAATTGATGTCTAGTCTCATAGCGTTGTGGTTGGAAAATATACTTGATACGATTTCAATTTTCTTAAATTTACCAACGCTTGACCTGTGACCCAAGATATGATCTATCCTGGAGAATGTTCCATGAGTACTTGAGAAAAATGTGTATTCTGTTGTTTTTGGATGGAATGTCCTATAAATATCAATTAAGTCCATCTTATTTAATGTATCATTTAAAGCTTGTGCTTCCTTATTTATTTTCATTTTGGATGATCTGTCCATTGGTGAAAGTGGGGTATTAAAGTCCCCTACTATGAATGTGTTACTGTCGATTTCCGCTTTTATGGCTATTAGTATTTGCCTTATGTATTGAGGTGCTCCTATGTTGGGTGCATAAATATTTACCATTGTTATATCTTCTTCTTGGATCGATCCCTTGATCATTATGTAGTGTCTTTCTTTGTCTCATCGAATAGTCTTTATTTTAGAGTCTATTTTATCTGATATGAGAATTGCTACTTCAGCTTTCTTTTGGTTTCCATTTGCATGAAATATCTTTTTCCATCCCCTCACTTTCAGTCTGTATGTGTCTCTACGTCTGAAGTGTGTCTCTTGTAGACAGCAAATATATGGGTGTTCTTTTTGTATCCATTCAGCCAATCTGTGTCTTTTGGTGGGAGCATTTAATCCATTTATTTTTAAGGTAATTATCAATATGTATGTTCCTATTCCCATTTTCTTAATTGTTTTGGGTTCGTTGTTGTAGGTCTTTTCCTTCTCTTGTGTTTCTTGCCTAGAGAAGTTCCTTTAGCAGTTGTAAAGCTGGTTTGGTGGTGCTGAACTCTCTCAGCTTTTGCTTGTCTGTAAAGGTTTTAATTTCTCCATCAAATCTGAATGAGATCCTTGCTGGGTAGAGTAATCTTGGTTGCAGGTTTTATTCCTTCATCACTTTAAATATGTCCTGCCAGCCCCTTCTGGCTTGCAGAGTTTCTGATGAAGGATCAGCTGTTAACCTTAAGGGGATTCCTTGTGTGCTATTTGTTGTTTTTCCCTTGCTGCTTTTTTTTTTTTTTTTTTTGCTTTTAATATGCTTTCTTTGTATTTAATTTTTGACAGTTTGATTAATATGTGTCTTGGTGTATTTCTCCTTGGACTTATCCTGATGGGACTCTCTGTGCTTCTTGGACTTGATTAACTATTTCCTTTCCCATATTAGGGAAGTTTTCAACTATAATCTCTTCAAATATTTTCTCAGTCCCTTTCTTTTTCTCTTCTTCTTCTGGAACCCCTATAATTCGAATGTTGGTGTGTTTAATGTTGTCCCAGAGGTCTCTGAGATTGTCTTCAGTTCTTTTTATTCTTTTTTCTTTATTCTGCTCTGCAGTAGTTATTTCCACTATTTTATCTTGCAGGTCACTTATCCGTTCTTCTGCCTCAGTTATTCTGCTATTGATCCCATCTAGAGTATTTTTAATTTCATTTATTGTGTTGTTCATCATTGTTTGTTTCATCTTTAGTTCTTCTAAGTCCTTGTTAAATGTTTCTTGCATTTTGTCCGTTCTATTTCCAAGATTTTGGATCATGTTTACTATCATTATTCTGAATTCTTTTTCAGGTAGACTGCCTATTTCCTCTTCATTTGTTAGGTCTGGTGGGATTTTATCTTGCTCCTTCATCTGCTGTGTGTTTTTCTGTCTTCTCATTTTGCTTATCTTACTGTGTTTGGGGTCTCCTTTTTGTAGGCTGCAGGTTTGTAGTTCCCGTTGTTTTTGGTGTCTGTCCCCAGTGGCTAAAGTTGGTTCAGTGGGTTGTGTAGGCTTCCTGGTGGAGGGTACTAGTGCCTGTGTTCTGGTGGATGAGGCTGGATCTTGTCTTTCTGGTGGGCAGGTCCACGTCTGGTGGTGTGTTTTGGGGTGTCTGTGGACTTATTATGATTTTAGGCAGCCTCTCTGCTAATGGGTGGGGTTGTGTTCCTGTCTTGCTAGTTGTTTGGCATAGGATGTCCAGCACTGTAGCTTGCTGGTTGTTGAGTGAAGCTGGGTGCTGGTGTTGAGGTGGAGATCTCTGGGAGATTTTTGCCGTTTGATATTATGTGGAGCTGGGAGGTCTCTTGTGGACCAGTGTCCTGAAGTTGGCTCTCCCACCTCAGAGGCACAGCACTGACTCCTGGCTGCAGCACCAAGAGCCTTTCATCCACACAGCTCAGAATAAAAGGCAGAAAAAGTAGAAAGAAAGAATTAGTAGAAAGAAGGAAGGAAAGAAAGAAAGAAACAAAGGAGGGAGGGAGGGAGGGAGGAAGGAAGGAAGGAGGTAAGTAAGGAAAAAAAGAAAGAAAGAAGATAAAGTAAAATAAAATAAAGATAAAATATAATAAAATTATTAAAAATAAAAAGATAATTATTAAGAAAAACCAAAACAAACAAAAAAAATGTACGGATAGAACCCTAAGACAGATGGTGGAAGCAAAGCTGTACAGACAAAATCTCACACAGAAGCATACACATACACACTCAGAAAAAGAGGAAAAGGGGAAAAAGTCATAAATCTTGCTCTCAAAGTCCACCTCCTCAATTTGGGATGATTTGTTGTGTAAAGGAGGGAGGGAGGGAGGGAAGGAAGGAAGGAAGGAAAGAAGATTAATATAAAATAAAGTTATTAAAATAATTATTAAGAAAAAAAATTTTTTTTAAAAAAAAGGAAGGATAGAACCCTAGGACAAATGGTGGAACCAAAGCTATACAGACAAAATCTCACACAGAGGCATACACATACACACTCATAGAAAGAGGAAAAGGGGAAAAAATCATAAATCTTGCTCTCAAAGTCCACCTCAATTTGGAATGATTCGTTGTCTATTCATGCATTCCACAGATGCAGGGTGCATCAAGTTGATTGTGGAGCTTTAATCTGCTGCTTCTGAGGCTGCTAGGAAAGATTTCCCTTTCTCTTCTTTGTTCTCACAGCTCCCAGGGGCTCAGTTTTGGATTTGGCCCCGCCTCTGCGTGTAGGTTGCCGGAGGGCGTCTGTTCTTCGCTCAGACAGGACCGGGTTAAAGGATCCGCTGATTCGGAGGCTCTGGCTCACTCAGGCTGGGGTAGAGGGAGGGGTGCGGATGCGGGGTGAGCCTGCGGCGGCAGAAGCCGGCGTGACGTTGCACCAGCCTGAGGCGCGCCGTGCATTCTCCCGGGGGAGTTGTCCCCGGATTCCGGGACCCTGGCAGTGGCAGGTTGCACAGGCTCCCCAGAAGGGAGGTGTGGATAGTGACCTGTGCTCGCACACAGGCTTCTTGGTGGCGGCAGCAGCAGCCTTAGCGTCTCATGCCCGTCTCTGGGGTCCGCGCTTTTAGCCTCGGCTCGCGCCCGTCTCTGGAGCTCCTTTAAGCAGCGCTCTTAATCCCTTCTCCTCTTGCACCAGGAAACAAAGGGGGAAGAAAAAGTCTATTGCCTCTTCCGGACTTCCTCCCGGCTAGCTATGGTGCACCAACCCCCTGCAGGCTGTGTTCACGCCGCCAACCCCAGTCCTTTCCCGGTGCTCCGACTGAAGCCCGAGCCTCAACTCCCAGCCCTGCCCGCCCCGGCGGGTGAGCAGAGAAGCCTCTCAAGCTGGTGAGTGCCGGTCGGCCCTGATCCTCTGTGCGGGAATCTCACCGCTTTTCTCTGCGCAACCCTGTTGCTGTGCTCTCTTCCGCAGCTCTGAAGCTTCCCCCCCACCCCCCCCGCCACTCGCAGTCTCCGCCCGCGAAGGGTCTTCTAGTGTGTGGAAACCTTTCCTTCTTCACAGCCCCCTCCCACTGGTGCAGGTCCCATCCCTATTCTTTTGTCTCTGTTTATTCTTTTTTCTTTTGCCCTACCCAGGTACGTGGGGGGTTTCTTGCCTTTTGGGAGGTCTGAGGTCTTCTGCCAGCGTTCAGTAGGTGTTCTATAGGAGTTATACCACGTGTAGGTGTATTTCTGGTGTATCTGTGGGGAGGAAGGTGATCTCCGGGTCGTACTCTTCCGCCATCTTCCCGGAAGCTCCATTATTTTAATGTACAATTTTTTCTAGGTCCCTTTCCTGATTTTTTTTTTCTTTAAAGAGATAAAATGGAAACCTTTTCATCCATGGCTAACTTGAACGTTTCTGAACATGATCCTTCCCGTTCCATATCTGTTCATTATTATCAGGCCAACCACCCACACACAATGAACCCATGACTTCATGGAGGCAGGTCACAGACACACTGTGGTGTTCATGGACAACGAGCTTGTAGTCCCACTGATCTGTTCCTGCCTGGATACCACTGTGATCCTAGCACAGTCCTACTCCAAAGCTTTGGCTAAACTACCTCTGGCTTGAGTGTTGTTTTAGGTATGTGGATTTGATGCACCTGTGGGATCTACAAGTGGAATGCCCAGTTGGAAATTGAAGGTGTATAATTGGAGCTCAGGGAGGAGATCTGAGCTGAAAATTTGAAATTGGAATTCATCAACACTAGGTAGCTATTGAGATGACTGAAGTAGATGAGATAACTTAGGGCATGTGTGGAATGGGACTGGCGTCTGAGAAAACTGGAGATACGTAAAGCATGAGCTGAGCTAAGATGACCAAGAGTGATCCTGAGAAGCGTCATTATATTGCTTCCTAATAAGGTAGGCTCTGTCTGAGAGCCACTTTTCTGCTTCCTTCAGAATGTAGCCCCTGACCAGCTTTACCCTTCTTCCTGTTAATCACAGCTTTAGATTGAGTTGTTTGAATCTGTGTTGATAAATTCCTTGTCAACCTATTTTTCTTAGTCCAGAGGTAGATAATTCCCTCCTTATTGGTCATTCCAGTCATTTGGCTGAATTCCAACCAGGATTTTTTGAGGTCTTTCTTAGAAGACTTGCAGTCAGTAGCAGTTAGAGACATAGTTCACATTTCAAGTATGGAAGTTTAGATTTTATCATGTGGATAAAATGTCATTCTCAACGGGAGGTGATTTTGCTCTCTGTGGAACATTTAAGAAATTTTCACCACTGTGTGTATGTCTTAATAATTATAGATTGTTGGCTCTGAGTGTATGCAATCTCAGAAATGAAGTTTAAGTGCAGACATACCTTAGTATTGTTAACTGTTCCGATTATTAACTGTTGTTCTTATTCTGTTTTCCAATCCAGGGTCAGTTGTACACTAGATATGTTCAGTTTGGGTCCTGAAATCTCCTTACATATGACCATGTTAACAAGTGTGAACCAGCTATCACATATAACTAGTCAAAACACGTGATCACTAATAGAGAATCGGTACTCTGTCCTTGTTCTACACAGTACTATACAGATTTAATAAAATTTCATGCAAGATAAAAGACACTGGTATTTTAGTCAGTCTTATATCCTCCTTGTGAGCAAATATTTCCATTCTTTTTTTTTAATATTAAAACATATCTCGTGATTGCTGTTGCTACATTCATTGACCCCAGGTTGGAAAACATCAGACACAATAATGTCTAGAGCTTCCAGCTTTAACATCATTTGATTAATGTCACTTTTTATATTGTATTCTGGTTCCTATTCATGAGACTTTTAAATTTAAAAGTCATGTAGCCATTTATATGTTTTGATCTTAATACCAACGTTTAGCACTGCAACTTTTTCACAGTGGGACTTTATCAGTAACTTCAAGGTGGTTTGTCACTTTGTTCTTAAGTCAAGGTTTTGTTAAGTAAAGTTATATCAATTTTTTTAATGAAAAGAATTGTAGAATAATATATCTTATAAATCAAACAGATATGGAAGGGTTAACTGCAGAGAGATGGGCCAGAGTTGTAGGACTATGATCTGAAAATAATCATGCAAGGTCGAGGAAGAGGTAGGCACTAGTAAGGTAGTGGGAAATCACAGACCTTATCGTTAGTGAAGAGAAGAAATCCACATAGGTAGAAAGGTGCAGCATGAGAACATAGAAAATGATAATAGGCAAGCAGCCAGCACAAAGAAATTCCAAAGGAAAACATCAGGAGCACTGATCCTTGCAGTTCCAGGTGGGTAGTAGTCATTGGGAATCGGGGTAGAGTTAGTAGGGCCTCAGTCCTGGAGCAGCTGACCTCTGGGCAGTTATCAGCATTGGGGTTTAAGTACAAGAAAACAAGGTAAGAAACATGTATGTCAGGTGGCATATCACCTGGGGAAAGCCCCACTTAGGAGAGTATGGAATCAAGGTCATAGCTAGACAAGGAATAAGTGCGATGAAGTCCCCAACTGGTGACAGCAAGTGACAGAAATCCAATTCAGTCTAGCTCAAGAGAAAACGGAAATTGTAGGGTCATATAATTGGAAGTCCGGGGTAGTTGTTAGTTTCAAATATCCACAAATGCTTTGTGCGCATGGAACCTAATTCCCTTCTCCTTGACTGAAGGTTGGATATAGTGGCTCACATCTAATTAATAGAATACAGTGGCAGAACAGAGTGTAGCTTTGGATATTGTAACTTTTTGTTTGCTTTCACTCTTGGGTCACTCACTCTGGGGGAGTCATGTTGTGAGGACACTCGGGCAGCCCTGTGGAAACACCCACTTGGCAATGCATTGAAGCCTTCAGCCAATAGTCATCTTTGAAGTGGATCCTCCAGCCCCAGACAGACCTGAAGATGACTGTAGCCTGACCTGTGCCTGGACTACAACTGCATGGGAGACCCTGGCCTAGAACCACCCAGCTAAGCTACTCCCAGATTCCTGACACTCAGGAACTTGGGAAATAACACATTATTGTTTTAAATTGCTAGGATTTCGGGTAAATTGTTATGTAGCAGTAGATAACTAACAAAGGATGATGCAGTTTGAGGCATAGCTAGATCTTGGGTCTCAAATGCTAAAGTCAATGAACCATGTTACTCTGCTTTTCAACTCGGCTTTCCAATTTTTTTTCCTTTATCCTCAAATTAGCTCTGTATGTTATATAGGCACTGGTTTCAGGTAATCATAAGCTCATTTGCTTATGGCTCATGATTTAGGAGAGAGATTCTGTTTTTCTCCGGGTCCATAGATGATCTCTTTTTTTTTTTACAATTAATTAATTAATTAATTTATGGCTACACTGGGTCTTCCTTGCTGTGCGCGGGCTTTCTCTAGTTGTGGTGAGCGGGGGCTGCTCTTCCTTGTGGTGTGCTGGCTTCTCATTGCGATGGCTTCTTCTGGTGTGGAGCATGGGCTCTAGGTGCGTGGGCTTAAGTAGTTGTGGCACGTGTGCTCAGTAGTTGTGGCTTGTGGACTCTAGAGCACAGGCTCAGTAGTTGTGGCTCGCAGGCTCTAGAATGCAGGCTCAGTAGTTGTGGTGCATGGGCTTAGTTGCTCTGCAACATGTGGGATCTTCCCAGACCAGGGCTTGAACCGGTGTCCCTCGCATTGGCAGGTGGATTCTTAACCACTGTGCCACGAGGGAAGTCCCATATATGATCTTAAGGTGGAGTTCTTATCTGACTCTATGGATTCATGTGTCCACCATGCACTCCCCTGTCCAGGGAGATACCATAGAATCGTTGCCTGGATCAGCTCTTGTGCTTACCCTTGTGGCCACACATGGAGTCTCATTGTTAACATCCTTCTTCCAACCATATGAGATGTGACAGAGCTAATTAATTCCCTCATTGCAGGGTGTTACTGCCAGAAGAAAGGAGATAGGAGTGCTGGTGAAGAGAAGACAAGAGATGCTTGGCACAGTGGAGTCAAGTAGGATTACAGAGAATATTGTGCCTTTTTTCATTTACAACTACTCATCCAGAGTAATCTCAATAATATTAAATAACTGACACATGAGCTCAGAAATTCTCAAAAAATTCTCAATATCAACTATTGTTGTTTTCTAGCAATCTTGCCTATTCCAGACATGCTTAAGAACCAAGAAGTAAAATAAGCATAAAAGTAAAGAGTCATGTAGCGCAATGTTCACTGCAGCACTGGTTACAATAGCCAGGTCATGGGAGCAACCTAAATGCCCATCGACAGACGAATGGATAAAGAAGATGTGGCACATATACACAATGGAATATTACTCAGCCATAAAAAGGAACGAAATTGAGTTATTTGTAGTGAGGTGGATGGACCTAGAGTCTGTCACACAGAGTGAAGTAAGTCAGAAAGAGAAAGACAAATACCGTATGCTAACACATATATATGGAATCTAAAAGAATAAATAAATAAAAAAGGTTCTAGTGAACCTAGGGGCAAGACAGGAATAAAGATTCAGATGTAGAGAATGGACTTGAGGACACGGGGAGGGGGAAGGGTAAGCTGGGACAAAGTGAGAGAGTGGCATGGACATATATACACTACCAAATGTAGAATAGATAGCTAGTGGGAAGCAGCCGCACAGCACAGGGAGATCAGCTCGGTGCTTTGTGACCACCTAGAGCGGTGGGATAGGGAGGGTGGGAGGGAGATGCAAGAGGGAGGAGATATGGAGATATGTATATACGTATAGCTGATTCACTTTGTTATAAAGCAGAAACTAACACACCACTGTAAAGCAAATATAATCCACTAAAGATGTTAAAAAAAGTGTATATATATATATGTATGTGTATATATATGTATGTGTGTATATATATGTATGTGTATATATATGTATATATACACACGAAGGATTTGTTTCAAGGAACTGGATTACAGGATTGTGAGGACTGACTAAGCCCACTGAGCCCAGAGTTCCCAGGGCAGGTCGTCAGGAAGGGAAGATCATGAGCAGGCTCGGGGTCTCCCTCTTTCCCTGCCTGCTGTCCACAGGCAAGAGTCTCCCTCTTCCTTCACTCTCCTCCTTACTCCTCCCTCCCCCAGGGAAAGCCTAAGTTCTCTTTTAAAGCCTCTCAATTCACATACCCTGGATAATTTCCCTTCCAACTGATTGAGGCCCACAAGGGGTATCTGTGAAATCTCTTCACAACAGCACCTACATTATTCAATCAAATAACTGAATAACTGGGCTCTTTCCCGGTGGCGCAGTGGTTGAGAGTCTGCCTGCCGATGCAGGGGACACGGGTTCGTGCCTTGGTCCGGGAGGATCCCACATGCCGCGGAGGGGCTGGGCCAGTGAGCCATGGCTGCTGAGCCTGCGTGTCTGGAGCCTGTGCTCCGCAACGGGAGAGGCCACAACAGTGAGAGGCCCGCGTACCGCAAAAAACAAACAAACAAACAAACAAAAACTGAATAACTGGGGACTGTTGTTCAGTTTAAACAAGTTAACACATCAAAAAACCATCACAGTGCTTTAAATGAATATTATTTTATTCCTTGCAATAATAACTTTATGTCCATTTTGTAAATGAATAAATAGAGACCCAGCAATGTCCAGTAACTCGCCTAAGGGCTCATAGTACGTGACATAGCTAAGTTACCAAGCCAGCCCTTCTCTCTTCTAAACCTGAGCTCTTTCTACAATGCTACTTGGCGTCGGCCACATCTGGTGAGACCTTATTTAGAGACCAGAACCAGAGGTAAAGGCAGCTGTCCATGGAGGACCAATGGCTATTGAGGTGGTCTGGTGTGATACCTCTATTCAGATGGAATGGCCCAAACTGGGTAGTAACAGACACAGTCAGATTCTGTGTGTTGGGGAGTTTAAAAGTGAGACTCAGAAAGGGATAGAGACATAAAGGGTAGAAGCCCAGATTCACACACACAGAAAAGTGTCAGCAGGAAACATGGGGCAATAGAAGTCATGTACAAGCAGAAACAGAGAAGGTGGAAAGAGGGAAGAGGTTGGTAGTAGCAAGACAAGGAAGCCTCCTCCAGGATGAAGCTCCTCCTTAGGTCCTCACGTAAGGGATGCAGGACACAGGTGGTGTTTATCACTGACGGGCCACAACTGAACATGCCCAATAGCCTTCCTACTCAGGGTGGATCATCTTAGGCACTACCTGCGAGCTTGTGGGCCATACAGACAGTCAGGCCCCACCCACACCTACTGAATCCAAATCTGTAATAAGAGCCTCAGCTAATTTGTGCGCACATTAAAATTCAACAGAATACGTGATTCAGTCATGGTAGGCTGCATCAGAACACGTTCCAAATTCTTTTACCTGGTGATGGCTGCGCTAAGGGGCGCACAGTTTCATCCCGTACATTCTATGAACTCCCACTCTTCCTCCCCCGTAGGGAATACGATAACTGGGCCAGAAGAGCTGGGCTGTGTGCCCTGGACAATAACCTAGTTCCCTATGAGAGCTGGCTTTGGGAATGCTGAGCCTTCTTCAGCATTTTTTGAATTTTTATATCGTCCTCCATTAACTGAGGAACCTGAGTGCACAGCTGTTCCTTGCAACCTGATGGATCGTGACAAATAGTCTGGGTGATTTAATTTGCAAAGCTACAGGGATTGTAACAGTAGTAAATTAAACCTGAGAAGAAGGGCTTTTAGAAATAGGTACACTGAGAGCAACAGGAAGCGGCTGATGACAAGCAAGCCCCGAACATAATACCCTGTGCCATTCTCTGTGGGTGAAAATAGCCCCGCCGGCCTCCCTCCAAAGGGTCTCTGGCCCTCTCTGTATTGCAGAAGGTACAGTACATGGTGATGATAAGGATGGATGAGTCATAAGAGGAGGGTTTAGCTGCCCACAGCGTACTGATCAGGAAGCAGGGAAGTTTAAAATGCATGTTTAAAAGACTTTCAATAAATGTAATGACAATAATGCACAATTTGGAGCTTCTCCAAAATCTCAGCTCTCTGGAAAACAGATGACCAGGATGACTCACTCTCCAGGGCTCTGGAGTATAAGGTGTACTGACATACTCATCACTCCTCCCACCCCCAGGGAGCGCGTTTCCCACAGCCCCAGAGGAAGCAGCCACAGGTGCTAATCTGTCCTTCCCTTGTCACCAAGGCTTATTTTTCCCAGCTGGGCCCATCAAATCCGCTCTCTCAAGAACCTGAAACTGGGACCCACAGCCTTCAGTTGGTGTTTGTCAGGTGCATGAGGTGAGAAGCTACATGAAGATGGGTCTGGGTTCACTAAGGTTTGCCAAAGCACAGAAAGTTGGCAGCAGAGTGAACATGAGGTAAAAGGCCCTCAGGCCCATGGGTCTGGAGCTCGAAACTGCTCTCCGTCCCTCTCACTCATTCTAATTCTTCTGAGGTTCTACTATAGTACCTTCTCTGGATCCCAGGAAGTACCCTGTGTCCTTCCAGAAAAGTCCACTGTTTTTGGTTAAGCTAATTTGTGTAGCGTCTGTTCCTTGAAAACAGGTGTTCCTTGTTGAAGAGGTGTTTCACACCTAAAAGCCATAAAGATCCCTCATATTTTACTAGCAACAGGTTGTGGTGGCTATGGGACAAGATGGCGTACAGGGGACGGCGCAGAAAGGAGGGACGTATCATCGTCATGTGCGCCAGACTGGCAGCGGAGGGACTGGGCCGTCGTGCTGGCCAGAGAGCAGGCCACAGGTGCCAGCCTGGGGTCCCAGGCAGAGGCCAGAGACTGAAGGCCCACAGTGGGTGGGAGGACCTGGGAATGTGCCTGGCCTCAGGCTTCAAGCTGGGCGTCAGACATAGGCTGAGGTAGATTTGGAAGCAGCACCCGAGGGTGGGGCACAGGTGCAGGAGGGCTTACCTCCCAGCAACAAAGGTGATAAAGCTCTGCCCTGATCGTAGCAGCTGTTTTAGTGGAGGTGGGAATAAGGGGTGCTGTAGGCCCAGAGATCACAGCCCTCTCAGGCCCACCAGAAACATGGGAGATCGTAACTTCTGCGTTCCCTGACTCTACTGTTGAGTAATTCTCTTTGGAGTGCAGACATTTTATTTCCAGGCTACCACTGCAGAAGCTATTCATTAGGAGCTTAGGGTCCATTCTATAAATTTGACGCTCTCTCTCTCTCTCTCTGGGAAAAAGCAGCATATTGTTTCTATCGCTTTTCCAAGGTTAACCTAAGCTCGCCTGAGGCTCATTCCTGCCCATCTGACCACTTGATATCTCTCAAATCGCGGCTAAAGCTGACCAGCATTTTTTTTTTTTAAGTGCCTGGAGTGGGCCCAGGCAAGTTCTGAATAGCTACTGAGAATGCATTTAAATCAAGCCTAAATAACCTCTGTAAACTCTCAAGTACTTTTTTTTTCCTACTGTGTGTGATGTCATAATGAAGAGAAAGTGAATATATATGGATGTATGTGTGTGTTGGTACAAAATTCAGAGAACCAAAGAGGGTGCGTTTTTAAAAATTTCTCAGAAATTTCAGAAATTTAGGACATTAGAGGGAATGCTCACTGTTGTGCCGTTTATTAAGATGGGACCAGTTTTAACTTTCTGATGTGCTATTCAGATACTTTAGAATTTATCTGTCTGCCAACTTTTAACTTGCCATTTATTACTCTCATTTTCATTTGGTAACAAACTGTTTTGACAGACAATTTCAGATTATATCTTCCTATTCGGAAGCTAATAATTTTCGAAATTCTCTGACAAATAGTTGTCACGTGTTTTATGTATCAACATCAAATATCTACATAAAAGAGAAAATGGGTTCCCATCTACTCTATTCAAATGACTTGTCATTTCTTAAAATTTATTGCAAAACATATATTTATCAAACATATATTAGGTACCTACTATATTGGCACTCTGTGCAGTGACAGGGCTAGACTCTTCTGGAAATATAACATTGGAATTAAGAGCAAGGCTTTAGAATCTGTCATAGGGTGGGTTCCCCCCGGAAGCAGCTCCTGGAACATGGGCTTGTATGCAATTGGCTCATGAAGGACTTACCTCCGTGGGAGAATGAAGGAGCTGGGGCAGCAGGCCAGGAGGGGGAGGGAGTGAAGCAAGGGTGTGATCTCAGGCAGAGTCTCATGCAGAGTGGCTTTGCCCCAAAACCCCTCCACCTCACAAAAATCAGCATAAAGGTGTCTCAAGGGAGCTGGGCAAAGCGTCAATATTACTCTCTATAGAGGCAGAGCTTAAATATGAATGAACAGCCACAACGAAGGAAGCAGTAAGGGCTGAGCCCCGGGGTCTGGAGAGGAAGAGGGGGAGTAGCCTTACGTGGAGGGCTGTCTCTCTCCACCGCCTCAATATGACAGACCCTTCCCTCAAGCGGTGCTGGACGAACAGGAAGCGCAGATGCTAACTTGGCTAGAGGTGCGAGGAAGAGCAGAACCTGTGCGGGGTGCACAGGAGGGTGATTCCCCAGCCGCCTGGCAACCATGGAGAGGTAGGGAAGGAAGGACTATTCCCGGCTTCAGCTGCTAGACTGGGACAAGCGTCCTTATATAAGCAAGGTCTGTGAGGTCGGTGTAGGGATTTGGGATCATTCTCTATCATCCTCCCCCTTCCCTTCCTCCTGTAACCACAGATGATATGGGCACTTTCTAGGTTTCTTCACATATGGTTTCATATGAAATCCCAGCCTAGATAAAGGTATTCCTCTTTTTAAGGTAACCACAGAAATAACAGTACACAAACGAAGCATCGGACTCTCAGGTAGGACCAGACACCCACAGCTTAAGCGTTAGAGTTCTTTCCTTCTTCAGCTTCATGCAGTCATAAACCGTCAAAACATTAAACGCAGTTTGAATTCATAAAGTCTTCCTCACTCCCTTCCATGGCCCTTGGCCCTCCTGCCTCTGGTTTTATGGTGTAGGGGGCGTGGGACGAGGCGTACTCAGATAGGAGGCACAGGTGGTCTGGGATCGGGGGCTGTTTCAGGGTGGTGAGACTTCCGCTGTCCCTGGATCCTGCTTAGCTCATGTGAGAACACAGAGCACTTCTGTGGCCATCATGGGGCAGGAGGGGTGGTGTGCCGGCTTCCTTTAATGGACGGGGGAAGGGTTTCAGAGTGTGTTTGTGGATGCTGTGTGATGGAGATCAGAATGACGGTCCTACTTCTGTGACTGAGCTTCTCTGTGATTGAATGACTTGATGGCAAGTGTGGATGCCTGCATCCTATCAGGCCCTGTGCCCTCCCTCTTCTGTTTTGCTCTAGTTTTCAAGGGGCCATGGGTGTCTTTGACAAGACAGCTCTTCAAAATAAAGGCCAAATGATCACGACTCATGCCTCCCACCACTAAGAAGGAGGCACAACATCCGACAGGTCTCTTTGGGTTCTGGAGGTGACATGTTCCAAGTTCAGGAGCACAGAAGTGGCCTGTGACTGATACAGAGGCTTCCAGATCTGAGCGGGGCCCAGAGAAGAAAAGGGCTCTGCAGCAGATGCAGTGCATGATGCCAGCAGCCCTGCCACCTTGACCTCGTGCACCGCAGACTCTCGGGTGTTAGAGAGCTCTGCGGGGAGAAAGATGTGTGGAGTGTGCAGCAACAAAGGCCCAGGGTTCTAGACCTAGCCCCTGCCGTCTGCAGTAAAGAGTATTTACTCTTCATAATACAGCTCTGACATGCTACAAGGCCCCAGTAGAGAAGCAACGACTGTGCATGGGACATCTAGTGACTGTGTCATCCAGCTGCCCATCCTGAGCTGGGCTCTGACGGACCCACCAGGTAATAAATTCAGCACTCCACTGTGAGATAGAAGTGGTGCATCTGGGATGGGCACGAGCAGGGACAGAGGACGCAAGTGAACATGAGCAGGTGACCCAGGCCCTTCTGTGATTCACTGTGTTTGTACCACTGCCCTTAGCTCACATCTAAGACTGCATGGGGGCTTCCCTTCTGACCAGCTGTTGGGGGATAAAAACGGCCAAGCTTGGGCCACAGCTGGGCAGCTTGGTATGTAGGTGCAAGTGAAAACAGACCGCTGCTGTACTTCATCCCATGACAGGGATGGCCCTGGAAGAAAGTGGTGAGCAAAAGTCTTCCTTGTGGGTGCTAGGTGGACTATATGATTAAACAGTATGATTAGTCATTATTTTCTGCAGGATAATAGAAGAAAGTGGTGCATCACGGGTTAGGTTTTGGACAGGTCATTTTTGTGGTAAGTAAGAGGGGAGCTTTGGTTGATGAGAGAGTAGCACGGTGGTATGGGAGAATGTTGTGACTGACAGTGCCAGCTATAGAGAGAAGTGGTCCAAGAGAGTTTTAAAGGTAGATGTCTCTCCTGTCAGTATGCTGCAAATAGATTTTTAACATAGGCTCTGGTCATGATTCTAGCTCTTCCAGATCTTTTCAGAGAGGCTTAGAGAAGATCGAGGTAAAATCTTTTCTTGGAGTGGTATATGTCACATGAACTTATCTATCTGGTAAAATCTTTTCTTGGAGTGGTATATGTCACATGAACTTATCTGTCTGGTGAAATAAGGGCTCCAGGTAACACAAAAACAGTTTGGTGTCTCCTTAGCAATGAGGACAGAATGGGATGGAGGGAACCTGAGGACTTAGAGAGGAAGAGCAGAGGAGAGATTAGGGAATACAGAGACTCAAGTGTGTACCCATTTCCATGTCTGGTATTTATTGGATCTTTTCTGGGGAACTCATGTTAAGTTTTCAAGATTGCTTTTTGTTTTTGTTTTTTTTTTAGAGAAGCAATAAGGAGAGAATCATTCATTTGGGATGGAGGTAATTTTGGTGCTAACTGGTTTTTTCACTTTGGGCAAATTCTTTCTGGTCTTGGTCTTTACTGTTTTTAATCTAACCAGTTGAATTCGGTGAACTCTGAAGTTCTTCCCAACTTTTGCCTATGTACTTCTTTGGATAAAGCCTCTGGGGCAACAGAGATGCTGAAGCAATTAAGAATGGAAGGGGTGAGGAAAGTAAATGAATGAAGGTAAAGCACACTTCACAAAAGAGGAAGGGCCCATGAGGAGGAGAAAGTGAAAAACTTTAGGGATTTATATTTATAGGAAAGCAATGTTTGATTGATTATATGTTCATAGAAATATTTTGAGGGGTGGAAGAATATTTGCAAACATTTGTCAAGTTGTTTACATGGTTGCAAAGCCCATTATGCACTTTGAGGGTAAGAAGAGTTGATGTTTAAAAAGCCAAGAGAGGGTGTATCTTTGGTGAATCGTCTGTGTGGGGAGTGTACCCCTGCTCCCAGCACCAACAGAATATTGGGTGCTTCCCTCTCACTTCAGGCTGGCGAGAGGGGCTGTAAGGCGGCTGATCAGAAAGCTTGATGTGTGGATTTGGGGGTGCATGCTGGTCCTCTGCGGAAGGTAGTTTGGAAATGAAAGACTGGCTGAAGCCACGCATGAAGGCAGGGCAAGAACAAGGGTTGCCTGTTTAACATTTGCCAACAATGTGTGACCTTCCTCTGGCCAAATGGGGGCCATGAAAGGGAATCAGGTTGGAGCCACCCGCGGTGGGTTCTGCAAGGCACTGAGGGTCTCGAGTCTGTAGCTCTAGGGTTTACCGCTAAGGCAGGAGCTGATGTGAGGGACGTAGCAACCGGTCAGCTAAAGGAGATCATCGTGGACCTCTGAGGAATCCACAAATGTTTCCCCAAGGTAAAAAGTTGGCTTTGGTCCTCCGTCAGACGACCAAGAACATCAACACTGACCAAGTCAACTGGGTCTTCCCGGATCTTCTCTTTCTTCCCTCTCTTCTTACAACCCTGCAAATTTGGGCGTGGGGTGGGGAGAAGCTGACAGGAAAGTTGAGTTTCTTCTCTTTCTGTTCTCCCAGCAGGTTTCCAGACCCAGGCCGGCCCAAGCTAAGAGAGTACAGTTTGCTGCCCTATTTTAAAATACAGTTCCAGGTTTTTATGAGGGGGGCTAAGTAGGAGACAGAGCAGGACTCACTCCCACAGTTTCTTCTGGAAGTCACGAACTGACGATGCGCAGGCAATAAACCTCATTCTACAAGCTTGTCAGTGTACTAAGCTGCATAAAACAGTGGTCTATTAGTACTAAATCTTAAATTAGCTACTGGATTTTTAGAAGTACAGGACAAGAGCCAAATGAAGAAGTTTCTTCTAAATCTATAGCAGCTCCAGGCAGCTGAGAGCTACCAGCCGCTAGTCTTATGAACAGATATTCTGGGATTCCTATTTATAGAGGCCGTCTTGTCACATGGGCAAGCCATGTTTTTCTGGCATTGTTCCTTACCGTGTCATGGACCTTAACTTTTGGAATGTCCAACACCTTTTAGTAAGCTTGAGTAGGTGTTTAACCAGGCCAGCATTGAATCTTGGGATGTAAAGCTTACAAGGGTATTGAGGCTCTAATGCCCTCATTTTACAGAGGGGGAATGGAGGATCCTAGCGGTGAAAACATTTGTTAGTTACAGAGTTAGGAACACATCCAGGCTTCTTGACTCCAAGTCTGGTGCCTTTCACATATCATAAATTTAAACTAAGGATTTTGTTTTGTTTGAGTTTTGGATATGAGAGGGGCTGAAAGTAGGTTTGTTTTTTTTTTTTTTTAACCATACAGTTAAACAAACTAATAATTTTATAGTGTCTTGTATAGGCTCTTGTATCATTTATATAAACCAGAGGAAGAAAAAACAATTTATAATCTCTTAGCACTCACCAGCCATATCAGTAAAAATAAATTTAGAATGTCATGATCTCAGTAACTTTGAGAGAGACTCAATCCTGCCCATCAGGTACAGTCTGAATACACGTAGGTATATCACTCTGGCCATGGATTCTGCCTCTTAGGAGGTGTGTGGCTCTGTGTAAGTCACTAAATTTTCATGAAATTGTTTCTTCTTCTGTTAAAAAGAAGAATGATCCAGATTGGTTCATATGTTAAAGATATTTTAAATTGTAAAACACTTAATAAGAGTAAAGTATTACAGTTGTTTTCAGTTATTGCCACGTGGAAATTCTAGAGAGGCATCCTCTTCCATAGACATTTGTTACCAGGACCATTATGTGGGTGGTATTTGCAGGCTGGTCTGTGAGGTTGTGCCCCAGGGGTGCAATTATTATAGATCATAGTATGAGTGGTGCCCTCAGTGGCTTTAAGCTACGTGGGTACCCTGTTACCTGCTGTGTTTATTTCCTGCTGGACTCTTGGGATGCACATGATGTAGTCATAGGCATACTCTGCAGAACATCTTCCGGGTGAACATTGCCTTGGTAGAATACCTCTTGGTTTTCTAAACTTCAGAGAACATATTTATGTCTTAAATCAATATTTTCAACCCAAGTTTAAAAGAATTACATTTATATTCCTAAAGATACAACCAAATACTTTTTACAAAATGGTGTGTGAGAATTTCTTGACTTATATTTTAAACTCAACTGATGGGAAGTCGGAATCCCATGAGGACAGTTCGAAAATGTACCAAATGTCAACACAAGGGAGCTTGAAGGTCTTAAGAGAGACATTGGGATGTTGATGTTCCTAAAGGAGACTGTGATCACAGTGTCGTATTTCATATGAGCCACTGACTGCCAGGTGCTATTGTGTGCTCTGCTGGTCCTGAACACGTTTCCACAGTGATTGACATTGAACATCCAGTGGAACAAGTTCTGCACTTTGCAATTCCTCGGCATGAGGTTTTCTAAGAGCTCTTTGACAAGCTTTGAATCTGTCTCTTCAAAACCAGCTTACTTTGCAAGAGCAACAATTGTCACTTTGTCTTCAACCCCCTCTTCAAAGTCTCACGTAGGCCACAAACGACAGGGTTAGTTGTGTACATGCACTGTTCATCTTTTGTGGAGAATACTTTTGATATGACTTTTTATTGAGCTCTAGAACTAGTCCTTACTCATAAATATTTGATTCTTTGGAGAGTAGTGGAGTGCCCAGCAGAACAGCATATACCTTTAGCTTTCCTTGCAGGTAGTGGGTAGCCATGTGACAGAATTCTAGCCAATGAGGTATAAACGGAAGTTGTTGGGGAAGCGCCTCAAAAGAGAAGCATGTGCTTATTTACTCTAGCTTTTCCTTTCGTCTGAAACATGGACATGGTGGCTGGAGCTTTGGCAGCCATCTTGAGAACATAAGAATATGAGGGTCAAGGATAGTGAATGGGAAAATTCAGAAGAGTGTGGGTCTCTGATGACATCAAGGAGCACCATACCAGACCTGTATCAGCCCCCTTTGGATATCTTTTATATGAGAGAACAATAAATCCCAAAATATGCTCAATAATACAGTGTTGGTGGGTTTGGAACACAATTTCTAAGTGATAGATATATCTTGCCTATTTTTGTCCAACTCCTCCTCAGATTGTTCCCCCATCCCTAAGTTGAAATGATCGTACGTACCCTGGCCAAGCCAGTTCCTTCGTTTCTTTCAGGACATTTCTCAGACTTACATCCTGTGAAAAATCTTTTACTTTTCTTCTTCCTTTCTGATCAGCCTTATAGTTAACAAAGGTATAACTTTTTTGGTGTTTGAGTCAATCTCTTCTATGTATAATATTCTTTTCTATATAGTCACTTTTGTGTGTTTTCTATCCCTCAGGATGTAAAGTCATTGGGAACAGATATCTATTCTAGTTTATCTTGCTATGTCCCGTTACTCTCCAGCATTTGGGCCTAGCAAAGTGGTGAGTCCTACAAACTCTATGAATACTGACTGCATGCATTTTGTCAAAACTAGAGAAACATGGGGTGGAGACTGATAACTGAGCAAGTTTTGATCCTTGCTCATGTGAATCAGACTTGGGTTGTAGAGCAGGTGATGGTCCTGCTGCCTCATTCTACAGTCAGCTGCAACGGTCCCCATTTCCCACAGAAGGAGAAGTGAGGTCTCTTGCTCTCTCAGGAGTGCCCACCCCCATCTGTCTCTGGGCTTCTCCCAGGGCTTTTAGGGCATTTTTCTTCTTCCTCTTCTTTCCTTCCTCTTCTTCTTCTTAACTTTATGCAATTCTTTTAAAACAAAACTAGAAAGCAAATTGAGAAATTAGTTATAAACTGACCTTTTCCAATGCATATCTTTGCCCAGAAACAACCCCCTTTGTGTAAACTCACCATCTTGTACTTGTTGCCCAAATGGCTCCTCAAATTCTTTCTTTTCAGGAAGTCTTCTTTCAATGGACTGAAAGTATGAGGGCCAGCCTACTTAGTATTTGACCATTCAGTAAAGATGTATTGAAGTCTACTATATGCTCAGTACTTTGAGATGATCCTGGGGGAGTGAGCATCAAGTGTAAAATGAAGTATGATTTTTGACCTAAGAAAATATACAGTCTGGTTAGGGAATTCACATCTGCAGAACTCAGTAAAGCTAAACATCCTGTCATAAAGAGGTTTAAGATAATGTGCATCCTGTCTCTGGCTGGGCATATCACGTCCACCCCTTACCCCTTATCCAAAGGGACAAGCCATGGACTCGTGAAGTGCCTACTGAATCCTCTCCTTACTGGTCAGCTCACTTTCCACACTTATTCTTTAACTGCTCATAATATAAGTTACACATTATTAAATGTGTGCGTTTATAATTGGATTATTGTTTCAAATACCAAAACATTAATCAAAGAGCAGATTATAAGCCCTTGTATGGCTAACATTGGGTTACATATTTTGGGAGTGCAGCAAGGGCTGACTGTAGGATGTGGTCTTACCTGTTTTCTTCGTCACCTCTTTCAGGAAGCCTTTGCTGACTCTGTCCTACCCCTGGCAGAGTTATTTATGCTGAGTTTCCATTGGAGTGATGATGATGATTAATGTTAATTGAGATTTAGTAAGTGCCAGACACTGTGCTGAGTACTTTACTTGTTACCTCATTCAATCCTCCCAACAAACCAAAGCAATATGTAGTGTTATTACTCTATCTTTACAGATGAGGACACTGAGGTACAGTTAATCAACCTGACCAGGGCTGTACAACTAGTAAGTGGGAGAGAGACATTCCAGTGCGGGTCGTCTAGTATAATCACCTCTGGTTTAAAGGTAAGGGGGTTGCATCGATCTGCTTGGGCTGATACCATAACAAAATACCACAACAAAGCTCCATGTGGTTTAACCAACAGATTTATTTTCTCGTAGTTCTGGAGGCTAGGACGTCTAAGATCAAGGTCCAGCAGAGTTCTGTTTTTGCTGAGAGCTCTCCTCCTGGCTAGCAGATGGCTTCCTTCTCACACTGTGTCTTCACATGGAGGAGAAAGAGCGAACTTTCTGTTATCTCTTCTCCTAAGGGCACTAAATCCCTTAATGAGGGCCCCACTCTCATGACCTCTTCTAACCCCAGTTACCTCCCAAAGACCCCACATCTAGATACCATCACACTGGGAATTAGGGTTTTAACATAAACATTTTGGGAGGACAGACATTCAGTCCATAACAGGAACCAAGGCTTGGGGAGATTATATAGTACAGCCAAGGTCAGAATTGTTAGGTAGAAGGGCAAGTACTGGATCCCAGATTTCTGGAGGTGGGTGGGCCTTTGTGTTACTTTGAGTTAATAAGGCAAGAGGATAAGCAAGAACAGGGAGGATCCCTGGTACTGTCAGACATTTTGGATGCCCAAAGAACATTGCAGGTCAGGGCACCTTAACCCTGGTAATTGTAAAGATAAACATACCTCTTTCTCTTCTGCTATGTTATGTTTGCAATATTTTTACTTAGGCAGAAAGAAATAGACCTTTTCTTCATCTGATTCAATTCATAATTAACCTCTAATAAATGAAAGCCTGGTCTTTAGAAAAAAACCTCTCTCTCCTAATTTTTGAGATTATATCTTAAGTAGGAATTTTATAGAGCCGTAATGTTTTTGTGAGGCTTGTAGGTTCTTGCTAACGTTTTCAATATTGTATCAGTCAAGATTTCAATGGGAAACAGATGGCACATTAAGATTAGGTAGTTTGAGAGGAGTTTGATGAGAAGTCTATTTAGAAGGGTGTGGGCATGGCTTAGGAAAAGCAGCAGAGATGGTGTGTACTCCTATGCCATGGTTCTTGTTAATACTGTCAGGCCTGAAGGAACAAGTGAAAGGAGAGGTAAGGGAGACCCAGAGAGAGAGAGGTATATGAAGAGGGCTGCCTGACAGTGGGGGAGTTCAGCCAACTCATAGCCCATTATGGGGACTCCCTGGGGAAAAATCACCTACCCTCACTCTCTTCCCGCTTCTGATCTCCTGAAACTGTGTCCCACTGGCTGAATCTAACAAGAGCCAACAGCAAGAGGTTATGTTGATGTATTCTGAACATGTCAGCCTCCTGGGGCAAGGAGCAGAGTTTAGAGGATGAAGAATTAACTAGGAGGGTAAAGGGAGGATATTATCCCAAATACCATTTTCAGTGAGGTGGAGATTTAGGAAGTGATCCTGACTGCCATTTAAGCTGTTCTGCCTTTTTCTGTTAAATGTCATAGATGGTATATAACCTAGCGATCGGCATGGTTCACTTTAGTGTGTGAAATGAGAGAGAAAGGGAGGTAGGTTGACTTTAAATATCTTCGTTACCCAACGAGAATGGAGAGCGAGGTACTCCATCCTACCGTACTCAAGAATTGGGGTTTAGAGTTGCTATACATTAGCGATACAGTTAAAATAAATAAAACTTTTCATTGATTAGGCAAGTGGTCCTTAAGATCAAGTTATTGGTGAGAAATTCAAACCAGTTTATGAGTGCATTTTGTAGAAACGGCTTTGACGGCCAATCTGAAGAGACTCAATCTGATAAACTGTGGCCCTCTGTTTCTACACTACCGGGAAGCAGTAGTCCCTGGAGTCAGGGGATGAAGGGTTGGCGTCCAGCTCTGCCACTTACTAGGGCATAGCCAGGGCATATCGGATCATCATAGCTTCTTCCTTTGTGGACTGAGGAAGATAATCATGCCTCTGCCAAAGGATTGCTGTAAAGACATTTAGCAGAGTGTCTGGCACAGAGGAAGTGTTTGGCAGATGTTAGATGTTCTAGCTCCGGTGAATTAGGGAATCTGGCCAACAAACAGCAGACAATCCTTTCCTAAATAAGGTAATGATACCTTCGTTAGAATGCTGGCTTTCTAAAAATGAAAATGAAGTTTCAAAGGGGACACGTGCCTTCTCCAGAAAATGATTAATTATGGGTATTTTTGCAGTCGATGATACAATACAAATAATTAAATCAAAGTTTGCCTGGAAACTGTGGAAACAGACTCAAAAGCACACGGAGGTGTCAGGCTGGAGGTGAAGAACTGAGAAGCAGAAGAGGAGGGGAGGAGAAGCAGCTCTCTGCTACCAGGGGATTTTGCTATGGCTGGGGCAGCCCGTTCATAGCTTCAGGGTCAAATGGAAAGAGGATGTGCACAGCTGTCACTCCTGTGACTCTATGAGATCCAGGAAATAACGGGGTTTTTTTTGGCAATTTCCATCTACTCTGCCTCCAATAACTTGGTGAAGTAGGGAGGCATGCTCAAATGGTCCCAAACCCTGTGGCATAAGGAAGTGGTTGATCAGCATAGGAAAGGGAATTCCTTTTCTTTTTAATTAAAAAAAGATGATCTTTACTAAAACTTAACTAACTTAAATAAGCCTCACATGTTTAAATAATAAACAAATAAAAGATAAAATCTCCTGCCTAGACAGTATTTCTGTTTAAGTAACTCTGGACTATTTTTAAGGACTGTTACCAAGAACACTCTTTCTGAGACTCCTAGAGTGGGCTTTCCCACTCTGATTTCCTCTTTTTATTTGGTCTCAAAGACTCTAGCAGTTTTCTTCTGCCCTATCCTTTGACCTCCTTATCTCATGTTTGAGAGTCATGTCTTTCTGACTCTTCTTGGATTTCCTACCAAGGCAGTTCTCTTCCTACTCACCCCCCTCCCATCTTTTAGTACAGCTTCCAAGGCAGTCCACCGTCATGACGACACAGGCAGATATTCTTTCTCCTTGTGATTACTAAACCTCGAGTCTAATTCCCCTATAATATAATCTTCATTTCTCCTGCCTCTTTCCAAATTAAACCAGTTAATTTACTCTCTGTAGAATGAATTTCATTATTTTCTGTATGTCACATCCCTTTTCTTAGAGATTGTTATTCTGTGCAGTGAAGATTTTTAGGAGTTTGTGAATTTATAAAACCAGAGCTTGAAAAAGATTTTCACTTGTTTCAACATCATATAACATCTGAGGAAGGTCAAAATGAAGCTTTCATCTGTACAATAGGGAAAGAAATTTTAAAAGGGCTCCAAGTGAAGTGACATTGAGAAACTGAAGAGACTTATACACGACCAGTGCCAAGTAGGTCTAAGGGCAAATATCGCCCTTGAATAAAACACCTAATTGAGGAGCGTGTCACTCACGGTGCCTCCTGGGAACTGGAGGAAGAACGTGTCCTCCTTCTCATGGACTCAGTGAGATTCTGCCTCCTACAGAGAAGTGGATAACAGGGAGCAGAATCTCTTTATATATCAGTGCTGGGATGTGGAACTGCTATCTGGGGACAGTTGGAAGGGAGCCTTAGTGCTGGCAAGGGTGGCTCAGTACTTGGGCTCTATGAGGCCAGATTAAAGCTCATTTAACAGATACGTGGGATCAATAGCTTTCAAATGATATTTTTGTTATTCTTCTTTGATCCAAAGGATTGAGGAAAGTGTTGGTTTACAGAAGAGAACTGAATGATTAATTGACCCAAAGGGCTTGTAGCACTTTTGCTGAACAAGCTAGATGATTCAGTCTTATTCAATGCTGACAAAGGATATGGAGCAAACTGGCAGCAGGATGGTCTGCCTTTATCCACCCACCTTCCATTGGAAGCTGGTTGCCTGCAGTGCCTAGAATGTGTACTCTATAGAGTACAGCTGGCCACTGGAAGATGAATAAAACTTTGCTTTATTGCTGGGTCTGGAACAATAGCCATGGGGGGGCCCATCTGTATCAGTTTCCTATTACTGAATGATAAACTACCCCATAACTTAGTGGCTTAAAACAGTAACTATTATTTCTTACAATTCTCTGGGTTGTCTGGGCTCAGCTGATCCTTTTTTCTGTTCTCTATGGTGTCAGATAGGCTATCTTTTTTTTTTTTAACTTTTTTTTTCTACTTAAAGATGTATGTTTTTTTGACTGTTTTAGTTGTTTTTGTTTTTGCGGTACGCAGGCCTCTCACTGTTGTGGCCTCTCCCGTTGCGGAGCACAGGCTCCGGACGTGCAGGCTCAGCGGTCATGGCTCACGGGCCCAGCCGCTCCGCGGCATGTGGGATCTTCCCGGCCTGAGGCATGAACCCGTTTCCCCTGCATCGGCAGGCGGACTCTCAACCACTGCGCCACCAGGGAAGCCCCTTGTTTTTTTTCCTTTTTTAATTTATTTAATTTATTTTATTTTTGGCTGCATTGGGTCTTCGTTGCTGCGTGTGGGCTTTCTCTAGTTGTGGCGAGCGGGGGCTACTCTTCCTCGTGGTGCATGGGCTTCTCATTGCGGTGGCCTCTCTCGCTGCGGAGCACAGGCTCTAGGCACACCAGCTTCAGTAGTTGTGGCACGCAGGCTCAGTAGTTGTGGCTGGTGGGCTCTAGAGCACAGGCTCAGTAGTTGTGGCGCACAGGCCTAGTTGCTCCGTGGCATGTGGGATCCTCCTGGACCAGGGCTCGAACCCGTGTCCCCTGCATTGGCAGGGGGATTCTCAACCACTGCGCCACCAGGGAAGCCCCAGCTAGGCTATCTTATGTGGCAGCATCATTCTGGTGCTTGATACAAAGTGATTTACTAACGCATTTGGTGGTTAGTACTGGCTATTGGGGGGGACTTCTCTTTACATGTGACGTGTCCATTAGAGTAACTGAACTTCTTTTTATAGTGGCTCAGGTTTCCAAACAAGAGTGAGAAGAGAAGCTACCTGGTCTCTTGAGGCCTGGGTCCAGAACTCAGCATGAGTCACTTCTGTCACATTTTAGTGGCAAAACGAACCACACAGTCAGCCCAGATATAGTCTTGAACTCTTGATGGGTATGTGCCTAAAGATGGGAATATTTATTGGTGGCCATCTTTGCAGAGAACACACCATACCACCAATGGCAGGTAGGTGACATCAGCGTTGGTGGCAATCACAGCACCTCAGATACTGAGCCTAGGGCACAGAGACACAGCACAGGTCTACTGAAATTGTTCTGGATTCCATAAGCACACCTGGCAGCCTTTTACCTCACTAAGATTGCCAGGTCAAGTTTGCAGGTGATCCGATAATCACAGGTACAGAGATCTTTTTTTTTTTTTTTTCAACATCTTTATTGGGGTATAATTGCTTTACAATGGTGTGTTAGTTTCTGCTTTATAACAAAGTGAATCAGTTATACATATACATATGTTCCCATATCTCTTCCCTCTTGCGTCTCCCTCCCTCCCACCCTCCCTATCCCACCCCTCCAGGCTGTCACAAAGCACCAAGCCAATATCCCTGTGCCATGCGGCTGCTTCCAACTAGCTATCTACCTTACTACGTTTGTTAGTGTGTATATGTCCATGACTCTCTCTCGCCCTGTCACAGCTCACCCTTCCCCCTCCCCATAACCTCAAGTCCGTTCTCTAGGAGGTCTGCGTCTTTATTCCTGCCTTACCCCTACGTTCTTCATGACATTTTTTTTTAATTCCATATATATGTGTTAGCATACGGTATTTGTCTTTTTCTTTCTGACTTACTTCACTCTGTATGACAGACTCTAGGTCTATCCACCTCATTACAAATAGCTCAATTTCGTTTCTTTTTATGGCTGAGTAATATTCCATTGTATATATGTGCCACATCTTCTTTATCCATTCACCCGATGATGGACACTTAGGTTGTTTCCATCTCCAGGATATTGTAAATAGAGCGGCAATGAACATTTTGGTACATGACTCATTTTGAATTATGGTTTTCTCAGGGTATATGCCCAGTAGTGGGATTGCTGGGTCATATGGTAGTTCTATTTGTAGTTTTTTAAGGAACCTCCATACTGTTCTCCACAGTGGCTGTATCAATTTACATTCCCACCAACAGTGTAAGAGGGTTCCCTTTTCTCCACACCCTCTCCAGCATTTATTGTTTCTAGATTTTTTGATGATGGCCATTCTGACTGGTGTGAGATGATATCTCATTGTAGTTTTGATTTGCATTTCTCTAATGATTAATGATGTTGAGCATTCTTTCATGTGTTTGTTGGCAGTCTGTATATCTTCTTTGGAGAAATGTCTATTTAGGTCTTCTTCCCATTTTTGGATTGGGTTGTTTGTTTTTTAGTTATTGAGCTGCATGAGCTGCTTGTTAATTTTGGAGATTAATCCTGTGTCGGTTGCTTCATTTGCAAATATTTTCTCCCATTCTGAGGGTTGTCTTTTGGTCTTGTTTATGGTTTCCTTTGCTGTGCAAAAGCTTTGAAGTTTCATTAGGTCCCATTTGTTTATTTTTGTTTTTATTTCCATTACTCTAGGAGGTGGGTCAGAAAGGATCTTGCTGTGATTTATGTCATAGAGTGTTCTGCCTATGTTTTCCTCTAAGAGTTTGATAGTTTCTGGCCTTATATTTAGGTCTTTAATCCATTTTGAGCTTATTTTTGTGTATGGTGTTAGGGAGTGATCTAATCTCATACTTTTACATGTACCTGTCCAGTTTTCCCAGCACCACTTATTGAAGAGGCTGTCCTTTCTCCACTGTACATTCCTGCCACCTTTATCAAAGATAAGGTGTCCATATGTGCATGGGTTTATCTCTGGGCTTTCTATCCTGTTCCATTGATCTATCTTTCTGTTTTTGTGCCAGTACCATACCGTCTTGATAACTGTAGCTTTGTAGTATAGTCTGAAGTCAGGGAGCCTGATTCCTCCAGTTCCTTTTTTCGTTCTCAAGATTGCTTTGGCTATTCGGGGTCTTTTGTGTTTCCATACAAATTGCAGAATTTTTTGTTCTAGTTCTGTGAAAAATGCCAGTGGTAGTTTGATAGGGATTGCATTGAATCTATAGATTGCTTTGGGTAGTAGAGTCATTTTCACAATGTTGATTCTTCCAATCCAAGAACATGGTATATCTCTCCATCTATTTGTATCATCTTTAATTTCTTTCATCAGTGTCTTATAATTTTCTGCATACAGGTCTTTTGTCTCCTTAGGTAGGTTTATTCCTAGATATTTTATTCTTTTTGTTGCAGTGGTAAATGGGACTGTTTTCTTGATTTCACTTTCAGATTTTTCATCATTAGTATTTAGGAATGCCAGAGATTTCTGTGCATTAATTTTGTATCCTGCCACTTTACCAAATTCATTGATTAGCTCTAGTAGTTTTCTGGTAGCATCTTTAGGATTCTCTATGTATAGTATCATGTCATCTGCAAACAGTGACAGCTTTACTTCTTCTTTTCCGATTTGGATTCCTTTTATTTCCTTTTCTTCTCTGATTGCTGTGGCTAAAACTTCCAAAACTATGTTGAATAAGAGTGGTGAGAGTGGGCAACCTTGTCTTGTTCCTGATCTTAGTGGAAATGCTTTCAGTTTTTCACCATTGAGGATGATGTTTGCTGTGGGCTTGTCATATATGGCCTTTATTATGTTGAGGAAAGTTCCCTCTATGCCTACTTTCTGCAGGGTTTTTATCATAAATGGGTGTTGAATTTTGTCAAAAGCTTTCTCTGCATCTATTGAGATGATCATATGGTTTTTCTTCTTCAGTTTGTTAATATGGTTTATCACATTGATAGATTTGCGTATATTGAAGAATCCTTGCATTCCTGGAATAAACCCCACTTGATCATGGTGTATGATCCTTTTAATGTGCTGTTGGATTCTGTTTGCTAGTATTTTGTTGAGGATTTTTGCATCTATGTTCATCAGTGATATTGGCCTGTAGTTTTCTTTCTTTGTGACATCCTTGTCTGGTTTTGGGATCAAGGTGATGGTGGCCTCGTAGAAGGAGTTTGGGAGTGTTCCTCCCTCTGCTATATTTTGGAAGAGTTTGAGAAGGATAGGTGTTAGCTCTTCTCTAAATGTTTGATAGAATTCGCCTGTGAAGCCATCTGGTCCTGGGCTTTTGTTTGTTGGAAGATTTTTAATCACAGTTTCAATTTCAGTGCTTGTGATTGGTCTGTTCATATTTTCTATTTCTTCCTGATTCAGTCTTGGCAGGTTGTGCATTTCTAAGAATTTGTCCATTTCTTCCAGATTGTCCATTTTATTGGCATAGAGTTGCTTGTAGTAATCTCTCATGATCTCTTTTATTTCTGCAGTGTCAGTTGTTACTTCTCCTTTTTCATTTCCAATTCTATTGATTTGAGTCTTCTCCCTTTTTTTCTTGATGAGTCTGGCTAGTGGTTTATCTATTTTGTTTATCTTCTCAAAGAACCAGCTTTTAGTTTTATTGATCTTTGCTATTGTTTCCTTCATTTCTTTTTCATTTATTTCTGATCTGATTTTTATGATTTCTTTCCTTCTGCTAGCTTTGGTGTTTTTTTTGTTCTTCTTTCTCTAATTGCTTGAGGTGCAAGGTTAGGTTGTTTATTCTAGATGTTTCCTGCTTCTTAAGGTGGGCTTGTATTGCTATAAACTTCCCCCTTAGAACTGCTTTTGCTGCATCCCACAAGTTTTGAGTCGTTGTGTCTCCATTGTCATTTGTTTCTAGGTATTTTTTGATTTCCTCGTTGATTTCTTCAGTGATCACTTCATTATTAAGTAGTGTATTGTTTAGCCTCCATGTGTTTGTATTTTTTACAGATCTTTTCCTGTAATTGATATCTAGTCTCATGGCATTGTGGTCAGAAAAGATACTTGATACAATTTCAATTTTCTTAAATTTACCAAGGCTTGATTTGTGACCCAAGATATGATCTATCCTGGAGAATGTTCCATGAGCACTTGAGAAAAATGTATTCTGTTGTTTTTGGATGGAGTGTCCAATAAATATCAATTAAGTCCATCTTGTTTAATGTATCATTTAAAGCTTGTGTTTCCTTATTTATTTTCATTTTGGATGATCTGTCCTTAGGTGAAAGTGGAGTGTTTAAGTCCCCTACTATGAATGTGTTACTGTCGATTTCCCCTTTTATGGCTGTTAGTATTTGCCTTATGTACTGAGGTGCTCCTATGTTGGGTGCATAAATATTTACAATTGTTATATCTTCTTCTTGGATCGATCCCTTGATCATTATGTAGTGTCCTTCTTTGTCTCTTTTAATAGTCCTTATTTTAAAGTCTATTTTGTCTGATATGAGAATTGCTACTCCAGCTTTCTTTTGGTTTCCATTTGCATGGAATATCTTTTTCCATCCCCTTACTTTCAGTCTGTATGTGTCTCTAGGTCTGAAGTGGGTCTCTTGTAGACAGCATATATATGGGTCTTATTTTTGTATCCATTCAGCTAATCTGTGTCTTTTGGTGGGGGCATTTAGTCCATTTACATTTAAGGTAATTATCGATATGTATGTTCCTATTCCCATTTTCTAAATTGTTTTGGGTTCGTTATTATAGGTCTTTTCCTTCTCTTGTGTTTCTTGCCTAGAGAAGATCCTTTAGCATTTGTTGTAAAGCTGGTTTGGTGGTGCTGAACTCTCTCAGCTTTTGCTTGTCTGTAAAGGTTTTAATTTCTCCATCAAATCTGAATGAGATCCTTGCTGGGTAGAGTAGTCTTGGCTGCAGGTTTTTCTCCTTCATCACTTTCAGTATGTCCTGCCACTCCCTTCTGGCTTGTAGGGTTTCTGCTGAGAGATCAGCTGTTAACCTTATGGGGATTCCCTTATGTGTTATTTGTTGTTTTTCCCTTGCTGCTTTTAATATGCTTTCTTTGTATTTAATTTTTGACAGTTTGATTAATATGTGTCTTGGCGTATTTCTCCTTGTATTTATCCTGTATGGGACTCTCTGTGCTTCCTGGACTTGATTAACTATTTCCTTTCCCATATTAGGGAAGTTTTCAACTATAATCTCTTCAAATATCTTCTCAGTCCCTTTCTTTTTCTCTTCTTCTTCTGGAACCCCTATAATTCGAATGTTGGTGCGTTTAATGTTGTCCCAGAGGTCTCTGAGACTGTCCTCAGTTCTTTTCATTCTTTTTTCTTTATTCTGCTCTTCAGTAGTTATTTCCACTATTTTATCTTCCAGGTCACTTATCCGTTCTTCTGCCTCAGTTATTCTGCTATTGATCCCATCTAGAGTACTTTTTTTTTTTTTTTTTTTTAAATTTTTTTTTTACATCTTTATTGGAGTATAATTGCTTTACAATGGTGTGTTAGTTTCTGCTTTATAACAAAGTGAATCAGTCATACATAAACATATGTTCCCATATGTCTTCCCTGTTGCGTCTCCCTCCCTCCCACCCTCCCCATCCCACCCCTCCAGGCTGTCACAAAGCACCGAGCCAATATCCCTGTGCCATGCAGCTACTTCCCACTAGCTATCTACCTTACTGCGTTTGTTAGTGTGTATATGCCCATGACTCTCTCTCGCCCTGTCACAGCTCACCCTTCCCCCTCCCCATAACCTCAAGTCCGTTCTCTAAGAGGTCTGCGTCTTTATTCCTGCTTTACCCCTAGGTTTTTCATGACATTTTTTTTTTCTTAAATTCCATATATATGTGTTAGCATATGGTATTTGTCTCTCTCTTTCTGACTTACTTCACTCTGTATGACAGACTCTAGGTCTATCCACCTCATTACAAATAGCTCAATTTCGTCTCTTTTTATGGCTGAGTAATATTCCATTGTATATATGTGCCACATCTTCTTTATCCATTCATCCGATGACGGGCATTTAGGTTGTTTCCATCTCCGGGCTATTGTAAATAGAGCTGCAATGAACATTTTGGTACATGTCTCTTTTTGAATTATGGTTTTCTCAGGGTATATGCCCAGTAGTGGGATTGCTGGGTCATATGGTAGTTCTATTTGTAGCTTTTTAAGGAACCTCCATACTGTTCTCCACAGTGGCTGTATCAATTTACATTCCCACCAACAGTGTAAGAGGGTTCCCTTTTCTCCACACCCTCTCCAGCATTTATTGTTTCTAGATTTTTTGATGATGGCCATTCTGACTGGTGTGAGATGATATCTCATTGTAGTTTTGATTTGCATTTCTCTAATGATTAATGATGTTGAGCATTCTTTCATGTGTTTGTTGGCAGTCTGTATATCTTCTTTGGAGAAATGTCTATTTAGGTCTTCTGCCCATTTTTGGATTGGGTTGTTTGTTTTCTTGTTATTGAGCTGCATGAGCTGCTTGTAAATTTTGGAGATTAATCCTTTGTCGGTTGCTTCATTTGCAAATATTTTCTCCCATTCTGAGCGTTGTCTTTTGGTCTTGTTTATGGTTTCCTTTGCTGTGCAAAAGCTTTGAAGTTTCATTAGGTCCATTTGTTTATTTTTGTTTTTATTCCCATTACTCTAGGAGGTGGGTCAGAAAGGATCTTGCTTTGATTTATGTCATAGAGTGTTCTGCCTATGTTTTCCTCTAAGAGTTTGATAGTTTCTGGCCTTACATTTAGGTCTTTAATCCATTTTGAGCTTATTTTTGTGTATGGTGTTAGGGAGTGATCTAATCTCATACTTTTACATGTACCTGTCCAGTTTTCCCAGCACCACTTATTGAAGAGGCTGTCCTTTCTCCACTGTACATTCCTGCCACCTTTATCAAAGATAAGGTGTCCATATGTGCATGGGTTTATCTCTGGGCTTTCTATCCTGTTCCATTGATCTATCTTTCTGTTTTTGTGCCAGTACCATACCGTCTTGATGACTGTAGCTTTGTAGTATAGTCTGAAGTCAGGGAGCCTGATTCCTCCAGTTCCTTCTTTCGTTCTCAAGATTGCTTTGGCTATTCGGGGTCTTTTGTGTTTCCATACAATTTGTGAAATTTTTTGTTCTAGTTCTGTGAAAAATGCCAGTGGTAGTTTGGTAGGGATTGCATTGAATCTATAGATTGCTTTGGGTAGTAGAGTCATTTTCACAATGTTGATTCTTCCAATCCAAGAACATGGTATATCTCTCCATCTATTTATATCATCTTTAATTTCTTTCATCAGTGTCTTATAATTTTCTGCATACAGGTCTTTTGTCTCCTTAGGTAGGTTTATTCCTAGATATTTTATTCTTTTTGTTGCAATGGTAAATGGGAGTGTTTTCTTGATTTCACTTTCAGATTTTTCATCATTAGTATATAGGAATGCCAGAGATTTCTGTGCATTAATTTTGTATCCTGCCAGTTTACCAAATTCATTGATTAGCTCTAGTAGTTTTCTGGTAGCATCTTTAGGGTTCTCTATGTATAGGATCATGTCATCTGCAAACAGTGACAGCTTTACTTCTTCTTTTCCAATTTGGATTCCTTTTATTTCCTTTTCTTCTCTGATTGCTGTGGCTAAAACTTCCAAAACTATGTTGAATAAGAGTGGTGAGAGTGGGCAACCTTGTCTTGTTCCTGATCTTAGTGGAAATGCTTTCAGTTTTTCACCATTGAGGATGATGTTTGCTGTGGACTTGTCATATATGGCCTTTATTATGTTGAGGAAAGTTCCCTCTATGCCTACTTTCTGCAGGGTTTTTATCATAAATGGGTGTTGAATTTTGTCAAAAGCTTTCTCTGCATCTATTGAGATGATCATATGGTTTTTCTCCTTCAGTTTGTTAATATGGTTTATCACATTGATAGATTTGCGTATATTGAAGAATCCTTGCATTCCTGGAATAAACCCCACTTGATCATGGTGTATGATCCTTTTAATGTGCTGTTGGATTCTGTTTGCTAGTATTTTGTTGAGGATTTTTGCATCTATGTTCATCAGTGATATTGGCCTGTAGTTTTCTTTCTTTGTGACATCCTTGTCTGGTTTTGGTATCAAGGTGATGGTGGCCTCGTAGAAGGAGTTTGGGAGTGGTCCTCCCTCTGCTATATTTTGGAAGAGTTTGAGAAGGATAGGTGTTAGCTCTTCTCTAAATGTTTGATAGAATTCGCCTGTGAAGCCATCTGGTCCTGGGCTTTTGTTTGTTGGAAGATTTTTAATCACAGTTTCAATTTCAGTGCTTGTGATTGGTCTGTTCATATTTTCTGTTTCTTCCTGATTCAGTCTTGGCAGGTTGTGCATTTCTATGAATTTGTCCATTTCTTCCAGATTGTCCATTTTATTGGCATAGAGTTGCTTGTAGTAATCTCTCATGATCTCTTTTATCTCTGCAGTGTCAGTTGTTATCTCTCCTTTTTCATTTCTAATTCTATTGATTTGAGTCTTCTCCCTTTTTTTCTTGATGAGTCTGGCTAGTGGTTTATCTATTTTGTTTATCTTCTCAAAGAACCAGCTTTTAGTTTTATTGATCTTTGCTATTGTTTCCTTCATTTCTTTTTCATTTATTTCTGATCTGATTTTTATGATTTCTTTCCTTCTGCTAGCTTTGGGGTTTTTTTGTTCTTCTTTCTCTAATTGCTTGAGGTGCAAGGTTAGGTTGTTTATTCGAGATGTTTCCTGCTTCTTAAGGTGGGCTTGTATTGCTAGAAACTTCCCCCTTAGAACTGCTTTTGCTGCATCCCACAGGTTTTGGGTCGTTGTATCTCCATTGTCATTTGTTTCTAGGTATTTTTTGATTTCCTCTTTGATTTCTTCAGTGATCTCTTCATTATTAAGTAGTGTATTGTTTAGCCTCCATGTGTTTGTATTTTTTACAGATCTTTTCCTGTAATTGATATCTAGTCTCATGGCGTTGTGGTCAGAAAAGATACTTGATACAATTTCAATTTTCTTAAATTTACCAAGGCTTGATTTGTGACCTAAGATATGATCTATCCTGGAGAATGTTCCATGAGCACTTGAGAAAAATGTGTATTCTGTTGTTTTTGGATGGAGTGTCCTATAAATATCAATTAAGTCCATCTTGTTTAATGTATCATTTAAAGCTTGTGTTTCCTTATTTATTTTCATTTTGGATGATCTGTCCATGGGTGAAAGTGGGGTGTTTAAGTCCCCTACTATGAATGTGTTACTGTCGATTTCCCCTTTTATGGCTGTTAGTATTTGCCTAATGTATTGAGGTGCTACTATGTTGGGTGCATAAATATTTACAATTGTTATATCTTCTTCTTGGATCGATCCCTTGATCATTATGTAGTGTCCTTCTTTGTCTCTTTTAATAGTCCTTATTTTAAAGTCTATTTTGTCTGATATGAGAATTGCTACTCCAGCTTTCTTTTGGCTTCCATTTGCATGGAATATCTTTTTCCATCCCCTTACTTTCAGTCTGTATGTGTCTCTAGGTCTGAAGTGGGTCTCTTGTAGACAGCATATATAAGGGTCTTGTTTTTGTATCCATTCAGCTAATCTGTGTCTTTTGGTGGGAGCATTTAGTCCATTTACATTTAAGGTAATTATCGATATGTATGTTCCTATTCCCATTTTCTAAATTGTTTTGGGTTCGTTATTATAGGTCTTTTCCTTCTCTTGTGTTTCTTGCCTAGAGAAGATCCTTTAGCATTTGTTGTAAAGCTGGTTTGGTGGTGCTGAACTCTCTCAGCTTTTGCTTGTCTGTAAAGGTTTTAATTTCTCCATCAAATCTGAATGAGATCCTTGCTGGGTAGAGTAGTCTTGGCTGCAGGTTTTTCTCCTTCATCACTTTCAGTATGTCCTGCCACTCCCTTCTGGCTTGTAGGGTTTCTCCTGAGAGATCAGCTGTTAACCTTATGGGGATTCCCTTATGTGTTATTTGTTGTTTTTCCCTTGCTGCTTTTAATATGCTTTCTTTGTATTTAATTTTTGACAGTTTGATTAATATGTGTCTTGGCGTATTTCTCCTTGTATTTATCTTGTATGGGACTCTCTGTGCTTCCTGGACTTGATTAACTATTTCCTTTCCCATATTAGGGAAGTTTTCAACTATAATCTCTTCAAATATTTTCTCAGTCCCTTTCTTTTTCTCTTCTTCTTCTGGAACCCCTATAATTCGAATGTTGGTGCGTTTAATGTTGTCCCAGAGGTCTCTGAGACTGTCCTCAGTTCTTTTCATTCTTTTTTCTTTATTCTGCTCTGCAGTAGTTATTTCCACTATTTTATCTTCCAGGTCACTTATCTGTTCTTCTGCCTCAGTTATTCTGCTATTGATCCCATCTAGAGTACTTTTAATTTCATTTATTGTGTTGTTCATCATTGCTTGTTTCATCTTTAGTTCTTCTAGGTCCTTGTTAACTGATTCTTGCATTTTGTCCAATCTATTGTCCATTCTATCTCCAAGATTTCGGATCAACCTTACTATCATTATTCTGAATTCTCTTTCAGGTAGACTGCCTATTTCCTCTTCATTTGTTAGGTCTGGTGCATTTTTATCTTGCTCCTTTATCTGCTGTGTGTTTTTCTGTCTTCTCATTTTGCTTATCTTACTGTGTTTGGGGTCTCCTTTTTGCAGGCTGCAGGTTTGTAGTTCCTCCTGTTTTTGATTCTGTCTCCAGTGGCTAAGGTTGGTTCAGTGGGTTGTGTAGGCTTCCTGGTGGAGGGGGCTAGTGCCCGTGTTGTGGTGGATGAGGCTGGATCTTGTCTCTCTAGTGGGCAGGTTCACGTCTGGTGGTGTGTTTGGGGGCGTCTGTGGCCTTATTATGATTTTAGGCAGCCTCTCTGCTAATGGGTGGGGTTGTGTTCCTGTTTTGCTAGTTGTTTGGCATAGGTTTTCCAGCACTGTGGCTTGCTGGTCGTTGAGTGAAGCTGGGTGCTGGTGTTAAGATGAAGGTCTCTGGGAGATTTTCGCCGTTTGATATTATGTGGAGCTGGGAGGTCTCTTGTTGATCAGTGTCCTGAAGTTGGCTGTCCTACCTCAGAGGCAGAGCCCTGCCTCCTGGCTGGAGCACCAAAAGCTTTTCATCCACAGGCTCAGGATAAAAGGGAGAAAAAGTAGAGGGAATTAGTAGAAGTATGAGGAAAGAAAGAAGGAAAGGAGGGTAGGAAGGAAGGAAGAAAGAAAGAAAGAAGCAAAGAAGGCAAGAAGGCAAGAAGGAAAGAAAGGAGGGAGGGAGGAAGGGAGGAAGGAAGGAAGGAGGGAAAGAAGGAAAAAAGACAGAAAGAAAGAAGATACAGTAAAAATAAAATAAAGTATAATAAAGTTATTGAATTAAAAACTTCTTATTTAGAAAAAAAAAAAGGGACGGAAAGAACCTTAGGACAAATGTTGGAAGCAAAGCTATACAGACAAAATCTTACACAGAAGCATACACATACACCCTCACTAAAAGAGGTAAATGGGGAAAAATCCTAAATCTTGCTGTCAGAGACCACCTCCTCAATTTGGGATGATTCGTTGTCTAAAGGAGGGAAGGAAGGACGGAAAGAAAGAAAGAAAGAACGAAGGTAAAGTATAATAAGATTATTAAAATTAATTATTAAGAAAAAAAATTTAAAAAAAAACATGGACGGATAGAACCCTAGGACAAATGGTGGAAGCAAGACTATACAGACAAGATCTCACACAGAAGCATACACATACACATTCACAAAAAGAGGAAAGGGGAAAAAATCATAGATCTTGCTCCTAAAGTCCACTTCCTTAATTTGGGATGATTGGTTGTCTATTCAGGTATTCCACAGATGCAGGGTACATCAAGTTGATTGTGGAGCTTTAATCCGCTGCTTCTGAGGCTGCTGGGAGAGATTTCCCTTTCTCTTCTTTGTTCTCACAGCTCCCAGGGCTAAGCTTTGGATTTGGCCCTGCCACTGCGTGTAGATCGCTGGAGGGCGTCTGTTTTTTGCTCAGACAGGATGGGGTTAAAAGAGCCGCTGATTGGGGGCTCTGGCGCACTCAGGCCGGCGGGGACGGAGGGGCACAGAGTGCGGGGCGGGCCTGCGGTGGCAAAGGCCGGCGTGACTTTGCACCAGCCTGAGGCGCGCTGTGCGCTCTTCCGGGGAAGTTGTCCCTGGATCCCGGGAACCCGGCAGTGGCGGGCTGCACAGGCTCCGCGGAAGAGGGGTGTGGAGAGTGACCTGTGCTCGCACACAGGCCCCTCGGTGGCGGCAGCAGCAGCCTTAACGTCTCCCGCCCGCCTCTGGGGTCCGCGCTTTTAGCCGCGGCTCGCGCCCGTCTCTGGGGTCCGCGCTTTCAGCCGCGGCTTGCGCCCGTCTCTGGATTCCGCGCTTTCAGCCGCGGCTCGCGCCCGTCTCTGGGGTCCGCGCTTTCAGCCGCGGCTCGCGCCCGTCTCTGGATTCCGCGCTTTTAGCCGCGGCTCGCGCCCGTCTCTGGAGTTCCTTTAGGCAGCGTTCTTAAACCCCTCTCCTCACGCCCCAGGAAACAAAGAGGGAAGGAAAAGTCTCCTGCCTCTTCTGCAGGTGCAGGCTTTTCCCCGGACTCCCTCCCGGCTAGCTGTGGTGCACTAACCCCTTCAGGCTATGTTCAAGCCGCCAACCCCAGTCCTCTCCCTGCGCTCCGGCCTCAGCTCGCAGCCCCGCCCGCCCCGGCGGGTGAGCAGACAAACCTCTCGGGCTGGTGAGTGCCGGTCGGCCCCGATCCTCTGTGCGGGAATATCCCCGCTTTGCCCTCCGCACCCGTTGCTGTGCTCTCCTCCGCAGCTTCGAAGCTCCCCCCTCCGCCTCCCGCAGTCTCTGCCCGCGAAGGGGCTTCCTAGAGTGTGGAAACTTTTCCTCCTTCACCGCTCCCTCCCACTGGTGCAGGTGCCGTCCCTATTCTTTTGTCTCTGTTTTTTCTTTTGCCCTACCCAGGTACGTGGGGAGTTTCTTGCCTTTTGGGAGGTCTGAGGTCTTCTGCCAGCCTTCAGTAGGTGTTCTGTAGGAGTTGTTCCACGTGTAGATGTATTTCTGGTGTATCTGTGGGGAGGAAGGTGATCTCCGCGTCTTACTCTTCCGCCATCTTCCGCCTTCCTAGAGTACTTTTAATTTCATTTATTGTGTTGTTCATCGTTGCTTGTTTCATCTTTAGTTCTTCTAGGTCCTTGTTAACTGATTCTTGCATTTTGTCCATTCTATTGTCCATTCTATCTCCAAGATTTCGGATCATGTTTACTATCATTATTCTGAATTCTTTTTCAGGTAAGCTGCCTATTTCCTCTTCATTTGTTAGGTCTGGTGCATTTTTATCTTGCTCCTTCATCTGCTGTGTGTTTTTCTGTCTTCTCATTTTGCTTATCTTACTGTGTTTGGGGTCTCCTTTTTGCAGGCTGCAGGTTCGTAGTTCCTGCTGTTTTTGATGTCTGTCTCCAGTGGCTAAGGTTGGTTCAGTGGGTTGTGTAGGCTTCCTGGTGGAGGGGACTAGTGCCTGTGTTGTGGTGGATGAGGCTGGATCTTGTCTCTCTAGTGGGCAGGTTCACGTCTGGTGGTGTGTTTGGGGTGTCTGTGGCCTTATTATTATTTTAGGCAGCCTCTCTGCTAATGGGTGGGGTTGTGTTCCTGTCTTGCTAGTTGTTTGGCATAGGTTGTCCAGCACTGTGGCTTGCTGGTCGTTGAGTGAAGCTGGGTGCTGGTGTTAAGATGGGGGTCTCTGAGAGATTTTCGCCGTTTGATATTATGTGGAGCTGGGAGGTCTCTTGTTGACCAGTGTCCTGAAGTTGGCTCTCCTACCTCAGAGGCAGAGCCCTGACTCCTGGCTGGAGCACCAAGAGCTTTTCATCCACACGGCTCAGAATAAAAGTGAGAAAAAGTAGAGGGAATTAGTAGAATTATGAGGAAAGAAAGAAGGAAAGGAGGGAAGGAAGGAAGGAAGAAAGAAAGAAAGAAGCAAAGAAGGAAAGAAGGAAACAAGGGAGGGAGGGAGGGAGGAAGGAAGGAAGGAGGGAAAGAAGGAAAAAAGACAGAAAGAAAATACAGTAAAAATAAAATAAAGTATAATAAAATTATTGAATTAAAAAATTCTTACTTAGAAAAAAAAAAGGGACGGATAGAACCTTAGGACAAATTTTGGAAGCAAAGCTATACTGACAAAATCTTACACAGAAGGATACACATACACCCTCACTAAAAGAGGTAAAGGGAAAAATCCTAAATCTTGCTGTCAGAGACCACCTCCTCAATTTGGGATGATTCGTTGTCTAAAGGAGGGAAGGAAGGAAGGAAAGAAAGAAAGAAAGAAAGAATGAAGGTAAAGTATAATAACGTTATTAAAATTGATTATTAAGAAAAAAAATTTTTAAAAAAAACCATGGACGGATAGAACCCTAGGACAAATGGTGGAAGCAAGACTATACAGACAAGATCTCACACAGAAGCATACACATACACATTCACAAAAAGAGGAAAAGGGGAAAAAATCATAGATCTTGCTCCTAAAGTCCACTTCCTTAATTTGGGATGATTGGTTGTCTATTCATGCATTCCACAGATGCAGAGTATATCAAGTTGATTGTGGAGCTTTAATCCGCTGCTTCAGAGGCTGCTGGGAGAGATTTCCCTTTCTCTTCTTTGTTCTCACAGCTTCCAGGGGCTCAGCTTTGGATTTGGCCTTGCCACTGCGTGTAGGTCGCTGGAGGGCGTCTGTTTTTTGCTCAGACAGGGCGGGGTTAAAAGAGCCGCTGATTCGGGGGCTCTGGCGCACTCAGGCCGGCGGGGAGGGAGGGGCACGGCGTGCGGGGCGGGCCTGCGGCGGCAAAGGCCGGCGTGACTTTGCACCAGCCTGAGGCCCGCTGTGCGTTCTCCCGGGGAGGTTGTCCCTGGATCCCGGGAACCTGGCAGTGGCGGGCTGCACAGACTTCGCGGAAGAGGGGTGTGGAGAGTGACCTGTGCTCGCACACAGGCCCCTCGGTGGCGGCAGCAGCAGCCTTATCGTCTCCCGCCCGTCTCTGTGGTCCGCGCTTTCAGCCGCGGCTCGCGCCCGTCTCTGGGGTTCGCGCTTTCAGCCGCGGCTCGCGCCCGTCTCTGGAGCTCCTTTAAGTAGCGTTCTTAAACCCCTCTCCTCACGCACCAGCAAACAAAGAGGGAAGAAAAAGTCTCTTGCCTCTTCGGCAGGTGCAGACTTTTCCCCGACTCCCTCCCAGCTAGCCGTGGTGCACTAACCCCTTCAGGCTATGTTCAAGCCGCCAACCCCAGTCCTCTCCCTGCGCTCCGGCCTCAGCTCCCAGCCCCGCCCGCCCCGGCGGGTGAGCAGACAAGCCTCTTGGCCTGGTGAGTGCCGGTCGGCCCCGATCCTCTGTGCGGGAATCTCCCCGCTTTGCCCTCCGCACCCGTTGCTGTGCTCTCCTCCGCGGCTCCGAAGCTCCCCGCTCCGCCACCCGCAGTCTCCGCCCGCGAAGGGGCTTCCTAGTGTGTGGAAATTTTTCCTCCTTCACCGCTCCCTCCCACTGGTGCAGGTGCCGTCCCTATTCT
The DNA here is from genome assembly GCF_949774975.1 of Lagenorhynchus albirostris. Classification (NCBI taxonomy): domain Eukaryota; kingdom Metazoa; phylum Chordata; class Mammalia; order Artiodactyla; family Delphinidae; genus Lagenorhynchus; species Lagenorhynchus albirostris. Next base: position 44,588,320 of record NC_083097.1, read on the forward strand.
TTTGTCTCTGTTTTTTCTTTTTTTTTCTTTTGCCCTACCCAGGTACGTGGGGAGTTTCTTGCCTTTTGGGAGGTCTGAGGTCTTCTGCCAGCGTTCAGTAGGTGTTCTGTAGGAGTTGTTCCACGTGTAGATGTATTTCTGGTGTATCTGTGGGGAGGAAGGTGATCTCCGCATCTTACTCTTCCGCCATCTTCAAGGTCCCCCCAGAGATCTTTTTGACTCATTCTACAGAGTAAACTGTCCCAGCGAGAAGGAGCAGAGAAAATGCACAATGATTTAATGATCCCAGAAATTCTTCAGCTCGAAGTAGCAGCTAAAACTTTGGCCATTGGTTTCAGGATTAAGAGACTTAGTCATAGTGGAAAACAGAGGGCTTTGGAGAGTCAGACCTGAGGTTGAACCCTGACTCCATGACTGATTAGCTTTGTGATTTTGGGCAAATCACCTAATTCTCTGAGTCTCATTGTTCTCATCTACAGTCTGGGGATTACATCCCTTCTCATACAGAGTGGCTGAGAATATAAAGTACCTGGCACACAGCTTCTTATATAAAAAGTGCTTAGTGAATATTAACTATTATTATCTTTGACTCATCTGGCTATGAGAATATGGCCATGACTTTAGGGTTTCCTAAGGAGCCATCAGTGCCTCTACCTTCACCCACCACCAGTTTATGTAAATAGTTTGAAAGAATACAGATCTTTCCAATTCTGTGAATATATAAGTGGGTCCTCCTCTTCCAGATTGGCTGGCTTAGTAAAGAAAGTCTTTGAGGTAACTTTTCCTTCTTCCTATACTCTTTCCCAACTATCACTGAATGTACTCTTTCCCATGTTGAAAGTTCAGGAATTCAGCAACTCTGTCCATTGAAGCATGGTTACACATTGAACATATCAATGTGTAACAAGATTTATTCTGTCCCTATTCTGCTTTTCTTGGGGGATATAAAAATTACTGATTAGGATATAAAAAGCAGATTCATAAACTATCCTGTTAGGAAAAGAAGCTGTGGGATTTTAACATTAAACCTCCACTGTTTGCTCAGACACTACTGACTTCAGTTGCTTTTCCCTGTTATAGGACCATCTGTCAGATCATACAGCAGCATGTCCAAATTTGGGGATGTGAAATTACGGACGCTGTAAATATTGGTATTAGAAAGTGAACTTCCTGACCACGATTTCTTATTGTACTCTCCTAGGAAATATTTTTTCTTCTGCCCCAAAGACAGCTGAGGGCTCTACGGTCTGTCTGCCAGTTCTTTTCTTGACTGCCAATCACTGCTATCTTATCTCGTTACTTTTTCTTGCTGAATCAGACTTTTGTCTCTCAGCTCCAGCAACATGAGCCATCATCTTATTTTGATACTGAACAGATCTTCCTTTTTAAAGGAGGGAAGAGGTTAAGATGCTAAATGAACAGGAGGACCAAACCCACGCTCTTCTTAGGATTAGACCTCAAATTTCTTCTTCTCACATTATGTTATTTAATCCCAATAGCTAGTAAGTAGCTGGGGAGAAGCCATTTGGACATTGTGCATTATCCCTCTTTTAGGAAGAATGGATTTTGCTCCTCTGTCCCTTCAATACAACTCAGAAAATCTCCCTGCATCCTGAAAAGAAATGAATTGCATTTCTAAATGGTTAGGAGTCCTTGCAGCATTCTAAACATGCATCCTATAAAGGTCTCTGCTAGGAGCTCTGTAAAGGTAGAGATAAAACATGTGTTTCCATTTGCTTCATACTCTAACAACAGAAATGGTTTACTTTTCTGTTTGATCTTTAACTGACTGTGGAGGACCTTTTGTTTTTAGTCCCCCTGCCCCAAATCACTTCTCTCCTCCTTCAGTTCCTCAAGGACAAAAATAATGAGTAAACAAACACATACACAAGTACAGTTTGTTTAACCCTAAAGTAAATCCCATTTTAGCTTTGTTGTCAGGCAAAGGCCCATTTTTATAAGGTGAGTAAGCATTACTTGACTGTTTTTAACAAGCGTTTTATCGTTTTCTTGTATTCATCTTTTTTGGGGGTGTTTCTAGCATTGCTCGTTGTTAAAGATCAGGTTCACCAGGAAGTAGACGCTGAGAAGGAGGTGGTGTGCAGGAGATGTGTGGGGGAAGGGAAGGAAGCAGGGTTGTGTAGAAGAGAAGTTGACTGTGGTGCAGTCTCAGTAAAGGCCTCAGCTAACTCTGGGGGAGCTCTAAGGCCGGGATGACCCTTCAGCATTTTCTGCAACTGAGATGAGGAGCCCAGGATGTTGTACACCCATGTCAATCAGCCACTGGGTGAAGGCTGGCCTCAGGAATGGGATGTGACTTATTTGAGGCAACTTTCTTCAACCTAGGGCTATTCCAAGAGAGGGAGAGGTGACAGTTGAAGTTGAGGGCTGTGAGCTGCGGGACTCCCAGCAGCTGGAGGAATGAGTTCTTCTGTCCCACAGGGGATTCTGGGAAGTACATCACAATCTCCATGACATCTTAGATCTGGGCAACTGGATCCTTGCCTCGGGTTCTGTATTTTGGAAAGCTCCATTCTGACCTTTCTCCTTTCTCCAGCCTTGCCTCTCCTCAAGAGGCAAGGGCCTTAGGGCCCAAAGACTGCATCCCTCCTCACTGCACTTTGGGTACTCAAGACCCAGAAAGCCCCAAGCTTTCAAGCCTAGGCCACAGAGGTGGCCAAGGGACAGGCATTTGGGAGGGTAGGTGCACACAGTGGGCTGTCCCCAAGCAGCCACACGAGGCCCTTCATATGTAGAGCCGTGGGGAGTGGTAAGAACACAGCATTTGGGGAGGGGTCCATTTGTACTTGTGCTCTAGGCCCTGTAAATGTTGGGCGTCTGCCCTAATTGATAGCTAGCTCTAACTCTTCCTTACAGCTGGAGAAATGGAGACAAGCAGGAAACTCTTCTCTGGTTACGGAGAGGCATGAGCTCAGAGATGTGCCTGGACCTCTGGTTATTGCCACTAGACTAGCTGCTCTCCTCACCAGAAATTGTTTATTTTCAGTCGGATATAGATGGCTAAACTTTCCTCAGAAGACTTGTCCCTCACTTTCTTTGTCTCATAGAACTATTTGTGAGGATTAGAGTAAAAGTCTATAACTCTGCAATTCCCTGGAGAAAGGTGCTGTAAAGACACAAGATATTATAGTATAATCCTTAGAATACACTAATGCTAATGGCCAGGGAGCAGAGACCCTGAATCGTGAGTTCTGCTTGGCTTGCTCAAATGCCAGGTTTAGCGTCAAAGCAGTCCATGATTGATAGATCAGTGGTAGCTAAAAGATGATGAGCTTTTGTAAATGGGTGACGAGCTCCTAAAGAAAGCCACATATTTTACCTGATAACACCCAAGTAAAATAGTTATTTCAGCTTTTAGAAATGTTGCCATCAGTAACTTCAGGAGTTTTCCGTCTCGGAATTTGGTGCTATAATTTCTTTTCATCTGTCACTGCTAAATCTCCTATTTACTGAAAACACCTTCCAAAGTTCTCTAGAGGTTAACCCTTAACCCAGTATCCAGGCGGTCTATAACTGGCATCTTTTTTGCTCCAGAATCACATTTCACAACAGATTTCACACCAGACAGATGACTCCTGTAAAAAATCTTCAGAAGGCAGGAGGGCCTTTTGCATCCTATACAGTTACACCCAGATAGCAAGGGAGCTGCTCCACTCCAGCCAGCACCCCTGGAACTCATCTCCACTCCTACCCAATGGTGATATGTGCTGTTCAATTAACAGTCTCCTTTAAATTTACTGTCTTCTTGGTTTCTCAGTTTGCTGGCTTCTTGAAGATTTTCTATTTAGTGAACGAGCAAATGATCTAGAATTATGAAGAAATATGTCCCGTGAAATATTGTCCTTGCTTCATCTAAATAGAAATAGCCAGGCATTCTGTTCCCTGTCCCACTCCCTCAACAAAGGTAGAAGAGCACTAAGAAAACTCAAAGTTCCAGAGACTGTATATGTCCTGTGTGTATATAGGTATTTAGGCAAACAGTTGCCCCAGGAATTGTTATCGGTGAACTGAATTTACTTAAATGAATAGACTTTAGATGCTATCATATCACAGAGAAGCAGAATCAGAGGAGGGCCTCTGATCCTGTGTTGTCACTAATTCTGTCATCTTGACACTCAGCTCCCTGCCTATAAAAATAAGAGCTTGGGGAGTTAGGTAGATCAGTGGTTCCTAACCTGAGTGTAGCACTATTTTAATATTTCAAAAAGCCTAAGTAAAATAATAGTTTGTAAAAAAAAAAAAATCTATGTCAGTGGTACATAGGCTAAATAAAATAGAAAATTCATTTTGCTTTTGATTGGAATACTATCAGCCCAGTATGGCAATTGTGGTTTTCTTTTGTGTTTTTTAGAAGTTTTATAGTTTTACATTTTACATTTAAGTCCTCAGTGCTTTTTTTTTTTTTTTTGCGGTGCGCGGGCCTCTCACTGTTGTGGCTTCTCCCGTTGTGGAGCACAGGCTCCGGACGCGCAGGCTCAGCGACCATGGCTCACGGGCCCAGGCGCTCCGCGACATGTGGGATCTTCCCGGACCGGGGCACGAACCCACGTCCCCTGCATCGGCAGGCTCTCAACCACTGCGCCACCAGGGAAGCCCCTCAGTGCATTTTGAGTTAATTTTTGGTACAAGATGTGAGGTTTAAGTCAAGGTTTATGCTTTTGCCTGTAGATATCCAGTGACTGCAGCACTAATCATTAAAAACATTAATGATTTGTTTGCATCTTTGTCACAAATCAATTGCTCATATTCGTGTAGATATAATTCTGGTTTTCCTATTATGTTCCATTGGACTGTGTGTCTTTTCCTTCACCAGTACCACACTGTCTTAGTTACTGTTGCTATACAGTTGAACCTTGAACAATGTGGGTGTTAGAGGTGCCAACCTTCACACAGTCTAAAATCCACGTACAACTTTACAGCTGACCCTTAATATCCACGGTTCTGCACCTACGTGGATTCAACCAACCGTGGATCATGTGGTACTGTAGTATGTACTGTTTGTTGAAAAAAAAATCCACGTATAAGTGGACTTTATAAGTGCAGTTCAAACCCATGTTGTTCAAGGGTCAACTGTATAATAAACCTTAACATTGGGAAGAGTGATTTCTTCCACTCTATTCTTCTTTGTTTAAAGTTGTTTTGGCTATTTCAAGTCCTTTCTATTCATTTTAGAATAAACTTGTATATTATAGAAAACACCTTACTAAGATTTAATAAAAATTGTGTTAAGCCTATAGAACAATTTAGGGAGAATTGTCATCTTTACTGTGTCGAACCTTGTAATCCATGAACGTGGTATGTTTCTCCAAGTATTTAGATCGTCTTTGATCATCATTTTGTAATTCTCATCATGAAGATTCTATACATGTTTTATTAAGTTTATATCTAAGACTTCAATTTTCTTTGGAGCAATTATAAATGGTTTGTATTTTTCATTTGAGTTTCCGCTTTTTTGTTGCCAGAGTAGAGTAGTGCAGTTAATTTTGATGTTTGATCTGCATTCTGTGAGCTTGTTGAACTCACAGTTCCAGGACGTTTTTTGGTAGATCCCTAGGAATTTTCTGCATAGCCAGTCGTGTCATCTGTGAATAGAGACAGTAACTCAGCCTGATGAGTTTTATTTCTTTTTTTCCAATATGTATGTTTTTTTTCTTTTTCTTCCCTTATTTGTAGTGACTAAAAATTCCAGTAATATCTTGAATAAGAGTGGTGAAAGCATATACCTTGTCTTGTTCCTCCTCTTAGAGGGAAAGAATTCAGCCTTTGATGTATGAATGATGTTAGCTATAGGTTTTTGCGTAGATGCTGTTTATGAGATTAAGGAAGTCTCCCCTCTATTTGTAGTGTGCTAAGCATTTTTATAATGAATGGATTTTGAATTTTGTCAAATGCTTCTTAGTCAATTGATATGATCATATGACTTTTCTTCTTTGTCCTGTTAATGTGGTTGATTACAATGGTTGATTTTTGGATATCAAGCTTCCCTTGAATACTTCAATAGAATAAATCCCACTTGGCTGTGGTATACTATTCTTTTTACTTACTGTTGGATTTGATTTCCTAAAATTTTATTGAGGATTTCTGCTCTGCTTTAAAATAACTTTTGTTTAATTTCTTAACCTATTTTCCTGTGTAGCTTAAAGATTGGCAAATGCCTGAAGGTGGAAATCTCCCGTGTGTTGAGCTCATGTTAGATTAGTTATCTATAGTTATCTGTAACCACAAACACTTTAGCTGGAAAAATCACACAAGAATGTAATCTTAACTGTTTCTTTGGAGAATGTAAACAGAAAATTATATAATTGGAAAGATAAGGCAATACCTATAGAAACATCCCAGCTATAACTTTTCCTATTTATTTATAGGCAGAGTTTGAAGATTCAAATTTGAATCCATGTTGCATGTGAGACCATGACATGTCTACAACTGGTAGCCCATAAAAGCGACTTGTACATGAATTCATGTATAAAGAGTTTGGATTCCATGCAGAGCACTATTCTAAGATTACCAGGTGTCAAGCTTCTTTCATGATTTCCTTTATTATGTAGCAGATGGAACTTCCCATAGCTATTGGAATGAAGATATGTACCACGTGTTTTTCTTCGACCAAATAAACCCATGTAAACACATGGCATGATTGGGACCTCAGAGGATAATCAGATTAATTATTTCTTCAGTGTATCTTGGGGGGAAAGTGCTATAGGAGACCCTTGATCTAAGCCATCTCACATGAGTAGGCTATTGATGCAATCTTTGCAGTCACTTTTAAGTGAAGGAGTAGAGGCCCAGAAAAAAAGGTCACATTTTATAATCTCCAATTTATCGTGTTGGCTTTGCCTTCGTTGCTTATAATTCTAGGTCATAGGATTTAATGAGCCTCTGTGTATGAATAGGAATTCATTTATGCAAACAAAATATCTCTTTAGGGGCTGGATGATTTACTAGGCAATTATCCTATTTAGCCCAAGAAAATATAGGTTTTTGGGTGAATTGCTGGTCATTAAAAGAATCGTCTTACTGATTTAGAATTTATGGGAACATTTTGTCTGTAGGAGATCTGATAAAAAAGAAACCATATTTTTGCTTTTTATGCAGCTGGACCTGTAACCACTCAAAGACGTAGACTTTTCAATGATATATGTTTCATTGATTTGAGTAATATTCTATTTGTCCTCTGAAAAGCACTGCATCATCCCTAAGCAGAACAGGAAGAATAGCTTTGGCTGCACTCCATTTTCCAGGATAATTTTCTTCAAAGAAGACTGATTTCAGATGACTTTGAAAGCTCTTTTCAAAGTGCTTCCTGGATATTCTCTTTAATGATGGTGGAAATGCTGTTTAGATTATGTCTGACACTTTTGTACACTATTCACAATGCTTCTACCATTAAAAAAATGTGTTCCAGGCTTATGTTCTTGAGATTCAATAAGTTTATTACATTTTTTAATAGCACAAACAGATTTTCTTTGCTATTTAATAACAATCAGAAGAAGACAGCCCAGAGACAAAACAACAACCATGGATAAATTCAAGTTTTTCCATGATGAATCAATGCCTGAATTCCCATTTATGTTTTTCTGCCTACCATCTTCTCCTGTGGACTGCAAAATGATGAAGTAAAAGCTTTCCAGTTTACCCGTGGTGAAAACCATTATCACTCTGGAGAGCCTTCTTATGATAGGAACACTTGAGCTCTCTGTAGATTTAGCTCTCTTCATAAATTCTTAATGGAGTATTCCTGGTATCTCGCAGTGAGATTATCATTCTTACCAATGAAACTTTCTTCTTGTTTCCAGGTTGAGTGGTCTTTTAGAGACTTGCATTTATAAAGAGACCTCCATGAAGAGAATCTTATCGATGTGTTCACCTTGCTTTCTTAAGAAGCCAAAGGTATTTCTGTTGTTTTTTAAAAGTCTTGAGGTGTTTGATTATAAATAGCTGTTCGATTGCAAGCATGATTCTCTGTGCAGTATTGGTTGATTCTTTTATTTCGATGACAAGGGCTGTCACCCACAGATATTAACTTATAGCACAAATATTATTTTAAGTGCTAACGAGCATATAAGTACATTGCTGTTCTCATGCATTATACTCAGGACAATGCAGGTATTTTGGGTAAGCATGCTCACATTCATCCATGCGTTAGAAATTAGGGGATACTGATTACTCACCAGTCTCCCTTCCGGGCTCCATTCAAATGATAAATAGCAACAAGAATATAATCAAAGATTGAAATCATAGAATTAGATTTATTTATGGAGTAGACAACCTCCCCAGAACTCTCAAAGTGAGGAGCTTCCTGGTAAAGCTAAACTGTAGCATGAAGTTACTCCTTGTTCTAAATCTAAGGGAGAGCTGGACTTTCTTATCTAACACTTATCTAGCTAACTGAAAGGACAATATGGCCTGTTCCACAAAAATCTAATTGTTTATAGAACTAGAAATAACTACCTTTCCTTTTCTAATGCTGTGATCTCATCCATCGAGTGACACAGGCCAGCAAAGGTCAGACTTTCCTTGGTCTCACCAGTTAGATTAATTCAGAGGAGTGAGTGAGCAGGGGATAGGGGGATTGGAAACATTAATCCCACTTCACCGCTCCTCAGCTGTAAGTGACAAGGACGCCACTTCCCCTTAGCGGAATCAGGAGGAGTGCAGTGGCCGTGAAAATGTGCCCCTCAGGTCTCCTACCGCAGGGCGTCTAGTTGAACAGCCCTTCCTTATGCTCTACCTTGAAATTCCTTATTATATTTGTGCCTGGGTCTCACTTTCGGAAGGCTGTTCCTAGCCAGTGCTGAATGGGACAGGGATGCCCAGGCAGACCCACTTTGGGGAGTTAAAAGTCTTCTTGGACAGGTGGTTTTGGCTCAGAGGGACTCCATGCTAGCTTTACTGAACTTTATTAGAAATGCACTGCAGTGTAAGACCTGTCTTCCTCCCCCCCTTTTTTTCTTCCTCCTTCCTTTCTTCCCTCCCTTTCTCCTACACAGGGGTCAGCATTGCAGTTTGATGCTCTCCCAGCCTCCTCCAGCTTCCCTCCTCCATTGCCCCTAACTGGCATTTTCCTAGTACATCCTTTTCATCTGTAATCCTATCTTGTTGTCTGCTTCTCAGAGGACTGGGAAAAATTCAAGGAGCAAAGTCATAGGCTATCCATCAACACCAAACATAGACACATATAAAATAATTGCAAGAAGTGCAATACTGTGTGAATTTGCACGCATCAAAAGCTATTCCTCAGGACTAAGAGAAAAACTGGATCTTCTGCTGTGTTAACCCATCATATCGTATTTGCCAGGTAGGCAAAGCAAGAGAAATAAACCTAGGGGAAGGGGGAGGAAGGGGATGCAGGTTTGGTTAGAAAGAAAGAAAACTGGCATCAAACTGTTTCCCTGACGTGGAAAGGGGCACAGACTCAAGAATGGTCAGTGCCTGCAATTTTCTTTCAGTTTCAAATGTCCGTAGGAGTGCACTTCTTCCTCATCACCCTGAAGAGCTGACGGCAGCCTGGAGCTCATAACTCGCAGGGCACCATCCTAGGATTCAGAGAGCAGAACCCCACTGAAAAGCCATTTAGTAATGCAAGGTCGCAGGTAATTTACAGCCCAGACAGTCAGCTTGTTTTGAAGCCCTGACCTTTGGTAGACCTCCCCCTCTGCATGCTTTTTCTGTAAATAAAGATCACACAACACCTTTTCTCATCATATACAAATAGCCAGTGCTATTAAGCTACATGACAGAGTCTCTCCTTTTATCATTTTGGTGGATGACCCTATAAAAAGACATTAAACCTAATAAAAAATAATGCATCTAAGCACTGTATCCTGAACATCTGAATGAACATATTTCCTCTGTGGCTTCTTCATCTTAAGTTATGATAGCAGGAGCTTGACTGGTTATTAACCTTATAGTCTTTCACTGAGGGTCTTTGGTAGAGTTATCTGTACTCAGAAAAGGAATGGCCAAAGGAGAGCAGAATAATTTGCTGGCTTGGTAGCTCAGAGCATGTGTTTCATATTTAACACAGATAAATCTGTAGGCTGTGACACCAGAAGATACCCACTTCTAAACAAAACTAGGGTTAATGAAATAGCACAGTGGATAAACAGGTCATATTCCAAAAATGTTTGCTGTGAGTCATCCTTAGTGAAATATGGGCCACTGTCTCTTGCTTCCTTAAAATTCAGTGTTTCAGAGAGTAAACTGTGTCTGTGGGTTGTGTGCTAAGTGTGTGTATTCTGCTCAAACTTTGATTTTCTTGATTCTCCTACACTTAATAGGTTAGGTGGGTTGGATATAAAGACTGAACAGCATTATACAGTGCACTTATAGAAAGTGATGGTAAGAATAACTCACAGAAGGAAGTATCTTTGAGAGTTTTATTTCTAAACAGTCTTCCAAAATTACTGGTTTGGGAGATCAGAGGTGCAGAAGAGATTGTAGGGTGGCTGGAACCCGAGCCATGGGCAAAGTGTCTACTTTGATATGTTGTTTTCTCTCCTTGTCTCTTCTTCCTTCTATCATTTTTACTCTAAATTTGATCTCAAGGAGCACGAAGCCTAGATTTTGTGCTGTTCAAAAATTATTTTGATTCTAAGAAAATATATCTAGCTCAAATAGGAAATGATGCCTCATTTTCACCACACAAACTTAATCCAGCCTCTTACACCTTTTACAGAGGAACCACAAGATGAAGCCTTTAAATAGTACAAAAAACACCCTTCCCACAAATCTCTGCCCGCTCCCATGGGGGAATTCTGCTTGCTCTTCCTGACATTTCTGATCTCATGTTTTTATCCCCCTGAAGAGACTTGGAAGGTGGGTCTCAGCCTTCCTGCTTTTCTACCCTCAAAGACACTGCGTCATGGGGATGGGGTGTAGTAATCTGAAAAACAAGCAAGGCTTTCAGAACTGATTAAACATGCATGTAAAAAAATCTCTATATTAAGTCATTGAACAGGAAGATTAAATAGGACAAGTGAGCAGGTGGTAAATGAACGAAGACTGATGTGAAAAGTGATGTTTACATAAATAGCAGCCTAACTAATCCTTTGAAATATGAACGTAAAGACTTCAAGATGTCTAAAACCTTGGATATCCCAAGTTCCAGGCATTTCAAGGGCTTCAGCATCTTTAAACTTTCCCTCTCAGCACCCTTTAAAGCAGGGAAGAAAAGAACAATTTTCCTTCACAAGGTGAGATTTAAAACTACCCTTAGATCTCTCTCAGAATTGGAATGCATGTTCTCCTTGACCCAGCACAGGAACTGTAACTCTCCAAAAATAACAAGTTGTTTTCTTGCAACTCATAGAACAAAACTCAGTGACACCAGAAAGTCTCTGAAAAGAATGACTTCAGAGGGTGATTTTGAAAGTGAACAGGAACTTACCTGAGGGTAGAAAACGGGATGGATCTGGCTTAACTACATAAAACAAATGTGTGTGTGTGTCCCTCTCTTCTCACATCCCTTTCTAAGCCACGTTTTTTTTCAATTTTCAACATTCTAATCAGATATGTTACATGTTAATTGCAAACCTTCTACTTGTGATGTGAATGAAGTTTTTGTGCTTTGATATAATAAATGCTTGATAAAGAGATTTACTTGGAACCTAAAATTATTGAAAGAATGGCATCAGAATCAGAAGCTAGATATCTTGGCACTGTCGTTATTTTAAATTCCATATTTCGATGAAACGATTCAGAAACCAACCTGTTTTTGTTGTTGTTTATTCCTTTTTTTTGGGAGGGGGCAGGCAGGGGGAGGGATGGGATTTGTGGTAAAGAAAGGTAAATATCTGGACTGTCAAGTCCAGAATGTATGCTAGGCCCTGGGGAGTTAAGCAAAGAGTAAACTAGTTCTTCACCAACTGTTTCCCTTTTCTTCTTGGCACGTAGACTACATTTCCCAAATACATATCCCTGCAATTAGTGACAACCAAGTGACTAGTTCTGGCTGATGGGATGTGGGTGGAAATCACGTAGGCCACCTCCAGGCCTGGCCTATATATTCCCTAAAGATCTTCCTTATGTGATCCCTTCCCTCATCTGCTAGCAGAATACAAAAGATCCAGTGAAAGACTCTGGGCGCTAAGGAATAGCAGAGCCACTAGACCAAAGGAACCTGAGTTTCTAGATCACAATGTGCAGCAGAGCCCCTGCTGACCTAGAAGGACTCTGATGTGAGAAAGAAGTAAACCTGTGTCGTGCTAGGCTATGATTCTAAAGTTTCTTTGTTACGGCAATGAATCTTCCTGACCAATACAGAGAACAGTCCAGGGGTATGTGGAGTGGGTGTATCAGAGGGTATGGTAGGCAGGATTCCAGGGTGGCCCCCATGACCTCTGCCTCCTGGTGTTACTCCTGTGACTATGCTATGTTCCATGGAAAAAGGGATTTTCCCGATGCAATTAAAGTGACCCATCCGTTGGCAAAGACTTTAATTATTTGGGTGGGCCTGACCTAATCAAAAGAACCCTTTAAAAGCAGAGAATTTTCTCTAGCTGGTAGCAGAAAAGGGAGTGCAAGAGATGTGAAGTGTGAAAGGGGTTTGACACTGAAATTATCTGAGAGGGGCTTGTAGGAGCTGAGAGTGGTACCCGGCCAACAGCTGGCAAGATAATGGAACCTGTCCTAGAGCCACAAGAAAACTAATTCTGCCAGGAGTCTGAGGGAGCTTGGAAGTAGGTTTTTCCTTAATTGAGCCTCTAAATGATGTTGACTAAAAAACTATTCACAGCCTAAAACTTGAGTGTTATGTTTTATTCGGCGGGAATTTTTAGGACTTCAAGCCTGGGAGGCAGCATCTCAAGTAACCCTGAGAGGACCACTCCTAGGAGGCGAGGGGGGAGCCAGGTTATATAGAAGTTTTGTAACAAAGGGCAGGTAGTCTGCATGACTGTTAATTAAAGGAAAACCAGATATCTCAAGTTAAGGAATTTAGTGCTTTTCTATGTATGGGAAGATGCAAGAGTCTGGGCTCACTGAAATCATTCCTTTGATATTGCACCTCAGCTCTCTGGGGCCAGTATCCTGTGTTTTCACATCCTGAGTTTCCTCAGGGCTCACCTTAGGGAGTGGCTGCAGTCTGATGGCTGGTAGACGGCAGGTATTCTTTCCTTCCTGAGTTTCCTCAAGGCTCACCGGCTTCACGTTGGAGGTCTGCAATCGCTGATGACTGTAATGTGCTTGGTTAACTGATACGGCAGGAAATATTCCATTTCTCAAAGAGGATGCAGCCAGGGGACATCTTGATGTCAGCTTTATGAGATTCTCGGTAGAAGACTCAGCTAAAACATGCCTGGATCCTGACCCATGGTAGTGATAAGATGATAAATATTTATTGTTTTAAACCATTAAGTTTGTCGTAATTTGTTCTCTAAAAATAGAAAATTAATGTAGAGGTTGATGAGTGCTTTGTCTAAAATATGTGGTAAAATGAGGATTGATCCAGGCTGGTATCAACATTTAAGGGGTTAGATCTGTTGGACAGGCCCTGGCAGCAGAGGACAGTGCAGTGGTGTCATTCAGCCTGATGGATTCTTGTGCTGTGGGTCTAGGGTTGAATTGGAACTCTGGCCAGACCCCACGTCTTGCCAACCAAATGGCCTGGAGTCACAGGTTGAGTGTGAATCTCAGTGACAAAAACTGAGCTACAGTTCCTGATTTAATGAGCAGTTTCGAGGTACTTATTTACTTATGATTCTTCAGAATTATCTCAGAGGGGTCAGAGAGAGGCTGAGTTGCCTTGCCTCCCCATCTGTATTGTAGCCTAGCATTTTACATGTAGGCCTGCATTTAGGTGTTTATTTTTGGAGTTGCACATAAAAATTAATTTGGAAAAAATACTTTATTGCAGACACTGTTAGAAACTCCTAAGTTTAGGGAAAAGCTGTATATCTTTAGGGAAATGTGAGAGCCTGTTATACATAGAGCAGCAAGAGTAATTCTACAGCCCCAAACAAAGTGGCGATGGGGCCCTGAATTGATCACCAGGCCTGGTTCTCATTGACTCAGGATCTGGCTTGGACTGCGTCTGAAGTAAAATGTTCTTTGTGCAAGATTGGGGCAATCAAGGACCGACTAAGGTCTTGTTTGGCTTTACTATTATTAGTTTTTTATTGAAGTATAATTAACATATAACTGTTAGTTTCAGGCATACAACATAATAACTCAATATTTGTATATATTGAGAAATGATCACAATAAGTCTATTTAACATCTATCACCATACATAGTTATAAAAATAGTTCAGCTTTAAAAGATCCCCTATGTGATACCAGAGAGGAAATGTAATAGATAGAGATGTAGATATATAATAAATACCATGTATATAAATTCCCTGACCTGCTCACCTAGTCTAGCTCATCTTGTGTTGCTTCTAGTCTTCTTCCTAACAAATATTTATTAAATACCTATGTGTGCCAGGCCTTGCACTTAGAACTGGGGATTCAAAAGTGCCCAAGGAGGTCACAGAGAGAAACAATGATTGTGTCAGGTTCTCACTGGGTTAGCATTCTGATTGTGGTAATTCCATGGCAAAGGAGCCATACTATCTCCAGTTTGACATGGTGCTGGCATTCAGGAACAGTACTCTGGAGTGACAAGAAGTAAGGCAGCAGTGACCTGGGAAGCCCAGATCTCTCTCTCTTTTAACTCACTTAATAAGATCTGTAGCATAAGCACCTGTACATGTAAAATTTTCTCCTCCTCCATCATGAGAGGCCCTAAATGTACCTACTTGGTTGCCATTAGGATTGTTAATATAATTCAGCTTTAATTGTTGTTACAGTTGCACCTGCTGCAGTGAGTTAACCTCATGGGCAACTTCCTGGAAAGCAGACTTGCTAAATCACTGCTGGGTAAGGGTGATCATGAGCTTTGTAGAGCAGAGGGACAAAGCTCCACTCTGCAGACTCATCCTCATGTGGCATCTTCACCTCCCAGGGCACTGTCATGCTCCTGCCTGTGTCATTTTCTTGTGCTAGTTTACAGAAGGGAAAAGCAAGGGGAGAAATCCATGTGCTGGCTCAGCTGCCATCAGAACTTGGGGTGACTGTTCTGACTCACAGCCTGGAAGGGAATGGGGGTCCTCGCATTGTTTTCTGCAGTCTCAAGGGACAGTGGGGTTCTGTTTTATTGCTTCAAGTGATAAAATGGGTAGAATTCTTTACTACCAAGTGACGAGCAGCAGTAAAATTAAGTAATCCTAAAAGGAAAATATGTCAAAATGAAAGGCATCTTCAAATATGATTTCTCTCTTGAGAGGTCAAAAACCTAGGTCTTAGTGGAGGAAGCTATTTTCAGCATGCATGTGTCCACGTGCCCATTGATTTGGAATTCTTACATCAGGCCTTGTTTCTGGACTCGTCTACTTCCCCCTGGTTACAGTGTTCTAGTTATTTATTGCCACATAAGAAGCTACCTCAAAGCTTAGTGCCCTAGCACAATGATTTGATATTATCTCTTATGGTTCTGATTTGACTCGTTCTTGCTTAGAGGTCTCTTCTGTGGTCACATCCAGTTGTCAGCTAAGCCTGAAGCCATCTGAAGGCTTGACAAGGCTGGATGCTTACGTGGTTTCTCCACTCCCGTGTCTGGGGCCTAAACTAGGATGACTACTGGACAGTTGGGTTAGCTGGAACTGTGGCCCTGAGTGCCTACATATGCTGTCCCCAGCATGGTGGTCCTGGGGGCTCAGACTTCTTAGATGGCAGCTCAGGGCTCCAGGCAGAAGCTCAAACTTTCTTTTGACCAAACTTCAGAAGTCAGCATAACTTCTTCCACATTTACCCACATTCTATTAAGCAAGGCACAGGCCAGCCCAGATTGCAGAAGAGGAGACTACACAAACGTATGGATATGGGCAATGTGGTTCACTGGGAGGAATCATCTGTAGTATTTTGTATGACATCAAAGAAGAGTTGAGGGATTATAAAATCCCCAAATCTTATTGTCAGCCGATTATGAGGGTCCGTTAGCATAAAGGACCCAGCCTTAATGGATCTGACTAAACTTTATCTGCTAAGGTCATGAACTTTACTGTCTCTGGTTGAGTCTCCACTTTCTGGAAAAGCAGACAGTTTGCTCTGAATTGGAAAATTTTATCCATAGTTTCCTGGACAGCTTTCTCAGCAACAGCAAAATCCACACTTGATCATTTTGTTGTTTAAAATAAAGATGCAGTGAGAGAATTATGATTTCTCATGGCTGTGCAACTTCATACAGATTTTACTTTGTTAGTTTGTCGATGAAAAAATATTAGGGAAGGCATCATGTGTGGTAAGTAGCCCCTCTGTGAGGTGCTTGGTGGGGAGAGAGGACACTTAAGCAATGGCTTCTGTTGCTTGAGGAACAGGCCAGTTCTGAAACCAAAACTTACAAGTAAAATTTGCACCTTAGAAGAAAGGTTGCAGCCTAAAATTTAGTTGAGAAAACAAGACAGTGCATCTAGGGAAGAATAAAGAATGTAAGAAATTGCTAAATAGTACAGTATAGCTTCTATGGATTTTATGGCTTTCTAGTTATTCCTCATCGTTACTGAGATCAATGGAACTTTAGGTTTGAGATTGGAGATAAGCTTATTGGATATTTTCTTTCCAGTAGTTGCTTTTACTGGCACTCAGGATGAATTGAGGATAAAGCATTTATCCTCTACATCTGCATTTATAATTCAGTTGAGTTTTGATGTACAGCCAGTTTACACTAAAAAATTGATACCTGGAAGGAAAAATAATTTAATAATTTAATTTAATGTCACAATGATTTATTCCAGGTTGATGGTTATTGATAGACTACAAGACATTCTCTGCCCAGAATTGTTAATCAATAATTGGACCAAAAGAGAATTAAGCTCCTCCAGTGATGAGTTCTGTAGTAGTCCCATGGATCACAAAAGTATGACAGAATTAGTTTTTTCCCTCAAGGGAGTCACAGTTTACTGGAGAAAGCAACACACAACAGATAATACTACGATTGCAGAGTACACCCTCTAAAGAGATATAAACAAAATGGTGGAGGAAAGAATACTGTGGCAACTACGAGGGTCACTGATGACCTGAGGGTGGCAGTGTTTGTGCAGATTCTTCAAGGCTCAGTGAAAGCAGTTTACTCCAGCCAGAGAAGAGCCTGTTCAGAGAGGCAGGCAATGGTGAAAGGACCCAGGATGTACAGAGACTAGTTAGACTCATGGGGGGCTACAGTGCAGGGTGTGTTTGTGGGTTGGGGTAGGTTTGGGGTGCAGGTGAGAGAATTAGCAGTAAAGGAAGCTGGAGAATAGTCAGGGGCCAGATGGCACATTTGGTGTGTTTGTCTCAGTCAGGAGTAGGGTTTGGATAGTTGTGGGTTGGCTAGAACACAGATAAAGAGAGAGAAAGTTTGACAAAACCCAGCTGCCAAACAATGTGGTTATGCCAGGATTTGGTAACTGATCTCAGCTTGTTTCACATCTGGAAGATCAGTCTAAGAGGACAAAGGACAAGCAGTATGCAAACACCACTAGTCAAAGGTTGAAAATGAGTCCAAGATCAGGATAAAACACAAAAGCTTGAGCAGTAGGCACAGGAATCTATCAGCTGCCTTTAGTCATGTAAGACTGGCCCTCAAGGGCAGGAATGCCAGTCCATGAAAGAGGGTGGGGCTTACAGGCACTTGATCCTCTGGAAACAGTCCAAGAGTCTAGGGACTTGACATTCAAGACCCAATCAAGTTGATTATGTGGTGATCCAGTGAGTCCCTGGCTTAAAGCTTATTCATAATTTCTGCACTGAGACACTGTCTCTGGGGTATGTTTAAAGGCTAAACCTAAGGAAAGAATTAAGAATCCCAGTGGTTAGAAATGTCAAGACCATAGTAAAGCTCAGTTTTTCATACACAGGTGTATTAGGGTTCTCCATAGAAACAGAACTGATAAGGTGTGTGTGTGTGTATGTGTGTGTGTGTGAAAGAGAGAAGGGGGAAAGGGAGAGAGTGCACATATTTTATGTGTGGTTTTTATAAAACTATCCTGGAGATTCTTCTCTTTACTTAGTAATTGTATTTTTTAGACTAAAATGATTGAAGGGTGGCCAATCAATTTATTTTAGCTGTATTTAATGATTTATGCCAGTTGCTTCCTCTGGTTGGCTAGTTGCTTGATATACCAGTGAGTGTATCGAGAGCTATAGATGTCAGTCAAACTGGTATGGAGGTGTAGGCTAGAACCTTTCTACTCTAAGTATGGATCAGTTGTAGAACCAATAACTTCACTTCACCTGGAAATTTGTACAAAAGCAAAATTGTATGGCCCTCCTGACCCGCAAATCAACACTTACACTTTAATAAGAACCCCACGTAATTCATTTGCACATTAAAATTTGAAAAACATTTGTTTAGAATACGTACCAGTGGCATTACTCATATGACCAGCTCTGTGAAGCATCTTCTTTACTCACAGAAAGTGAAAAAAAAAAATGCAGTGTTACAACTCCATTTTAAAAATCAGTGTAGGGTCAGTGCTGCAGCCTGTGGAGTGAAAACCACATTCACAGAAAGAGAGACAAAATGAAAAGCCAGAGGACTATGTACCAGATGAAGGAACAAGATAAAACCCCAGAAAAACAACTAACTGAAGTGGAGATAGGCAACCTTCCAGAAAAAGAACTCAGAATAATGAGAGTGAAGATGATCCAGGGCCTCAGAAAAAGAATGAAGGCAAAGATCGAGAAGATGCAAGAAATGTTTAACAAAGACCTAGAATAATTAAAGAATAAAAACTTATCTCCAGAATTTACAAGCAGCTCATGCAGCTCAATATCAAAAAAATAAACAGCCCAATCCAAAAATAGGGAGAAGACTTAAATAGACATTTCTCCAAAGAAGATACACAGATGGCCAACAAACACATGAAAGGACGCTCAACATAACTAATCATTAGAGAAATGCAAATCAAAAATACAATGAGGTATCACCTCACACCAGTCAGAATGGCCATCATCAAAAAATCTACAAACAATAAATGCTGGAGAGGGTGTGGAGAAAAGGGAACCCTCTTGCACTGTTGGTGGGAATGTAAATTGATACAGTCACTATGGAAAACAGTATGGAGGTTCCTTAAAAAACTACAAATAGAACTACCATATGACCCAGCAATCCCACTACTGGGCATATACCCTGAGAAAACCCTGGGCATATAATTCAAAAAGAGTCATGTAGCACAGTATTCATTGCAGCACTATGTACAGTAGCCAGGAAATGGAAGCAACCTAAGTGTCCATCGACACATGAATGAATAAAGAAAATGTGGCACATATATACAATGGAATATTACTCAGCCTTAAAAAGAAAAAAAGGACAAACACCTAGAAGAATTAAAGAACAAACAAACAGAGATGAACAATACAATAACTGAATTGAAAAATACACTAGAAGGAATCAATAGCAGAATAACTGAGGCAGAAGAATGGATAAGTGATCTGGAAGACTGAATGGTGGAATTCACTGCCATGGAAAAGAATAAAGAAAAGAGAATGAAAAGAATTGAAGACAGGCTAAGAGACCTCTGGGACAACATTAAACGCAACAACATTTGCATTATAGGGGTCTGAGAAGGAGAAGAGAGAGGGAAAGGACCCGAGAAAATATTTCAAGAGATTATAGTCAAAAACTTGCCTTACATGGGAAAGGAAAGAGCCACCCAAGTCCAGGAAGTGCAGTGAGTCCCAGGCAGGATAAACCCAAAGAGAAACACACTGAGACACATAGTAATCAAATTGACAAAAATTAAAGACAAAGAAAAATTATTGAAAGCAACAAGGGAAAAACAACAAATAACATACAAGGGAGCTTCCATAAGGTTAACAGCTGATTTCTCAGCAGAAACTCTAAAAGCCAGAAGGGAATGGCACGATATATTTAAAGTGATGAAAGGGAAGAACCTAAACCAAGGTTACTCTGCCAGGCAAGGATCTCATTCATATTTGATGGAGAAATCAAAAGCTTTACAGACAAGCAAAAGCTAAGAGAATTCAGCACCACCAAACCAGCTCTCCAACAAATGCTAAAGGAACTTCTCTAAGTGGGAAAAACAAGAGAAGAAAAGGACCTACAAAAACAAACCAGTAACAATTAAGAGAATGGTAATAGGATCATACATATTGATAATTGCCTTAAACGTGAATGGATTAAATGTTCCAACCAAAAGACACAGGATCGCTGAATGGATACAAACACAAGACCCATATATATGCTGTCTACAACAGATCCACTTCAGACCTGGGGACACATACAGACTGAAAGTGAGGGGATGGAAAAAGATATTCCATGCAAATGGAAATCAGAAGAAAGCTGGAGTAGCAATACTCATATCAGATAAAATAGACTTTAAAATAAAGAATGTTATAAGAGACAAGGAAGGACTCTACATAATGATCAAGGGATCAATCCAAGAAGAAGATATAGCAATTATAAATATATATGCACCCAATATAGGAGCACCTCAATACATACAGCAACTGCTAACAGCTATAAAAGAGGAAACTGACAGTAACACAGTAATAGTGGGGGAAATTAATACCTCATTTACACCAATGGACAGATCATCCAGACAGAAAATTAATAAGGAAACACAAGCTTTAAGCGACACAATACACCAGATAGATTTAATTGATGTTTATAGGACATTCCATCCAAAAACAGCAGATTACACTTTCTTCTCAAGTGCACACAGAACATTCTCCAGGATAGATCACATCTTGGGTCACAAATCAAGCCTCAGTAAACATAAGAAAATTGAAATCATATCATGCATCTTTTCAGACCACAATGCTGTGAGAGTAGAAATCAGTTACAGGGGGAAAAAAATGTAAAAACACAAACACATGGAGGCTAAACAATACATTACTAAATAACCAAGAGATCATTGAAGAAATCACAAGGAAAATAAAAAAATACCTAGAGACAAATTACAACAAAACCACGACCATCTAAAACCTATGGGATGCAGCAAAAGCAGTTCTAAGAGGGAAGTTTATACCAAGCTTACCTCAAAAAACAAGAAAAATCTCAAACAATCTAACCTTACACCTAAAGGAACTAGAGAAAAAACAAAACACAAAGTTAGTAGAAGGAAAGAAATCATAAAGATCATAGCAGAAATAAATGAAATAGAAGCAAAGAAAACAATAGCAAAGATCAATAAAACTAAAAGCTGGGTCTTTGAGAGTATAAACAAATTGATAAACCTTTAGCCAGACTCATCAGGAAAAAGAGGAAGAGGACTCAAATCAATAAAATTAGAAATGAAAAAGGAGAAGTTACAACGGACACCACAGAAATACAGAGCATCTTAAGAGACTACTACAAGTAACTCTATGCCAATAAAATGGACAACCTGGAAAAAATGGACAAATTCTTAGAAAGGTATGAACTTCCAAGACTGAACCAGGAAGAAATAGAAAATATGAACAGACCAATCACAAGTAGTGAAATTGAAAATCTTCCAAAAAACAAAAGTCCAGGACTAGATGGCTTCACACGTGAATTTTATCAAACATTTAGAGAAGAGCTAACACCCATCCTTCTCAAACTCTTCCAAAAAATTGCAGAGGGAGGAACACTCCCAAACTCGTTCTATGAGGCCACCATCACCCTGATACCAAAACCAGACAAAGATACTACAAAAAAGAAAACTACAGGCCAATATCACTAATGAACATAGATGGAAAAATCCTCAACAAAATACTAACAAAGAGAATCCAAAAACAGTCATACACCATGATCAAGTAGGATTTATCCCAGAGATGCAAGGATTCTTCCATATATGCAAATCAATCAACGTGATACACCATATTAACAAACTGAAGGAGAAAAACCATATAATCATCTCAATAGATGCAGAAAAAGCTTTTGACAAAATTCAACACCATTTATGATAAAAACTCTCCAGAAAGTGGGCATAGAGGGAACCTATATAATAAACATAATAAAGGCCATATATGACAAACCCACAGCAAACATCATTCTCAATGGTGAAAACCTGAAAGCATTTCCTCTAAGATCAGGAACAAGACAACGATGTCCACTCTCACCACTATTAGTCAACATAGTTTTGGAAGTCCTAGCCACGGCCAGCAGAGGACAAAAAGAAATAAAAGGAATACAAATTGGAAAAGAAGAAGTAAAACTGTCACTGTTTGCAGATGACATGATACTATACATAGAGAATCGTAAAGATGCCACCAGGAAACTACTAGAGCTAATAAATGAATTTGGTAAAGTAGCAGGATACAAAATTAATGCACAGAAATCTCTTGCATTCCTATACACTAACAATGAAAGATCAGAAAGAGAAATTAAGGAAACAATCCCATTCACCATTGCAACAAAAAGAGTAAGATACCTAGGAATAAACCTACCTAAGGAGGTAAAAGACCTGTACTCAGAAAACTGTAAGACACTGATGAAAAAATCAAAGATGACACTAACAGATGGAGAGATATACCATGTTCTTGGATTGGAAAAATCAACATTGTGAAAATGACTATACTACCCAAAGCAATCTACAGATTCAATGCAATCCCTATCAAATTACCAGTGGCATTTTTTACAGTACTAGAACAAAAAATCTTAAAATTTGTATGGAGACACAAAAGACCCCGAATAGCCAAAGCAGTCTTGAGGGAAAAAAAATAGCTGGAGGAAATCAGACTCCCTGACTTCAGACTATACTACAAAGCTACAGTAATCAAGACAATATGGTACTGGCACAAAAACAGAAATATAGATCAATGCAACAGGATAGAAAACCCTGAGATAAAATGACACACCTTGGTCAACTAATCTATGAGAAAGGAGGCAAGAATATAAAATGGAGAAAAGACAGTCTCTTCAACAAGTGGTGCTGGGAACACTGGACAGCTACATGTGAAAGAATGAAATTAGAACACTCCCTAACACCATACACAAAAAGAAACTCAAAATGGATTAGAAACCTAAATGTAAGACTAGACACTCTAAAACTCTTAGAGGAAAACATAGGCAGAACACTCTGACATACATCACAGCAAGATCTTTTTTGATCCACCTCCTAGAGTAATGGAAATAAAAACAAAAATAAATAAGTGGGACATAATGAAACTTAAAAGCTTTTGCAAAGCAAAGGAAACTATGAATAAGATGAAAGAACAACCCTCAGGATGGAAGAAAATATTTGCAAACGAATCAATGGACAAAGGATTAATCTCCAAAATATATAAACAGCTCATGCACCTCAATATTAAAAAAAAACAAGCAACCCAATCAAAAAATAGGCAGAAGACGCAAATAGACATTTCTCCAAAGAAGACATACAGATGGCCGAGAAGCACATGAAAACATCAACGTCAACATCACTAATTATTAGAGAAATGCAAATCAAAACTACAGTGAGGTATCACCTCACACCAGTTAGAATGGGCATCATCAGAAAATCTACAAACAACAAATGCTGGAGAGGGTGTGGAGAAAAGGGAACCCTCTTGCACTGTTGGTGGGAATGTAAACTGATACAGCCACTATGAAGAACAATATGGAGGTTCCTTAGAAAATTAAAAATAGAATTATAATATGACCCAGCAATCCCAGTACTGGGTATATACCCAGAGAAAATCATAATTCAAAAAGACACATGTACCACAATGTTCAGTGCAGCTCTATTTACAATAGCCAGGTCGTGGAAGCAACCTAAATGCCCATCGACAGAGGAATGGATAAAGAAGATGTGGTACATATATACAATGGAATATCACTCAGCCATCAAAAGGAATGGAATTGGTATTTGTAGAGATGTGGGTGGATCTAGAGACTTTCATACAGAGTGAAGTAAGTCAGAAAGAGAAAAACAAATATCATATATTAACACATATATGTGGAACCTAGAAAAATGGTACAGATGAACTGATTTGCTGGGCAGAAATATAGACACTGATGTAGAGAACAAACATATGGACACCAAGGGGAGAAAGTGATGGGTGGTTGGTGTGACGAATTGTTTGATTGGGTTTGACATGTATACACTGATGTGGGTAAAATTGATGACTAATAAGAACCTGCTGTATAAAAAAATAATAGAAAATTCAAAAACAAAGGAATGGGAGGAGCTTCAGGATTGCGGAAGAGTAAGACGTGGACATCACTTTCCTCCCCACAAATACATCAGAAATACATCTACATGTGGAACAACTCCTACAGAACACCTACAGAACGCTGGTAGAAGACCTCAGACCTCCCAAAAGGCAAGAAACTCCCCACGTACCTGGGTAGGGCAAAAGGAAAAAGAAAAAACAGAGACAGGAGAATAGGGACGGAACCTGCACTAGTGGGAGGGAGCCGTGAAGGAGGAAAGGTTTCCACACACTAGGAAGCCTCTTCGTGGGCAGAGTGTGCAGATGGTGGAGGGGGGAAGCTTCGGAGCCATGGATGAGAGCGCAGCAATGGGTGCGGAGGGCAAAGCAGAGAGATTCCCACACAGAGGGTCGGTGCCAACCAGCACTCACCAGCCTGAGAGGCTTGTCTGCTCACCCGCTGGGACAGGTGCGGGCCCGGAGCTGAGGCTTGGGCTTCAGAGGTCACATCCCAGGAAGAGGACTGGAGTTGGCTGCATGAACACAGGCTGAAGGGGGCTAGTGCACCCCAGCTAGCTGGGACGGAGTCCAGGAAAAAGTCTGGACCTGCTGAACAGGCAAGAGACTTTTTTTGCCTGTTTGATTCCTGGTGCGTGAGGAGAGGGGATTAAGAGCGCCGCTTAAAGGAGCTCCAGAGACGGGCGCGAGCCGTGGCTATCAGCACGGACCCCAGAGACAGGCATGAGATGCTTAGGCTGCTGCTGCAGCCACCAAGAAGCCTGTGTGCGAGCACAGGTCACTCTCCACACCTCCCCTCCTGGGAGCCTGTGCAGCCCGCCACTGCCGGGGTCCTGTTATCCAGGGACAACTTTCCCGGGAGAGCACGCGGCGTGCCTCAGGCTGTTGCAACGTCATGCCGGCCTCTGCCGCCACAGGCTCACCCTGCACTCCATACCCCTCCCTCCCCCCAGACTGCGTGAGCCAGAGCCCCCTAATCAGCTGCTCCTTTAACCCCGTCCTGTCTGAGTGAAGGACAGATGCTCTCAGGCGACCTACACGAAGAGGCAGGTCCAAATCCAAAGCTGAACCCCGGGAGCTGTGAGAACCAAGAAGAGAAGTGGAAATCTCTCCTAGCAGCCTCAGGAGCAGCAGATTAAATCTCCACAGTCAACTTGCTGCATCCTGCATCTGTGGAATACCTGAATAGACTATGACTCATACCAAATTGAGGAGGTGGACTTTTGGAGCAATGATATATTTTTATATATTTCCCTTTTTCTCTTTTTGTGAGTGTGTATGTGTATCCTTCGGTGTGTGATTTTTGTCTGTATAGCTTTGCTTTTACCATTTGTCCTAGGGTTCTATCTGGTTTTTTTTCTTTTTTTAGTATTGTTTTCAGTGCTTGTTATCATTGGTGGATTTTTTTTTTTGGTTTGGTTGTTCTTTCTTTCTTTTTTTTAATTGCTTTAAAATTTTTTTTTGTTTTTAATAACTTTTAAATTTAATTTAATTCTTTCTTTCTTTCTTTCTTCCTTCCTTCCTTCCTTCCTTCCTTCCTTCCTTCCTTCCTTCCTTCCATCCTTCCTTCCTTCCTTCCTTCCTTCCTTCCTTTCTTCCTTTCTTTCTTTTTCTCTCCCTTTTATTCTGAGCCGTGTGGATGACAGGCTCTTGGTGCTCCAGCCAGGCATCAGGGCTGTGCCTCTGAGGTGGGAGAGCCAAGTTCAGGACACTGGTCCACCAGAGACCTCCCAGCTTGAAGTAATATCAAATGGTGAAAATCTCCCAGAGATCTCCATCTCAACGCCAAGATCCAGGTCCACTCAATGACCAGCAAGCTACAGTGTTGGACATCCTATGCCAAACAACTACCAAGACAGGAACACAACCCCACCCATTAGCAGAGAGGCTGCCTAAAATCATAATAAGGCCACAGACACCCCAAAGCACACCACCAGACGTGGACCTGCCCACCAGAAAGACAAGATTCAGCCTCATCCACCAGATGAGGCTGGATCTTCCCTCCACCGGGAAGCCTACACAACCCACAGAAACAACCTTAGCCACTGGGGACAGATACCAAAAACAACAGAAACTACAAACCTGCAGCCTGCAAAAAGGAGACCCCAAACACAGTAAGTTAAGCAAAATTAGAAGACAAAGAAACACACAGCAGATCGAGGAGCAGGTAAAAACCCACCAGACCTAACAAATGAAGAGGAAATAGGCAGTCTACCTGAAAAAGAACTCAGAATAATGATAGTAAAGATGATCTAAAATCTTGGAAATAGAATAGAGAAAATACAAGAAACGTTTAACAAGGACCTAGAAGAATTAAAGAGCAAACAAACAATCATGAAGAACACAATAAATGAATTTAAAAAGTCTCTACAAGGGATCAATAGCAGAATAACTGAGACAGAAGAATGGATAGGTGACCTGGAAGATAAAATAGTGGAAATAACTACTGCAGAGCAGAATAAAGAAAAAAGAATGAAAAGAATTGAGGACAGGCTCACAGACCTCTGGGACAATATTAAACGCACCAACATTCGAATTATAGGGGTCCCAGAAGAAGAAGAGAAAAAGAAAGGGACTGAGAAAATATTTGAAGAGATTACTGTTGAAAACTTCCCTAATATGGGTAAGGAAATAGTTAATCAAGTCCAGGAAGCACAGAGAGTCCCATACAGGATAAATCCAAGGAGAAACATGCCAAGACACATATTAATCAAACTATCAAAAATTAAATACAAAGAAAAAATATTAAAAGCAGCAAGGGAAAAACAACAAAAAACATACAAGGGAATCCCCATAAGGTTAACAGCTGATGTTTCAGCAGAAACTCTGCAAGCCAGAAGGGAGTAGTAGGACATATTTAAAGTGATGAAAGGGAAAAACCTACAACCAAGATTACTCTACCCAGCAAGGATCTCATTCAGATTTGACAGAGAAATTAAAATCTTTACAGACAAGCAAAAGCTAAGAGAATTCAGCACCCCCAAACCAGCTTTATAACAAATGTTAAAGGAACTTCTCTAGGCAGGAAACACAAGAGAAGAAAAAGACCTACAATAACAAGCCCAAAACAATTAAGAAAATGGTAGTAGGAACATACATATTGATACTTACCTTAAATGTAAATGGATTAAATGCTCCAACCAAAAGACATAGACTGGCTGAATGGATACAAAAACAAGACCCATATATATGCTGTCTACAAGAGACCCACTTCAGACCTAGGGATACATACAGACTGAAAGTGAGGGGATGGAAAAAGATATTCCATGCTAATGGAAATCAAAAGAAAGCTGGAGTAGCAATTCTCATATCAGACAAAATAAACTTTAAAACAAAGACTATTACAAGAGACAAAGAAGGACACTACATAATGATCAAGGGATGAATCCAAGAAGAAGATATAACAATTGTAAATATTTATGCACCCAACATAGGAGCACCTCAATACATAAGGCAAATGTTACCAGCCATAAAAGGGGAAATCGATAGTAACACATTCATAGTAGGGGACTTTAACACCTCACTTTCACCAATGGACAGATCATCCAAAATGAAAATAAATAAGGAAACC
Organism: Lagenorhynchus albirostris; assembly: GCF_949774975.1. Lineage (NCBI taxonomy): Eukaryota > Metazoa > Chordata > Mammalia > Artiodactyla > Delphinidae > Lagenorhynchus > Lagenorhynchus albirostris. The sequence goes on from NC_083097.1 coordinate 44,616,004, forward strand.
CAAGCTTTAAATGATACATTAAATAAGATGGACTTAATTGATATTTATAGGACATTCCATCCAAAAACAACAGAATACTCTTTCTTCTCAAGTGCTCATGGAACATTCTCCAGGATAGATCATATCTTGGGTCACAAGTCAAGCCTTGGTAAATTTAAGAAAATTGAAATTGTATCAAGTATCTTTTCTGACCACAATGCTATGAGACTAGATATCAAATACAAGATAAAATCTGTAAGAAATACAAACACATGGAGGCTAAACAATACACTACTTAATAACCAAGAGATCACTGAAGAAATCAAAGAGGAAATCAAAAATACCTAGAAACAAATGAAAATGAAAACATGATGACCCAAAACCTATGGGATGCAGCAAAAGCAGTTCGAAGAGGGAAGTTTATAGCAATACAATCCTACCTTAAGAAACAAGAAACATCTCAAATACACAACCTAACCTTACGCCTAAAGCAATTAGAGAAAGAAGAACAAAGAAACTCCAATGTTAGCAGAAGGAAAGAAATCATAAAGATCAGATCAGAAATAAATGAAAAAGGAATAAAGGAAACGATAGCAAAGATCAATAAAACTAAAAGCTGGTTCTTTGAGATGATAAACAAAATTGATAAACCATTACCCAGACTCATCAAGAAAAAAAGGGAGAACACTCAAATCAATAGAATTAGAAATGAAAAAGGGGAAGTAACAACTGATAGTGCAGAAATACAAAGGATCATGAGAGATTACTATGAGCAACTATATGCCGATAAAATGGACAACCTGGAAGAAATGGACAAATTCTTAGAAATGCCACAAACTTCCAAGACTGAACCAGGAAGAAATAGAAAATAGGAACAGACCAATCACAAGCACTGAAATTGAAACTGTGATTAAAAATCTTCCAACAAACAAAAGCCCAGGAGAGATGGCTTCACAGGCAAATTCTATCAAACATTTAGAGAAGAGGTAACACCTATCCTTCTCAAACTCTTCCAAAATATAGCAGAGGGAGGAACACTCCCAAACTCATTCTACGAGGCCACCATCACCCTGATACCAAAACCAGACAAGGATGTCACAAAGAAAGAAAACTACAGGCTAATACCACTGATAAACATACATGCAAAATTCCTCAACAAAATACTAGCAGACAGGGCTTCCCTGGTGGCGCAGTGGTGGAGATCTGCCTGCTGATGCAGGGGACACGGGTTCGTGCCCTGGTCTGGGAAGATCCCACATGCCGTGGAGCAGCTGGACCTGTGAGCCATGGCCACTGAGCCTGTGCTTCTGGAGCCTGTGCTCCGCAACGGGAGAGGCCACAGCATACAAAAAGAGTCATGTACTACAATGTTCATTGCAGCTCTGTTTACAGTTGCCAGGACATGGAAGCAATCTAAGTGTCCATTGACAGATGAATGGATAAAGAAGATGTGGCACATATATACAATGGAATATTACTTAGCCATAAAAAGAAACGAAATTGGTGGATGGACCTAGAGTCTGTCATACAGAGTGAAATAAGTGAGAAAGAGAAAAAGAAATACCGTATGCTAACACATATATATGGAATCTTAAAAAAAAAAAATGGTCATGAAGAACCTAGGGGCAAGAAGAGAATAAAGATGCAGACCTAGTAGAGAATGGACTTGAGGACATGGGGAGGGGGAAGGGTAAGCTGGGACGAAGTGAGAGAGTGGTAGTTTATATATGGACATATATACTATGAAATGTAAAATAGATAGCTAGTGGGAAGCAGTCGCATAGCATAGGGAGATCAGCTTGGTGCTTTGTGAACAGCTAGAAGGGTGGGATAGGGACGGTGGAAAGTAGGGAGACACAAGAGGGAAGAGATTTGGGGATATATGTATATGTATAAATGATTCACTTTGTTATAAAGCAGAAACTAACACACCATTGTAAAGCAATTATACTCCAATAAAAACATTAAAGAAAAAATAATAAAAGTAATAAATTTAAAAAAAAAGGAATGTCTTACACTGAGTTGGCATAATTCAAATATTTGGTCTATATAGTAATAATAACAATAATAAATTGTACATGTTTACATAAAACTAAGAAAAATTTATGTTTCTGCTTAATTTTCTCAGCTGAGTCAACGTTGAGTATAGTATAAATTCAGTCTTAAATAAGAAAATCAGGGAAAGAAGTTTTGCCATATACTTGTGGGAGATTATTGACTTGATAAAACAGTTAGTTGGTTAATTTTTTTCACACTTGAACTGGTTGTGACACCATTTCAGAAATTATTTTCATCCTATGTAATGACCAGTTATTTTCCATGATCTCCTGGGAGCACAAGTAGAATGGGCTTCAGTTGCACAAGGCAACTTTCTAGTCAGCAGAGGCAAAGTTCTGAGATCTAGATTACAGTACTAAGAGTGTTTGCAAAGTCTTTCCCTGGATGCCTTAGAAAACAGACAAATGTCTGTTTGTCTTGGATGGCATAATTGCAGCCCTGTGCTGCACTCAGTGGGGTCTGAGCTCAGTGATCTCACAGGTCTCCAGAGCTACAACATGGTAACTTTATTATTAGAAGGATAGAGAATCAGCATTTCTGTGTCTTAAAAGGAAAAATGAACCAGTTAGAAACCAAGTGGCTTGCCTCAGCTAAGAGGTTAGTGTGGGATGAATTCCTGCCTTCCTCATGGTGGAATAGGTGGCGTATTATGCTTCCTATTTTACACATTTAATAATCAGCATTTGAGTTTGGTATCCGTATTCCTCAACTGTATTTGTTACAGACTGTTCATCTTTTGAGGTAAATGGAGTTGTTTTTTTGTAAGATATCAGAATGACCTTAATCCTTCTAGACAGACATTTCAAGGTATATTTCAGAGGCAGCAGTGGTTGGAGAGTGTCACTTTTGACGGTCTGCTGACCTCTGCATGAGCCACACTAGAACCCCCTGTAAATGCAGAGGTTGTATTGCTGTGCCTGGAGTTCAGCTGGTGACTCACTGGGGACCAGGCAAGCATGAGTAATTGCAGTTTGCAAATGGCAAGGAATGAATGCGAATCTGTCTTCTCTTTAGCCTTGTTCTAGTGAGTCTTTATGGGAGCAAAATTGCACCCTTTCTCTGGCCATGTTTTTTTATTTTTTTATTTTTTAACATCTTTATTGGATGTTATAATGGCTTTACAGTGGTGTGTTAGTTTCTGCTGTATAACAAAGTGAATCAGCTATATATATATATATATATATATATATATATATCCCCATATCCCCTCCCTCTTGCGTCTCCCTCCTACCCTCCCTGTTCCACCCCTGTAGGTGGTCACAAAGCACCGAGCTGATCTCCCTGTGCTATGCGGCTGCTTCCCACTAGCTATCTATTTTACGTTTGGTAGTGTATATATGTCCATGCCAGTCTCTCACTTCATCCCAGCTTACCATTCCCCCTCCCTGTGTCCTCAAGTCCATTCTCTATATCTGCATCTTTATTCCTGTCCTGCCCCTAGGTTCTTCAGAACCTTCTTTTTTTATTTTAGATTCTATATATATGTGTTAGCATATGGTATTTGTTTTTCTCTTTCTGACTTATTTCACTCTGTATGACAGACACTACGTCCATCCACCTCACTACAGATAACTCGTTTCTTTTTACGGCTGAGTAATATTTCTGGCCATGTGTTTGCTTTAAACGAATCTCGACAAATGATATGGCACTGAAGAAAATGTGTTTAAGCTACATATTTACCTTGAAAAATAACACAGAACTAAGTGGGAAGGAAAATATGTACACACACACACACACACACACACACACACACACACACACACACAGAGATCATATTCTGTCATTCTGATGGCCTATAATGACTTGTCCATTTTGCCCTTGAATCTAATTAATTGGTCTTTGTAACCAAAGAAATAGTATTGTTTCTCTGTCTAAAGAGATACTGAGAACATAGCTTAAAAAAAGTCATGGCGGGCTTCCCTGGTGGCGCAGTGGTTGAGGGTCTGCCTGCCGATGCGGGGGACGCGGGTTCGTGCCCCGGTCCGGGAGGGTCCCACGTGCCGCGGAGCGGCTGGGCCTGTGGGCCGTGGCCGCTGGGCCTGCGCGTCCGGGGCCTGTGCTCCGCGGCGGGAGAGGCCACAGCGGTGAGGGGCCCGCGTACCGGAAAAAAAAAAAAAAAAAAAAGTCATGGCAACACATCAGCTTCTGATATGGAACGATGTTACAAAGGCAAGCCCACCCGACTGCCCTGCTTCCTCAAGTCCAGCCAGCAGGGCAGTGCTCTGTGCCCTCCTTGGCAGAAATTGCAGGAGCAATTTGAATCTAGCCCTCGCTTTAACTGAGCAGTGAAACAGGGGTCTGGTACCCTCTTGAGTGGCAGCCTTCTAATGTTTTATATGCCAGGAAAGTGCCCCAAAGAAACTGTCAGAGTCCCTGGGTCCTGAACTAAAGATCTGTCTGTCTCTTCTGCGTCAGAACACCAGTTCCGAGCGGGTGCCAGCCCAGTGGTGACGGGTGGGAAAAGGGTGGTGCGTGGCTATGTGCCACGGTGAGAATGCAGAGGAAGGGAGACTCCACATGCTGGGGCTTCTCATGGCTGACACCTATTCTTATGTAACAAGTGCCCTTTCAGGTAAAAGAAACAGGTGGTATTTTACCCTGGTTAAGTGACAGATGTTGGAGATTCTTACCTGTGCTTCTGCCAGTGAAGTCGTGTAGTCTGGAGAACAGGGATTGGGTTGCATACAAAACCTAGAACTAGAAACCTTTGTAGCTGCATCATGAATAGTAGAGTAACTTCCCCACAGGATACAGATGCCTGGCTCTGATTTGTTCCTATTATAAGGCTTCAGGCCCACAAAGATTGTGAGAGGTCCCTGGGGACTGGGCGAAGGGGAAATTTATGAGCCTTCATTGCACTGCCTCTCCCTTCCCTGTGCTCCTGGGGACCATGTGTGGAAATAGAGGCCAGGCATCCGATACAGGTAGGATCTGGACTCCTAGCCAGATAGCTCTCCCAACTCTTATCCTTGGCATCTTGGCCAAAGGCATGCCTTAAAGAGCAGTCGTTCTCTCTGGAGTCCTTTGACCAAATAAAATCTAAACCAAGGATTTCGCTTTGCAGACCATTTGCTCTCTGCCTTTTTGAGATGGGATACTAGTACTCACGATCTCTCTGTCTTCCTCTTCCTGGAAAGGTAGAAAATGAAAGCGTTGATACTTCTAACACTGGTGGTCTACTGAAAGTAAAGTTTGCCAGTGAATCCAGTCTAAAATGGCTTACCAAATTCATTTAAAGAAATTCTTCATGTAGTCTAGAAAGTTAACTAAATACATTTTCTTCATCATTTTCCTAAAGAATGCTTTAAAATAATTTTAGAGGATGTTTTTTCTCCAGCTGCCAGTCAGGATGTGCATTCACTCTGCTCCATGGTACATTTGTGAACGGTGAGGCCAGCTAAGGAACACAGCCATCACACATGGAGTTGTGGCACAGCAGGGTTAGCACACCAAGCCCTCCCCCTGCTTCCCTAGCTGCCTTGACCTGGGAGGTTCACCTTCTGGGTTGAGATTGGCTGCTCTTCTTGTTTATCTTGTTTCTTTACGTCCTCTTGTCAAACCAAAATTGTTGGATTTTCTTTCTGACTTAAAAAATTATTAATAAACTTGGCTTGCATTCAAGGAAGATAAGCAAGCCAGGGTGAGTGTATAGAAGTTCGGGGCCTGTAATTTTGTCGGCTGCGTACATTGGGCTACAGTCTCACTGGGAGGGATGAGTCTTCCATATGCAGGGGTGTATAAATAGCAAGGCTTTGTGATATGGGAGTACAGCAGCCTCAAAATAGCTGAACTGGAAGATGTTACGATAATGCTATTTTTTAGGTTTATACATCTGTGCAGAGTGCACAACATCTTATTACGTGTACATAATGTGTTAACCAAATGCCTAGCAGACGGGTTGGTTTTATTTGGAGGGGAACAAGAGTGGTGAAAAAGCCTTAGTGTGCTGGTATGCAGAAGAGCCTAAATTAGACAAGGAGTCACAATGCTGGCGAGGCCAGATAACATCCTTCAAACAGTTTGGTCTGATAGCTGGCTAGACATGTCGTGAAAAAGGGGAGAAAATGAATCTTAAATGCTTACGTGCCAGATGGCTAAAATCTAAGTAACAGTTTTCTATTGTGCAGGGCTATTCATTTGTCAACCCTAGGAATTTATCTCTTAAAAACTTCCTATCCAGTTAACTTTTACTCGAGTTGATTTTTGAGGGGGGAGGATGGAGTCTAGTCACTTGCCAGTCATGAGATAGACTGAGTGTGTTTGGATGGAATACAGAGGCCAAAGTCAATTTTTTTTTTTTTATAATAGATTACTGTTTGAAGTGTAAGAGAGGGAATCTTTATGTTAATGTTATTTTTCCTCCTTAATTAAAAAAATCTTGAATGTAAAACTGTATTTATTGTTCGTGTGCTGTTTATTAGAATATAACACTGAACTCTGTAGGGTGAGGTATTCATTTTTCACTGTACTATTTTTATAACTCATTCAATTTTATTGGTGAGAGAGTCCCACACTATGATTTTGACTAGAAAAGTGAAGCTTTTTGTCTTCTTTTCATATATATATATATATATATATATATATATATATATATATATATATATATATATATATATATATATACACCACTCACCACACCTTTTGCAAGATCCAGGGGCAACATCTCTGATTCTGATTTGAGTTTATAACTTAATCTAAACACAGAAAGGAAACTGAGAATAATAAGGCCAGATACCCGCTCAGTGTGGTAAATAAGGCTTCATTTGCTGAAGTCACTAGGTCGTAGGAAAGTGATTTTGGTCTCTGATGACCCATGAACCTTAAACTGAAAGGTACACATTCTCTACTATGCCATGGCTTCCTTGCATTGTTTTGGGCCATCTCTGTGGGAACAAGTGCTTAGACCTCACTCAGTAAAATTCACACAACCCCCAGGGCCCAAAGAACTCCTCAGTCCAATGGATGGAAAGCTAAGTTTAGATGAATAACACGGGAGACTTACTGAAGCTTAGAGGTGTGATAAGAACAGGGGAAGGAGTGATTAAGAGAGCTGTGAATAATGCTTACATTTTTAACAGGAAGTCCAATTAGATCCTGATATTTTAATGTGGAGTTGTTTTAAAGATCAGACTGTAAATAGGACACACATCATTTCGTAAAAGAGAAACCCTGATCTTTGTTAAGAAAATGAACTCAGTCCTAGAAACTGCGACTTTAAATTTTGGCAGAATGACTTTTGTTTTTCACAAAAAATTCCTCTGGAATTTCACAAGTACACCTTTTGAAAAAAATGTTTTATTTATTCTACTTATCAGCCACAATCAGAGGTTCAATGCTAAGGCAGACTTCCCTTGTATACTAAATTAAGAAAAAAACATAAGAACCAAACCCAAATTATTCTATTAAGCTTTGAAAAGTTATATAAAACATCATGGAATCTGTTCATGATTCTATTTATGTTCAAGCATTTTGAGTATGTGTTACTAATTACATGTATTCATTGATTTTTATTAAAACATTTGGCTAACATTGAGGCCTATCCTATATAACAGATAAAGTAAGCTGAAATTACAGTTTTGGAATTCATACTTACTGTAATTTCAAATCATCGTTTTAAACTGTTTATATTTCAGTGCCTGAATACTCAAATTTAGCACATTCTTTGTGTGTTTCTTTCTCATCTTCCTGAGTAAAAGGTACTGAGTAGACCAAAGGGGGCTTTAAAACTAAGGAAAAATATCTCCCATTTACCCTCAAAATCACAGTAATCCAATGTTAAAAACCAGCTGGCTCATGTTAACAGGCCTGTATCCTATTCCCACCGCATTTTTCTTTTTATGTTTTATGAAAATTGACATAAAGATAGAGCAGTGACCACAGTGACATCTTACACAGAAGTGGTTTCATAAATTATAAATGCAATTATTTTATGAATTTGGAAGTGACCAGTTTTACAAACAGATGCAGTTGATGGCTGCTTGTATGATTTAAGACAACAAAAGCTTCCTCCTGTCTCAACAATACTGCTCTCTAAGTATCTGCTGTATGGGCAATTAATCCAGGCTGGACAATCCCAGAACTCAGCACACCAGCCTAGTGATTGGTCCAGGAGTAGACTTGTGACCAAGCACAGCCAATAAAAATTTTCCCTAATGTGTGGGCACTAGAGGAGAAGACCTTTCTTCCATTTGGATGGTAAGTCCAAAGCCAGACTTGTGCTGGCAGTGGTTATCTTTCCTAGTGTATGGGAAAACTTGGCTGAAAATCAACCCAAGACACGGAGATAAATGGAACCATAAGATTGAGAGAGAGTCTTGATGACATTTTTAGAGCCCCTAAATCTAGATGTAGCCCTTGGATTTCCCAGTGATGTGAATTAATATTTTTCCAAAACCCAGTTTGAGTTAGATTTCTTTTGCATGCAATTGAAAGGGTGCTTATTAAAAGCTTAAGAAAACTCAGTTTCTGATGCTATATAACTTCCCCTCCCAAAGCTTTTCTTTTTGACATCTGTCATATCCTTCCCACCCTGGGTACTCATGTGATATTGCAGCTTAAGATTGACAATAAAAAATATGGCAACATTAAAAAATTACACAAATTTTCTACTTTTATCTATAATAAAGCCTGAAATTAGTTGCACAATTTTTAAAAAGGATTTTAGAGAGGAAATACGTCACTGGAAACAAGTGTAATTCAGGGAAGGCTTCATATAGAAATTGAACTTGGACCTTTAATGATGAGCAGGGGTTGAAGAATAGATGATGAGGAAAGAGAAGGATGTTGCAGGTAAAGAAAATAAGAGGAATAAATTCACAGAAGTGGGAATGAGTCCAAAGGAATATGCTCTGTGTGGAAAGGTGAGGTCATATTTGGGCTGGCAGAAAAGTGTTACTGTATAGTTAGTTAGAGAAGATGTGTCTTTTGCCATTGGATTACACCAGAGGGCACATATCTAGTTGTCCCACTTTCAGTGATTTTAAGATTTATCAGTAGATTTGTGTGTTGTAAGCCTTATTTATCTATTATAAAGAAATAGTTTACCTAATTATTTTAGTATTCATTGATGTCCATTGCTTAGATTCATTATCTCATTGGGGATTGTAAAATGGTGATTTAAAAAAAGCACAGGGAACTATATTCAATCTCCTGGGATAAACCATAATAGAAAAGAATATTAAAAAAAAGAACGTATATATGTGTATAACTGAGCCACTTTGCTGTACAGAAGAGATTGACACAACATTGTAAAACAACTGTACTTCAATAAAATGACCATTTGGGGCAAAGGAGTGACATGAATAAAGCAGATTGTAGAAAAAATAATCTGGCCACAGGTAATGTGTAGGATTGGGGAATGAAAGAGAGAAACAAGAAGTTTGCAATAACTCAGGAAACAGATATAAAAAGTATAAAAAAACATGGTAGTGGGAGAAGAAATGATGAAGATAAGAATTTTGGCTACAACAGGGAGTGACTTACAAGTGCTTGAAAGAGTTCAATCAAATATGTTTCTTCTTTTGTGTTTTATTACCCTCATTGTTCTGGGTATCTGCTTTCAACTTAGCCTACCTGCCAATGAACTTTTCTGCATCACACCTATGAGTAGGTGACCTTCACAGATAATCATTTGTAGATTCCAGTCTGGTTCTAGGGTTCTAGCAGAACTAAACAAATACTGGGAATATCTTTTAACCACAAATTCTCATTTGTATTTCCAATGAATATGGTTTAAAGGATACTTTTTTTAAACCAGATAATGTCCTTTCAATCTTATCCTAAATTCATCTATCCAACTTCCTCACGCAGTTTCTATTCAATAGTATTTATGTTCATGAGTTGAATGAGACTTTATTTTGATGACACAAAAATGAAACATCTATTTTCATGATGACAAATAAGCATTGGGATTGGTGTCTAACAAAAGGAAGGGTACCCTGTGCCAACATTTAAGTAGTTGACCAGCAGAACCCAGTCTATAATGATGGTGTATCTGTTTTCTTTTTAGTACAGTAAGTCCCCTACATACGAACCTTCAAGTTGTGAACTTTCAAAGATGCGAACGTGCGCTTGCATGTCCAGTCATATAAGTTTGTTCACGTGTTAGGCATACATTGTCATGTGTGTGCATCCTCTACGAGTGGTTGTGCTTTTATGTACTCTACTGTACAGTACTGTATAGAGTACAGTAGTACAGTGTCTTTATTTCAAGCTCAGGATGTCCAGAAGCAAGCGTAAAAGCAACGGTGATGCTTTTATGATGGAAACAAAAGTGAAAATAATTGAGAGAGTGGAGCAACAAGAGGAAGAAGTAACTGAAGAACAAAAGAGATTCATGACGCAGGAAGTGGCAAGGGGATTTTCTTTATTTGAGGAGGCACTGTTAGTCTTGGTGGCATAAGACCTGAATGTAACATGGTACATGAAAGTTGCAGCAGAAGTTCAGAATGCGATCCAGTGCTACTGTGTCATCTATGATGAGAAGAAAAGAGCTAATACCCAGACATCACTGGATCGTGTTTTCAAGAGGGTAGATAGAATTGAATCCAGCAAGGAACCAGAATCTATGCCATCAGCGTCAGGCATGAGTGAAATTGCAGCTTGCCCTTCGTCTCCTATTGCTAATGATCCTTCAGCTCTACCATCTCCTGCCTCCTCTCCCTCCTCCAGTCAATAACTCTTCTTGCCTGTTCACTCGATGTCAGCCCCTGTATGCCAGCTGTTGTACTGTACTACTGTACTTTTCAAGGTACTGTACTGTAGGATTAAAAACGTTTTCTTTGTTTTTTGTATTTGTTTTTTATGTATAATTTGTATGAAAAGTATTATAAACCTATTACAGTACAGTACTATAAGGTCGATTGTGTTAGTTGGGTACCTAGGCTGCCCGTGTTGGACTTATGAACAAATTGGACTTAACGAACGCGCTCTCGGAATGGAACTCATTCATATGTAGGGGACTTCCTGTAATTGATAGATTTTGAAATTTATCTTTGATTGTAAGGACTATCATCAGAGTTTAAATGTGAGCGTACCCATCATTTCTGTTGATGTTTGCGGGATACATGGTGGCTAATGTTGGAAGAAAAACAGAATACTTATTGAACTCTTTGCAGTTCTGCTCTGTTTTTCTAACTGCATGCACCATTATTTATTTAGTAGAGTGTTAAACATGTATTTATACCCAGGTACACAGCTAAAAGCACAATGCCGCTTAGCTGTGCAGATTGCTATTGCAGGGCATGGGGTGACAGTGCCTTTTTAACTATAACTTGGTTTTTTAAATTAATGACGACTTTATACTCAACTTTAAATGAATTATATTTTCCCTATCACCAAAACCTAGGTTAATTGTTTGGAAATCATTCTCATTTCTCTACCTAGCTTTCAACTTTTTAATTATTGGTATTTGAATTTGGTTTGGCTTCTATTAATTCAAATTCTGATGGTCAAAAAATTAGATTTAAGAAGTAAGAGTCCTGCATCTTAGATACATTTTCACTAGTGATTTACTCTGTAACCTTCAGATATCACTTCAGCTCATTCACCATATATGGGAATTTCCCTTCCTCTGTCAAAGTGTGTTAATGAGAATCATTTCCACAGAACTCCTAGGAGCTTTAGAAGATAAATGGAATTTGGGTTGAAATGAGAAATATATTTTTGCTGTTAAATGTCTCTGTATTGGCTTTGAGTATTTACCAAATATTATTTGCATAGAATTGCAGTGAGTGAGGTAACCACATTTGGTCTCCATGGGTACCTTCTTTAAAAAAAAAAGTGTTTCCTGTAAATGTTTCTAGCATCCTGTAAAATGAGATGTGGTTTTCTTTAAAATGAGGAAAATAATAAACATATAGATTACTCATGAGCTTTCAAAGAATCCGTGTGCTCTATTCCTGACATAATGTCTTGTGATTCTTATTTTTCCAGGGGTCAGAATAAAAAGTTTCAATTCATCCTGTCAAAAGATTTCTTGGGAACTGAGATAAGAGCAAATTTGCGTCTCTTATCTGTGGGTCTTGTCCTTTCGCTCCATGCTGCACGTAACTTATCTGATGGCACTCTGTTGTTTATGACTATGGTCTGGCTTATGTTTGTGCAGTGTTTTAGGGATTAGCCTAGTGTTTGAGCAGTTTTGAGTCAAGCTTTGAACATACTTCGTTGAAAAATTGGTGAGAATTGTTCCTCAGTGTGTGGTCTTTTACTTTCTTTAATTAAATGGATTTGTAAACTATTTTGCCCAATATCTGGTTGGGGAAATTTTAGATTATGCTTACTGGTATAGGGAAATATCTAATATAAATTATGTCTTCTAGGGTTTAAATATCTATCTCTAATGTATTAATTGGTGCACTTAAAAACTTTGTCAAAGTCAAATCAAATCCAAAGGAGAAAAGCAAGAGTTTGCTTTGGTAATTCTGAATCTAGGAGAAGGTGGCTTAGGACAAATGAGCAGCAGGTTTAGTTCAGTAATTAAACATTTTAAAAAATATAATAACATTTATACTCAAATAAGCCATATCAATCCTTTTTATACTATTATAGTTAATTATGAGACTGCTTGGTCTTCAACTTGATGTGCTATTTTCTTTAAAAATGCTTTTTCAGGGGGTCCCTTCTTGTTACAGTTTTGACATGTCTGAATGTCTTAGATTTTTCATTACACCTGGAACATTGTATCGAGTTTGGTTGATACCTCGGTTGTTCTACTCCCAAGTGTAAGTTTGTTGGTCATGTGCCAACTTCGTGAGTCCTTTCATTTTCATGATTGCTGCTTAGACACTCATAAGCCACTCATAATTGCCAGGCTCCTCTGTAATTAAACCCTTCTGATTGGACACTCTGGCTTAATAATTCATTCTCCCTTATTATCTAGACCTATTCCAGCTCTTCTTAAAACTGGTGTTATATATATATAATAACATTGAAAACAACCCTCGTGTTCTAAAACCGATTCAGTTTTTAACAGCAGTATTCCTGAAACATGGTATTTCACACTTTCTCTTTTATTTTTTTCTTGTGTACAGACTCAGACTCTAATGCTTATTACTTGTTTTATATGTGTCATGCACTGTACTTGCCACTGAAGATCTAACAAATTCATGGCATCTGATCTGAAAGAGTTCACAGGCAAGTATATGCCACTTTCCTTTGTGTATCTCCAAGATGCATAATAAAACATCTAGGCCATTTTCACATGCACAACAGCTCATCAGAGGACAGTTTTATAGGGGGAGTCCAACATGTTCTACTTTTAGTTTACTAACGCTTTATTCTCCAGAGACTTGACTTGGTGAGATATAGATAGAGTTAATGGGCTTGGTTAATACTTTCTAAAGGTTCTCCTTTGAAGGGGCACGCTTCACCTAGACAATCAGCTATGTACTTAAAAGCCATAAATGGGTGGAGGATTTAGTCATAATTTGGTGGTATAGTCAAGGGACACTTGGGAGATTACTCAGAAATGTTGGATGGGATCTGTTAGATCAACTTTAGCAAGGAGAGCTGTTGCTGAATAGGCTGTAGAGATCTCATAAAAATGACAGTAGAATGGTTCTTGGTCCTTCTGGAATGTAGAAGTGGTACTGATGCTAAAGCACAGGGCCTCAGGTAGACTAGTGCTATGTGTGAATACCCGTCGGGAGACAGCTACAACTTCGAGAGGAACCATGATAGAAGTCACTTTTCTCCACAACTCCATTTGTGAACTTTTCTGAGGAAAGTGATGCTATGGCTTGTAAAGTGTTGGAAAAAGGACATCTCTACATCACGGCAGGGCTGGACACCAAATGTCAGCAGTGCTACCCTCGACTAGGCAGTATCACACCCAGGGTTAACAACATAAGGAAAAAGCCTCACAAAACTCTCTTACATGTACTTTCTTCTTATGAAAAGATAACAATTTCTGGTATTCAAGACATACTGGAGAATTCCAATGCAACTGATGTCCTCAGCTCGAAGGATGCTCTCCTTCCCCCAGCTGGACGTAGCCATGTTTGTGTGACTTAACTAGCTGAACAGAAGGAATTACCTATGCTGTTTATTACTGCAGTGGTTTGAGAGAGGGCCAGATTGCACCCCACATCTGATGCAGCTGGACAGTTGTGAAGCCTCCAATTGCCTTCATATGATGTAGGAATTGTCCACACTTAGCAATTCAAAAGTAGGATTCTGTCTTCCCCTTCTTTGTTCTCATCACTTACCCCAGTGTTCTAAGTAACTGCTCTCAGCCTAGCCCACGTCAGGGGTGGAATTTCCTGAGTTCTAGTCTTGGTTCCTTTGTTTTCAGGGAAACCTAAGCTTAAATACCAGGCTGGCTCTGGGAGGGGTATTCCAGGCCTGGCAGGGAGTGGCAGTAGGAGACGAGGACTACCTAGTGCATTTTTCTCATGTAATTTTAGAAATTCCCTTGATTTTCTAGGCCAAAGTGTGGCCGCACCATATCAGCCTTTGCTCTTTCCTGTGCTAATTAGTATTGCATTCTCTCTGTCAGAGGAGCCAGAGGAGCTGACTTTGCAGTTCCTTCTGTGGTACATCATCACTCTTGCCAGTTTCCTCCAGATGATTTTTCTTCAGCTCAGTAATTAGTCGTGTTTGTAGAAAATGGTTTGGGGATGTTGAGATCAGAGAGATGGCCTTTGTCCATGTTCTGGAAAGACTGCCTTCCTGCTAGTTCAAAGAAGAGGAGGAAAAAAATGTTGAGAAACTTTGACCTTGGTTTCATAGAGTTCAGATTCATCATGGCTGCGTTACTTATTTTTCTAAATAGTAAAGTAATATGAAGGCATCCCCTTCATAGCTGCTTCTTTTACAAGCTTCTTGCTTTGCTTATAAAATAAGAAATCCTATAAATGTACAAATGATGTTATACTTGGGAAATGAATGGATATTCTAGCTAAACTCCACTGAAGCATATTTATCATGGTGCTAACTTCTGGAGTAGGTTAAAAATACTCCAACTGTCCTAGCTAGATTGTGGTATCAATTTTTCACTTATTGAAAATATTGCATTTAAAAGTCATACATTTTCCACACTGTAATTATTTGCTATGTCCCATGCTACCCACGTGAGTAATTTAGTTTGGGCAAGAATTTTCACTTTTCTTTGCTTCATTTTGCTCTTTCTCAAAGTAGAGATAGTTTTGTGATGGTTAAATGCAGTAATACTAGCCTCGTACCTGGACACAAAATAAAATAATAAAAATTAGGGGCAGAATGAAGAGGTAAGGGATTGCAGAAGCTGAGGAGGTGGAGGGATGGGCGTTGGGAGAGGCTTTACAGAAGAGGTGCTTTTCAGCTGGACCTTGGAAATTAGTTGGGTTATGTCAAGATGCGAGGAGGGCGTCTCATACCAAAGGAACGGGGATGCTGAGAAACGGGACTGAGAAAGTGTGCTTAGTTTGGTTAAAGAATGAGGAATTAGACCTGGAAAAGAACAGATGATTGTAGAGGGCTTTGGATGCCTAGCTAAGGAAATTGGACTTTGATTCAGAGATAGTGTTTGGTAAAGTTGCCATCAGAGATAGGTTGGATTCCTAGCTCTTAGAATCTAGAGCCAAATTCCTGCGCTAGATTCTATGCAGGACATGCGGGAATTACCTAACACAAGTCTCATTCATGGCGATTCTGCTCTTATTTCCTATCTAGCTCCAGGCAGGGAGTGTGCCAGGAGCCTCTACATTTTTTCTCTCATTACCCAAGGATGAATGTCCACTGTGCCATGACCCTTGGGCCAGAGGACTATTCTACGCCATTTTTATTAGGTCCCCTCCGCACTCAGCCATACTAAGTGTTATATAAAGTGCATCCAGCAAGCCCGGGTTGCTGAAGGGTGAGGTCCTTGCTGTAATCCACATGAAACCCTCCTCCGTGGCCACACACACAGTCGCTGCCTTTTGGTGAGAGAGTAGACACTATGAGTGGGCTTTGTGCTATGATTTTGCCCTGATGGAACACAATAGCAGATTAGATTAGCAGCCTTATTGGCCTTTGCAGAAGACAAAAATCCAGACACAGGCTCTTACTAAAAGGCAGTAAAGCCCAATGGCTTTAGATTAGGCTGATTTAAAGCTGTTGACCCACTTTGTTCCCATTTTATTGACCCACTTCGTTCCCATTTTATAACAGCGTGAACTTCTTTTTGACCCTTCATGGTGAACGTCTGCTCTTCTCTTGCAATCAAAGTAACATAAGCCCCAAAGGGAGTGAAATTTATTGTTCCAGAGAAGTTTTAGAAATCATAATATGTATAATTTTCCATGAACTGATCTACATTTCTAACTTACAGGCAGGGGATATTAGATGGTATTGTCAGTCTTCCAGACAAGGAACAGTTATTCAGTGTTCATTTCAGACGTTAGCCGGCTACAGCTTTAAGTGATTTTTGAAGCCATGGAGCACTCTATTCTGAGAACTGTTTCCCTTTCTGTCACGGTTGATGAATGTCTCTGTCAGTGTCAGGATTTATTTGTGCCAGCCTCTCATGGAGAGGGTAGTAATTCTATGGTGAATTCCTGGCCCTCTATGATAGGCAAGTTTTTATCAGATGTACTTGTTAGGCTCAAGAGCCATAGGATAATGAATATATTTGACATTCAACAACTATCTCTGAGTAACTATTATGATTAGACACTAACTCAGGACTTGAGTGTCTAACTATTAGACACTCAAGTCCTGAGCCATATTATGACAGACTTACGGAATTTTAATTCCTTTGTAAAGTCGAACATCTGTATATAAATATCTTTTAAATAGAATCATAGATTAGGATGGTATTTGGATATTCTTGAGAGAGTCTTCATCACTCTGCCTGGTCCCCCACCTCTCCATCCAATCTTGTACCACTAGCCTGAGACTTCTCTCACCCTAGTCCTTGGCTATCTGGATTTCTTTCAACTCCTTAGAGATGCCAAGCCATCTCCTCTCTTTAATCTTGCACATACAGTTTGCCTTCCTGGAATGCTCTTCATCCCAACCTGGTTCTTTCCACCAGCTAGTCCCTCCCCTGCATTCAGGTCTCATTCAGGCTTAATTGTGACTTGTTTAGGAAAGCATTTCCTGATCTCCCAAGGCTCAGATCTCTTTGATTTATGTTCCCAGATCTCTGGTTCGTGTTTTATGTATGTTTTCTCTTCCAGAATTTTATACGCCTAAATAATTTGTTTTAGGTCTGTTTTCTGCATTAGACTGTTATTTGCATGAAAGCAGGTGTTTTGCTCACTCTCGCAGTTCCAGAACTTAGTACATTTACGAAAGACATTTGATAACTGGCTAAGAGATACTGTTTGAACCTTCTTTCACATCAGACCTCTGAAGCCAGGAGATGATAAATGACTTGCCCCAGGAACACAGAAGCTGAGTTCATATTAAATTTCCTCGCTCCCAGTCCTATGTCGATGCTTCTAAAGTGCCAGAGTAGGAGGGAGGCCAGCTGGGCTGTGGGAGATGCTTCTCTAGGTAGCAGAGGGGACGGAAGAGCGTTCTGCATGTATGCCCTTGCCTTCCAGCCAAGCTGAATTAAAAAAAATTATTGTGACATATTTTCAGATTTACGGAAAAGTTGTGAGAATAGCAGAAAGACTTATCATATATTCTTCATCTAGATTATCCGAATGTCAACATTTACATTTTTATCTCTCTCTCTTTATCACCATCATCAATCATCTATGTATACACGCTTTCTTCCTAAACTATTCACCAGTAAAATGCAGATATGCTATTTCCTTACCTCTCATTAGCTTAGCCTGTATTTTATTTAAAAAGAACAATACTTTACCTAACCAGAACACAATTATCAAAGTCAGAACATTAAACATGAGTACATTATAATACATTATTATAAAACCTGCAGTCCTTAATCATATTTTGCCAATAGTCCCAAAAGTGTTTTTTCTAGTAAAAGAAAATCCAGGAACATGTTTTGTATTTCAGTTTTCGTATCTCTTAGCTCCTTTTAATCCAGAACAGTTGTGCTTTTTTTTCCCTAGTTTTCTAGAAAGTATAGGCCAAGTATTTTGTAGACTGTCCCTCAGTTTGTGTTTGCTGGTGTTTCCTGGTGATTAGACTTAGTTTTACACTTTTGGCAGGAACGCCACAGAAGTAATGTTTTGTTCCCAGTGCACCATATCAAGAGGTGCATGACATTGATTTGTCCCATTGCTGCCAATATTAACGTTGATAACTTAGCTAAAGTGCTGTCTGCCAGGTTTCCCTACTGTGAAGTTATGACTTTCCCTTATGTAATCGATAAATATCTCTGGGGAGTTACTTTGAAACTAAGTAAATATCCTGTTACTTCTCAAAATTTCACCATGAGTTTTAGCACTCACTGGAGATTCTTAGCTGAATCAATTATTATTTTGATTGCTAAATAGTACTTTTATAATTTTACAATTTCTTCCATACTTGTTAACTGCCTTTTTACTCTAAAGAAGAGATTTATTTTCTCCCATTAGTTTGTTTATAGCAGATGAACTCATAGATTATTGCCTTATTCAATACTATTATTTATTGTGATATTCAAATTATGTCAGCTTTGGCAAGTGGGAGTCTTTCATACTGGCTCCTGTATCCTTTTGGTATGTTCTCATGTTTCTTTAGTTCTTTACTTTCTTGAGCAACAAGATGTTTCAAGTTCATTTTGTAATCTCCCTGCCTCAGCCTCAGAATTGACCATTTATCTATAGAGATGTGCTCTTTTATACTGGAGCATAATTCCTTCTACACCCTTTCACACACTTATATCTATTTTTCTATCTTTCCTCTCTGTCTGTGTGTCTGTCTGTCTTTCTCTTATTTATACATAAAACTCATGACTTTGCACTGATATCTCCATTTCCAGTCCAGTACCACAGGGTTCATTTCGCCTTTCTACCTTTCTTTCATTCCAGCTTTATCCCTTTCCATATTTGTAACTCCCCTTTCCAACAGTGAGAAATCTGCCTCTTATTATCCACAATATAGTAACTTATTTTCTAATCCTAGAACACAAAGAAAATAGTTTCAGAATTGCTAACCCATGCCTCTGGAAGAGAAACCTACTAACTAGAATTCAGTATTTGTTTAAAATTTTTCTTTAGCCTGAGGGCATTTTGTCTAAATCCTATATGCAAAAGTTCCTTAGGTTACTCAGCTTGGTTGGGTTATTCTTTTGAGATACACTTTGTTTTGTCTTTGTACTCCATTTTAGAGTTCTTTTCTCTGTCCTTTCTTATTTCCTTTTGCTTTCATTCTTTTTCGTTTTTGAGGATGTAAAATACTAATGTTCCAAAAGTCAGAATGGTACCAAAAAGTATACACAGAGCAGGGTCATTGTTCACCCCCGTCCTTCCACTCCATACTCCATACCTTTCACTCCATCCTCAGCCATCTTTTTCAGGTAACCAATCACACTAGCCTCTGCCTTAACTTCCTCTCTTGTTTTTTGCACAAGTGATCATATACCTTATTCTCCCTTATTTCTTAATAAAAGGGAGCTCTCTTAGCATTCCATCTTACTTTGTAGAGCTCTGGTTCATTCCTTGTATAGTTGCTTTGTCCTCTACTATGTAGATATACCACAGCTTATTCAACTAACCTCGTTTGTTTGGGCGTGTTGCTTCCAATATTTTGTAGTAACAAACAGTGCTGCAAGGAATAGTCTTGTGTACAAGTATTTTAAGATTGTTGGAGGTATATCTGCAGGGTAAATTACTCAATAGTGGGAATTCTATATCCCAAGGGAATAGATGTGTAGTTTTGTTAGATACTGCCCAATTCCCCTACATAAAGATAGTACCAGTTTTCATTCCAACAAGCAATGTAAGAGAGGGCTTATTTCTCTGCAGCTTTGCCAATGGAGTGTGTTATTATACTTTAAAAAAATTTGCCAAATAGGTGAGAAGCAGTATCTTGGTGTAGCTTTAATTTGCATTTGTCATCTTATGGGTGAGTTTGGACAAACTTTTCTATGTTTAAGGGTAAATTGTTTGCTTGTGTCTTTGCCCATTTTCTATTGGGTTTTTTCCCACTAATTTTTAAAGTTTTTTTTTTTTTCTTTTTGTATTTTGGGGGGTAGTCCCACTTCATCTGTGATTTAACTTGCAAATATTTTCTCCCAGTTGTTCAGTATCTCTACTGATATATAACACTGAACTGGAGGAATTAACCAATGATTTAGACAAGAGAACTCAATGATAGGCATAGAATTAGAAAAGAGGTAAAGCAATTTGTTTGGAGATGATTTGAATCCCTGGAAAATCTACAATCCCAGGGAATCTACAATAAAACTAACTCAACAATAATGATGACTCAAGAAATAAAAAAATTAAGTAGTGTGTCAGGATATAAGCTTAACAAATGGTAACTAGTTAGATCATAAAATGGTAGTGAAAAATCCCATTTACGGTAGCAAGAAAAAGATAAAATTCTTACCTAGGAGGAGTCCTTTCTGCTAATGTCTCCTATCAAAATGAACCAACTTAGATATATTCTGTAATTTCTTTTATTCTGGATTCAGTAATAGAGTAATTCCCTTTATAAAACTTTCATGTGAAAATTCCAGATCATTCTAGAAGTTTCCAGATTATCCCAGGAGGGATATTGTTGTCTCATAGAGAGGTACCATACTGTAACCTGAGTTCACAAACACCTACAGATCAAAAACTCCTAAGAGTCAGGGGGTTACAGAGTCATAGTTCCAGGAAAGACTTTCTAGGTTGAAGAATTTTCCCAGTCAAAGGACTAAGGGAAAAGAACCTGGTTATTTGGATAAGAAGGGAGTTGGCAGAACTAATAGATTGTCACGGTCCTAGACAGAAGGGGTGGATTCTTAGAGAGCAGTAAGGAAATAGGGCAGAAACTCAGCCCAAAGTCTCAGCATAAGGAGTCATGATGAAGAATCAAGGAGGAAGCCACAAATGAGAGGGCATGTGGGTAGCTGAGGAGCTCACTCAGGATATATGGAAACTTGACCTTGGGCAGAAGAATTATTCTAAAGCCCATAAATGCTCAGAATTGCCAGATGTGATTCTTGTGGGCTTAGTGGTAAGGCTGGATCTGAAGATTGTAGGTATTAGAGGCCCAAACCCTCTGTGACAGAAAAATCTCATTTAATTTACCCTTAGGCAGAAGCATCAAAAAGTAACCCAAGATGAAGCATGTGATGTGATGAGAAATCAGTATGTGGGGAACACTGGGTCTATTCACCTGGGCCAGGTCTGCTTCCTCTGAACTGGTTAAACGGAGAGGGTGACTTCCTCATGCCCCGGCCATCGAGTTTTCAAATCAAGTAAATGCTTTTGGCTAAACCATGCTGTTGTAAATTTGAACTCCTTTATTCCCTGCATTTTTGCCATTTTCTTCAGTTGATTTCCAACGCAATAACACAATTTTCTATTATGTGAAGAGGAAGCTTGGAGTTTAGATACTGGTTTTTGTTCTTATATCCATATAAATGACCTATCGCATTCCAAAGGTATAATTAAGCAACACTTTGTTTGGCTTTTCTTTTTTGTCTGACTTTTTATTTTGACATGATTTAAATTTTCAGCCATTCTCTTTCTCTCTCTACACACCCACATACACACGCACATATAATTTATAATATTAAGATATTTTTTCTAAGAATAAATGGAAGACATCATTCCCTTTTACTCTTAAATGCTTAAGTGTACAGTTACCAAGAACAAGGACATTGTCTTATGTAACCACAGTAGAGCTATTGATGTCAGGAAATTTAACATGGATATGATATAATACTAGTATCCGTACACATACTCAAATGTTCTCAATTGGCCCAGTAATGTTCTTTATAGATGTTTTTTCCTGGTTCAGGATCCAGTTCAGCACAACGTATGCCTCTAGTTCTTGTGTCTCTTTGGTCTCCTTTCACCTGAAACAGTTCTGACATTTGCTTACGATACATCAGACAGTGCGTTTTGGGCAGGAATATCAGTGAAAGGCTGTTGTGTCCTTTTCAGTACATCATTTCAAGAGTCACGTAATATCTATGAGTCCCAGTATTGGTGTTAGTTTTGATTCCTTGGTTGAGGTGAAATATCTTCAAGAGGTTTCCTGTGTCAAGTTGCTGTTTTCCTTTTTGTAATTAATAAGTAATTCTGGGGGATACTTTGAAACTATATAAATATCCTTTTTTTTAAATCAAACTTTCACCTACTAATGCTATTCATTATTGATTTTCTAGGTTCATCAAATTTTCTGTTTATTAGTTGGCATTATACAGCAAGGAAGAATTTTCTCTTCCCTTCATATATTTTTGTATTCATTTGTTCCTTTGTATCAGTATAGACTCAGGAGTTTTGTTTCATTCAAGTAGTTATAATACATTACTAACGATATTGTTTTTGATGTTCAAATTGTCCCAGACTATTTCGGGCAGGTTCCTGGACATGTTTGACACACCCTCATCATGTTTAGAGCGGTTCCTCACCTCCTAGTGCAGGAAGGAGTTCAGGGCTCATCTTGCACTTTTCCTACCTCAGCCTTAGAATCAGTCTTTTCTTCTAGGAGTTCTGGCTACTCTTTTGATTTTTTTTTTTTTTTTTTTTTTTGTGGTACGTGAGCCTCTCACTGTTGTGGCCTCTCCCGTTGTGGAGCACAGGCTCCGGACGCGCAGGCTCAGCGGCCATGGCTCATGGGCCCAGCTGCTCCGCAGCACGTGGGATCTTCCCGGACCGGGGCACGAACCCGTGTCCCCTGCATCGGCAGGCGGACTCTCAACCACTGCGCCACCAGGGAAGCCCTACTCTTTTGATTTAATTGGATGAAGTTCATGCTGTCACATGCCTTTCCCATCGTCTCTTCACCGTCCCCCAGCACCACTCTGTATTCCACACTGGCCAGCCTCCTCACTGCTCTGTCCATGCACAGCATTGATGTCTGCCAGGTTCACACTCACTCTCCTCCTTTTGCTGCCTACCAGATCTCAGCCGCTTCCGAGATCTGCTTCTTCTCCCTTCCTCTCCACGATGTGAAGAGCAGCTGCAGTGACATCTGCAACTCATTCATCCCCAGGCTGATTCCACGAAATTGCCTGGCTAGACAAGTGCCTTCCTCCTTCAGGAACTCTTGTATGTTTCCAGAAGCTGCTCATTTGGAAAAAGAATCTAACCTCTTGGAAAGAGGGGATTTAATTTTTAGTGAAAGCTTATATGAGTGTCTTCAGTCCTTTGCAACAACATTTGACATATTCATGAGCTCGTTGTCCTCACCCGCCGCAAAGAGTTTCCTTAGAAACCCCAGCCCACAGTTCATTTGTCCCTTCTTTGAACTCCTACTATGCTTGGAGTCTGAAGGACACAATTTAGCTTTTGTTCATGTGCCCGCTTTTTCTATGATTGCTTCAAATTTTCCATAATGGTTACTAACTACTTAAGGGAAAAGACTATTTCACACGTATGCATATATATGATTTCTCCCTAGTATCTGGCCTCACTTCCAACACATAAACAAATACACACACAGAGCCTAGCCCTGTGCCACATACATATAGGTGCAATAAGGAATGATTTTGGGGGAAATGAACACTGATCATAGAGTTCATCCAGCAAGTTGGAAGAAATGGGACTACAACTGAGGTCTTATGACCTCCACACCCATGTTTTCTTGGCTCTCATATAGTATACAATAAATATCCCCCAATTTTGCCATCTATTTGGAATTACACAATTGCACCTGGATATCACCGTCTTGTAATATTACATGTTTTCTCTCCCTTTTTAGAATAAAAATTAGAGGAAAAATTTCATAGAAATGGGAGATGAGGTATAGCATGGATCTCTGATACCCATAGATAATCTCTAAGCCCTATTAAATCACCCTAAGTAAGAAGCAGATTTGATTGTTTCCTTTCCTCTGGGTGATTTCTGCATAGCAGTTTAAGTCAGTATGTTATCTTCTTTTTTAAAATTTATTTCATTTTTGGCTGCATTGAGTCTTCATTGCTGTGTGCGCGGGCTTTCTCTAGTTGTGGTGAGCAGGGGCTGGCTACTCTTTGTTGAGGTGCACGGACTTCTCATTTTGGTGGCTTCTCTTGTTGCAGAGCATGGGCTCTGGGCAAGCAGGCTTCAGTAGTTGTGGCAGGTGGGCTCAGTAGTTGTGGCTCACGGGCTTTGTTGCTCCGTGGCATGTGGGATCTTCCC
Source organism: Lagenorhynchus albirostris (assembly GCF_949774975.1). NCBI lineage: Eukaryota > Metazoa > Chordata > Mammalia > Artiodactyla > Delphinidae > Lagenorhynchus > Lagenorhynchus albirostris. The sequence goes on from NC_083097.1 coordinate 44,640,183, forward strand.
GGGCCGGGGCTCAAACCCATGTCCCCTGCATTAGCAGGTGGATTTTTAACCACTGAGCCACCAGGGAAGTCCAAGTCAGGATGTTATCTTGATAGTAGGAGGAAAAGGAATCTTGATGTCTGCACATACCTTGTTTAATTAATTACTAGCTATATTTTTTATTTACTTTATATCTTTTCCCCATTAATTCTATTCCTTAGGTATTCATTTTAGTTTTTAGGAATATTTAGATTTTAAATGCTGCTACCAAAACAAAAAAGTCCTATTGTACTCTTATTCTAGAATGTTTGTGGAATGTACTTTTTAAATATTTTATTCATTAATTCCATAAACACTTACTAAAAGTCTACTACATACAGTGCCCTGTGCTAGGCTCTGGGGTAGGGGAAGATCTTCTGAGGAAGTTAACATTTGAGGTATGGCTGGCGGGATGAGCAGAAGTTGCCAGGTGAAACCTGGGAGGAAGAGGGTTTCAGCAGAGCAAACAGCATAGGTGTCCGGGGCGTGAAAGAGCTTAGAGAAAATGCTCAGAGTAGAGTGAGCACGAGGCAGCTTGGTTTTGGGGGTCTTACAGATGTAGGGAGGGACTCCATCATAAGGGGCTTGAAGGGCATGTAAGAGTTTTGGGTTTTATGCCACATTCAAGGCATTAAAGTGAAGTAAAAGAAGTTCAACAGATTGTAGCAAACAGCTTTGTATTTATTTTAGCCCTTATTAGCCCTTGAACATGGTTTAATAATTGATGTTCATAAACATGATCCTTTTCATAAAGAAAAGTTTACATTCTGTGTCATGTAATCTTACTAGGAAGGCAGGAAAGTTGTAATAATATATTTTTTAAAGTTTTGTTTCATCAAAAAGAGTTAAACGTGTGTTGGAAGTTAAAGGGATAACCTTTAGCTCTCCAGAAAAGTTGCTTTTTTATAAAAGCTATGCATTCATCCATCCATGCAAGTTATACTGCATACTGACTTATAGCCTTTTAACTTAATATACAAATATTCATCATAACATATGCAAAAAGCTTTAAAATCTATATATATTGTTCTTAATAATACCATTTATTACACAAAGTAAATTTGATACTGCATGGTTCCAGTCTAAGACCCACTCTTCACTCTGAAATTGAATTTTACTTGTTTACTTTCTTTAAGAGATGGCACTATTACATTTTCAGTAACTAATGTGTATTTCATAACATTCTGCAGGTTTTCGGGAGATGCATAGTTCTTTACGTAAAGGAGCCCCAGCATCTGTTATGAACAAAACAAACTCAGAACTCTAGTAAGGCATATAATTTCAGTGTTACTGTACACTATGCTTCTTTTCCAATCTAAATATAATCAGAGGATGATTATTTAGGGCATTATTTGGGGAAAGAATGATTTTGGGGGGAGGGGGTGGGGAAGGAGAAGGGCAGTTCAATCGTTGGTGATATTAAAACCACAAGAAACAGAAAATAGGTACTTAGTCTCTAGGAAGTAATTGACAAATTACCCAAGTCAGTTATTTCAAATAAAGTGGAGTTTTGCTGGGACTCAGGAGAATGACAAGATAGATCTTTTGGTTTCAACAGAACCTGACTTTGGTGGATTTAAGCAGAAAATAGATTTACAAAAAGATAATAAGGTGTTTTACATAATCACAAAGAAGACTGAAGAACCGGGTTCAGAGTCAACCCAAAACATACCGCAAACTACTTGGCAGAACTTCTACCATCTCCACTGAGTGCTGAGTGCCTGTAGTAACCATCAGAATGGGCAGTGCTCAATCTCATTGTCACTGTCCTGGTTCTCCCTTCCATGTGTCTCTAGGTCTCAATTCAAATTCCAGGGTGAATTTTTTGAGCTTCTATAGTGGAAGGCAGGCCCTGCATCTTCCAAAGACTTACAGTAGAGAATTCCCCAAACATAAGAACATGTAGTGGCCAAATATATGGCAATATTTTACTTAGGCCACCCCTTTGGATATCCTTCCTATATATTTTCATATGCAAACATCGATTCCAGCCTCTCATATAAAAGGTAACCCTTGAAAACCAACGTAGGGTGACTTCCTCTCCAAAATGAGGAAACCCAGGACCTCCTCAACTGAGGCATGCAGCTCCTAGTTTAGGATCCCAGGAAATGCCCAGCCTTCCTCTGCTTCTGTCACAATCACATGCCCATGTTCTGTAACTTATGGACTAAACTGAAAAGTTATTACCAACATGCTCAGCATAAAATTGTAAAGGAAAAGGAAAGTTTGTGGAAAGATGTAAACGTAAGCCTGGCATAGCAAGGAAAAGAAAATAGGTAGACACTTATGATACTAGGTCATATATATGATTTCTTTTCTCTCCTACTCACTTAATATTTCTTTGACTTCACTCAGGAACTTTGATTCCATGAGCATCTAACCCCTGGTAGTAGAGCCAGTGTGGCTTTTTGGGATTGGTTATAATTTTTTTTCACGTAGGTTAGTATTAAAACCCCCCTCTGGTTTCCATCCACATTCTTCCCATATCCGCATTGTGTTATAGTCACTCTATTTCCCCTAGAGAGTCAGTATCAGTAAAAAATGCAAACTTTTTTCATTTTTATTCATTATCCCAATACCAGAGAAGCCCAAGATATGCAAGCAGTTTTCTCAACTTCTAATTTAATATAATCATCCTTGTGTCCCCTTGAGAAAGTATTCCTCTCATGGGTACTAAAGCTTCTTGGTCAGCAGAGCCTAAAGCAACAGGAATGGCAACCACACATTGTGCTTTCTGTTTGCTTTTAAAAGTGTGTGTCATGGGAAGCAGCCGCATAGCACAGGGAGATCAGCTCGGTGTTGTGCGACCACCTAGAGGGGTGGGATAAGGAGGGTGGGAGGGAGACGCAAGAGGGAGGGGATTTGGGGGTATATGTATGCATATAGCTGATTCACTTTGTTATACAGCAGAAATTAACACAACACTGTAAAGCAATTATACTCCAATAAAGATGTTAAAAAAAAAAACTACTAGAAATAACAAAAAAAAAATAAGTGTGTGTCATGTCCCATCCTGAGGCTAAACAGTCCATTTATAGCTGGGGTCCTTTTTTTTTTTTTTTTTCAAATTGACATTAAATTTTATTTGCTGCACCATGATTACAAGCCTAAAGGTTTTAGAAAATATATTCACTGTTTCTTTTTTTTTCACACACACACACTGTATTTTATTTTTACAAGAGATAAATAAACTGACAGCAAACATTGTAAATGGATGAACACAACAAAAGCAACAATGATTGCAATTACCAAACACGAAACACACTCATACTATGTCATAATATTGACATTCAGTCCAGGAATCCTCCACTGTAACAGCTCCTTTACTTTTACCTGGGGTCTTTGAAGTAGCTAGAGGTACAGTGAACAAGGTCCAGCCCTCCAGAGAAAGGGAGGCAAGAACTAGGCTGTGTGTCAGAGTCCTGTCAAGTAACCTGTAGTTTATGGCAAGGCCCAGGGCTAGGAGGAGGTTAGAGAGCCAGGCGTAGGAACGGATGACTGCAGTCAAGCCTCGGTGGGTTGGGATAGATGGCTAATGGCTGGGTCTGTGGAAACCTAGAGCTCTTCAAAGCAACTCGAGTGTGAAATGCTTGGAAGAGAAGGACCAATTCTTGACCCACTTGCTGGTAGACTAAGATTGTTGGTGAACTCCATACTGTGGGTTGAATGTTGATTGACCCAGGAAGTTGGTGGGGATGCATTACAGATCTAGAACATCAGCAGACCCAGTGAAAGGGGCAGGGGAAGCAGGAGCTGAAGACAGAAATTGTGCTGTAGCCAAACATGAAGCCATGTGGAACCTGGTAGGATGACCTAAGCTTGCTCACTTTTCATATGTGCTAGACAAAGTCTTTATACCATTTTTGGAAGAGAAAACCACAGAGTAGTTCAAGGGAGAAATGTCAAGACTCTTAGTTCCCGACTGAAAAGAAACACTATATGTAAAAACAGTCAAACAAAATGAAAGAATAAAAAGGACTAAAAAAAATAGGCCTAGAGATCTGACACTTCTTTCAGTGGTGAAAGTGACAAAGACATCCAAGGAAGCTATTATGAGGTCATGGCTATATTTAAAGCCAGAATATTGTACGGTTATCTGGGAATGATATAACCAGAGGGGTCCACTGTATCTGAGATCCAACCCATGAAATGTTACACTTGTTTTGAAGTTTTGGTACGACTGGAGGAGTTTTATAGTCAATATTACAAGTACTGAGCACACTACAAAGCTGCTAAATTGATTTACTTTTGACAGCACATTTTCCCATGGGTTAGCAGAGGGAAGAGTGTCAGTATAGCTAGAAGTCTGGAACTACATGTGATTCGGGAAACCACAAGCTCCCCAAGGGCACTGACCACTCAAGCGTTAACTTACAGGCCTAGAAAGTACATAGAGACTTAACTTCTTTCTGATCCTTAAAATCTAGGTTTAGAAAGGAATGCCTGTGATGTTATGCATCAGCCATGTTCGCAGCATCTTGTTTTTATGTTCAGAGTGACTTGGACTTACTTCTGTTTAAACAAATGCAATTACCATTCCATTGGATTCATTTGGTGGAGAATTTAACTTAAAATGTAAGAATAAAAAGAATAGGGGTTGGAGGTGAGCTAGAATTTTACGATTTTCAGTATCATGTGAATACTGCCAACTTATTTTTTTGCCAACTTAATTTTAACCAATATAAAGTTAATAAAATAAAAATAAAATCAGTGTCCAGAATTGTGAATATTGGAATGAAAGTGAGGATCCAGTACTCACTTCCCCCTCTTTGAAGCAGAAGAATAGCTTTGCTGAAAAATGAAGTATATCAGGAACTCAAATTTAAGGGAAAATAAAAGACTGACAGGTTCTTTCAACATTTTTCTCCCTTTCTTAGCATGTAATTAAATATAACACACATCAGTTTGAATTGTCAACCATTAACTCAACCATAATCATTTTTAGTTAGGAAAGCATGTTGAATTCTTCTCTCATGTCTCCCACATAACCCATAGAAGTACTCAATAAATCCTTGTTAACTTTGACTTTTTTCTCACTGCAGTAGGATTTAACTAAGTTTGGAAGATCTGCCACACTGGTACCATTTCCAGTCTAGACAGAGACCAGAGACTGTCTCATATTTTAATTTCAAACAAAAGTATATTTGCATATTAAATGAGAAAGCAAGTTTCAGGGAGTCGTTTAGGCACTTCCTCTAGATCCATGCTTTTGAAAAACACGCAATAGAAAACAATAGCTAGAACATAGTGAGAGGGCATAAGGCAGTAAGGTCAGAGACGACAGAGGTGGCTTGCAGACTGAGTAGGGGCTTATCAGTAATGAAAACCATTAGGGTTTTTAATCTAGGCGAGATGGAAAGCCAGTGGAGGATTAGAACAGAGGAAACAGAATGTGCACTGAAGAGAGAGAACCAAATACGTGGGAGCTGTAAATAGTTCCACACTTGACCATAGCATCACATACTTGGGAGAATCAGGTAACACATAGACTGGAAAGCGCCTACTGATTTTAAGAGCTGCCGGGTGTTCTTACCAATTTCCTTGGACTGGAGAGAGAAGGAGGCAGGGATCATTGAGTTAAGGGGTGGTCTGCAGAGCCTCAGATCTTTTAGAGGCGTTTCAGGGACCTACTGGATAAGCAGGAGTAGAAGACTGAGTGGGAGGATTCTGTGCTCTCCAACCCCTCTTCCAACCAGAGAAGTTGTGCTCTTGTTATTTTTTGTCTTAGGATCTCACATAAGATTTCACTTGAAAAGCAGTGTTCTGCTGCTTTAAAAAAAAATAAAAATAAAAAAGGGGAAGAAAATTAAGATACCTGTGTAGATGATCCTTTCAAGACAGGTGGCTGAGAAAGGAGAGATGTAGCAGTCCTGGGTGTGGTCGGGGGTGGTGGATCTGGAGACAAGGTAGAAATGTTTCTTTTGTTAAGATAGAACCACAATGAGCTTGCTTTTAGGTTGATAAGAAAGAACTGTTAGTGTGTGACAGTTTCCTAGAAAGGATGATGGGAAATAATGGGTAATGACTGAGGTCCTATTGCAGATAGGAGGGGGTTGAGGCCATAGCAGACATTAATAGATGTGCATTTTTTTTCAGCTTAAAAGCAGTAAGGGGAAAAGCTCAAGGATTTCCTTTGATTATATTTTTCCCTTTCGGCTTTAAATAAACATTTAAATAAGCACATGTCTTCAGAAAGTTAATTCTCATATCTAGTTATTGTCTTGGTACTTTAGTCAAGATACTAGGTTCTTAGATTATTTTTCTCTTTAAGGCATAAACCTTGAGAGGAAGGATCTTGGTTAAGTATGCCATCTATCTTCAAACTCAATTTGACCGAAGGTCAACACTTTTTATGGTTGTAATAGGAATGTATTGAACAAATATTGAAATCTGCTTTCATCTGCTTTCTTTTGTATAGACTCCCAGCGCAGGCTGAGTCTTTGAAATGCCAGATCACTATTGCAGTCTTCAGGACGGATGAAAAAAATTTATATACTTTTTCCTTAGAATCTCAGGTAAGGAAATTCTATTATCTACTTTAAAACAAACTCTAGCCATTAGCAAGTTTTCCAATCAAGAGGAAACGTTCTCATTACTAAACTGGTTTTGTGTTGCTGCCAATTTAGTAGATTTCCTCAAACTTGAGAGGAGGTGGAAAGTTAGCCACTCACCGTCTTCTGTCTGTACAGAATCATGGGCCACAGAGACCTCAGTGTTGCTGCCCAGGTAGCATGCACAGCAAAAGCACAGTCAGATAATTGCTCCCTCTCATCCCCGTGTCATCCGTTGTTGCTGAAAAAGCTGAAATCAACTGTGATTTGGGGCCTGCTACTCAAAGTGGAGCCCAAAGACAGTAACATCAACATTACTTGGGGGTCTTGTCAGAATCTTCTGAATAAGGTTCTTCGAACAGGATCGTTAAGTAATTCATGTGGACGTTAAAGTTTAGGAATCATTGCTTTGGGATATCCTTTGGAATCATTACATACAGGGTGGCTGGATTTCAGAATTCCTCTCCCCAATGGGTAGTGCCTTTCTCTTGTGCATCTTTGGATTTCTAGTGCCTAGCACAGTGCCTGGCACTCGGCCCTTTGATTTCCTTTAATTCCACAGCTCAATCCATGTCTGCTGGATGAGTGAGTTACAGAATCAGCACAGTGTCAAAGTATAATCCTACTGGGACCATAAGAAATTCATATGAACAATTTTTCTGAATCTAGCTTTGACTATAATCAATATTTTAGGCTATATATCATGAAATAGAAAATGCTGCTCTAAATTGAGGACCTCTTTATTTCACCTGGAATGGTCTCCGTTTTTATTCTAAGCAGCTCTGCATCTCCACATTCCTATTTTTCTGGGATTCAGCTTATCTCGTGCTATTTAATCTGTTTTTTTTCTCTCTCACTTTCCTTTTGTCCCAGGTGACTGATGCAGGTGGAATGAGGCCCTCTTTGTTATTCTTGTATCTGTCTTTTCCTTTTAGTGTCATCAAGGTGACTCTTCAGAGGGTGAAATGAGGAATACAGAGGGCTTTCTTCTTTCATCAACGTCTTCAGGAGGTTTTACCATGATTGCAACAATAGCATTGATTTTACACGTTGTCTGCTCTGAGCAGTATGATAAATAAGGCCTTAGCATTATAGATAATGTTTTCTTATTTTTAAACTATTTATGTTTTTATTTCACAAACGCTCTACTATTGCATGTTTTGGAAGGAAAAGTGACAATCTTTCCTTAGGACATTTCTGCTTTGCCCTTCTGCTTGTTTCCTTTATAGTCATACTGCAGGCTGTTCAAGTGTAGAAGGTTTTGTGCAATGACGAAGATAAATTATCCCTGCTAGGCACAAAGAAAGTTATTTTACCTGTTGCCTAAATTGAAAAGAAAGAAAGAATACTGCTTGGCTTTAACTTGTCAGCAAGAGCTCAGGAGAAAGGAATTTCCTAACAAGTTGAAGAGGTGTTTCTAAAACATCTGTCAACACTAAGGTGAGACGAAGATGGTTACCGGTATAAAACAGAGCTCAGTTTTGACCTCCAATTGCACCAAAACGAATAGGGAAGGCAAATGATAGCTAGAGTGGTGGCTTCCCTAGTCTACTGGGGAGAGGCTCAGGTGAAATGTTGAAAAGACTCTAACCTTCAAATGCTTTCAGTGTATTCTTGTTGTGTAAATCTCCTGTGTGTGTATTTCCTAGGAGGGGTTAAAGTGGGAGAAGATAAAAGATTTTTTTGTGGTTGCCAAAATTTAGGTAAGAAAACTGGGACTTTAGGAGAGTGAATTGAATAGGCAGTATCCTTGAGTCAAATGCAAGATAGTCAAGTGTCACTGCAGATCCTTATCAGGAGAGAAACTGCTCATGCTTTCTGAAGTGATGGCTGGTTGCATTCTGCTCCAAACATCCATAGCAGTCTCTCCTCAGTGAACATCCCGAAGGACAAAACAGTTCTTAACCGAATAAAAAACACCTTCCAGAATGTCAGTGAAACATGTAGGAGATGATTTTTAAAATATCTCCTCAATCTTGGAACTCTTAAGTAGACATAGAACAAATATGTTTAGCGAAATCTGTGCTCCAACCCAGAAGCAACCTAGAGAGAGGTAAACTGACATCTCCTTACATTTTTAATTTATATTTTTACTGCAGAAAGTGAAAAGTGTTGCACATCTCCCAGTCAGTGAAAGTTTGTGAGTTCTATTTTCTTTTAATGGCTTGTACGTTGGAAGAATGATTCTGAGGTCAGCCTGGGCCAGACTCTACATCTGATCCCTTGGAACCAGGAATTTTTCCCCATTAGCCAGAGTGAGCAACTCTTCCCCCCGCAGTGGGACTATTAAAACATTCTTTTAGATTTGGTTGATTTTAGTCTTGTGATAATGTTTTCCAAAAAAAAAAAAAAAAGCAGTAATAATGTGTTTTGGCCTCAAATTGTTTTTCTCCTTGACTCCATTCCAACTTGGATTCTTCCCAGGAAGCTTGTCTAGAGGTGTGGAAACCAAAGTATATGCGGTCAAATTTTAGTACTGACTTCAGGTTAGTTAGAGCTCTTTGAGATTGAGTGGGAGAGACAGTGTGAGCAGACTCTGGACAGTTAGAGTACAAACTAACCTTACTAACCCCATGCTCTTTTCCTCAGAAATATCTATTGTCTGCATGGAAAAATTACAGATCCTTTTTTTCTTTCTTTCTTTCTTTCTTTTTTTTTTTTTGTGGTACGCGGGCCTCTCACTGTTGTGGCCTCTCCCGTTGCGGAGCACAGGCTCCGGACGCGCAGGCTTAGCGGCCATGGCTCACGGGCCCAGCTGCTCTGCGGCACGTGGGATCTTCCCGGACCGGGGCACGAACCCGTGTCCCCTGCATCGGCAGGCGGACTCTCAACCACTGCGCCACCAGGGAAGCCCTCTTTCTTTTTTTTAATCGCACACTCCTTTTAGAAGTTAACTTTTCTCTTAATGCCACAGCTCAGGTGATCTATGACACATGCTTATTTCAAGGTTCATCTCTCTGTAACTCATTAGGCAAAGGACATTTCAGTCTCTTAGAGTCCTTCATTTCTTCAGGGGAAGAAAGGGGAAGGAAAGGCCTCCTTTAAAATAGTAAATGAGGGGATTTGTGGAGAGACAAAAATATTTTTTAAGGCCTTTTTTTTGTCACTTAGGTCAGTTTTAAGGCCATTAACACTTTGATTTATGTTTGGGGGTAAGAGAACAAAGGAATCAAACTCAGCTGGAGTTGGTTTCCACATGGATTATCAAATAACAGACATCAGAACGTTTGTAATTGCGCATTTGTGTAGCCTGTTGATAAAGGGAGACAGCTTTGTGCTGTGGTTCCACCTATGTCTTCTCAAACTGATTTTAGCACTTACTTCCAAAACCAGGTGAAGTATCAAAATATTTTCAAGGAGACCAGTGACAGTTCAGAGTGATCAGTGGCAGGGACTTGTGACAGTCTTCCCTTGCCGGTGTCCACTACCCTCCCACGGAGCTGGTGCCTTCTAAGCCCTTCCGCTGTGCTTGCTGATTTCTCCTAATGCCATCCTAATCACGTTGCTTTGAAATAGCCTGGTCATCCTCCGTCTTCTGTAACTCCAGGATGAGAACAGCTGCACCACCTTTACTCAGGGCCTGGTGTGTCCAAGGGCTTTAAGTAATACGTGCTGAATTAACAAGGAGGAAACAAAGAAACAGGACTGATAGAAAAAGTGTGGGAATCAAGTAGACTTTGAGAACTGCACTTAGGTCGCTTCCAGAAATAGAAAAGGAGAGAAAACCAAGCCTTTGATTGAACAGGTTTTTTCTCATTCTACATAACAACTCCTACAAGTTTGATTCAGTGATCTATTTGACAGGTAATGTGGACATGGCTATTTGGAGGCCCATAGGAGGTAGCCTACCAGCTGAGGGCAAGGCTTCTACGCATGACTTGCACACATTCCATAAGATACTAAACAGTTAGAATCCAAGGCTTTGTGTTAATCTCCTTTCTCCTTTGCCATATGCTTGAACAAGGCAGCAGCCCAGTTTTCCAATCTCGTTATTCTTTCTTGTCCCAGGGTGCTATATTCCAGCCTGGTTCTCCAAACCCTTGCCTCTGCTTTGCTTCCCCTAAGCAGCTGCCCTTCTTGCTAATTTCCTTGACCTCCTCAACTGTACAAAAGTCGTCTGTCTGCTGCACTGTCCAAGTCGATTTGTGCAGTGAGCAAAGACGCAGACTCTCTGTTAGTGCTCTCAAATCTGTGTTCAAGAATGCTGGGACAGTAGGCTGTCTTAGGGTCAGGCAGCGAAGCAAGTAATTCCCTGGAATGTTTTCCAAGATTCGATTGTTAAAGTCCAGTTTCTCATTAATGGCTCTGAATGGTTATGATTGGAATTTTAAAATTCTTTTCTCTCTTTCTCTCTCTCTCTCTCTCTCTCTCTCTCTCTCTCTCTCTCTCTCTGTGTGTGTGTGTGTGTGTGTGTGTGTGTGTGTGTGTGGGCAGGGTGGAGGCATTGGCAGTATGAGCGATGGGGGTGGTAAAAACTGTGATTTCAAGATATGTGGGCTCTGAAGGCAAACACTAGAAATAAAGTATCTTGCAAGGAAGAAAAAAGGAAAGATAACCATGAGTTATATATTTCTAGGGCAATGCAGTTTTCATTTATGATTTGCTTAATAAACATTTGCTGAGACCTTTCCTGCATCAGCTACTGTGCTAGGTACTGGACAGTAAGATATAGAACTTACCCTGTGGAGGCAACTACCTCAAGACAGGCTATTCAATATGATGCAGTGAATTCTGTAGTGGAAATACTTGTGAAGCACTATTGAAGAATAAGCATTAGATTGTAAACTTATTGAGGGCAGGGCCTGAGTCAAATTTACTTTTGTGAGCTCAGCCCTTAGCTCAGTGCTTGGCACATGGTAAGTATTGTACTTGATAAATCTTTAATAATTAATTAAATGAATGAATGTTGTCCCTCGATTGATATCAATTATTTCCCTCCTGTTGTTTTGTCGACTCTCTCTCATTTTGATGTGTAGCTTTTTGTTTGTGAAACTCTTATAAATGTTTTGTATTTCCTCTGTATTTCAGTCTTTATCTGGCAGCTAGTGTTAAATCAGTGGTATTTATTGAAGAATGAATTTGTGGCCATTCAGTGCCTCGGCTTGCTATAATTAGAGTAAGCAGGTTGAAAATTTATTGGGGTAAAGAGAACAATTTTCAGATGTCAGTGTGCTACAGATGACCTTCACATGTGGTTCTCACATTTGGTTGGGATGATGTAGGGAAAGAAGGCTAAAGGAATACTTTGGGTCACTCTTTAAAAGGACACAATTAAGGGCTTCCCTGGTGGCGCAGTGGTTGAGAGTCCGCCTGCCGATGCAGGGGACACGGGTTTGTGCCCCGGTCCGGGAAGATCCCACATGCCGCAGAGCAGCTGGGCCCGTGAGCCATGGCCACTGAGCCTGCGCATCCAGAGCCCGTGCTCCACAACGGGAGAGGCCACAACAGTGAGAGGCTTACCGCAAAAAAAAAAAAAGACAATTAAAATAAAATAAACACACAGTGACATTCATGCCAATATAAAGTGAAACTTTATTCTTGATGAAATGGTCGGGTATCTTGAGTCAGATAACAAAGAGTAACATCCTCCTTCACCAGTTTTGGAAATTATAAAATATTTTATAAATATAAATCTATCTATCTATCTATCAGAATAAGAAATGAACATTCACTCAACTTAGAAATAGCAAATGTTTGCTACATGTCCCATTCCGCCTCACTCTGGGCCTCTCGCCTGTTTTATCCCCTTCTACTCCAGGGTAATCACTATTCTGAAAGTGGAGCATGGATAACTAAGTTATGGTATATTTATGAATGGAAATCATACAGTAGTGAAAAAGCATGAAATACTGATTCACACGTCAGTATGACTGATCCTCAAAAACCCTGTTGAGTGAAGAGCAAGTCATAGAAAAATGTATACAATGACACCATTTATATTAGCTCACATTTCAAAATCATATAAAATGTAACAATATGTCATTTGCAGATGCATAAATACGTAGTAAGATTGTAATAAAAAACCATCATCTTTAAACATTGAATTTTTCTTAAAATTTTCTTTGATCTCTAGAAGATACATTAGGTTACATTAGGTCATGTTTAAGCAAACAGAAAGACACCTTTATTCATTATGCTGGATGAATGGATAGGATGGAATTCCTATGGACAAATTAAATGAAAATTGAGTAGCTTCAGGGATTATTCACCTATTTTTTGGGTTTTGTCTCAAATTTAAGCAATATCACAGGATGTTTCTCAAAGGTGCACCTACTTGCTACAGTTCTTTTTCTAGAGCTATTAAACTTAAAACATCAGCCTAAAGGCCTCAGTAACTGATCTTCACTTTGGCTCATTATATTTGTGGTGAACTTTTTAGAAAACTAGACAACTAGTTAAGGTAAACCTTAACTAGTAATAGTGTGAACAAAATAGAGGAAATATTGAATAATGAGTAGACTGGAGCAGAAAAACACAGGTTATTAGTTCAGTGTAAATTGCCTTATAAATTAAATGTTTAAAATACTTTCATGTGCCAAGCTCTGTGATGTGTCCTTTTCTTCATTAATCTTTACAACCCCTTTAAATTAGACATTCTTATCCTTGCTTTGCAAATTAGGATATTGATACTTGGAGGGATTAAATTACTTGTCAAAAGTCATAAAGTTGGTACATGACAAGGCCAGGCTTCTAACTCAGATTCATTTGATTTTTCAACTCCTTGCTTTTTCCAAAAACACTGCTTAAAGAGGAATAAAATGAGCTTGATTTTAGGTATGTGGTGTGCTCTTGAAGTATCAAGTGAAATAAATAAATGCCAGTTTAGAAATATTGGAGCATCCTGGTCAAATCATCCTATAGATAGGAAGCTGTTATCAATTAAATAGTTTTTATTTATCTGCCAAAATATGTAGCCCTGAGACCTAGACACTTACAGGATCAGGACTGAGGTGTGGAATCAGAAGATGTGTGCTCCTCTCTGTCAGTGATTAGCTGGAATCATGATGGCACTATAAGGGTCTGATGATCAATTTATTCATCTGTACGATGAGAATAATAATACCTGCTCTTATTTGCTGTTTGTTTATTCTCTTCTATCCTCAATTCCACGTCCGTTCCCTTCCCCCTCAATCTTATAGGCACCCATTCTAATGTGGTTGATGTTCATACTTTTATTTGTGTTATAAAATCTGAACTGAAATCTCGCGTGTGTGGTTGTCATTAGGACGCTCCATTGTACTCTGGTTTCCCCCTTCTAGGTAGGCTCCCTTGAGATTGGGCATGGCCATGTGACTTGTTTTGGCAATGAAACATCTATGTAATCAATGTGTGTCATTTCTGAGTGGAAGCCTTTGAGAGCCAGGGCATGATTCACCTCACTTCCTTCTCCTACTGAGGTAGCCGGTGATGGTTCTAGATGGTACATGGTCCATCAGCCTGAGCCCCTACGTAAGGACAATGCTTGATAGAGTGTGCATATATTTTTAATTTACATTAATGGTAAATTCACTGTTTTATACTGTTTCAGTGTTGCTAGTCAGCACTATCTCAAGATGTTTAATACCATTTATATAAAATGTGAAAACATTAAAAAATACTATGCACATTTTATGGATACACATGCAGACATATTCCTAAAGTATACCTCAAGCCTAGGCATAGGAGGCAGGTGGTACACCTGGGAAACTAAACCAGAGGAATTGACCTTTGATTTACCCTTACACTAAGCTTCATAAATGTACAGAGGTTGTTGACAGCTTCTTGCACAGGCAAGTAGCCCTGTGTGGAAAGGGACTTGAAAATAACCGTCAGGAATTTTTACCTTGATCTTGAGCATATAGGGAGCTGGGGGAAGTGGAAGGTCTAGGGAACTTATCCTTACAGTGGGGACTTAAATATGAATAGCATGGATTTTAAACAAATATAAAAAGTCAATTTCTCCAGCAGGCTCCATTGACAGTGTTTGAACACTCTGAATTTAAAAGTATTACTTAGAATGCAAAGAACTGGAATTGTACTTTATGGTGTGAAGAACCATTCCAGTCCCTACTTCTTTTTTTTTTTTTTTTTCCTTGCGGTACGCGGACCTCTCACTGTTGTGGCCTCTCCCGTTGTGGAGCACAGGCTCTGGATGCGCAGGCTCAGCGGCCATGGCTCACAGGCCCAGCCGCTCCGCGGCATGTGGGATCTTCCCGGATCAGGGCACGAACCCGTGTCCCCTGCATCGGCAGGCGGACTCTCAACCACTGCGCCACCAGGGAAGCCCCCTGCTTCTTTGATGACACTGGTGGGTACTATGCCTCAGTCCTGCAGGATAAAGAAAGGGTTGAAACATCGCCAATATTACAAAGAGCCACTAACCTAAGCCAAGGGATGTCTTCTGATAACTAAGGCAAGATATGGATTTTCATTACGTTGCTATTAGTAGTTGTTGGTACAGTGCACTGTGTCTGTTCCAATGAGCTGGGCAACCTTGATTTATTTCTGTAACTTTATATCCACCCTAAGCAATGTTCTGAAGGTGAGTCTCTTTGTCTTGATTTAAACTTTTTATTATTTTTTTAAAGATTTATTATTTATGTATTTTACTTATTTTTGGCTGCATCGGGTCTTAGTTGCGGCATGCGGGGTCTTCGTTGAGGCATGGGGGATCTTTCGTGTGGCGCACGGGCTTCTTTCTAGTTGTGGCGTGAGGGTTTTCTCTCTAGTTGTGGTGCGCAGGCTCCAGGGTGCGTGGGCTCTGTAGTTTGCAGCACGCAGGCTCTCTAGTTGAGGCGTGCGAGCTCAGTAGTTGTGGTGCGCTGGCTTAGTTGCCCCGCGGCATGTGGGCTCTTAGTTCCCTGACCAGGGATCGAACCCACGTTCCCTGCACTGTAAGGCGGATTCTTTACCACTGGACCGCCAGGGAAGTCCCTAAACTTTTTAAAGTCTCAGCTGTTGTCTAAATAAAGAGTAACCGCAGTCTGCTTGTCCTGACGTCGTTGGGTCTTTCAGGTCTACGTCACGCATCTGCGGTTCGTATAGTGGAGCTTATGAAGCTGATTCCGTTCTAGGTTGCTGCTCAGAATCTTCCCACCCTCCCATGAGGATAGGATGGTCCCTCCATTAGACACCTGCTGCTTGTGCTGTGTCTGGCCACCTGCATATGGTGACGTTCCTTATTCTCCTCCTGCTCTGTTGGCCTTGAGTCTTCCCCATTTTCATCTCAGATAGCTACCCCCTGCCTTTTACTCTGGTTGGGGTAAAACTTCCACTTCTAGGTTTTGTCCCAACCTTGTTACTCAGAATATGGTCCAAAGACCAGCAAATATCAGCAACACCTGGGCTTACTGTACATTGAATATCAGGCCCCACCCTAGACCTACTGAATCAGAATCTGCAGTTTTAAAGAGACCCCCAGGTGATTCATATGCACATTAGAGTGTGAGAAGCTACTCTAAACTCCATCCCCTCGTTCTGGGCTCTGTGTTAGTGTTCTGTCAGCTAGAGGACTATTGTGAGAGGTCTTTTCATGAAGTAAGGAATTGTGTATTGTCATTTGCACTGTATTAGTGTGTTTTTTTGTTTCTGTTTTTCCTCTTGGGTGTGTCTGATTCATTTGTTACCTGCTTAGGACCTGATATTATTAAAACTCTGATGAAACTGCTTATAGGTGTACTTATACTTGTTAATTAGTACATTGGTTTCTTTCTCTCTCTCTCTCACGCACACACACATTTCAAGGAGGGCTTTGGCTAGAAGAAGAGTTCTATCTCAGATCCACACAGCACAAAGACATCTTCAGAAGTAACAGACTAGAACACTCTGTTAAAGGTCTCATGATGTATTTTCTACTCACCCTCAGAATACAGAAAGCTTTTGTTTCTAGTTGATTTCGCAGCTCTCTCAGTGCTTAGTCCGGTGTGTGAGCTGCCTAGGGTTGCATGTTTTATATTTAGGAGATATTCTCTCCTCGTATTCATTGGATTTAGCTGATTGTTTGTAATTTGTCTGACTCATGCTTGATCTAATTTATATTTTTATTGTAAACACTTGAGAATCTTACATAATCATTTTCTCTGCCATACTGTTGCTAACATTATTTTTTAAATCAAATTTTCTACAGGACAGTAAAGTTTAAATTATTGCATTCAAAGTGTTCTTATGGAAAGAAATTCAGAGAACACTATGTATGGAGATCTGATGGATTACTTGATACTTCCATTTGTTAGTTCTCCTGAGGGAAAAAAACCCTAATTTTCTGCAATCACTCTGTCAGCTCCCAATTTGCATTAATGTGATAAGCATCTCAGTATTGAATTGGATTCCATTTTATGTGCACCATTTAAGTCTGTGAACAAAGAAAATGACACCAACCTCAATTCCAACTTTAGGAGATTTCAATTAAAATGAGTAAGTTACTTCTGATAATCTCCCATATCTCAGTGCCGTGTAGTGCAGTTTTTACTGTGCTGTTCTTTTGTTGGTTTCAATCTGTGAAGAACTTGGGACACTCACTTCCCTGCCTCCATTGGCCTCTTGCTGCCCGGATTGTTTTCCTTCTTCTCTGGCAGCTCCTGCTCTGCCTCATTTCTTGTTCTTAGGCTCATCTTCCTCTACCTAGGCATTGACTTAGACAATTCCTTAACTTCAATCCTAGACCTCCTTCTCATTCACTGCATAGTCTCTCTCTAGGCAATATAATCCATTTCCATGGCTTCAAATACACCTATGTGTAGATGATGTATAGATGCCTTTTTTTTTCCTTTTTCTTCCAACCTTTCATCTGAGCACCAGGCTTAAATATCCAGTGCCTACATATATCTCCACTTGGATGATTCAAGAACTCAAACTCTGTATGTCTAAAACTGAATTCATGACTGTCCCTCCATATCTACACGTAGCTGGGGAACCTCTGTGCAAACTCCTTTGGGTTTGTGTTCTCCCTTGACTTATATGAGTTGTGGGATGAGACTCCCTTTAACCGTTACTGGACCGTTGAAGGAAACACTAAAGGAAATGCTTTCCCAAGCTGGAAAAGGGTGAAGCAGAAGGGCAGATGCTGTTGGTGCCTGTCCCACATATTCTTGCCTGTCCCGAAGTCACTTGCGGAGGGTTCCTATGTATGCCAATGACTTCCTCTGCCTCTCTTTCTGAGTGCTTTCTCTACGCCCAAAGCGGCACTTCAGGAAAGTTGGGAATGTTGGGGGTTTAATACCCCGGGAACAACCCTTAATCAAAATGAAATTGGAGTTGGTAGATGAATATCCCAGTTTCCTCACCTCTTGGAAGGAGAACTTTGAGCTGTGTTTCTCACCTTCTTCCAAAGGTCCCCAGCAGGCTCGATCCATGGCCCACAGCAATAACCCACCCATTAATGCACACTTTACTGGTTTTCTATTATTTTCTCTCTCACTTCCTCACTCCTCCCCTGAGCTTCTTGGTATCATCTCCACAATAAGTGATTTTTCACAAAATTATTTTATTGGGATATGCCTTTGAGGAAACTCAGACTAAAGCATTCAGTATCACTGAGGACCAACAGCCCACAGTGATGATCTCTTGCTTCCCTTTCCTCCAGTTAACATGTTTTGACTAAACTCTGTATGGGTGAGGTCACTGAGCATGCCCTTACACAGCATTTGGGCATTTGGTTATGGAAACAGCACACAAAAGTGAGCTGGTGTGTTTGGCTGAAGAGTGTACATGTGAGTTTCTTGGCATTAGGTATAATCATTAGTAAAAGGACCTTAAAAAGGTAAGTAACCAGAGTGACAGCTCCTGGCCATCACTATTACATGGCTCTCTTCCAGCATAGTGTTGCCCAATAGGAATGTCTACAGTAATGGAAATGTTCTATATCCACACTGGCCAATTTGGTAGCCAGTGGCTAATTAGCACTTGAAATGAGACTAATATAACTGAGGAATTGAATTTTAAATTTTATTTAATTTTAAGTAATTTAAATGTGACTGATATGTGGGATGAGACTCCTTTAGACGGTTACTGGACTACTTCATTTTGGACAATGAAGGTCTAGTGCTTCCCACCTAAGTGAGTGGTGGTGCTTCCACTGCATGCTATGTAAGTCAGAAAACTGAGAGTCCACCCGAACAGTTCCCTCTTTCTCACATCCAATATGCAATCACAAGGTCTTATTAACAACCACAAATTATCTCTAATCTCTTGGCCTCTTTCTATCCTCCCTGCCACCACTGAAACCCAAGCTACCATTTTCTCTCACTTTGACTACCAGAGTAGCCTTCTAGTATTTCTCCCTATACACTCTTGACTTTCTTTAATCTATTCACTACGCTGTAGCTTTTCAAAATGCAAATAATCATCACCAAGTTGAAACATTTTAATGGTTTCAAATTGATTTTAGATTAAATTCCTGCACCCTTGACATGGCTTGTAGAAGCCTTGTGTGGCCCTTCCTACCTTTTTGGTATTTTGGGATGAATTCCTTATGAAGCAAAATACCAGGAAATGGCAAAATTTTTATTGACTTCATTCATTAATCTACTAGTGTGCCATCTCTGTTATGAGAAAAAAACAACTTTACATATATGTATCTTCAGGTACCTAGCTCAAGAGTATTAATATTTTAAGGAAGATGATCTATGCCAGTTAGGGGTTTGTTTTTACATGCTAACAGAAGAAAGCTCTGATAACCTAGTGTGTTGGTGATGCTGGAAGCGTTTGTGGTGGTGATGGGTGAGAAAATACTTATAAAAATGGAAGATAAATGAAAACTTTTGGGGAATAGTAGATTCAGAAGGGAATGAGAAAGACAGGAACTGAAAATGAGGTAGGCAAAATTTGAGAGATGAGGAAATCAACTTTCCTAATAATCTTTAAAAAGGAAGAGAATTCCCAAGTGAGATAGAGGAGGGTCTAGGATGGGTGAAGGTTAGCAGATGCCTGTTAGAGCCTTAACCTAGGTGAGTGGAGTTGTAGTTTAAGCAGAATAGGGAGAAAACCCTTGTCAGTGGATTTATTCTAGAGAATAGTAGCCATGAAAGAGTTTCATCTTGAATTTAAGGGAGTTGACCTGGGGCCATATTGAAAAACTATATATATGTATAATAGCTATATCTATATATCTTTATTTCACTGGAAGGATAAAAGAGAAATGAAGAGAAAAATAGATGTGATGTAAAAGAAAAAGTACTACATAGAAAAGACAATAAGGAATTAAGAGAGCCTTTTTACTAGAAGGGGAGTAAAATAGGGAAACAAACAATGATAATCTAGAAGAGAGAATAAAAGTAAACTTGGGTTACACAAACAGGCTTATATGTATGTATTTAATTTATTTGATTTCTATATAGTTTGAACTTCAACAAAATTCTATCATAATGAAAATAGGTATACATGAGATAACAGTACACACGTGATCTTTCAGGGGTTACTGTGGGGAAACCCCAGGAGGTGCTTTTATAAGAGTAAAGGAAGTGACTTTTAGGGAAGAATTTCCTGAGAACCTAAATAGTAGCCACAGAGTATTTCTTGGTGAGACAAGATGAGAAGGTAACCTTTCCAGTACATTTCCCATATCCATATTCTAGTTCATGCCAGTTGCCATGGTTTCCTTAGCCCCTAGTATCCTTCAGGGCAGCAGCCCATCCTCCTGAGGCAGTGGCCTGAGTTCCAGCCCAGAAGTCAGCTCTCCATCCCTTCTTCTTCAAAGAACTTATTTCCTTGCCTCTTTCCTGCAGGGCCTTTCAGGGGAATGACTTATGATTAATAATTTAATCATTAAATAATCTATAATTACCGATTAATTTTTATACTGTTAACAGTGTGTTTTCCTACCACTCAAGGGAAGTCATATTTAAAGAGGTGCATCCTCGAGACATCAATACCTTAACTTAAAGGAAAGAATCAATAAAGAAAATCTCTGACCCAGAGGGTGTCAGTGCTGAGACTGGGAGGCTGAGAGGTTCACATACCAAATCACATGTGCATCAGTCAGCCTCCTGAGAACCAAACCCAGCTGTAACTACACAGCCAACTATCACTTTATTAACAGGACAATATTATTCCAAGAAATTCTTGTCTAGGAAGATGATATTACAAATAACTTTATTACTTATTTCAAGAACTTCTGAAAAATCCATTTTTCTGAACAATGGAGCACTCAGCTAGCTTCCTTATCCCTTCTCAGCACACTAGATCTCTCTATGAGGTTCACCTAAGAACTGACCACTCCTCAAGACTTCCTCCCAAATCTCACCTCACTCCACCTGTCCTAACAATGTTGTCATGACCTTTGTCCAACCCTAGTCAAGCTCCCTCACCCCACCTTCCACCAATGAAAAATTCACCTAAACCAGACCTCAAGCCTCATAAGTATCTTTTGTCTTGTCTTTTTCTGCTCCCCTCCAGGATGCTGCAGAGCTCTCTCAAGGTAGTGGTCCTCCTTACTGCAGTAAGCAATAAACTTGTCTTTGCTTCAGCCACAGGTTTTTGGGGTAATATTTTTGAGGAATTGCAGTTGACACACTGGCCTCCAGTGGTGTTATAAAGTGTTTTCAAAAATGTCACCCAGGAGATACTGTCTGGATATGGTGTGGATTTTCTTAATAGAAAGGTGCAATGTTTGAAGATGCTCGTGGGCTTCCCAGTAGAAGGCCTGGGATTAGAACACAGACATCTCAGCTGCTCAGGAACTATCTTAGAAGCCAGCAAAGAGTTGCCCTCTCCACTCACCTATAACCCATGAGCACATCGCAGTGAAAGCTTTGAGGCATCAGAACTCTATTTTACTCTCATTTCGTCCACTACTAACTATTGCCAGAAGAGATTTCTGTATAAGTATATACAGAAATGATGAAACATATTGGGTGTTTATGAAGGGTGAAAATGTGTTAATACACCAAATGTTTATGTACTTGTTTGTTTATAGTTAGCACTTAGGGTGATGTCTTCATAGAAAGCATAGGCCTATTAGAAAATTCACTAGGGCCCATTAAGATATTTAAAGAGATGGGATTAATGATTGCAAAGAGTATCATATTCACACAAGTGCCATTTCTATTGCAAAGCATGAATGGTTTCCTGAGAGCAAAAGGAAGTTTTATTTAACTTTTTGAGATAGCCAGTCCTCCGTAATCAAAATGTGGCCTGCCAAGTCCGCAACTTTCTCTTCTTATTGTGTAAATACTTCTATGTCCGCTGATGCAATTCTGAAAAGTGCACTTACTGCTGATTTGAAAATGCCCCATGCTTATTTATATCAGATTTTGTGACTTAGCTAGAAACTAGAAGGACCACTGACCATGAAGTGGTTTTGAAAATTGATTTATAATTTTGACTTAGGTTGCAAGATGGAACAGGGACATTTTTCTTGATTCATTTTGCTGAAGCCTCGTCAGGCCCACCTCAAAAAACTCTTCCTTAGTTACAGTGATATTATCTGTAATAAAAATTTATATATATATAATATTAATAAATGGGAATAAATAGTCACAGCATTTATTAAGTCTTTACTAAATACTAGGAGGACACTGTGCTAATAACTGCATCATCAGATTTCATCTTTGCAATGCCCTGATGAGGTATGTGCTGTTATCATCACCACTGCACATATTGAGTAACTGAGGTCTTATGAATTGAATAACCTGCCCAAGGTCACACAGCTAGTACCTGCTATGTAGGACTCATCTCAGCTTTGACTGACCATGAAGTCCTTGCCTGTTACCACCATGCTGTGTTGTGAGATGCAAGTTGTTTAAGAACAAGGACCATATCTCATATTGTACTTCTCCTAGAGTAAGTTCATTTGTCCACATATTTCATGAAATATAGTAATACCTTGATTGCTTCAAAACGCTATTAATTGATGTGAAAAGATGGATACCAAATAAATGTTGGAGAGGATAACAGACAACTCAGTGAAAATGGTTTTTATTTCCTCTCAAAATGTAAGCTGACTAGGTAGATCATCACTTATAAAAACCAACCAAAGGGCTTCCCTGGTGGCGCAAGTGTTAGAAGTCGGCCTGCCATTGCAGGGGACATGGGTTCGAGCCCTGGTCCGGGAAGATCCCACATGCCTCGGAGCAACTAAGCCCGTGCACCACAACTACTGAAGCCCGTGCGCCTAAAGCCCGAGCTCCACAACAAGAGAAGCCACCACAATGAGAAGCCTGCACACCGCAATAAAGAGTAGCCCCCGCTCGCCGCAACTAGAGAAAGCCTGCAGCGCAGCAACAAAGACCCAACGCAGCCAAAAAAAAAAAACAACCAAAGGAGCCATATTTCTTTCATTCATTTAGCAAATTTTCTTCACTCTGTGTTCACTATGAGACATTGTGTCAAATGCCCTGGAAGCAGAATTGAGAAAAACACAGTCCTTAGGTTCAAGTCCCGTGAGAGAGACAAGGAATTCAACAATTAAAATACAGCGTGATATAGAACAAAGTCAAAACTCTAGAAATAGAATATACAAGTGTGACCAAGAGGTGCAAAAACAATTCAGTAAAGAAAGGGCAGTCTTTAACAGATGGCATTAGAACAATTGCATATCCATTGGCACAAAAATGAACGTCAACCTAAAACTCATACCTTATACAATAATTAGCTCAAAGTTGATCATGAATCTAAATGTAATGTGTACATTTATAAAACATTTAGAAGACATAAGAGAAAATCTTCATGATTTAAGGCTAAGCAGAGTTTTAGACACGACACCAAAAACCAATCCATAAAAGAAAAATCAACAAATTGGACTCTGTGAACATTAGAAACTTTTGTTCTGTGAATGATTCTGCTAAGAGAATGAAAGGACAAGTCAGAGTTGAGGAGTAATATTTACAAATCACATTAGCTGGTAAAAGATTTGTAGCCAGAATATATAAAGAACTCCCTAAACTCAATAGCAGGAAGACAAACAATCCAATTAGAAAATGGGCAAAATATATTGAACAGACACTTCACTAGAGAGGATATACTGATGGCCAATAAGGCCATGAAAAGATGTTCAACATAATTCGTCATTAGGGAATTTGCTAATTAAAGCTGTAATGAGATATCACCACACACCTATTAAAAAGGCTAAAATTTTAAAATACTGATAATATCAACTTTTGTCAAGCATCCAGAGCAGATGTATCTCTCATACATTGGTGGTGAGAGTGAAAAGTGAAACAACCATTCTGGAAAACAGTTTGGCAGGTTTTTTTATAATGTTATACATTTACTTAACATATGATCCAGCAGCTACCCTCCTAGATTTTATCCTAGAGCATGAAAACTTATGTTTTCAAAAAACCTATTCATAAATGTTCATAGAAGGATTATTTATAATATCGGAAACTGGAAACAACCCAAATGTTTTTCTATGGGTGTTTGGATAGGCAAACTGTGGTACATCCATGCAATGGAATACTATTCAGCAATTAAGGGGAATTAACTATTGATGCACACAACAACTTGGATATATCTCCAGGGTTTGCTGAATGAAATAAGTAAGTCTTAAAAGATCACATACTCGATGATTCCATTTATGTGAAATTCTTACGACGGCAAAATTATAATGACGGAGAACAGGACAGTAGTTGGTTGGAGTTATGCCTGGGGACAGAGTCTAACTATAAAGGAGTAGCAAGAGGGAGTTTCTTTGTGGTGATGGGCAAGTTCTGTACCTTGATTGTGGTAGTGGCTACACATATCCATACTTGAGATAAATTTTTGTAGAAGCACACATAAGAGTCATGTAAAAATTGACAATATCCGAGTAATGTCTGTAGTTAAGAATATTTACCAGTATTAGTTTCCTGGTTTTGATAATGTACCATGCTTATGTAAGATGTTATCATCAGGGGAAGCTGGGTGAAGAATATAGTGGAACTCTCTTTACTATTCTTGCGACTTCTCATGAGTCTAAAACTATTTCAAAATGAATCTTTTAAATAATAAAGATAGCTGAGGGTGTTATGGAGATACAGAGGTGGAGATAAAAGATCGCTGTAATTTTGGGAATGAAGGAAAAGTAGAAATTTGGGGGAAAAAACAAGAGGAGGTAACACTTAGCTGGGTCTTCAGAATGAGAAGAGGTTGGCCAGCAGTGGGTAAATTTGTTCCAGGCAGGGCTGCCTCCACTGCCAGCGTGTGGTCCAGGGGCCTTCCTCCCTCACTGGGAACAAGGTCAAGCCTCCTAACTGATGCCCCTGCTTCCTTCCCTGTCCCACCCAGGACAGTATTCAACCTTGCTTCAGCTCAAATGGTCCTTTCAAAATGTAAATCAGGTGATGGCATTTCTTTGTTCAAAAGGCTCCTCTCTCACTTGGAGTAATAGCCCCTGTACTTGCAATGGCTTATGTAACCTGCTCTCACCCCCTCACCTCTCTGACCTCAGTTCAGTTACTCCCCCTTCACTCCTCTGTTCCAGCCTCACTGGCCTCCATGTTGCTCCTTTAACACATCAGGCACCCTCCCTTCTGAGTCATCACTAGCTCTTCCCTCAGCCTAGGATCCTCTTCCCCCTTGTCTGCATTGTGGTCCCTCCCCTCCTCCGAGTGTTTAAGCTCTCTGCTTCTCACTGAGACCATCCCCTTTTACTGAAGTTAAAATTGCATATGTATAACTGATTCACTTTGTTATAAAGCAGAAACTAACATACCATTGTAAAACAATTATACTCCAATAAAGATGTTTAAAAATATATATATTGGGTAGGGATCTCTGAAAAAGTGTGAAATCCTTCCAGAGAATTGTACTAAATATCTAACTATAAGGTTGGTTAAAAGAAGTCAAGACTTAAAAACATACTACCTCCAAGGAATTGATGACAGATGCAGCAATGCACTTTCGTTATAATTTACCTAGAGTTTTTAAAGTTTCACTAACTCACTGACTATTAACAGTAATTCAGATTTTTATTCTTGGACATTTTAATAAGAAGAGACAAAAATATGTCATGTTAAATAAAAGTCAGTAAAAACCTTTGAATATGTAAATTAACAGGTGATCATTTTCATCAGGAATTTTACTTCTTATCTTTTCGGTAAAGATAATACTTCTTTTGGTGTTATGTTTTTGTTTTTTGTTTTTTTTTGCGGTACGTGGGCCTCTCACTGCTGTGGCCTCTCCCATTGTGGAGCACAGGCTCTGGACGCGCAGGCTCCGGACGCACAGGCTTAGCGGCCATGGCTCACGGGCCCAGCGCTCCGTGGCACGTGGGATCTTCCCGGACCGGGGCACGAACCCATGTCCCCTGCATCGACAGGCAGACTCTCAACCACTGCGCCACCAGGCAAGCCCTGCTGTTATGTTTTCTGAATTGACTTTTGAGAAGAAACTAATAAAGTTCATTGAAAACAAAAAACAAAAACAAACAAAATTGCAGTAACTTCCAGCCAGCTTTTCCTATCTCTTTTCCCTGATTTATTTTTCCCCTAGTACTTATTACCTTCTACTTTACCACAAAATATATTTTTATTATTTATTTATTTATTTATTTTCTCTACTAGATTATAATCTCTATGAGGGCAGAAATGTATGTCTGCTATTTTTTTCTTCCCTGCTTTGTCCCCAACACTCAGAACCCTTTTGTTCTTCTAACAAACATATTTGAGGGCCTGTGTTCATTTCCTATTGCTTCTGTAACAAATTACCACAAACAAATTACACAAATTTATTATCCTTCTGGTTCTGGAGGTGAAAAATCTAGAATTGGTTTTATGGAGCTAAAATCAAGGTGTCAGCAGGGCTACGTCCTTTTGGAGGCTCTAGACGAGAACCTATTTCCTTGCCTTTTTCAGCTTCTAGAGGCTGCCTGCATTGCATGGTGTATGTCCCATTCCTCCATCTCCAAAGGGCATCCCTCTGTCTTCTGCTCTCATTGTCACATCTCCTGTCTCTCTTCTTTTGGAACCCTTGTGGTCCTTTTATAAGGATACTTATAATTACATTGGGCCATCCCAGAATCTAGGGATGATCCAGGCTAATCTCTAGATTAGCTATCTCAAGATTTTTAACTTAAACACATCTGAAAATTCCCGTTTGCTATGTAACGTAATGTATTCACAGGTTTGAGGATTTAGGACATAGACATCTTTGGGGATTAGGACATATTGTGCCACAGGGCCTATTATATGTCCAATATAGACCAGTCAATAATAGATACCCCCAAAATAAGCAGGCTAATTTTAGCTAATAATGAATGTGGCACAGTAAATAAAATGGTGTAATCTAACAAGCTAATCTAATAATGAACAACTGCAGGGATGGGAATGGAGACCTCTGGGGAAGAAACTTTGAGGTGAGAGATTAATGGAAAGGAATAATCAACCACACAAAGTTCTGAGGGAAGAACCTCTCAGGTAGAGGAAAAAGCAAACGCAAAGGCCTTGAGCCAGTAGGGAGCTTGGCTTGTTCTGGCAGGGACAGAGACCAGTGGTGGGATTTGAGGTTGGTCAAGTAGACAGGAGTCAAATCATTTGGGCTCTTCCAGGCCCCAGCGAGGAGCTCTGATTGGATTCAGAGGCTGATAGTAAGCCATGACGGTGGAAAATGGATTACGGGGGGCACACATGGATGTGCAAGATCTGCTAAAAGCTCTTGCTGTGGTAGTCCAGGTGAAAGGCTGGAGTTTCTTGGACTAGGGTGGAAGCCATGGACATAGAAAAGAAACCTGTATATCTTTAGGATGTATTTCATAGGTAATGCGGACAGGATTATTTGACTGTAGGGACAAAACATTGTTCTAAGGATTTTGTCCTGAGCAATGGAATATATGGCAGTGCTAGTTACTATGGAAGACTTGGAGCAGAGCTGCTTTGTGGGGATGTCAACAGTGCGCTTTTAGGCCTGTGAAGTCTGCGATTCTTTTTTTTTTTTTTTTGCGGTATGCGGGCCTCTCACTGCTGTGGCCTCTCCCGTTGCGGAGCACAGGCTCCGGACGCGCAGGCTCAGCGGCCACGGCTCACGGGCCCAGCTGCTCCGCGTCATGTGGGATCTTCCTGGACCGGAGCACGAACCCGTGTCCCCTGTATCGGCAGGCGGATTCTCAACCACTGCACCACCAGGGAAGCCCCTGAGATTCTTTTAAGCCATCCACGGGGCTGTGTCAGGGGGACTTCAGCTATATGCACCTGAGGCTCAGAGGAGCAGCCCGGGATGGTGCTATGCACTTGGGAGTCTTATGTAGCCTAGATGGCACATACAGGCGTGGGACTGGAGGAGACCATGTAGAGAGAGAGAAAGGGCGTTAAGCAATTATGGGGAGATCCAGATAGTAGTAATAATAATAGCACCCTGTGCCAAGCCCTGCACTTCGATTTTTCCATATATTAATGTATTTAATATATTTAATCCTTGCCACAATTCATTGAAATGGTTTCTTTTATTGTCATATTCCATTTTATAGTAGAGAACACTGAGGTAGAGAGTTAAAAAACTTTTCTCAAGGTCACACAGCTAGTAACTGGCCAAACTGAGAATCAGACTCAGAAAGTCTGGTTCCAGGGTCCATGCTCTCAAACCTTGAGTTCATAGAGTATTGTTCCCCTTATAAGTATAGTCTGGAGGAATGTAAGATTGTGGACCAAGTCACTATACTCCGTACTTGCTCAGTGTTCTGTTATCTTAGGCTGTTGCTCGGATACAGATTGGAATTGGAGTTGGTGATAAGCAGAATTCAGTGGTAAGAGAGTTCACTTCCACAGAGTATTTTCTTTCCTTTTAATGTGCACTGACTTTTAAAAAATTTTTAAACCTTTTTCATCCTCTAGAACCAAAGCTCTTTATGCTATGTTGGGGTGGGTTTTGATAACATACGTTTCATGTTTTCCATAAATAGACTTTTCAGTAACCCTTAGGAAATTCTGTGGTTCCATGAACCACTGCTTGAAAATCTGTTCACCATCATGACAAACAGCCCATCTCTGAAAGGATAATGTATTTGGAATTGATTCCCAGGATGAATCACATTTTCATAATTGCACAAGATTACTCACAAATTCAAGGAAGTTAGGTTTGAAAAACGAAATAAAAATCAAATAAACCCAACTTACAAACTTTGCTTACAACATGTTCTCAGATAACACCCACAACATGTTTCTTTTGTCAAGATTCAACCTGAAGATACACTGAAGACAAATTTCTACTTCTGTGACTTTGTCAGTAACACAATCAAAGTGGTGATACGCAGTGTTCTTATTCCACTGTGTGGGACACAGAACAGTTTGCTGATTAACTGACAAATTCAAGACAGTCTAGAGGTCAGAGTCTGAAGAATGAGTCAAAGGGCAGAAGTTCCAAGAGAAACTTAAGCGAGCTTGAGTCCTTAAGATCTAAGGATGAATACAGTAATGATGAAAAACTGCCTCTGATTCAATGTGTGCTTTGTGCATAGTAATTCAACAAAGTCATTCGCTGATGGTTGATTGAATGCCTACCTTGTACCAAGCACTGGGGTTACAATAATGAGTTAGAGAGGCAAATGAGCACTATTCACAGGGAACTGAGGACTAATAGGAAAAACGGATAGTCAAATAATACAAATAGAGTGTAATGGGGGAAGACAGAGTTCTGTGTGGGAGGTAGAGGTGGATGAAGGCATTTTGCTGATTTGTTCTCACTGCTTTGATGATCTGGCTGTGGTACTTATATAGAATCATGGCAAAACACTTGAAAATTATTTGTAGTGTTAGTGTTGGTCAGAGGATTAAACTGTTTTGAAGTCAATTCTCTGGATTACTTAGTATCACAAGCCCATAAGTAAAGAGTAGGCTTCATACAATAAGCTACAGGTAAGATTTTTTTTCTTTTTTGTTTTTTTAAAATTGAAGTATAGTTGATTTACAGTGTTGTGTTAGTTTCTGGTGTACAGCAAAGTGATTCAGCTATATATATATATTCAGCTATACATGTATGAATATGTATATGTTCATTTTTATTATCTACTTGCTTTATATTGGTAGAAGATTAGGTATCGAATGTTTTCTTTCCTTAAGGTTTTCTACTCCTTTCATCTACTGATACCTAATTTGTAAGGTATCCTAAATTACCGAGATACTAATTTTAAACTATTCAAAAACTGCTTTACATCTCTCTCTCTTCTCCCGAGTCCCACTAAAAATAGACTGAGCAGGTGTGCTCCTTAATAGTAGGCTATTTTCTGAGTTTGGAGGAAAACACCCAGCTATAGCCACTGAGAGTGCCTATATTAATTAATTCATTCATTCATTCATTTGCATTCATTGAGCGCTGGAATGCACTAAGCATTGTGCTCAGAGCTATCGATTCCAGACCATGGTATACAGAAAAAGATTTGCCCCAAAGATTTCCACATCCTGTTCCCGGGAAATGGTAAAAAGGTTACATGGCAAAGGGGAATTAAGGTTGCCGATCATCTGATTTTGAAATGAGGAAAGTATCCTGGATTACTCAGGTGGGCCCAGTGTGATCACAAGGGTGCTTATTAGTGGAAAAAGGAATCAGAAGGAGGAGGACCAATGAGATGGCAACGTAAAAAGATCTCAGCCCCACGTTGTTGGCTTTGAAGATGGAGAAAAATGAGGCCATGAGCTGGAGTGCAGGTAGTGTCCAGAAGCTGAGAAAGACAAGGAAATGGATTCTTCCCTGGAACCTCTAGAAAGCAACCTAACCCCGCTGACATCTCACCTTTAGCTCAGTGAGACTGATTTTGTGCTTCTGACCTCCAGAAAGGTAAGACAATAATTTTGTGTCATTTTAAGCCACTAAATTTGTGGCAGTTTGTTACAATAGCAATAGAAAACGAATGCACAGACTGTAAGACAGTTCCTGCCCTCCAAGAGCTAACAGGCTGGTAGATATGGAAAGAGTCCAATGAGATAAGGTTACAGCTAGCAACATTGAGTGCTGACCAGGGCTGGCACTGCAAAAGGTTTGTAGAAAGGATAAGATACCTTCTGCACTGGGCAAGACAAAAGGCCACAGCTTTTTTTTTGCCGCCCATGCAATCATTTGTGCCCTAGGATATATAGGATGATGCTTTGTGGGTATTTCCCTGCACAGCTGGGGAATTTGTCAGAGAAGCTAGCGGTTGGACCCACAGAGTATTGAAGAGAGGGAGGTAGGAATGTTACCTGGTTTAAAAGAATCTGAGATGTTTATATTTTAAATACCATTGTACACTGAACTTCTGAAACTTATATCTTCAGCCCATATTCCTCTCCAAACTCTAGATCTCACTGGATATCCCCAAATCTCTCCTTGGGTATCTATTGAACAACTAACCCCAAAGTTTTGATCTCCCTCAACCTGTTCCTACCCCAATATTTCTCCTTTCAGTAAATGACACCTCCACTTTTCTTGTTCTTCAGGACAGAAACCTTGGAGTCTTTCTCCATACATTGTTTTACCTCACACTCCATGTCACCTCCATCTGGGAATCTAGTTACCTCTACTTTCAGTATATTTATAGGCTCTTACCACTACCACTGCTGCAATCTTGGGCTAAGTCACTCTCACTTGGCTGACTTTAACAGCTTCAAACTGATCCCTGCTTCCATCCTTTCCCAATTACAACCTATTCTTAACATAGGATTCAAGATAGTCCTTTTAAAATGTAAATTATTATGCTGCTCAAAAGTTTCCCGTAATGCCCAGCCTCACTCAGGGTAAAAACAAAATTCCCAAGAGAAGTAAACACCTATGTATTCACAAAACTTCTACACAAACATTTGCAACAGCATTATTCATAATAGTCCCAAAGTAGAAATAACCCAAATGTTATTTAACTGATAAATAGATAAATAAAATGTGGTATATCCATACAGTGGAATATGATTTGTCAATATAAAGGGATAAAGTATCAATACATATTACAACATAGAAGAATGTTGAAAACACTGTGCTAAGTGAAAGAGGCCAGTCACAAAAGATCACATATTTTTTTATTCTGTTTATATTAAATATCAAGAAAATGTAAATATAGAGAGACAGTATATTAGTGGTTACCAGGGCCTTGGAGGAGGGAATAGGGAGCAACTGCTTGCGGGTGTGGAGTTTCTTTGGGGATGATGGAAATGTTCTGGCATTGGGTAAATGTTTGCACAACTTTGTGAATACACTGAAAACCACTGAACTGTACCTGGAGGAAGGTGTATATCTGAACACAACTGGGATTCTACCAGGAAGGTAGAAGGGAGGAAGGTGGTGTTGAGAAGATGAACGGAAATGTCTGTTTCAGCCCTGTAGTCCTTTGAGTTTATAGCCATGTCTAAATCTCTACCTGGAGCAAACATGTTGGCATGAACCACAGTTGCTGTGCGATGATGCATACTATCAATGTATTTACCTCTGCTGATATTAACCTGAGCCCCTGGGGCAGGTAGTGTTTGTCAGGTTTTTCCCATGCCTCCAGTAAGA
Organism: Lagenorhynchus albirostris; assembly: GCF_949774975.1. Taxonomy (NCBI): domain Eukaryota; kingdom Metazoa; phylum Chordata; class Mammalia; order Artiodactyla; family Delphinidae; genus Lagenorhynchus; species Lagenorhynchus albirostris. Next base: position 44,672,096 of record NC_083097.1, read on the forward strand.
CCAGACTGAAATCTTTGGGGGCCTTAAAAGTCAGAAAACATTGTAAGACACACCTCCTCCTTATTTTAATTTAAAAGAATACATTACCGTATTGAAAAGTAAGTTCTGATCTTTTCCATGATGACTACATTTTGTTGTTGTGATTATTTTTTTCCTGAAGCTATAAAATTATCTCCTAAAACTTCTTTTGGTGCTTCTGCCTTGTTGGTGTCCTAGGTTCATGCTTCTTCTGTCTCTAGGTAATCCAACAAAGGCCCTCTGTGACAGTCGCTTACTATTTGGGACCTATTCTCATTTCCTCTCCCTTCCCTGTTCCTTTTGAAAGGGACCTGATAGTTTTGTTTTTTTTTTTCCTCCCGTAAATAGATATAAACTCAAGGACTCTTTGCATTTAAATGAAATTAGTGTAATTCTTTCTATAAACATTTATGTAGTCCCTAATGTATTAAAACAGAAGAAGATCGACGCTAGAAATAAAAGTAGCTGCAAAGGTTAATAAAAACGTTTGCCCTTAGAGATCTTAGGATCTGTGGGAAGTGCCACCTCATTGTAAACCAAAGGCGTGGGTCACTGGGTCCTAGGACTTGTCACATGGCAGGTGATGTGTTTTCTTGGGGGACATCAGCAGCTTGCTGGGTAACCCCAAATCACATTCGTACCTTCTAAGTTTGACCTTGAGAAGGAGCCTGGATGTTGGTATCAGCCACTTGCTGAATATCTACCCTGGGTAGGAAATGTGCTAGGCCATACGAAACTTGGAGAATAAGTAAGTGACGAAAGTCATACAGCACGTAAGTAGGGGAGCCATGACAAATCCTGACCACCTGGCCTCAAAGTTCATCCTGTCGCCTACGCTTGCAGACTCTTTAATTCACTAGCTGGCTTGTATTTCTCTCATGTCAGGTTTACATAAAATCCTGGTGCGTTACAGACTACTCAGGTCGAACAATAATAGGGTTCCTTCTTTCCCCTGAGGGACTCTTGGTGAAGATTGACTCCTAAAGAGCTGTTAACAAAAAGTAGAATGGAGCTTAATGCTCTTGTTCCAATATTATTCTGAATCCAGTCACATGCCAGGATTGGCTACTTGTAGGGGATTTCGTATTACTTTAGGTTTAGCATTCATTTAATAAACTCCACAGGAGGTGTCAGAGGAGTTCATTATTCTTCATTACTGATTACTTATTGCAGGAGGAGAAGGGTATACACCTTATGCTAATTGTGTGCTGATAAAAGCATCCACATATTGGATAGGTAACAACACATTCAGGGCCATGAAAAGGTAGAACTTCCCCAGTAGTTTTCCTCTTTTAGCCTATGCATTAGCCATACCAAAAATGGAAATAATCCATTAAATGAGGCTTTTGAAGTTGCTAGCCTTTAATCATACCAAAAAATTAGCCCTAATTTGATAAAATATCAAACAGAAAAACTGATTAATCTCATTGATATCTTATAGGCAGAGATGCTATTGAAAATATCCAGCATTTGATAGGGAAGGGGGATGAAGCACATAATAACAGATTTGAAATTAAAAGTCTGAAATTTATAGCATCTGTGTAGCAGTATGTTAGTGAGTTCTAGATCACTGAAAAAAGTCAGTAACTTTTATAAATGGCCCAGTCTCTATTAGACCCCTGATGATTATTTCTCTGGTCTAAAATCTGGTCACAGATTTTCTCTAACTGCTAATTTAAGAAAAGTAGCTAAATTTTTAAAAGAATGTCTTTTTTCTTTTCCTTTTTTACAGTATGTAGCAGTCATAGCTAGTTGCCTCCTAAACATTCCCAAAGCTATTTCTTGCCTCCTGTCTTGCTAATAAACCTTGATTTTGTTTGGAATAGTCATTATATAGGTTCATTTCCTTTTGAGATAAGGTTAAACTAGTCAGAAATTGCGTTCTACTTTGCAGCTACTACATTTTCCAGCTTTCCTTGCAGTATATGAGGTCATAGGACTATGTTATGGACAATGAAAGAGAGATCATGCTAGGAGGTTTCTGGAAAGGATTTGCTTTCCAGATAAAATTGCAGTTGTGTCACTGCTATCCTGTCCTCCTTCCATTTTCCTCCTTCAAATGTAGACATGATGCCTGGTGCTATAGCAGCCATCTTGTGACCATGAGAACACAAGCCCCATGAAACAGAAGAACAAAAGGAGCCAGTTTCATATTATCATCATTGAAGGTACCACAGAGTCCCTATCTTCAGACTTCTTATTACAGTATTAAGTTTTAAGGTACATATTTATTTTGATACTTCAACATCTCTGAAAACAGGAATGTGTCATTGGCTTGGAGAATATAGTGGAGCTCTCTTTTCACCCCTAAGAACTAAGGAAGGAAATGAGGCAGGTGGTGGATTAGATGGGTTTTAGCAACATTCTTTAAGGTGGAAATCTACCTACTTTCAAAGTTATCTCTCAAGCTCAGAACCAGTGGCATTTAGTTCTTTAAAAGACTGTTTTAAGAATAAATAACTTCTGCTCTTGAGCCTAGATAATTTTCAAATTTTGCATTTCATATTTATCCAGACAGTTATCTCAAAAACTTTTAAGTGCTTCTTCTCTCTTCTCTACTTTACTGCCTGTAGCACTTCTCAGCTGAAAGGTCTCTTTCCCTCTGCTTTTAATGGTTATTAGGCATTCACTTACTAAGAAGGATGTGTTTGCTTTACGGCATGGTGTGAGAGATTTCGGTGTGCCCAGACTTCCCCGCTGCAGTGGTGAGAGATTAGATAGCAGTCCGTTCAGCCCTAGACATAACTCAGTAAGTGGCTATTGCAGAAATAATAGCTAAATTTGAAAACCCACTCATAACACTATACTAACCATTCTTCCTCAGGTAAGGAACTAGAAAACGTGAGCAGCACAAAATCCTCAAGAAAACGTTTTCAGTCTCCTGCTAGCTTGGAGCCCCGCTGCAATTCTGTTATGAACTGCTCCACATTGGCAAAAGGATGGAGGGGAAGGTTAAAAGGGCTTTTCTAATTAGTGACTGTTGTAATGCCAGTCCACCTGCTGGCCTTGAAAGTGGAACAAGGCAGGTTAGACGTCAAAACTCAGGGGAAGCCTTAAAGCATCAGAGCTCTTTAACCCTGTTTCTTCTACTCCATCGCAGTGCTATAGCCGGGCGACCCCTCATGGTACATGGCTGTTCGTCTCCCTGTATTTTTATAGGGGTTACTAAAACTCTAGCTCATTGGCCAACCAACATGGGAATTTTCCTAACTGACTGTCAGCAATGATTCCTAAAGGTCAAACTAACAAGATTCAATTTTTCGAGTTCCTTAGACCAGGTAGGAAGCCCCTGATTTCTTGTCACTCTTGAACAACTGTCCTTGAAGGTCTGGGTGGTTCCCAGAAACCCCTTCCTTTTACTGCAAAGATGAGTCACTGAAAACTCAGTCATCAACCATGATGGGACCGTGCTAACAGAGATCATTGAAATTACCAGATAGTCTTCAAACAACTATTTTGTTACTAGCTTTAGCCTCTTGATGTAACAAGTCTTCACTAGATCTGCTAACAACATTTTGCCGATACGAGTTTCAGAAGTGCTAACTTGATGGACGGGGCAAGAATTGAGCAGTAAAAAGGAGACATAGAAGTAAAATTGATTGAATACCCATTCTCGTGTCATAAATGGATTGTATAGTTTTGTGTTCTTATCATTCTATCCTTTATCAGTAGAACAGTCCAATTTAAAGTATGCCACACTTTTATCATTTATTCGTAAACCTTAACAGGCTAAGAATATCTTTTTACAGAACTTAAACATGATATTAGCAGCAGAAACTGACCTGCTGAGAAATTAATGGGGCTTTCCAGAAGTCATGATGAGCAGTTTCTTAGGAAAGAAGAAAATTTCCAGCTGTAGAAATGCCATTTGGGTTTCCAATCTCTACCATCATCTCTCTCCTAATCTTGAATTTTAAGGCTTGCTGTTCTTTATTCTTCTGATGGACTTTCACTTCTGCCCTGGAGAGCCCATTCTTTCCATATCGATGTACGTAAGGGCTCCTGCACTGAGGAGAAGACGGCGAGGGAGGCCTTGGGTTCAGAGGTAGGGGCCTCGTAGGGTTCCCTGGGGGTTCTCAGAAAGAGCTCTCCCCTGTGGAAATCCAGGATAAGGTAAATGGGAGAATGGATGTTACAGGGGAATTACTTTCTAGTGTTTATCCTGATCTCATAGTGATCCTCTATAGCTCCTGCAAAGGCAAGAAGGGAATTACTATGGGTTCCGTAGTGACCCAAGCACTGGATGGGGAATTTAAATTCCCGCCGTTAATTCCAGATCTGCCACTTACGTGCGTGGCCTCAGGTCCATCATTTTACTTCTTTCATGTCTTCATTTATAAAGTGAATTGATTAAACTATGAGTGCAGCGGTCCTTTTCTGCTCTAACATTTGATGATGATAGAAGCTTTGTGATACCCTGGAAAGAGCACATGTACAAGTGAACTTCCCAGAGTCATTTTGCCAAGCTGAGCTCTCTGAGTTTCAGTTTATTAACAGTAGAATGAAGAGAATAATATTTGCCAGGCAGGGCTGTTGTGAATATGAGAGATGACGGATAATAAGTACCTGACAAAGTACCCAGAATGCAGATGGTTTTAAATAAAAGTACTTTTTATTCACTGATGCTGTGACCTACTCCTAAATGGTCTTACACTGCATTTGAGGTCTTAGGCTGATCTCTGTCCCCATTGATAATGTAGCCTGGAGTGGATGTTACTGCGTGAGAGAGGAAGTGAGTCAGGGTCCTGGCTTTGTGTGAGAATGGAAAGGCAGCCCCGTCCTAGGACCTCAGGGAAGCCCTAAGGGACATTAGTGCCCCTTTGTACAATTTTGCCTCCACCCAATATCTATGGCCCTGAGTGCCTCCCCAGCCCCAACTCAGCTGATTGAATTGTTCTTCTGATGAGGGAGAATGTGGAGAAGCGTGGCTGGTGGTTCCACTCAACTTTGGGAAATGCCAAGCCCTGTCAGCTTAGAGGGATTCAAGACTAACTTCTTTGCATACTTTTTCTAACATTCTCAAGTTCTTGTGTTGAGAATTGGGCAGGACACTGAGGCGTGGGGAACAGGCAAAAGATAGCTGAAGACATCCACCTAAGCCAGGATCTAATGTTCCGGCCAAGTTGGAATCCTTTGGAAAATGAGTTCCATCTTGGGAGAGAAAAAAGTCCATCTTTTCTTAGATTTTCATCAACAGCAAACTTCTCTATCATTTAAAGGAAAATGGATCATTTGACACCTTGGAGATTTTACCTGAAGGAAGATAATTGCTTGGATCTTTTTTATGCTTAAGAGCTAAAAGCCATTTAGCAGCTATAAAATTGATAATGTATTTACCTCCCCAGAGCAAAGGATTTTTCACTGTTAACATAGTGCCTAGACCAAAATTGTGGCCTCTAGAGGTCACCAGTGCACCAGATTTGAAGGCCATGGAGGCCTCCAAAATGCTTAGGAAAAGCTAAGTGTCCCACTCATCTCTAAGGGAAAGAGAAAATAAGGCAAATAAATTACGGTAACAGCTGCTGTCCAGCTAGTCTCTTAAGAAGTAGGAAATCTTGTTCGGAATAGTGCACTTTTATTGATTTTTCTTGGTTTATTTTGGCTCTCCTCTGCACTGATCTAACTGGAGGAAACTTATAATTGTTAAATGCTTCCTCACCGATAGCTTAATTTTGGAAGTCAGAGAAGAAATTTTTCTGTATGGGAGAAAAACTGATATAGAAGTAAACTATTTTAGCCGCCACTAAATGTGTTACTCTCAGTGGCGCTCTGGCCAAGGAGGACAGTCTCCATGTGTCTCCTGGCATGCTGTCCTTAAAGGGCATGGGCACACCAGGGTGAGAAGCATGGGAAATGGCCCTGTAATTAATTGTTATATAGACCCTGAGCTGCTTTACGTGGGAGGACACCTTCTCAAGTACTCACATCTCTGCAGATGAATCAAACTGCACATACAGGGATCATGTTGGTAGTCAAAACATACCTTTCCTTTGGAAGAACTATCAACCAAGAAGATGGCAATCTGGAGGTCCTAAGGGGACTTTTCTTAGCTGGTTTGCCTTTTTCATTATTCTTATGCTTTAATCTCGTGTGAAGCAAATTGTCTCCCTCACAGGGAACTTGCCTTGAGATAAGTACTGTGTCTTGGCCGCTGGATTGAACCAGGGGAGTAAACCACACGCTGCTGAGAGCCTGGGACATGTGACATAACCCGCTGCCGGTGGCCTGCGTTCCTCAAGCTGTGACCTGGGAGTCACCACCAGCGGATCACGGCATTGTTTCTGCTGTTCCAGTTCCTCTCCAAGGAGAGGAATTCCTCCATCAAGACTTTCCCAGGGTCCAGATACTTGCTAGCAGCTGACCCATCAGGAAACTGCCTCTCCCCTCTAGCTTCCCACATTCCTTCCTGAGCATTCCCCAGCCCAAGGTGTGGCCAAGCCTCAGATGGTCTGCTGGGGTTGATTGACAAGAAAACAAAGCCTTCGTCTAGATAAGAAACATCACAGAGCTATAGGAAATCTATTTGTTCTGGGTGGAACTCGCTTTCTTTCTCTCCTTTTTTTATTTTATTTTATTTTTTTATGTCTACGTTGCTGACTGGGTAGTTTCTTATCATTTCTTTAGGATGTGTGGAGCGGTCAATCTTTAAACAATGAACTGTGTTTGGGTAACTTTTTCTTTATGGCTAATTCACAAAGAAGGAAAATACTTTGTCCTAGAGGGCTAGGGTGATCTTAGGGCTATTAGATATTTTTCTTGAGCAGTAAAAAGAACAGAGGCAAATTTTCACTACAGTTCAATTTGAACTGTGTTCTTCAGCTCGGTGCCCATTTACATGCTGCAGAGATGGCAGCTGTGGAAAGGATGCCACTTGTCCGTCATTCTGGAGAATCCTTTAGCTTAGATGATATCCTAGGAGGACTGCAGAGTGTCACTCCAGCTAGGTTGAGAATGGTGTCCCTGACCCCCCGTCAATGTGGGGCAGACTGAGAGCTTTCCTGGGACTCTGCTGTTTTATCGTGGTTACCAGTTGTATAACTGTGAGCAAATCTTACGTCTCCATTATCTTATTTGTAAAATGAAAGGGTTGGACATAATCTCCTCTAAGGTCCATTTTGAAGCTAACATCTACTCAGAGATTAAGGCTGTTCAGTCAAGGGTCAGCTATACCTTAGCAAGTGTGTTCGTCTCCCAGGGCTGCTGTAGCAGCATATCAAAAACTGTGTGGCTTAAGAAAAACAAACTTTCTCACAGTTCTGGGGTCAGGAGGACCTCGCTCTCTGACGGCTCTAGGGGAGAAGCCTCCCTGGCCTTGTTTACCTTCTGGTGTCTTCTGGCGTTCCTCAGCTTACAGATGCATCACTCCAGTCTCATCACTGTCTTCTCCCTGTGTGTCTCCACATGTGAGTGTCTGTCTCTGTGTCCGAATTGCCACTTTTTATAAGGACACCAGTCATATTGGATTAATGTGTAATGACCTAATTTTAACTTGATTATTTCTATAAAGACTGTATTTGCTAATAAGGTCACATTCTGAGATACTGGGAGATTCAGACTTCAACATATCTCTTGAGAGGACACAAGTCAACCCAGAACAACAAGCCACTGGAAAATCTTCTCTTTGACCTCTGGGTCCGTTCTTCATGTTGCTTCGTGCCCTGAGAGGCCTACATGCATCACACCAGGGGATCCCTTTGTCATCTGGCTTCCAGTTGGGCTAGCCAGTGGCAAGATATAGGATGCAAGGGAAGAGTGGGGTGGGAGTGGGGCATTTATTCCCCTCAGGATGGGAAGGTGTCACCTCATCTGGCTGTGTCTTGTGAGAAGACCCTATCCACACAGATTTCTTTACTTCTGGGGACCCTTAAGGGCTTCGGCAAACCTTCAGGCTTAAGGTCAGTAATTCTCTCTCCCTCCCCAACCCCCAGCTTACTTCGGTTTCTCTACCAAAACTTAACAATGTTTTTCTGGGTTTTTTTGGGGGTTTTTTTTGCGGTACACGGGCCTCTCACTGCTGTGGCCTCTCCCATTGCGGAGCACAGGCTCCGGACGCGCAGGCTCAGCGGCCATGGCTCACGAGCCGCTCCGCGGGATGTGGGATCTTCCCGGACCGGGGCACGAACCCGTGTCCCCTGCATCGGCAGGCGGACTGTCAACCACTGCGCCACCAGGGAAGCCCAACAATGTTCTTTATTAAACTCTCCTCATATTCCCCACTTTGAGTGGGCCATCTGTTTTCTGCAGGGGTCTTAACTCTCTCTACTCTTAATGACTGAATTACTTTTCTAGAAATTCAAGGTGATAATTTGGTCTAGAAGAGTCTGGGTAGGGACCAGCTTTATTGCAATTTGTAGAAACCTGGCTGGGTAACTCCTTGTCCAGAGACTTCCAAAAGGCCAGGTCCTTTATAAAGCCAAGCTAGCAATGCAGATAAGCAGGCTGGGTGGCTATTTGGATGACCTAACTTCACACATCTGTAGGCTCATGGCTGCTCTGGAACAGCCTCCAGGGTAGTTTCACATCCCTGAGCCACGTGGACTTTCACCTGGTGAGTGAGGGAGACCATGCTGGCCTGGATGTTCTCTGTCTTATCGCTGTCTCCCTGGGGGACTTCACTTCATCTTCCCACCCAGTGATCAGATCTCTCTCAATAATGCAATGTCTTCCTTTTAAAAACTTGTTTTGCATTTTACAATTTCGAAATCTGTTTGAGATCACTCAGTCCTTGCTAGTAAAAGTGGCAGGGAGAGAATATCTGTAGGTCTCTGATTTCAATGGAAAAAGGAGGCACATGCATGGAAGGGACTGGTGAAAATCTCCAGAATGATATGTTCTTAGACTATTCTGTGAAGTCAGTGATATTCTCTCCTCTAACCACTTGAGGAAACTGTGTTTGAGTTGTTTAGTGAATCTCTTTGCTTTCTCAGCCAGTACATTTATAGGGCTAGTACTCAAACCCATGTTTTCACATTCCATTGTTTGCTTCTAAAAAGGTATATTTTTACTCTGGTGTTCATCAGCCTTTAAAAATGAACACCTGTACCATATGTGGTCAGATACTTGGCCTTTACCCTCTCCCACTATCCAAGCTAGTCCTTGGCACTCAGTGTTCTGAAGACGCCTATGAACGAAAAAGGCAGAGAAAAAGGCAACCAGGAATGTTGCATAGCTGCTAAACTCCTATCCATTCATAAACATATGTCTCTGTGTCTGATATTTCTAGGGTTTCTTAGGAGCCCTCAATATTATCTGCTGTACTTTAAGTCTGCCCCTTTTTTTTTAAATGGCCTTCCTTCAGTGAGTTTCAGCCTTCTCTATTCTACCCTGGGCGCCTCCACAGTTGTTGCTTTTACTGTTTTGGACCTAGGGTAAAATCTACACCCACATCCATGTGCTAACAGTATCTCTTGAAGCCCATTGGGCTCTGGCTTAGCTGAACTTTGCTGTGGCCATGAAAATGGACATCCAGATTTAAAGGTGGGAATTACACCAAGGAGATGAAATGTCTCTTAACATGTACAAGGGAGATGGGCACATTACTAGCAAACAAAGAAACACGCTGAGTTGAATATTTGTGGCTAAAGTTTCTGATTAGACTTGGAGAATTCTGAGTTGGTTTGCATTAGAATTCTTATTACCTCTTAAGGGGGAGAAAAAAAAAACTCAAAAAGTAGAAAGTTTTTCTTTGGATATCAAGTAGTTCTTTTCAGATCACATTTTGGCCTACCGAAGTGTGAAGGGATAAGCAATGCTTGGATTCTGTTGTCCTTAAAGCCCATGTGGGTTAAGTAAGAAGTGGAAAACATCCTACCAAGTGCATCTCGAGTTGTTTTGGAACTCAAACATTAACTCAAACTTAAGGTAAATGAGAATGCCCAAGATGGTTTCAGTAGTATTCTGGATATTTTCTAAGTACAGGATTAGCATCACAATTTTTTTATTCTGGGCTCAACAGCAGCAAAGTTGTTTTTTTGTTTTTGTTTTGAAGATGTAAAGTGACACAAAAAAGAAGAGAAGACTTGGTGAGACTAAGAATAGCCAGTTCTCAAGAACGCTTATTTCTGTTTCACTTTCAGGGTTGAAAGGGTAGAGCAGAAAGAGCCCTGTAAGTGATAGTGTGGGTGATAAGGCAATCGTAGCAATAAGTGTGTGATCCCTGGGCTGCACAGGAGGCAGGCCTCTGTACTTCCTCATCTTTCTTGTGTTGCATTCCTGCTTAAGCACTTAGCCTGGCTCACCACTGTCCACTGAATCAAGTCTGAGCTTCTCTCTTGGGATTTCACAGCTGTCCAAAATAGGACCCAACCTGGTTTCCTGCTGTTGCATGAAGGATGATATCAGAAGGAAAGCTCAAAATTTTATAGGTACTGAACAAGACCATCCTAGGAAGGGTCAGGTCTCCGTGTGATGAGCTCACTGAGGTGGGAGAGATGCTTATAGACACAGTTTCTGGGGGCGCAGAGACCCCCTTAGGGGTTATTAAAGCAGGGCCTGAGGTCCAGCTTCCTGAGCTCAGTAAAAATGTAGGGACTTGGCTGCAGGAGCATGGCCCTGCATAAAGGCTGAGAGCAACTAGCAGTTAGGCTTGAGATGCTATTCTTGAAGCTGCTGCACAAGTGCCTCTGTGATATGAAGCAGGAGTAGTTCTAAAAACTGAGGCATCCTGAAGCCAAAGGTGGGAATCATAAGGCTCCAGTGCTGGAAATTGGGAGGCAGGGGTTGGAGACCCTTCTTTAGCCAAATAGCTTATTTTCAGTCGATTCTGTATTCTCTGGGCTCTTGGGACATGCCTGGGCATATCTGACAGATTGGAAGGAAGAACCACAAGAAGTGCGTTTGCGTAAAGGGCCAAGATGATATCTGGTGCACTCGACTTTCATCAGCAGTAGGGTGGGGAGAGTGGGTGAGTATGAATACAATATGGGCTGTCACTCTGTCATTAGCTCAGCTGCCCTGGATTTATGTCAGAATCCTAGGTTCAGAGGAAACTGCAAATAAAAACTGGAGGAGTTGTTCTCTTGCAGAATTTGAAAACAAAAATCAGCACTGTTTTGGGACCAATGCATAGAATAATATAAATTTCAGAGAGGTTTTGCTAACTCCATCATCAAACAGAAAGCTTTGCTCACTGGGGGGACTTTTAGAGGGAATACTGCCATTTTTTAAAAAAAATTGATGAGTCTAGTGTATCAGAAATCTAAACTGGAAAAGACACAGGTAAAGCCTACCTAATGTAAAGTTGTAATAAGTAATTAGATGCATCACTGCATATTCCTCCAAGATACTTATTTCATTTTTCATCTAACTTTAAAAATCACAGGAAATTTTCATTGGGTGATTTATAATGTATTACATATATTTGTTTAATCGTTATTTCCTTGAAATATTATGTTTTAAAGAGAAATTTGTTGCCTTAAAAAAAACTGCAATGGGTTTATTACATAATTTAATTCATGCTAACATGCTGACTTCATGTTGTGAAGCACAAAAGCCATAGATCTTGTCTTCTTGGCAGTTCTTTCCAGGCAATATAATAGGCGTCTACTCTCTTCCCTTGTATGTTTGCCATGGACATCAGGAATGATTATTATATTAATCATAGTTAATTATTTAATTATATGTATTATGTTATATTGAACAAAATTACTTTTTTGTATGATCCCCTCTAAGGAAGTCAAAGAGATGGTTAACCATTTTAAAATTTGATTTTTTCTCCCCCATCTGACTAGAATATCAAGAAGAGATTATGAACCAGTCCAAAGAATAGAATCAAAAGTACTGGAGATTTGTACAAAAGTACAATTGATTGATGTACTGAATCATCAACTGTACTGATTCCAATAGTTACTGGTTTTGGCTACCCTGCCATTTATCTGAGGTAACCCTAGTGTATAACCCGAGAACCACAATAGAATAGTCTGTCCCATGGAAATATTGTACATCCAATACAGGATTTTAAGAATTAAAGAAAACCTGAAATGTTCTTGGTCCTCTAAATGGTATGTTAATGTAGAGAGGAATCCCCAGGCTAATTCTCAGTCTAAAGGCATAAACTCCTTTTGAAACTAGATCAAAATCTACATGGATCAAAGGAGCTTTGCCTTGAGACTCTTATGAGAAAGGAATCAGGAGGATGAGTCAAAAAGAAAAATATTGTAATTGTAAAATATTACTGAAGGCTTTGGGTAATGGAGTATTAGAGCTGGGAGGATCTTTGAAATAAGGGGACTGCCTATCCAGGACTCATCAAGAAAAAAAGGGAGAAGACTCAGATCAATAGAATTAGAAATGAAAAAGGAGAAGTAACAACTGACACTGAAGAAATACAAAAGATCATGAGAGATTACTACAAGCAACACTATGCCAATAAAATGGACAACCTGGAAGAAACGGACAAATTCTTAGAAAAGCAAAACCGTCTGAGACTGATCCAGGAAGAAATAGAAAATATAAACAGACCAATCACAAGAACTGAAATTGAAACTGTGATTAAAAATCTTCCAACAAACAAAAGCCCAGGACCAGATGGCTTCACAGGCGAATTCTATCAAACATTTAGAGAAGAGCTAACACCTATCCTTCTCAAACTCTTCCAAAATATAGCAGAGGGAGGAACACTCCCAAACTCATTCTATGAGGCGAACATCACCCTGATACCAAAACCAGACATAGATGCCACAAAAAAAGAAAACTATAGGCCAATATCACTGATGAACATAGGTGCAAAAGTCCTCAACAAAATACTAGCAAACAGAATCCAACAGCACATTAAAAGGATCATACACCATGATCAAGTGGGTTTTATCCCAGGAATACAAGGATTCTTCAATATATGCAGATCAATCAATGTGATACACCATATTAAAAAATTGAAGGAGAAAAACCATATGATCATCGCAATAGGTGCAGAAAAAGCTTTCGACAAATTCAACACCCATTTATGATAAAAACCCTGCAGAAAGTAGGCATAGAGGGAACTTTTCTCAACATAATAAAGGCCATATATGACAAACCCACAGTCAACATCGTTCTCAATGGTGAAAAACTGAAACCATTTCCATTAAGATCAGGAACAAGACAAGGTTGCCCACTCTCACCACTCTTATTCAACATAGTTTTGGAAGTTTTAGCCACAGCAATCAGAGAAGAAAAAGAAATAAAGGGAATCCAAAGTGGAAAAGAAGAAGTAAAACTGTCACTGTTTGCAGATGACATGATACTATACATAGAGAATCCTAAAGATGCCACCAGAAAACTACTAGAGCTAATCAATGAATTTGGTAAAGTAGCAGGAGGCAAAATTAATGCACAGAAATCTCTTGCATTCCTATACACGAATGATGAAAAATCTGAAAGAGAAATTAAGGAAACACTCCCATTTACCACTGAAACAAAAAGAATAAAATACCTAGGAATAAACCTACCTAGGGAGACAAAAGACCTGTATGCAGAAAACTATAAGGCACTGATGAAGGAAATTAAAGATGATACAAACAGATGGAGAGATATACCATGTTCTAGGATTGGAGGAATCAACCTTGTGAAAATGACTCTACTACCCAAAGCAATCTACAGATTCAATGCAATCCCTATCAAACTACCACTGGCATTTTTCTTAGAATTAGAACAAAAAATTTCACAATTTGTATGGAAACACAAAAGACCCCGAATAGCCAAAGCAATCTTGAGAACGAAAAATGGAGCTGGAGGAATCAGGCTCCCTGACTTCAGACTATGCTACAAAGCTACAGTAATCAGGACAGTATGATACTGGCAGAAAAACAGAAATATAGATCAGTGGAACAGGATAGAAAGCCCAGAGATAAACCCATGCACATATGGTCACCTTATCTTTGATAATGGAGGCAAGAATATACAATGGAGAAAAAACAGCCTCTTCAACAAGTGGTGCTGGGAAAACTGGACAGCTACATGTAAAAGAATGAAATTAGAACACTTCCTAACACCATACACAAAAATAAAGTCAAAATGGATTAAAGACCTAAATGTAAGGCCAGACACTATAAAACTCTTAGAGGAAAACATAGGCAGAAGAGTCTATGACATAAATCGCAGCAAGATCATTTTTGACCCACCTCCTAGAGAAATGGAAATAAAACCAAAAATAAACAAATGGGACCTAATGAAACTTAAAAGCTTTTGCACAGCAGAGGAAACCATAAAACAAGACGAAAAGACAAACCTCAGAATGGGAGAAAATATTTGCAAACAAAGCAACTGACAAAGGATTTATCTCCAAAATGTACAAGCAGCTCATGCAGCTCAATATTGAAAAAACAAACAACCCAATCCAAAAACAGGCAGAAGACCTAAATCGACATTTCTCCAAAGAAGATATACAGATTGCCAACAAACACATGAAAGGATGCTCAACATCACTAATCATTAGAGAAATGCAAATCAAGATTACAATGAGGTATCACCTCACAGCAGTCAGAATGGCCATCATCAAAAAATCTACAAACAATAAATGCTGGAGAGGGTGTGGAGAAATGGGAACCCACTTGCAGTGTTGTTGGGAATGTAAATTGATACAACCACTATGGAGAACAGTATGGAGGTTCCTCAAAAAACTAAAAATATAACTACCATACGACCCAGCCATGCCACTACTGGGCATATACCCTGAGAAAATCATAATTCAAGAAGAGTCATGTACCACAGTGTTCACTGCAGCTCTGTTTACAATGGCCAGGACATGGAAGCAACCTAAGTGTCCATCGACAGATGAATGGATAAAGAAGATGTGGCACATATATACAATGGAATATTACTCAGCCATAAAAAGAAACGAAATTGAGTTATTTGTAGTGAGGTGGATGGGCCTAGAGTCTGTCATACAGAGTGAGATAAGTCAGAGAGAGAAAAAAAATTCCCTATGCTAACACATATATACAGAATCTAAAAAAGAGGGCTTCCCTGGTGGCGCAGCGGTTGAGAATCTGCCTGCTAATGCAGGGAACACGGGTTCGAACCCTGGTCTGGGAGGATCCCACATGCCGTGGAGCGACTGGGCCCGTGAGCCACAACTGCTGAGCCTGCTCATCTGGAGCCTGTGCTCCGCAACAAGAGAGGCCGCGATAGTGAGAGGCCCGCGCACCGCAATGAAGTGTGGCCCCTACTTGCTGCCACTAGAGAAAGCCCTCGCACAGAAACGAAGACCCAACACAGCAAAATAAATAAATTAATTAATAAACTTCTACTCCCAACATCTTCTTTAAAAAAAAAAAAAAAAAAGAAAAAAATATGGTTCTGAAGAACCTAGGGGCCGGACAGGAATAAAGACGCAGACATAGAGAATGGACTTGGGGACACAGGGAGGGAGAAGGGGAAGCTGAGACGAAGTGAGAGAGTTGCATGGACATATATACACTACCAAATGTCAAATAGATAGCTAGTGGGAAGCAGCAGCATAGCACAGGGAGATCAGCTCGGTGCTTTGTGTCCACCTAGAGGGGTGGGATACGGAGGGTGGGAGGGAGACGCAAGAGGAAGGAGATGTGGGGATGTATGTATATGTATAGCTGATTCACTTTGTTATACACCAGAAACTAACACACCATTGTAAAGCAATTATACTCCAGTAAAGATGTTTAAAAAATAATGGATATTTTATTATATTTATTTCTAGACACTTCATAGTTTGGCAGTTGATTGGAAGTAGTATAGTTTTAAAAAGTGTATTTCAAATGACTTCAAATGACTTCCAATGGTTATATAGGGACGAAGGCAGTTGATTTTGTATATTGATGCTTTTTATCCATCTAGCAAACTTGCTGAAACCGTTGTAAGTTCTAATAGTTCGTCTGAAGTTTATCTTGTATATGTGTCACCTTTTCTTTATCCATTGTCTGTTCTTGAATAGTCTTTACTAAGATTTGTCTATTGTCTTTACAAGTATCTTTGTATCTCCTGACCTTCAAAAAATATATTCTGAGAATCTGTGATTAGCTTGTGGGTTTAATGCATGTAGTTCATTTATTGCGATTGCTAGTATATTTGGATTCATGTTTAAAAGCAGCATAAAATAGTAATTACTAGTATAGACTTTAGTGTATACTTTTTATCTTTCCACTCTGTCACTTACTAGTTTTAGCTGTTGATCAAATTATTTAACCTCCCTATGCTTCACTTTTCTCATCTGTAAAATAACAGTAATAATATCATAGGACTCTTGACTGAGTTACTGTGAAGAATAAAGGAATTTGATATTTGTAAAACACTTAGGGTGGTGCCTGGCACATAAATGCCCTAATTGTTAGTTATTATTCATATTATCTTATTCATATTTTTAGGCTTTTTATTTGATCCTCCCTCCCTTCCAATATTTTACTGGATTAACTGAGTTTCCTTTATTCCATCCCTCCCTTCTACACATGTGACAATGATTTGGAAGTTTTCTGTTTCTTAGAAATAATCAATACCTTCTCTGAATATTTTAACTCTATCACCACTTTTGTATTTTATGCTATTTTTAAGAATTTTGGGATTGCTAAATTTTTGATCCCCCAAATTAGTTGTCATTTTATTTTTATGCATTCAAATGCATGCGTAGATTTATCAAAATGTTTGCTAATGTCCTTGTTCATCTTTGTTCTAGGATCTCATTCCTTCTTTGTGTTAAATTTCCTTCTTTTAATCTTTAAAAATATTTTTAAATTTTTAAAATATTTTTTTCACAGAAGGTCATTTAGTAATTAGTGTCTCTTTTCCCTCCCTCCCTCCTTCCCTTTCTCCTTTCCCTCCTTCCTTCCTTTCTTCCTTCCTTTATTTTTGGAAAATATCTTGATTTTCCCCTTCACCCTTAAATGCCAGTTTAGCCGGGCGGACCGTTCTAAGTTGCCAGTTATTTTCTCTCAGCACTTTGAAATATCACTTTGCCTGTGACTGTTCTTGGGAAGCCTGCCATCAGTCTAATTCTTGTTCCTTTAAAGGTTGTCTGCCTTTGATCTCAGGTTACTTTAAAAATCTGTTTATCTTTGGTGTTCTGAAGTTTAATTGTGGGTGTGTCTAGGTGTGGATTTATATTTATTTCTTTTTACTGGTACTCAGTATATTTCCTAATCTGACAGATATTCCTTAAATTAGTTATAGAAAATTAACCACTCTTTTGTGCTTGAATAGTGCCATTTTCCAGTGCTTTCTATCCGAAAGAACTCCTAATAGATGCACGTTGTGTTTTCTTACTTCTACTCTTAATCTTTCTTTTACATTTTGGGGAGTCACTGAAGCCCTAAGTTGACTTGATCTTAGGACAGTTTTGATTGTATCTACAAAGGTTTATGATTTTTTTTTTCCCAGTCCCAGGCACAAAATATGTGTTCAGTAAATGGTATCTATCTATTATTATGTACATCCTCAGTGTATTTTCAAGTACATAAAATTTTTCTTTTGTTTCCTTGCCTTCCTTCATGTCATTTATTTGATTTGGGGGAAAGGGAAGATAAAATTTGCCCCTTGTTTTCTATTTTTCAGTATTTTTTAATGTACTTATGTTACTTTTAAAAGAAAATGAAAGTTTAAAATAGAATTTTCAGGAGCTAGATGATTGGATTTTTAAAATTTCATGTCCAAGTGTTTCTAGATAATTATCTCTTTTGTTCTTCCATTGCTTTGTGTCAACCTTTCGCTAAGCTTGCAAAAACAAGATATGTTGGAAAGCCTTTCACTCTATTTCCTGCTTCTGAAGTGTGAATGCTTTAATTATTTGAAACTCTCTGAGGTCTCCTTCAGAGAGGGCTGTCAGAACATTGCAGTTTCACTCGTGAAAATCTCTCTTGGGCTCAGCACAAAGTTTGTGATTTAATGAGATATGCATTTCAAACAATGTAACAGCAACTTGGTAGGTATTTAAGAGCAAAACTTTGATAAAGGTTCTGTGTTCCTCTGGGGACCTTTGATTTTTCTGGTTGAAGTTAATTCCTAGGAGGGTGTTTATTATGAGACTGACACTTATCGCCTCAGACTCATAAATGAGTTTTCTCATCTTGCAGGAAAACGGGAGTTTCACCTCTCACTTTGCTTTCCTATTTGGAAGGAATATAGGACTTTCCAAAGCCAGGGGTAAACCTCATGCCTTCTTGGAACTCTTGGAATATCCTTTGAGATAATGGATTTGTATATCAATGTCATAGCAAGGCATAGTGTGTAATCATGCCTATAAGCAGATAGACTAATGGTTGGGAGGCCTCTGAGAAGTTATCTGGTCCAACTAGATTTTACAGATGAGAAATCTACGATCCAGAGAGTTAACTGGGTTCCTAAGACCACCAAGCAGATTACTGTTGGCTGGAGTACTCGTTCTCTTGACTCCTGGTCCAGCACTCGTTCCATGTTATAGAAGAGTCTGTGTTTTCTCGACATTATTTTGGAGAGTTCCTTTGCTTTGACTGGCTTCAAAGGAAAAATGAAATTCTTAATTTAAGCTTCTGCATTGCACAAGACAACATTTAAGACATAATATGATACAGATATCCCTTATTATCTGAACTCTCGTTCTCTAAACACAGGAACTGTATAGATTCAGAAAAACATTTTTGAGATGGGACTGGTATCCCTTGCTATGCATACTCCTCCCACTGGTATTAAAATGATGAAAACCAAATACTGTAGATTCACTCAGTAGCTGAACTTACTTTCCTAATTCTTCCTCATGCACCAACGAGATTTAAAAATAGGGTTACTTTGATTTGCGATAGGACGAATATAGGAAGATTATGTATTTCAACAATTAAAGAATCTCTGAATTTTAAGGAATACCAAAGATCATCTAGCTCAAGCACATATTTTTTTCTGAAGAAGGCATTTAATAACTGTTGCATTTGACCCAATTTACTTTCTCAGTTGTAGGGGACCAGGGACCAGCATCTGGAAGCTCTAAGGTAGGTGACCATTGGTGTACACAGAGGCTGACTTGAATGGCCTACTTCTGTCAGTGACCGCTTCTAGTGACATTGTTCTCAGTAGTATCACCTAAAAATATTATAGCATCAAATCAAAGATCGTTTTTAGTCCTTATGGGAATTGTTGATCCTTATTTCTACTGTCTTGACTTCTATGATACCCACACTATTTGGTTCTCCTTGAAACTGTCTGATGGTTTCTCCTCTGTTTCACTTGTAGAATCTTCTGCCTTCTTTCACCTCTTGAATGTTAGTCTTTTTAGCTGTCAGGGTTCTGTTCTCATCCTGGTTCTTCTCACTCTATGTAATGTTCCTATGTGCATACAAAATACTTAATATACATTTGATCCATTAGACAAGCAAATAGATGATTCCATTTATTCTTAACATTTTTATTACCACCTATATGCTGATAAGTCCAAATTCTGTATAATTTTGATGATCTGGACTCTCTCACACACATATATATCAACATGTTAGATCTCCATGTATATGTTACCTAGACACTTCTAACTCAATACGCAAAATGAACTCATCTTCAGTATTCTCTATCTCAGTTGTAGGACCCACCCATTTCCCCAAGTTAGAAACTAATTACCCTTTTTCTTCTGCTCTCTTACCAACTCCAATCCAACCTACAGTAAGTCCCCTACATGCAAATACAAACAAGTTCCGTTCTGAAAGTGCGTTCGTAAGTCCAACAAAGTTAGCCTAGGTACCCAACTAACACAACTGGCTGTATAGTACCGTACTGTAATAGGTTTATAATACTTTGCACACAAATAATATATAAAAACAAACACAAAAAATAAAGCATTTTAAATCTTACAGTATAGTACCGTGAAAAGTACAGTAGTACAGCATAAAAGCTGGCATACAAGGGGTAGCATCGAGTGAACAGGCAAGAAGAGTTACTGACCGGCGGAGGGAGAGGAGGCGGGACATGGTAGAGCTAAAGGATCGTCAGCAATAGGAGACGGAGGGCAAACTGCAATTTCATTCATGCCTGACGTTGTTGGCACAGGTTCGGGTTCCTTGCTGGAATCAATTCTATCTACCCTCTTGAAAAAACGGTCCAGTGATGTCTGGGTAGTAGCTCTTTTTTTCTCGTCATAGATGACACGGTAGCACTGGATTGCATTCTGAATGGCTTTTGCAACCTTCGTGTACCATTCTATGTTCAGGTCCTGTGCCTCAAAAACTAACAGTGCCCCCTCAAATAAAGAAATCCCCTTGCCATTTCCTGTGTCGTGAATCTCTTTGGTTCTTCAGTTACTTCCTCTTGTCGCTCCACTCCCTCAATTATTTTCACTTTTGTTTTCATCGTTATCTCTTGGCGCTTCTTAGCAGTACCAGCTACATCACCGCTGCTTTTACGCTTCTTTCAGACATCCTAGGCTTGAAATAAAGATACTGTACTACTGTACTCTATATGGTACTGTACAGTAAAGTACACAAAAACACAACTACTTATAGAGGATGCATGCACGTGACAATGTACACCAGATACTTGAACTAACTTACGTGACTGGACACATGAACACACATTTGCATCTTTGAAAGTTCACAACTTGAAGGTTTGTATGTAGGGGACTTACTGTATTACAAAATTCTATCAATGCTTTCTTCTAAGAAGTTCTTGCATTCATTTTGTTCTCCATCCTTATTATCAGCTCTGGTGAGATTTTCATCATGTCTTTTTGTGGTTACTTCAAGAGCCTCCTAACCTGCATCTTTGCTTTTGGATATGGTCTTTCAAATCCCATTCTCTGTACAGATACCACAATATCAGTATCTGAAACATACATCTGATTCTATTCTTTTTTTTTCTATTTTCAACAACTCTCCAATTTCCGGTGGATAAAATAAATCTAAGGTCCTTACCATGTCCCACCAGACCTTTCTTATGAACCTCTTAAGCTTTATCTTACAACACTCTGTCTCTCACTTCATGCTTTAGCTGCATGTTATTGCCTGTATCTCTCATCCAGAAGCCATGCTACTCTTCACTTTCAGGCCTTTATTAATGCCACCTTTTCCTTCTCCTCCTCTCTTCTACCTGTTCCTGCTTATTTTTTATGAATCAACCCTAGAAGCCTTCTACGAAGCCACCATGAAGGCTTTAATGATTTCCTTAGTTGAATTATGTGCTTCTGCATACTCACAGTCACTGTTACTTCACTTATGACATTGTTTTATGACGGCCTGTTTACATATCTGTCTCCCCTACGATACAGGAGTCTTTAAGTATGTATACTGTGTCCTTTTTATTTCTACTCCCGAGACCTGGACTGATGCTTGAAACATAGCAGACCCTCAATAAATATCTGTAGGCTGAATGCTAGTGAGAGAGGAAGGCTTTTGTTAGCCTTCGTCCTATAAATCCAGAAGACTCCAACCTGGCAGCAGTAGAGGGTGGGTGGTTTATTCTGGGAGCTTTATTGCTGGCTTGATCTGTGATCTCTCAGATTTATGGACTGTGGAGCAAGGCAAATGTGGAGAGGGATAAGCCCTTCGGTACGTTCTTGTTTACCCTGGTAAGAACACAATTCTGTTCATTCAGCTGCATAAATATTTCTGAAATGTGTTCACTATTTTAAATCCAGACTACCACATTGCTTGCCCTGGTGCCTGAGCAGACCCTCCATAACTGGCATCTTTGCCTTAAGTCTTGTCTCTTCTAATTCTTCTCCCACATATACTGTAACCTCAGTAATCTTTCTCAGATGCTAAAATTCTTTACTGGGTTTCAAAGCTCTTAGACAAAAGTCCAAACTCCCTAATGCAGCGTATAATAATTGTGTTTTATGATCTGACCCTTGCTTATTTCTCCAACCCGTGGCTCACCATGCTGTCCTGGCTCATCTGGGCTCCTGTCAGACTGAATGGTTTTTGGTTCATTTGACCTGCTTTATTTCACTTATTTCTGGGTCTTTGGATTTTGCTTGGGATACTCATACTTTTTACTCCCATCCTCGTTACCAAGTTAACACTTAACTCATCATTCAGGTCATAGCTTAGGTGTTAGCTTCCTCCAGAAAATCTTCCTTGATGTCTGAATCCAGGTTAGGAATCTTTTCCCTCTCCTTCTCTACCAGTTTTTCTGCCCATAGTCTCTTGCAACACTCCTGAACTTCCCTCTTATATAATATCATACTACCATAATTGCCTTTCTTATTGTCTTGGTGACCTACTAAACTAAGTCCTGAGAAGGCAGGAACCATGTCAGTTGTGTTCCTTGTGGTATCCTCAGCACCTAGTACAGGAACTTGCACAAATTGGTGCTGAATATTTATTGAATGAATGAATGTGTGAATATAAAGCCATTTTATTTTTTTATTAAAGCATAATTGATTTACAATATTGTGTTGGTTTCAGGTGTACAGCAGAGAGATTCAGTTACACATATGTATATATATTCTTCTTCAGATTCTCTTCCCTTATAGGTTATTACAAAATACTGAGTATAGTTCCCTGTGCTATAGAGTAGGTCCTTGTTGGTTATCTATTTTATATATAGTAGTGTGTATATGTTAATCCAAACCTCCTATATAAAGTCATTTTATATTATTCACTGGATTTCATCTTGCCATGCTGTTGAGAAATTATAGGATAATAACAACTGGAACTCTGGAGTTAATTTTTTTTTTTTTAACTAGCTGCATATGAGACTGTTTCTGACAGTCCTGTGTTTGTTGTTTTCTTCAGGTGTACAATGAGAAACCTGGGTTTTGTGACATCTGAGTCTCTTCCCAACTTAGTGAGTCTGTCTGGATCTCTGACTAACCATAAGCATGAAGGCTCTTATCAAAATAAACCACTGATAAGGGGAATCTGGTGACTGATGGAGATAAGGTAGGCAATCTCATTTATACTTCTGTATGGTGGGAAGTCCCTTCTCTCTACCAAAGGGAGTGGGGTGCCTCTAAGTCACTGGCAGTGGTCTAATATGCCAAAAATAGCTTTCTGGAACCATCATGGATTTGGTCTGGTTTCATAACCAGAAGGTGGGCTCAGGAAGATGAGGTGTTAAGTATTGTTGAAGAGCATTTTATCTTCTTGGGAGGTGTAGGGCTGAAATTTATTAGTGACTCAGCAAGGCTGCCCTATTTTTAGGCCTAAAGGTTAGCTTGCAACACTTCAGAGAGTGGGCGACTGGGAGGAAGTGTTACCAGCTCAACTGAGTCTTGTTTTATTTATAAATACTGTGTTGATTAATTTTAAATTGGTTATATTTAATTTGGGACCTGAAATAGATCAGACCCCCTTCTTAGTTCCCTCTTGAGTCAAAAGACACCAAAATAAGAATTTACATATGCATTACCAAATAGTGGGTGTGCTGTGTTTGTGGCTTTATTTGTTGAATTGGGTACTAATGGAATACGTAGAAAAATATACCTTTCCTTTCTTGCAAATGAGTCAAACGTCCAAGGATTTGTCCCTTAAGAAACTCATTTTATCTCCTATTTCTCCTGTAGAGAAATAATCCTTAACTGTAGCTTGCCCAGTTATTTCTCATGTGTGAAATTGGTCATTAGAAGGTCTGGGGAGGGAGATAATGACTCAATCTGGATGAATCACTACCACTCGTGTAAATTGAGGAGTGTGGGTTTCATGACCTCATATACTCTGAGTCCAGAAGGTCTGTGAGGGTGAAAATTTGCCTCCAGATAAATTCTAATGAGGTAAGTTTGGCGAATGATCAAGTCATAAACAAACTTTCTTCCTAATTCATACTTTGTTTGGGTCAGTAGTATTAACTGTGACAGACGAATATTATTACTGGTATATTGCATTTAGACAACTGGAGTTTGGTCAAAAGAAACCTTGACTTAGAGTGACAAGAACTGGCCTCTGCCTCAAGTTGTGTGATTTTGGGCAATCAGTTAAAATATTTGAGCCTCAATTCCTCATCTTTAAAATGAAACTAATTTGAACATGACACAGAGGTCAGGAAAAATATCACGTGTTGATGGAAATTTTTTGGTGTAATTGACTAAACTAGGAAACCCAAAGGTGTTGTAATGTGTGTTATGGTTAAATCTAGTCAACAAACTATACCCCCAAATTTACGTACAGGTACACACACATGCTTCCTAGTTTTTTTCAGGTTCTATTTCCCATGTACTTTCATGATGGATTAGTATACACTTCACCCAACATCCAGGTGGCAATTGACAAATTCATAAGTTTAGTTTCTTTTTAATGTACATAACTGCCACATCCATGTGGGAGGATGAACTAAGATTTACTGTGCATCTATTCTAGGTTAGATGAAAACTCAGTGTGGTACATAAATTACCTTCAAATCAATATCCGGAGGCAGGCATTACTCTGTTTCAGCCAGGATAATAATTATGAGGGAAATAAAGGGTGAAAGTTCAGATCCTGGAGTCAGGTTTCAGTTTCCAGACCTGAATAGCATGTAAATGCATATAAGAGTTTTAATGTCATTTCAGAATTTTGTATCTCACATTTATTTATTCTTCTACTCTGTCCCTGCTCCTGTCTCCAGAGGCCACCCGTGTTATCGGTTGTTTTATGTATTCTTCCAGGGATTCACAAGAATAGATATAGCACACTCATGTACACAAGCAATATCTCCTTTTATTATTTTTCCCTTAAATAATAGTGTACTTTCTAGTTGTCCCACTCCCTAATTTTTTTTGCTTCACAGTGTACCTTGAAGATGATTCCATATTAAGTATATAAAGAGCTTCCTCATTCATTTTGAAGACTGTATAGTATTCTGTTGTATGGATGTGTATGTGTGTGTGTGTGTGTATGCATGTTATTTCTAATTGTTTTCTCTTACAAATAATGCAGCAAAGAATAACTTATACTATGTTATTTCAAATTTGTAAGATATATTTATAGGATAAATTTCTGAAAGAGAAATTGCTGTGTGTAGGTGCTATGCATTTGAAGTTTGTATAGATATAGCCGAGTTTCTTATAATAGGGTCACGCTGATTTACACTTTGGCTAGTCATATGTAAGTGTGCCTGTTTCTATACACCATCACCAATGGGATACATTATCCAATTTTTTTCCCTCATCTTACAAGTAGAAAATTATATGTCGGTGCAATTCTAATTTGTATTTCTTATTGTAAGAGAAGGAGGCAACTTTTCATGTGTTTAAGAATCATTTGATTATTTTTTGACTGCCCAAAGGAATGTTTCTTTATATTTGAACTCCTTTTAACTGGGATAAGACTCATGTGGACTTCGCTGGGTCAGTATTCCCAAAATGATGTGCTGTATCAATATTTAATTTTTTAAAGTCTTCCTTATTTTTAGAAATGTTTTCTTGAATTTTTAAAACAAATTTATCATGTTTAATTTCCAGATTTCTTCTTTGGGCATTCCAGTTATGTATACGTTGAATCTCCTTTATTTATCCTTCTTGTCATTTTCTCTCAAATTTTAAACTATTATGATTTACTTTTTATTTTTCTTGTTTCACATCAATATCTACTTCTGTCCTTGTGTTTTTAACGCTATTTATTCTGTCATGTTTTTTCCAATTTTATCTTCATTTTAATATTTTGTTTCTTCTTTTCTGAGCCCTTCAGTTCACGTTTTGTTTCCTTTAGTGTCAGCATCTCATCCTGGAACACGTATATTTTTGTTTCGTCTTTTTTATAAGGATGATGAATTAATTAACTCTGGGGAACAATTCCTGATGGAATATTTTGTGATAATTTTTATCTGTCCTGTGATTTTTTTTCTGGTGGCTCTTCTTTATTTGACTTTCGTTTCATATTTTTCTTTCTCCATTCCTGTAGGATTTTTGTATAGATACTGTGCTGGTCTTCTATGTTCACTATTCATTTATAAAGGAAGTAAAGTTTTTCTGGGTCAGGTATTGACAGAAAATTCACCGTGGAATTGGCACTATATTCCAGGCTACCTGGGACTTCCTCACGATCCGTGAACTTGTGGGGAGTTTATATAGGAATTACTTTTCCCAGCCTTGGCATTGTTTATGATGTGAGTTCTCTCTTCTGCTTTGTTGGTACAGAGACAGCTTCCTGAAAATATTGCTGGTTTGTGTGATCATTTTTTTAGCTCCACCCTTATTTACCTCTTCCCCCAGTGTGTATAACACCATCCTGCTGTTAAAAACAAAGGCTTTAGCAATCAGGACACAGGTTCTATTCCTCTCTTTTAAAAAACTGTTTTTATTATTTTTTTTTTTTCCTGAGACCTACTGCCATGATTTCCTCTACCTGATTCTTCCTTCATGTGACCTTGCTTTATTCCCATGTGTGAACAGCCCCCAAACCTATCCTGTATTTTTAGAGACTTTTATGTTTCCATTTTTACCAAAAATGGAATTTTAATTTTGATTTTTAGTTCTCATTCTGTGGAATAGAAGAAGTGAATGCCCACTTTACTCTGCCATCATTAGATTGGGTGTCCTTTGCATTAGTCTTTGGGATTTTTAAAACTTTTCAAAAAAACTAGGCATGATTCTTGATATTTCAGCCCTTATTAATCAGTTTATTTTGATTTAGCCCAAGATGTCCAGTTGCTTAACAGACTTCCTCAGAGGAATTCTGCCAATACTTCAAATTTACAATGTTTAGAGATAAATTCAACCTCTTTTTTCACAATACTGATTTTTCTGGAATTATTAAACCTCCCCATCAGCAGCCTTCGAACACTACCACTGTGCTTTACTTACTTACGTGTTCTTCATCCCACACCTGTATAATTGGACACCAACTTCTGTAACAACTGCAACATTAATTATACCCTGCTATGTAGGAGACAGTGTGATGGGTAATGGATAGTAATGCCCTTGGGCTTGAGTTAAAGGTGTTTCTGCTGTGGAGCCCTTAAGCTTTTGAGAACCCTGCATGTCCTAGATCCACATTCAGAATGATTTTAAAACTCACAGGCAACTCTTTCACTTAGGGTCTGGAGCTCAGCACCTGTACAAATGTTCTTGTGGCCCAAATAAATGCTTTTCCACATCTCTTAACCTATTTCCTTGAAAGAAAAAGTACTCCAAAGCCACAAAAACTGGTGGATTCTGCCACTGCTGTGTTGAATATGGACACTCCTTCAAAGTAGGAAGGATGCCAACGCAGGGGACACGAGTTCGAGCCCTGGGGAAGATCCCACATGCCGCAGAGCAACTAAGCCCGTGTGCCACAACTACTGAGCCTGCATGCCACAACTACAGAAGCCTGAACACCTAGAGCCCGTGCTCTGCAACAAGAGAAGCCACCACAATGAGAAGCCTGCACACCACAACAAAGAGTAGCCCCTGCTCACGGCAACTGGAGAAAGCCTGCGTGCAGCAATGAAGACCCAACGCAGCAAAAATAAATTAATTAATTTAAAAAAAAACCCTATAAAAAGGGCCAGCCTTGCTTCTTGCCAGAGAGGCACTATACTAATTTAATTACTAAGCACCTGGAGTCAGAATACCAGAACTCAAACCCTGACACCACCACTTATCAGCTGTGTGACCCTGAGCAAGGTTCCTGACCTTTCTGTGCCTCCTCTGTAAATGGGGATAATAACAGCACCATCATTGGGTTAGATTAATTAATGAGATAAAACATATAAAAGACTTGCCCAGGGCATGAGCACAGGAAGCCCTCAATAAATATTATTTCCAGAGAAAAATGCCCCAAAGCCAAGGAGCAATATACCTGAGGATTCTTGTAAAAGGTTATCATTAAACCCCAAATTCTAACACATTTGGTCTCTGGACTTGTGCATACTATAGATAATAGTAGTAATAAAAAAAATAATAATAATTCATGCTACTCTTATAGGTCTAGCTATAACATGGTGAAGCCAGTTCTTTACATTAGCAACTAAGTGGAGGTTGAGCACTAAATTTCAAATAGTCTTATTTTTATAAAAATACTTCATAAGAATAAATTAAAAATTTTCAAAATTAAAGTCTTTATTAAACTAATAACTTAAATTTTTGATATTCATTTACTGTAACGTGTTTTATCTCATAATTTTGAATATTTAAAAAGTGAAATAACTATTTTTGAAGATATATATGAAAAATACTTCATTTATTTATATTTATTTTCATATGTAATTTTGACAAAAATGCATTCACATTTTGGAAATTATCATGTTTATATTTTTAATCCTTTCTATTGATGTCAATAGAACATACATTATATAAAAAAAATCTTGAATAAGCAACATAATTAGTGAGCCTGTTGAAATAAAGGCAAGAAAAATAAATCTATTAAAAATATATACTAGTTTATGAATTATACATATTTTTACTTCATTACTCATCAAAACATTGTTGATCCATCAACAGAATACTTAGATATGTACAATAGTAAGTAAATTTAGTTGTTCTTTTAAATTTTGCTGACTTTCAGTCATATAAAAACATAACTTGCAGGACTTCCCTGGTGGTGCAGTGGTTAAGAATCCACTGCCAATGCAGGGATCATGGGTTCGAGCCCTGATCTGGGAAGATCCCACATGTCGTGGATCAACTAAGCCTGTGTGCCACAACTGAGCCTGCACTCCAGAGCCCGGGAGCCACAACCACTGAGCCCGCGAGCCACAACTTCTGAGCCCACGAGCCACAACTACTGAAGCCCGCGTGCCAAGAGCCCATGCTCCGCAGCAAGAGAAGCCCGCGCACTGCAGCGCAGAGAATGAAGAGCAGCCCCCGCTCGCCACAACTAGAAGAAAGCCCACACACAGCAACGAAGACCCAACGCAGCCAAAGAAAAAAAAAAAAAACCTGTGTGTGGTTTTGCAGTCACAGTATGAACCAAACTTTTTTTCCTGCATGCCCATCATTAAATGAAATAAATGTATTGGCAAAAGCCAGAGGAATCTTAAGAAATTTGAGCAGTTGTCATTCCCAGGAATAGAAAAACAAAACACTGGCTGTTAGAAAATAGAGGTGGTTTTTTTTTTTTTTTTTTGCGGTATGTGGGCCTCTCACTGTTGTGGGCTCTCCCGTTGTGGAGCACGGGCTCTGGACGCGCAGGTTCAGTGGCCATGGCTCATGGGCCCAGCCGCTCCGCGTCCCGGACCGGGGCACAAACCCGTGTCCCCTGCATCGGCAGGCGGACCCTCAACCACTGCGCCACCAGGGAAGCCCAGAAAATAGAGTTTTGAAAAATCCTTTTATGAGTGATTCTGTTTTCTGTTGAATATATATATTAGAAATATTAGTCTGGAGCCTGCTGTGTGGAAAAGAAAGCTTTGAAAATGTTACAGACTGTATTCCGTTGCTCAAAAAATAAGAAGAAAATGTCATTTTTCCACGTCTTAAGACAGCCTCATACTATTTCTTGATTATTTTCCTCACTCCATGAGTGAAGGTCAAAGATTAACTCAAAAATATTTCAAAATATTATAGGTTAAGTTTGGAGAAAAAATTGCTATCGAATCTTTAAGAAAGGTATCATTTGGATGTAAATTTTTAGGGGAATGAAAAATAAAAACCAGAGAGTGGACTATAGCATAATACTAGCTATTCTTGATCAGAAAGGACAGTAGGTTAAATGCATGGCTATTTACTTGAATTTTTAAAAACTGTATCCAGGAGATCTATATTATTTGCAAGAACTGTAAAAAATAATTCAGCTTGGGGACTTCCCTGGTGGCGCAGTGGTTGAGAATCTGCCTGCTAATGCAGGGGACACGGGTTTGAGCTCTGGTCTGGGAAGATCCCACATGCCACGGAGCAACTAGGCCCGTGAGCCACAACTACTGAGCCTGCACGTCTGGATCCTGTGCTCCGCAACAAGAGAGGCCGCGATAGTGAGAGGCCCGCGCACCGCGATGAAAGAGTGGCCCCCGCTCGCCGCAACTAGAGAAAGCCCTTGCACAGAAACGAAGACCCAACACAGCCAAAAATAAATAAAGAAACAAATGTGGAGTTAAAAAAAAAAATCGTTAAAAAAATAATTAAGCTTGCTGAAATGACTTCTTGTTTAATTTGCTGCTTCGTATAGTATTCAACTCACTAATTATGTGCTTAAAGATATATTTCCAGCTACCTAGAGCAGAAATGTTACTAAGGGGGACCAACTAAGAATTGTTAACCGACAAGTAGCTATAAGTAGGTACCTCAAATAGATGCTGGTTGAAAAGGCCCTCATGGGGGTTGAGGAGGGGAGGAGAGCAAAATTTTGATTTGGACTACTTTGTAGTTTTTAATTGAAAAGGTATTCCCTAATTAGTAGAATTACTACAGATGTATACAAGAGAATCTACATAGTTCTCATTTATTCCCCTTTTCTTTGACTTACTGCCTCAAAATTTTAGAAAGAAAGATTTGAGAGTTGTTCAGTGAACTGAAAAAAAAAAAAAAGAATAAACAGCTGAATAGAGGTCTTGCTTGATCCAATGAAGAGGAAAGATTTCATACAGGGAGTAAATAAGCTGGCAGCCTAAATAATGTACTAGGAACTTTTAGTTGGAAGTCCCCAAACTGATTATTCAACTGCTGGAGACTTCTGCCTCCAAATTAATTTTGGTTTTGGTGATCACTCTTAGTAATAGCCAAAAACTAGAAAGGAAAGATACACTCACCTTATAGAATTTAGAGGGTTTTTGTGTGTGTGTGTGTTTAATGTTTATTTTAGTCCATAAAATTATTTACTTTGGTGGAATACACTATTTCTAAAGCAATTTATTTCTAATAGAAAACTTGAAATTTATGCATGACCATTTTTTCCAAGCCCCAGTCACCATGAGAAGGGAAGGCTCAACTTATAACCACAGAGTTATTTTATGTCAGCTCCTACCCACTAATTATTTTACCTGGATCCCTATCTCCCCTCCCCATCTTTAGTGACTGGCTTCTGCTCTCCCCTCCTACTATCAGGAGGGAAGCAACCAGAAGTCCTCTCTTGTCCTGAACCCACCTGACCTAGGACTTCGATAATGATGTTACCCAGCTTCACTTTTCAACCCACATCCTGACTCAGTTTTGGTTTTTGCTGACTCTCCTTCTAGCTTGGACTTTTTATTTAAAGACCTTCCCTCAGATTTTGCCTCTGACCTCACCACCTTTGGTGACCTGCTAAATTCAATGTAAAATTCCCAAGCAGTGCTTATGGCTTGGACTTCACTACTTCCCATACCAAGCTTGGTTATAATAATCCTACATACACTTGACCAAAAAGAAATATATAAATTATCAGAAAAACCCTGTGTCAAAGCAGCTTGGGTCTGTGAGTCCTTCAAATACTGAAGAGCCATCAATTAGACAGAAGTTAAGCTTCTTTGGCAAATCGAATCACAATATCCCTATTGAGGAAGAAAGTGCCACTTAATCTGTTCAGTGCATTCACAGATATGTCTTCTGTGTGGACTGTGTGTTATGCATTATTCCTGATATTGGGTATATGGCTGTGAATAACACAATCAAAAGTTCTGCCTACATGAAATCTACCTTGTAGTGGGTGGAGAATAGAGTCAGCACTTTTCTGTGTCCTCACTCGGTAACGCTGCTTAGTAGGCAAAGGGCCTTTACCAACAGGGTGGGGTTAGGGAAGGCAGACTTCCCATAAAAGAGGTCATTACCATTCATTGTTTTTAAGGTGTCTGTCCCTAGTGTTCACTAGCCTGTCACCCCCAATCTGGCAACTCAAGAAACATTATTTTCACTCTTCTTTTAAAAATATTCTATCATAAAACCTTTCTGTATCTTGGTTATCCGAAGTTATAACTTGTCAATTAAAGAAGCAACTCAAACATGAAGCTGGGAAAGAGTCCTCCTCGTCCAGCCTTGGTCAAATTCTGCCTTGATTTTCCGTGAAGAGAGTCATCCAGTAGTCAGTAAAATTGGATTGATCCCAAAGCAGCATTGAACATTTGTTTTTGATGATTCAGAAGAATTAGTAAGGTGAAATTCCTGAAGGGCAGATCTTAACGATGGCCCTGATAAAGCACATGGAACTGGTTAGTGGACATTTCACTCACTAGAATGGCAGAAAAAAATAGCATGTTAGGGCATCACTAGAGAAGATCAAAGTTCCTACATAAGGTCATTCAGTTTCTTTTATAGTCTCTGTCTGCTATTTATTTATTTTGGCGGTACGCGGGCCCCTCACCGCTGCGGCCTCCCCCATTGCGGAGCACAGGCTCCGGACGCGCAGACTCCGCGGCACGCGGGACCCTCCCGGACCGGGGCACGAACCTGCGCCCCCTGCATCGGCAGGCGGACCCTCAACCACCACGCCACCGGGGAAGCCCCTCTGTTTGCTATTTTTCTATAAACTTACTTATATCCCTAGCAGAAAAAATAAATATGTTTATTTTTATTCAGTCTCCTAAAATCAGTACGAACTCGCCTAAAGTCGGTTCTGTTCATAAATTGTGGTAAAAGTCCAATCTATTTTCTGTAGCCATACTTCTCTTTTACTGTTTGACTGGAAAGATTCTCTCTTATGTTTGAAGAATTCATCTCCCACCCTTGGTGCTCTAGCTGACTGCTGTGGCCTGCTCTGAAGTTGACCTCACAGTTAGCAACGCATTCTGAGGCGAGTGAGTCACTTCATTGGCAATAGTCATGCAACTGTGAAACCTCTGTGGGGTTTCCCTGGCCATCTTTGCCAATTCAAAATACCAGAGACACTGCGATGCTGACTTCAGTCCTCACACCCGAATGAGCGGAGGCTGGATGCTTACAGCTGGACAGGGCTTCTGTGCATATTTATGCAGAGGAGGGGTAGGGTCTCTCCCACATGCAGATTTTTAAAGAGGCCTGGTGCTGCCCCTTCCCTGTCTTCACTATCTTGAGCGTTTCTCAAATAGAGAACGGACAGAGAAGACCCACCAACATTCCCTGGAGATCTAAGCTATAAACCTGGTACATTGATTTCCGTCTCCCTCTCTCTCTCTCTCTCTCTCTCTCTCTCTCTCTCTTTTTCTTAAAGACCTTCAGAAATAAGACAAACCCCCATCAGTCAGAAGAAGCCCCACCCTTAAAAATCACTGCCGTAGATCCTGAGCTCCTTGAGAGTTGGCAACCTGCTGTTCATTGCTGTATAATAGTGCCTCGCACTGAGTAGGTGCTTGATCAATGTTTATCGATCTAATGGATAAATAAGAAACATTTGGTATGTTGCAGTTTTGAATGAGTACATGCCAGGTCTGAGCTAAAAGAACGTGGTTGCTTTGCCATTCACACTGCTAGGCTTGGTTTGGGATTTTGTGTCATCTACAGGACAGTTTGTGCTGAAGAAAAACTTCCTAGCAGAGCCAGGCTGCTGTTACAACTGAGGTCATACTTCTGTGTCTAGACCTTTTATATGCCAAAGGAGAGTGCTTCCTTTACATGTCTGAGCTATAAAGCTCACCATCCCGTCTCCAAACTGTTGTAAATGCTTTTAAGAGCATAGTATGGAATGGTCCCAAAGAGGGCAAGGGGTACTTTGTGTTTGCTTGGAAATTGTAATACCAGTTTTCCAAGATAAACAAGAGATACACAAATTCTCTGTCGCTGAAAATGTTTCCATTTATTCTTTAAAGAGATATATCTGGACTAACCCATAAGAAATAAGAGAGATTTGTGAAGAACAGTTTGGGAATAAAGGTGAGGATTGCCTTCCAGTGCAGAAGTGTATGAGGCAGTCTTCACTTTTGAGCCCTAGAGTGCCTTATGCTGAAATTCAGTAGCCATGCTGAAAATCAGTCAGTTGTGGGCTTCCCTGGTGGCACAGTGGCTGGGAGTCCGCCTGCCGATGCGGGGGACGCAGGTTCGTGCCCCGGTCCGGGAGGATACCGTGTGCTGCGGACCGGCTGGGCCCGTGAGCCATGGCCGTTGGGCCTGTGCGTCCGGAGCCTGTGCTCCACAGTGGGAGAGGCCACAGCAGTGAGAGGCCCACGTACTGCAAAAAAAAAAAAAAAAAAAAAAAAATCAGTCAGTTTCATATGGAAATACGCTTTTTCCAAGACAGTCTAATACTTCTCCCAAATTGACTCTAGAAGTGACATAGACTTCTGTTACTTCCCTTTAAACTTCTCCTTGGTTTACATCCAACTTATAGCTCTGCTTCTCAAAATGAATGTGTTTGTGCTATTAGAAACCCATTAACTACAGAGACAACTGGGGAGACCCACTCTAGTGATAATTCTTCCATGACACGTGATGTTGCTGCTCAATTGAAAGGGACCCTGGAGGTGGATGTGTGAGGTGGGCTCGGGACCTGGTGAGTCTCATGCTGTGAGCCGTCACTTCCCTGCAGCTTCAGTAGGGCGAACTCTAAAGCACTGTGAATATTCTCTATGGAGAATTTTAAAAATCAGTAACCATAGAGGCCATTTAAAAATCTGTGGTCTCTTTCGTTAATAGGAAAGTCAATAGATTGTTTAAGAGGTTGATCAATCCAACATCTTATTTGGTGTGAATATTTTCTGTTTTTTTGGCACAGATAACAGTGTATTTTGGTCAACTCTTAGGAAAAGCAGAAAATCATGGAGTCACATTTTGCTTTCCTGTTCAGGATTCATTTCCTGACACATCTGTTTCTGAGACCAAGGTATGATCTCTTACACCCCAGGTTAAACTTCATTTGAAGGTAGATATTTATTCTCCTTTTGCTAGGAGGGCCTTATGTGATTTCTCAGTCGCCCAGAAAAACAGTGGTTATGGCAGAAAATAGAATTTTTGACCCTATTTGTTTTCTTTAACTCTTGTAAGACAAAATGTGCTTCCTGGACGCAGATTTCATTTGTGTCCAATGAGTCAGTACAATAGGCTTTCTTACATTTTGAGAGGAACTAATTCTTAGGCCAATGTTTAAAAGTACAACCACCACTAGAGATGGTTATAATTCTAATCTTTTCAGTATTGTAGACGTAAACAGTTACAGGTTTGTTCTCTCTCTCTCTCTCTCATTAAGCGTTCTCTCAGTGCTAGGTACTAGTCTGTGAGCCCTACATTAATTAATGCATTTAATCCTCACAACAACCTTTGAGGTTGGTATTCTAAATTTCCTCTTTGTACATATAAGAAAACTGAATCATTTAGAAGGTTAAAAACCTGTAAAGGATTATACAGCAACTAGTAACAATGCCACCTAGGCAGCCTAACTCCAGAAATCATATCCTTTTTTTAAAAAATATTTATTTATTTATTTTATTTTAATTTTTGGCTGCTTTGGGTCTTAGTTGTGGCACGCGGGATCTTCGTTGAGGCATGCGGGATCTTTCACTGAGGCATGTGGGCTTCTCTCTAGTTGTGACATGTAGGTTTTCTCTTCTCCAGTTGTGGCACATGGGCTCTGCAGTTTGCAGCCCACAGGCTCTCTAGTTGAGGCACGCAAGCTCAGTAGTCACGGCATGCGGGTTAGTTGCCCCGCAGCATGTGGGATCTTAGTTCCCTGACCAGGGATCGAACCTGTGTCCTCTGCATTACAAGGTGGATTCTTTTTTTTTTTTTACATCTTTATTGGAGTATAATTGCTTTACAATGGTGTGTTACTTTCTGCTTTATAACAAAGTGAATCAGTTATACATATACATATGTTCTCATGTCTCTTCCCTCTTGCATCTCCCTCCCTCCCATCCTCCCTATCCCACCCCTCCAAGAGGTCACAAAGCACCGAGCTGATCTCCCTGTGCTATGCGGCTGCTTCCCACTAGCTATCTATTTTACATTTGGTGTTGTATATATGTCCATGTCACTCTCTCACTTTGTCACAGTTTACCCTTCCCCCTCCCCATATCCTCAAGTCCATTCTCTAGTAGGTCTGTGTCTTTATTCCTGTCTCATTGCTAGGTTCTTCATGACATTTTTTTTTTCTTAAATTCCATATATATGTGTTAGCATAGACAAATACAAGGTGGATTCTTTACCACTGGAACACCAGAGAAGTCCCCAGAAATCATATTCTTAACTGGACACTACAGAAGCCCTTGTAGATGAAATATCCGTTATCAGAAATGTGATCTTCAAATATCGCCTCTAAATCTATGGCTTTTGTTTTCAGTCTCATGTCAGAATCTTTCAAAGAGTAGCGGCCTTTAACTTTGAAGAGGTCAAAATTATTTTTTTCTTTTATAGATTTTGTTTTTGGTGTATATCTAACAAATTTTCACTAATCAAAGGTCACAGACTTCACAAAGATTTTCTCCTTTTTTTCTTCTAGAAGTTGCATAGTTTTAGGTTTCAAAATAGGTCTATGATCCATTTTGAATTAATTGTTTTTTGATGAAAGATATTTATCAAAGTTTATTTTATGTATCTTTTTGCATATGGATATCCGATTGTTCAAGCATCATTTGTTGAAAAGACTGTTCCTTCTCCACAGAATTGCCTTTGCACCTTCATCAAAAATCATTTGTCCATGTATATATGAACAAACATATTTCTAGACTCTCTGTTCTGTTTCATTGATTTATTTGGCCATTTAGATGCCAATACCACACTGTCTTTTTTATTATAGCTTTATAGTAAGTGTTGAACTCAGTCAGTTTTAGTCTTCCAACTTTGTTCTTTTTCAAAGTTGGTTTGATCTAGATCCTATGGCATTCCCATGTGAATTTGCATATGGCATTTCCATATGAATTTTAGAATCAACTTATCTACTTCTACAGACATGCCTGATAAGATTGCATTGAACCTATAGATATTTGAGAATTGGCATTTTAACAATACTGAGTACTATAACTTATGAATAAGATATCTCTCCATTTGTTTAGGTCTTGTAAAATTTCTCTCAGCAGTGTTTTGCAGTTTTCAGTGTATAGGTCTCATACATCTTTAGTCCAATTTATCTTTAAGTATTTCATATTTTTGATGTTATTGTAGATAGTATTGTTTTTTAGTTTAAATATCTTATTGTTCATTACTAGTATATAGAAATATGCTTTTTGTTTATATTGATCTTGTATAATTCAACCTTCCTGAATTCACATATTAGTTCTAGTAGCCTTCTTGTAGATTCTGTTGGATTTTCACAAAGAGATCATGTCATGTACAGTAGATAACTTGAAACCACCAAAAATAGACTTGACCTGATTGACATATTGTAGAACACTATACCCCAAAAGAGCAGAGCATATATCCTTTTAGAGTCCAACAAAGTCCTACTCTGGGTAAGCCATAATATGTCTCAATAAATATAAAAGGTTTGAGTCACACAAAGCATGCTCTCTGACCACAGTGGAATTAAATTAGAAATCAATAACAGAAATATTTATATAAAATTTGTAGATTAAAAAAAATCATTATTTCTTTCATTTTTTTCTGCCTCTTTTCTCTTACCTCTCTCTGGGGACTCTGATTACATTATATTAGGCTACTAAGAATTGCCCCAAATTCACTGATAGTCTTTTCAATTAATACAAATATTTTTCTACCTGATTTTCAGATTGGATAGTTTCCATTGCTGTCTTCAAGTTTCGTAATATATTTCTTCTATAATGACTAATTGCTATTAGTTCTCTCCAGTGTATATTTTTTTCTTATGCATTATAGTTTTCACCTCTAGAATTTTGGGACTCATTCTGTATCTTCCATGTCACTACTTACTGGTTTAAACATAAACAGTCAGCTATAATTACTCTTTTAATTTTGTTTTGTCTTCTAATTCTATCATCTGTGTCAGTTCTAGGTTGATTTTGATTATTTTTCACCCTCGTTATTGGTCATGTTTTCTTTCTTCTTTCGTTTCTGGTAATCTTTAGTTGGATATCATATTTTGTGAATTTTACCTTATTGAGTGCTATATACTATCATATTTCTATAAACCTTGAGCTTTGTTACTTGGAAAAATTTGATTGTTTCGGGGGTGAGTGTAGATTTTAAGATGTGTTAGGTTGACTGGGGCAGCATTGAGACCAGGACTAATTATTTCTCGATACAGAGGCAAGACCCTTCTGAATACTCCAACTGTGCCCTGTGGAGAAGCATCTCTTCTCAACCTGTGTGAGCATCAAGTACCAGTCTGTCTAATCCTTTTGGATGATTCTTTCTTCAGACTTGGTGCTTATCATTACTCTGCAGAATACACGAGTGAGGGTTACAGATCTCCAGGGCTCTCTATACAGCTGTCTCCTCTCTGGCACTCTGTTCTGTGACTCTGGCCTCTTCGTCTCCCTGGGTTCTCTGCAGTATCTCTTCAACATAAGGGCTCCCAGGCTCTACCTGTATCACATACGGCCTGGAAACACTCTTAAGATATTGAGCCGGGCTCATCTTGCTTGTTTCCCCTCTCTTAGGAATCACTGACCTGTGCTGCCTAGTGTCCAGTGTCTTGAAAATCATTATTTCAAGTATTTTATCTAGTTTTTCTGGATGTTTTAGGAAGGAAAGTAAATCCAGAAATAGAAGTCAATTAATTTGATTTTAAGAAATAAAGAGTGAGCATTCCTTATCTATATACATTCATTGATATCATAGATACTGCATAAGCAAAAGATCTCTTTTCAATTTCATTTCCTTGAGACTACAACCTTTTTTATCTACTTTTATCCCTCCAAATGAGTTGGTTCCTTGCTTCTTTAAAATCTATTAACATTCATTATCTCTTAAAGGAACTAGAGGGACAACTTTTGTTTGCCTATTAGTAAATAGTTAAATCAGTGTCTTTCAAATTTGCTCAGATACCTAAACAACCACCTTAGCTTCTTATGGAATGTAATCAAATACTAATACATTTCATCTCATTTTATACACTAGAGAAATTTTTACTTTCAAAAAATGCGATCACGTGAACATAGATTGCCACATCTCAGGTAATAATACTAATTTAGTCATCCATTTATTTATTCAACATGTGCTCATTTATTATCTACTGTGATACACATATGATGATATAAATTTTCATTAATTTTCATAACTATTATTAACAGTGTATTTAGGTCAATCAGAATCTGTGTGGAGACTTGTTTTATGAAGATTTGTTTTATACTTGAGTTGTCTTTATGAAGTGTTCAATGGTACCTTCAGATACACAGGCAATCTAACCTGAATCCTACTCTCAGATGATTACAGTGTTGAAACTTTAGGGATCTATAAGAGATGCTGGAATAATGAGACTAATATTCAATACTTTGTTACCTGAACAAACAGATACAAACTCAAAGAAGAGTCATTGATCATATTTTTAGCTGTTTGATATTTTGTGATATAATATTTAGTGCTTAGGTATTATATCAACCATCATGCAAATTCAAGAAAATTTTCCAAAATTTCTCAAAAAGGTGATTAACACTTCAGTCCCTTTTTTTAGTTCAAAGAACACCCACAACTGGAAATGAAAATTGATGGAATCTTTTAGAGAGCAATTTGGCAATCTGTATCCAAAGTCTTAAATAGCTCATATCTTTTGATATGAACTTCTGGGGAATTATCCAGAAAAATTGTAATGGTTGATCAAAGTTGAGATATAAGAACACTCTACACAGTGCTTCTTATAATAATGAAAAATTAGAAAAAACCCTGAATGTTCAAAAAAGGATGTTTAAAAATATAGTGATACAATAATGTAAGGAAATACTATACAATTATTTTAAAAGGTACATCTCAAGGTATAGAAAGATTATCATGTTAACTCAAATAAAAAATTTCAGGTTGCAGATCACATGCGTTATATGACCCTCTTGTGCAAGCATGTGTGTGTGTTTGTGAGTGTTTGCGTGAAACAGCAGAGACACACACGTATATAAAAACCGAAAGGACACATGCCAAATGTTAACATTTCTTCTACCTAGGGTAGGGTAGTGATGCTTTTCTGTTTTTTCTTTTTCCTTGTCTGTACTATTATATTGTTACAGTGTTAGGCTCCTTGAAGTTGAAAGTTTACCCTGAAACATGCTCATGCTTAGAAAGTTTTTTCTTGGATTGAGCTGAAATCTGCCTGGTACTTCACTCTAACTCTCTTCTCTTCAAATATTTGAGGAGAGGTATTTATTTCCATCTCTTTCAACCATTCCTCATGTGACAGGGTTTCCAATCTATTAACTTGGTCCCTCTCTTCTGTGAGGGGGCTGGGATTCAGTTTGCAGATATGTTCTTAAGATGCAGCTCCCAGAAGTAAACACTGTAGCCAGATGTGATCTGCCAACCTATAATTGCAGATTACCTAAGTCTTTCCAGCAGCCAAGTCAGACTCCTGCTTTCTACTGAAGTGCTCTCCAGCCAGGTCTCTCATCTGACACTCATACAATGGATTTATTGGAACGTGGATGCAAAAATTTGCATTTGTATCTATGAAGTGTCACCAACTGTATCATTGGAACACTTGTCGGTGTGCTCTAGTTTATAAGCACTTTCACAGACATTATCTCATTTAATCCTCCCAGTGTGTTGATTTTTGCCCATAACTGCTGCTTGGTCTATACGATCATTCACAGTTGCCAGTCTTTCCTGTATTCACTGTCAACACTGGACTTTTCACTGTAACATAAGAACTGAATGAAGGTGGAGTAAATTTCCCCCTGTAGCGTTAGAGAGCAAACTTGTATATAGAGTAATGCTCCAGGCCAAGGTAGGATGCATAGTGCTGGGGATATAATCGCTGCATGCCCTGAAATCCCTGGGTTGAGGGTACACAGAATAGCAGCCAGTGAGAGATTTTCAGGGCATCCTTGACAGAATATATGTCAATAGGAAAATATTTTCTCCAGAATATTCACAAGCATGCTGCCCTTGTCTCCGTGTACATACAATGGCAGTCAACTGCAGGAACAGGACTTTCCTTAGAGGTTTGTAAAATCATGGGTCAGATACAATACATGGCATTTGACTAAATTTGTTTACTTCTTGAACCTTTGTACTAGTGTTTTA
The DNA here is from genome assembly GCF_949774975.1 of Lagenorhynchus albirostris. Taxonomy (NCBI): domain Eukaryota; kingdom Metazoa; phylum Chordata; class Mammalia; order Artiodactyla; family Delphinidae; genus Lagenorhynchus; species Lagenorhynchus albirostris. The sequence goes on from NC_083097.1 coordinate 44,712,801, forward strand.
AAGTGCTGCCCTCACATCTTGATTCTTTCTCACCATGGAAATATGGAAGCTTTGTGGTTCAGGTGGTGCCCTCCAATCATGGTCTGTATGGTGCGCATGACTCGCGTGAGAATCACTGTCGGCAGCATTGCTCACTCGGTTACTGTCATCGGGCTCCACCTCATTCCATTGCCTCTATTCCCTAAATAAGGAGAGTACTCTGCCTTCTTTGTTTTCCTGCCAAATTTTCACTGTCTTGTATCATAGGTGAAATGTAGGGTTTTTTTCCCCTCCTTACAATAGTCTGCCTACTACTCAGCTATAGAATATAGATAGAGATCTATTATCTTATTAAAATGAGTTGCCAAGTATCCAGTTTTGAACAGAACATTTTCATGTCGACAGTCCTGATAGCTAAAAAAAATTATTAAGTTAAATCAAGTAAATTGCAGGATGTCTAATGTGCATCTGTGTATAAAGCAGCAAAATCTAATGTCAAGTAGAAGCAAAAGTGTATCTGGATACCAAAAATTTGTCATAAATATATTTTAGGATTTGATCTGTAAGATTTTTTAAATCAAGTATATCTGATATTCCTTTTTTTTTTGGTAAAAAAAAACTTTATTTTAAAAATCTTTTAAAACTGAGATATAATTGACATACAACATTGTATTAGTTTTAGGTATACAACATAATGGCTTTTTTTTAACACATAATTTTTATAACATAAAATTCACCCACATATAAACAATGATTTTTGGTAAATCAGAATTGTGCAACATCACTATAATCCAGTTGTAGGATATTTCCATCACTCTTTTTTTTAAATTTTTTTATCCAGCAGGTTCTTATTAGTTATCTATTTTATACACATCAGTGTATACATGTCAATCCCAATCTTCCAATTCATCACACCACTTCCCCCCTTGGTGTCCATACGTTTGTTCTCTACATCTGTGTCTCAATTTTTGCCCTGCAAACCAGTTCATCTGTACCATTTTTCTAGGTTCCACATATGTGTTAATATATGATATTTGTTTTTCTCTTTCTGACTTACTTCACTCTGTATGACAGTCTCTAGGTCCATCCACCTCACTACAAATAACTCAGTTTCATTTCTTTTTATGGCTGAGTAGTATTCCATTGTATATATGTAACACATCTTCTTTATCCATTCATCTGTCAATGGGCATTTAGGTTGCTTCCATGACCTGGCTATTGTAAATAGTGCTGCAGTGAACATTGGGGTGCATGTGTCTTTTTGAATTATGGTTTTCTCTGGGTATATGCCCAGTAGTGGGATTGCTGGGTCATATGGTAATTCTATTTTTTGTTTTTTAAGGAACCTCCATACTGTTCTCCATAGTGGCTGTATCAATTGACATTCCCACCAGCAGTGCAAGAGTGTTCCCTTTTCTCCACACCCTCTCCAGCATTTGTTGTTTGTAGAATTTTTGATGATGGCCATTCTGACTGGTGTGAGGTGATACCCCACTGTAGTTTTGATTTTGATATGCATTTCTCTAATGATTAGTGATGTTGAGCATCTTTTCATGTGTTTGTTGGCAATCTGTATATCTTCTTTGGAGAAATGTCTATTTAGGTCTTCTGCCTATTTTTGGATTTGTTTGTTTGTTTTTTTGTTATTGAGCTGCATGTAGCTCCTTATAATTTAAATGAAATTATGTGTTGGGTAAGACAGTCTCATCGGTAGCAGCTGTGTGTGTGTCTGACTGTATGTCTCCGAGGGGGTTATGTGTCTGTGTCTGTGTGTATCTGTGCACATAGGACAGAGTATGAGGAAAAACCGTACTCCTATCAGCTCCATTTGGTGTCAGTTCAACACTGATAAATGTAAACACAGACAAAAGGAATATGAGGAACTCATTGTTACTGGTAACGAAACAGCTGGAAAAAGATGAAGGTGTAGATACAAAAGCCTTTTCTTACCAACTCCTCATCCCCACAGTTGCCAGCTGGCTTGCTAATAGTTTTAGAAACTTTCATGAGTACATAACAAAGTATAGTTTTTAGAAGTTGAAAACCAGTTGCTGGTGAATCTGCTGAAATGGTTCATTTTACAACTCTTTCCATTCTCAGGAACTGTTACAGACATTGAGTCCACAAACACTGCACATTTGCCTGCTTCATCAACAGCATTCCTTTTTGCATGGGTAGATCCCTGTTCTGTATGTCAGGCAACAGGCATACTTAACCTTATTTATACCGTGTAACTACTCTCAGTAGGTAGTTTTACCTGCATTTGATAGACATACAAATGAAAAGTCAGAAATGAAAAGTCAGACAGTTAAACAATTAGCTGTTGGCCATTGAACTAGGAAGTGGTAGAACCATGACTCCAATTCTCTTTCACTGCCTAGTCCACACTTTCTCATTCCAGTAGTGCTTCCCCAGTCTTCCCTTTCTATTCTGTTTATCCTGTGACTCACAGACTTGATGACCTCATCTATACGTTGCTTCCTAATAGCTGCTTTAAAACAATATAGCATTTAATGATCAATATTTCCAGTACAATTAAAGGGTTAGAAGCAAAGCATATGTTCGAAGCCTTCTTCATCTGAGCTCAGAAAACTAGAGAATTCTGCCTTTATTTCAGAGAAGGCTCTCAAATAACCACTTAGCTTTCTTGTCATCTGTTCATATCTCTACAAGAGAGCAAATCCATGTCTGTATCAAATTCATTAGTCTTGTGTCAGAGACAATGCCTCTGCTTAGTGTTCAAACATACTATACCTTCAGATGCTTCATGTGAGAGGCCCATGTTTATGCATTAGTGAAAAAGTCTGCATTAAGAGAACCATGAGGCCCTCCCTAGAGTCCTGTCTGAGGAGAATTGAGGAATAGTGGTTCTATCCAGGTAGCTGTAGGCTTTTATCTAGGCTTCTGTAACAATCTGAAGAGGATCTAGCTTCATTCATAGCTTGCTGATACTGCTCATGGATGGGAATGCTCGTTGTGTTTGAATTTAACCTGAAGTCATTGTATTGTGATGCTGGTAAAACAGTGAGCAAGATTAGTGTCCTGGACAGCACTGGGTTACTATGCTTTGGTAAATCGGTATTAGTTGGGTTCTTGTTGCCATTTTTCTTCACCTTGGCAAGAGTTGAATGCCGTCTTCAGCTCTGTATCCATTTGCAGCATTTTATACTATCTTAGATAGCATACATAACCCGAGAAAGTGAGTTTACAACTTGATCTCATCATAAAACTCTTTAGGACTATCTCTGCATCCTTGAGATTAGTCATACCCTTTTTTATTCTCCAACCTAATAACTTCTTATTTTTATCCAAAAATAGAAATGAGTAGAACAATATTTAAAATGAAGACATCATCTTTCCTTAGAAGGCCTTATTAAATAGTATTGCCTGTATGTCTGCTAAAGTTTTTATCTTCTTAGAGGCTCTAATTCAGGAAGGTCTAACATTTGCTGATATTTGCACTTTGATTTACACATTCTTTCAACAAATACTTATTGGGCCCAGGCTCTCTGCGGGGGACTATGCCGGTTACCAATAATACCCAGCTGAGAGCAGCCATCACCACCCCAGCCTTCACCCAGTGGCTCTCTAGACAGAAGTCAGATTTTAAAACAAATATCATTGAATATTTCTTTTTTCCCCTGTCGATATAGCTTGGATAATGTTTACTTCATCTGATTTTAAAACTTTAAATGCCTTTACAGTTAAAACCCCTTGTTTATAAACAAAGGGAAAACAGGGTTGAAGTAACTTACTTTGTTTGTCTGAAAACAATTTGTACTCATGGAATTTATTGAACACATTTATAAATCAATGAGCTAGATTAACTATAAAAAAGTATGCCTGAAACTATGGACAAAGCAACAAAATTTGTTTTAGAACATGAATATTATTTAAAGACCCATTTAGAAAAAGCAAATTCTAGAGTGTTCCTTAAGTGAGGCCTTTGAAAGCAACCCTGACTCATCACTAAAATACTTGTAGGGGGATAAAATGACTGGGCTAATTCCATTATAAGGGTAGATACTTAGATAAGAAGATCCATTTAAAATTTACTTCTTCATTATGAGGTAATAGAACATGGATATATTGGTCTGTGCCTATGATTTTGGACCCAGAGCTCCTAAAACCCTTGTAAATCCCTAAGTGATGAGCTCTGGGAGCATCTTTTGTTCTAATGAGGGGACTCTGGGTGGGCTCTTGGATGGTTCCTGGATGGGGCCCGGTCATCAGAAAGACCAAGCTAAAATCAGAAGATTGGAATTTTTAGCCCTTTCTCCCACCTTCACCTCCGTTTCTAGGGAGGGGAGAAGGGTTGGAAATGGAGTTAATAATTGATCATGCCCATGTGAGGAAGCCTCCATAAAATCCCAAAAGTATGGATTCAGGAGTTTCCAGGTTGGTGAACACATCCACTGTCTGGGAGGGTGATGCACCCCAACTCCACAGGGACAGGAGCTCCTGCACTCAGGACCCTCCTAGGCTTCACCTTATGTATATCTTCATCTTGTTCTTCATCTGTATCCTTTACTATATCCTTTAATAAGCTGGTAAACATAGGTGTTTCTCAGAGTTTTGTGAGCTGCTTGAGCAAATTAACCAAACTTGAGGAGTGACATGGGAACCTCTGATTTGTAGCCAAATCAGACAGAAGTTGTGGGTAACTTAGGGACCTACTGCTTGCGATTGGCATCTGAAGTGGGGGGCAGTCTCCTGGGATGGCATGCTTAACCTGTGGAATCCGATGCTATCTCCTGGTAAATAGTATCAGAGTTGAGTTACTTTGTAGGATACTCAGCTGGTGTCACAGAATTGCTTGATAGTGGGGGGAAAACCCATACATCTTGTGTCAGAAGTGTTGTGAATATAGTAGTAGTGTAAGAATAAAAAGCACAGGAGGAAAAACTGGGGTTTTTCCAACTCACCCATTAAATTACTGAGCGTGCAATAACATGTTATCATAAATAACATGAATCTAGGAAGTATCTATTAAACATACTTGAAATCAAGAGCTCTGGAGCATATTAGACACTCAGACTACACTAGAAATATTTAGTCTACTTTAGTCCTTTTAGGGAAAAATGGATTGCATCTTCTGTTTACAAGTTCAACTTCTAGCACAGATTGACTCAAACTGCACAAATTCTTAGAAGACACTATTTTAATTTAATTCAGTTCTATGCCACCCAAAATGCAATGAAGGATAGGTTCCTAATGAACACAAGAGCCAATGGAAGCAAACTAAAATCCAAACTAGTGGAATCTTAATACCATGTGGGTTTTCAATATTCTTCCTCTCTCTCCATGCAGACTTGGAAAACTCCTCTTGTTCACCATTATTAAAATATATGGCTAAGAGGTTCCACTGACTCAGACATAGAGATCTATTACCTACTCTAAGATGTTAGCAGAGGAGGATGGAAACAATGAATAAGCTTTGCTTCTTGGTCTAATCTCAAAAGCTTCTTAGTTTGTGGACCTGGTTTTGCTTTTTTAAGCACCCATAAAGTCCTAAGAATGCCTTAGAAGTATCCTTTTTGGTACTCTGACACTGTCTGTCATTTCATAACTTATAAGAGAGAAAGTAAAAGTCCAGATATCTGGAGACATTTTTATATTTGCCGTTTCAGAAACTTAGTATAACCTTATAAAATTGAAAAATATTACAAAGCTTAGTAAACATGTTTTAGCTAATTTTTTGGCCATAAGTTGTCCTATAAATGTTCAAAATTGAGTCAACTTTTGGTATTCAAACACAGGTCAAATATGGTCTTTTGGGAACAAAATCTGAATCTATCTAAGAAACTCAGTTCAGAATATATACAAATTTCATAATGTGTATAAATATTGAATCATTATGTTGTACTCTAAGTAACATAATGTTATGTGTCAATTATACCTCAATTAAAAAAAAGAAATTCAGTGGAAAATGAATTAGGTATTTTATGCATTTAGTAAACATATATTCTTTGACTTGGCTGGGTAATTGTCTTTTTGATATTCTTTTCAGGATAAAAACAACAAAAGAGTAGGGATGATAGCAACTAGTTACTTATTCAGAAATCTCTTATTGAACACTGATTTCCTGTCAGGTCTCTACCAGGCTTTGTGAATATAAAGAGTCTGTTCTGCCCTCAAGTCATTTGTTCTGTAAAATAGTTCATGCATTGATTTCTTCATTCATGGGACAAGTCTTCATTAAGCACCTACCTACTCAGTATAAGGCACTATGCTCAGAGCCAATGATGTATAATGAGTCAAATAGACCTCATTCTTGCCTTTGTGGAGTGTACAGTCCAGTGGAGAACATACACATTTGTCAAATTATCAACCAGGTGGATGTAGACTCATCATATAGAATCTAAAAGTGCAGTGAAGAGAAGTACATGGTCCTATAAAAGTACAAAATTGGAGGATAAGATTTAGTCAAAAAAATCAGAATTGTTAATTGACATCTAAAGAGTGAGTAGAAGTGAGTAGGTGTGCCTAGGGAAATAGGAGAAAACAGCATATTCCTAACAGAAGGACTAGGGTAATGGGTTGACGTGTGTCCCCCTAGAATATATGTTGAAGTCAGAACCCCTAGTATGTCAGAATGTGATTGTACTTGGAAGTATAGTCATTGCCAATGGAATTAATTAAATTAAGATGAGGTCGTACTGGAGAAGGGTGGGTTGTTAATTCAATCTGACTGGTGTCCTTATCAGAAGAGGAGAAGACACAGAGAGAGAAGATGGCCATGTGAAGACTGAACCAGAGATTGAAGTTATGCTGCTACAAGTCAAGGGTTATCTGCAGCTACCAGAAGGAAGATGCAAAATAAAGGATCCTTCCTTAGAGGTTCCGGAGTGAGCATAGCCTTGCCAATACCTTGACTTCAGACGTCTAACCTCCCGAATTGTGAGACAATCAATTTCTCTTGTTTTAAGCCACCTAGTTTGTGGGTCTTTGTTACAGCAGCTGTAGGAAATGAGTACAACCAACAACTGTAAAAGTCCTGTGACAATGAAAAACAATCCAAATTCAAAGGACCAGAAGACATCCAGAATGGTTAGCTTGTACTATATAGAAGAGGTAGGGCTGCTGAGTAAAACACAGGTCACCTAATTTGAAATTCAGATAAATAACAAATACTTTTTTCATGTAAGTGTGTCCCATATTACATCTAAGTATCCGCTAAAAATTGTTTATCTGAAATTCAAATTTAACTGGGCATCCTGTAGTTTTATTTGCTGAATTTTGCAATCCTACGGAGAGGGCACATGGTTAGAAGGTGATGGGAAGGAGGTATGGAAAGGCCACTCCATGCCAGAATGAAGTAGATTGAGTATGTGGGAGATGAGGAAATGGTGACAGCAGGTATAGGCAACCCTGTAACTGTTCAGCTGTAAAAGGTCTGAAAGAGATGCTGAGGAACTGGGGTAGGAATGGAGGAATGAACGGTTGAGCGAGGATCAATATTTTTGTTTTTGAAATGGAAGAGATTTATATATGTTTAAGAGCTGTCTTTGTCCATTCCATGCTCATGTCCTAAACACCTCCCAAAGGCCCCACCTCCTAATACCATCACACTGAGATTAGGATTTCAACATATGACTTTTGCGGGGGACACAAACATTCAGACCATAGCAAGAGCCTAATGAAAGAACCCCATTGAGAGTTTGATTAAACAAGGGAAGAAAAAAAGGATGACAAATATATATAGCTCATGAGAAGATGAAAAATGATGGTATCCAAAGAGATTAACCTTAGATAGAAGAAGGGGCACATCCTCCACTGTAACAAGACAGGAGGATAGTAAGGGTTCAGTGTGTGTTGTTTTGTATATTTACTATTAGGGAAACTGTTGGGTGTGTGGGAATTCTCATCTGGTAGTCTCTATCTTCTCTTTAAACTAAGAGGCAAGTTCATATGCTAAATACCAGAAGGAACGAGACTGTTTCAGAGATTTGAAGGAAGAGGAGACAGTTTAATTTGTTATTGTGGAATGGATTGAACAACAAAAGAAGATGTCAGGCAGTATTAGTGGCCCATTTGAGTTTTAATCTCAACAATTTCACAGTAATGTAAGTGCTATTTTTGCTCCATGGAAAAATTTACATGGAGGCATGGAGGAGGAAGTAATTAACTGGCATAGAAGGGAAGAGAGACCAGGCAGGTATAAAAAAGGAGGAAGAAACTCTGCTGATCTGACCTTGAGGAATGAGTAGGATTTTCCTGGTATGTAGAAGGTAGGGGTGGGAATATCTTGCTTAGTGTATAGAGAAATGGAGACAGGAAGGGAAAAGGTCTATTATTTAGTTCTCATTGTGGCTATAAAAAGCTTAAATTATTGCTTTGAGAGAGAAGAGAAGAGGTAGTAGCTATTCCAGAAACTCAGAGGAGGGAAAAATCACTGAAAGTTGGGATAGACAGAAAGGCTTCTGACGACAGAGGCTGGACTTCAAAGGAAGAAGGGCTTGAGTGGAAGGGTGGTGGAAAGACTGGCTTATACAAAATTTCTATATCCATGTTATCTTCCTGCCCATGTAAGTATTTGAAATTACTAATCATATTACAGAGGCTGCCATATTTCTAGTTCAGCCTTATATTTTGCCAGGGACTTTCTTGCTCTTGTTTGTAGAAGAATCTCAGAGATTCTACTCATCCAGAAAATATGTATGGAATGCAAAGTGGGTAAATACTGTAAGCCTCCAATATCAGAGGTGGCACAAGGTGCTGAGTAGCATGGCTAATCCTGGCTCCACAGGAGAGTTTCAAGGCGGAAATGAGCACTGTGGCTGGAGGCTCGTGAGAGGGCTGCAGTCAGCTGTGGTCTCAGCCTGTAGGAGACAAATCTCTCTCCAGGGTTTCATTACAAACCTAAATACTCAATTTTATGAACTCCACAACAAAACTCCTATATGTACACCTTAAATGTGTGTGATGGATAAGATACCCTCATCCAGGATCACTCACTGAATAATATTCAAGGATTTCCCAGAATATGAGAAACACACCACTCTGTGGTTTTTGTATTTTCACTGGTTTGCAGTTTCATAAGGGTAATCTGAACCCTTTTTAAAAATTATTTTTGGTATAATATTCAATTAGTAATTTAAGAGACTATCCTTTATTCTGAGATCATGAACTTCCTACCTTTTTTGTTGTTAAAATGTCCTTATTTTATGAAATGATGGTGATTAGGTCATGGTAGGTTTTTGAGATTTCATTTTCTTGTTTTTAACATTCATGCTTGCCAGGAATTAGTTTTCATGTTATTGGATTTCTGAACTTTGGAAGTCTGGGGAACTCCAGTTGTGACCACGTTACAGAATACTGCATATTGCTCCCCATGGGATGAAAGTCAAGGCTATTTAAGGCTGTGGTCAGCACACACCAAAGTGAGGGTGGGTGTGTGAGCACCCTGCACCTGGCTGTGTCTCAGCTCTCCGAGTCAAGTACTTGTGACTTGGATGCAAGACCATCCAGATTAATAAAATATGGTCAGAAGCAAGTCCAGTGCTGGCAGGAGTCATAAGTCCTTCCCTGGGAGGGGGCTGAGTGCCAGATGTAAAGGCAAGCACGCGTTTACCTCCTCCAGTGCAGAAACAAAACAATAACGGCCACCTACGAGCGCTCAGCATCAGTAGCTCTGCCAGCCACATTACATCGTACTTTTCCATCCTCAGGAAATCAGTGGTAAGATTTTTATCAGAGTAACTAGCTCCTTCCTCACATGAGCATAGACACTACTTCGGGCTTATCTTAATTGAGATGGCAGGAGTCCTGGGCACTGACCCAGTGGGGCTCCTCTGTAAGATCTGAGGCAGAGATCTTACTTTCCTCCATTGCTGGTCACTTGGTCTTTAAAACCGATGGGGAAACATTAGCAATCTCTACTTGCATTCAGAGATGAAGCCACATTGTCAGGATACAGATAACAAAGTCAGCTCAGAACAGCCTTGCTGAAATTGATGGATAATAAGAAATCTTTCATTATAACCAGGATTGAAGGAATCTGATTCTCATCACTACAGATTTACTCTTGTGTCACTCTAACTCAGTAGCTGGATTCTAACATACGGTTAGTGAGGATGGGACGGGACCTTCACTGTTGATTGGAGAGGTGAGCAAGTGTATAAAAATGGGCCACCCCTTGATTACATGGGGTGCCGTCTCTACCTGGCTCATGGTCTTGCTTTCACCCTTCTTCCTTTAATGTCTTTTCATTACAGCCTTAACAACTCTCACATCAACACATCAACATACCACCTTTAGAAACATTCCTGAAGGCTATGCTGATGAAGAGCCTTGTTACACTTCTGGAACGGACCCATGTTTTCCTAGTTTTCTTTCAAACATCTGGTTTTATAACAATTCTGGTTTAATCTATAATCTTTAAAAATTCTTCTTTCCTGAAGAAATAGGAAGTCAGCCTTTCCTTGTTTCAGGATTTTCTTTGGCCTGGAAATGTCTATAGGATAATGAATACATTCACTATTATTTAATCACCATCAACTAGTTAATTAGTGATTATATATAACAATCATTAGCGTTTATCTGGCATTTACTGTGGATTAAACATTGTGCTGAGCCTGTCCTCATGCATATTATCAGTTGGCATATGGATCACGTACCTAACATGTGACGTAACATGAAAGGTAGTATGGGCAAAGTAAGTCTTGTAGACAGTGCAGTGTAGGGACTGTGGAGTTAGACACACTGGGTTTGAATTTTGATTCACTCACTTATTAACTTGGCAAGTTTAATATCTCCTAGCCTTGATTTTTTTAATGTAAGCTAAGGAAAGTAAGACGTATATTGGAGGGTGGCAGTGAGAATCTAAGAGCATTTATGGAGATCTTAGAGATAGTAAGGCTCAAAAACCTGGGATCTCTAAATACCATCACAGATGAGACCAGAAGAAGTGGTGTAGGAGGGGTTCACTGAGCAGGAGGGATAAAGAAACAGAGAAGTTGTAGGAAGCCAGCCTTTGAGTGAAGAATGATATTTCTATGAGAGTAGAAGAGGAGGAAAGGCACACGGATTAGAGTACGTACCGGGTCAGAGAGGGGGGATATTTATTGCTTGTTGAGAGCCAAATATGAGTCAGGCACTGGGCAAAGTACTTTGTGCATATTATCTTTAATCTTCTCTGCAAGTCAACAACAGGGGAAATAAGTGCTCCATTTTTTCAGGTGAGAAGTTGAATCTGAGGAACTTCAAATATGTTTCTTAAGATGACACAGGTGGTAAAAGGTAGCTCCTGGATTGCAACCCATTTTCTCAGGTTCCTACGTTCTCCACTGAAGCAGGGTAGTGCCGTGATCATTAACTTGCACTGTGGAGCCCCACTTTTATGGCACATTCAGCTCATTCTAGTTTTAGTCCTGAGTGGAGGTGCGGGCGTGCTATTGCGGTGGTGGTGGTGGTGTAGGGTTGGAACTGAGCTTGTCCTGAAGCGATTCCAACCGAATAGTCTTCCAGCCATTGTCCCTCTGCAGAGGAAGGTGAGGGAGCAAGCAGTGCACTGCCCTCCCACCCTGCAGGGCCCTGCCTGTTCCGGGGCTGGGGACTCACCCATTCTTACTCCACAGCGCTGTGGAGTCTGTAGGCAAATCTGAAGGAGAGAGTGAGCCTCCATGCCTTTCACTCATGCCTTCATTTGTCTTAGATCCCATAACAGAAAATGGTGGGCTCCATATGGAAACAAATGAGATCTGACCAGAAATTTAAGATATCTGTCAATGGAGAAAAGAAGCAAATATTTATCTCACGTTGTGTGCTACATGAAATTCACATATGACATACGTGGTCTCATTGAATCCTCACGATAAGCTTAGGAGGTGCACATTATCACTGTTTGTATGATATCATACAGCTTCCTCCAGGTCATACAGACAACAACTTTCAGAACTGGGTCTTATACTTAGGAGGATGTAAGAGCAAAGATTGAATTGGCACAAAAATGTGAGGATTTAAATGAAAATGTGTATGTGCTGAGAAACTATAAATAATGCAGATAAGTTACAATAAATTGTATTCCTCATTTTCTATCCACGGATTGATGCTGTTTATTTCGTTCTATGGTGTTCCTGCAGTAGAAAAAAGATATCACAAAGGATTTTTTCGAATAAATCTTCATCTTTTCATCTCAAAAAATAGAACTTCTGGTGATGTTTTGTATATTGGGTTTGGCTTCTTTTAGCAGCGCAAATGGTGTCTGTTGATCAATGGCAAACTATACCTGTGAATGAGCTACGCCCTATGAAGGCTCCAGCACTCTTTGGAAAAGAAGAGATAGAAACCATTCTGTCTTCTAAGCCTAAGAAAACACGGGATGCATCTGAGGCTTAAGGATGTAAAAATGATCCACATCTTCCGTGTACCCTTAGCTGCTTAATAGAGCTGTTCAAAATACAAGTGTTTAAAATACATATATATATTTAAAATATTTATATATAAAAATATATAAATATATATCAATGCTACTAGCATATTTGATGTTGCCTATAATCTACTTTGAAATACTTCATGATTGACATTGTGATATATATAATGTGATATATATAATAGTTTCAATCTGCTCCCTGGTGTGGTTAGTACCCCTTGTTGGAAATGCATATTTCACGGTATATTAGTTTCCTAAGACTATTGTAACAAATTGCCACACACAGGCTTAAAACAGCAGAAAATTATTCTCTTACAGTCCCGGAAGCTAGAAGACCAAAACTGAGGTGTCAGCAAGGCTGATTCCTTCTGGAGGCTCTGAGAGAGAATATACTCCCTTCCTCCCTACTGGCTTCGAGTGGTTGCCCACAATCCTTGATATTGTTTGGCTTCTAGATGCATCAGTCTAATCTCTGCCTCAGTCTTCACAAAGTGTTCTTGTCTCTGTATGTGGTTGTCTCCAAATTTCCCTCTTCTTATAAGGGTACCAGTCCTTATAAGTTGGCTCTAATCCAATATGACCCCATCTTAACTTGATTATATCTGCAAAGATCCTATTTCCAAATAAAGTCACATTCACAAATTTCTGGTGGACATGAATTTTGAAGGGACACTCTTCAACCCAGTACATGGTTTATCAGTTAGCATGTAATTAGAAGATTCTGCTCCACGGTTAGCTATCGTAAGAAATTCAGCTGCCCAACGAATGTCAGTTTGTAAAGTGGCATAGCAAATATTAGAAATAGGTTTCCATTCATGAAATTAGTGGTCTTTGGATATGTGGACTGGCTAGAAATATTAAAGAAACAATCCTCATCCTTGCATGGATGAGACATAAAAATGTAGAGAGCCATGTCATCTGTGCCCTTCAGCATGGTACCAAGGCTTATCTCTGACAGTCTCCAGTTAGCTTGCTGATTCAGAGTGCTTATTTGCCTGAATGTAGCTAAATCCTGCCTCTAAGATACTGTTGCATTTGTTTTAGGGAACTTTTCCTACAGGATGTGGTCCAAGCACCTCAAAGTTTAGAAAGCTGGAACTATATAATGCTTACAGTACCGGTTGGATGATTCTTTTTGTGACCGCTTGATGATTAATGTTTGTATAGCAGAATTCAGCTTGAGACTTGCTATCATACATGGTAGCAAGGTTGAAGGAAGGAGACCAAGAACACTCACGTACCTGTTACTATAGGACATACCTCCCCAAAAGAACCTCATAGTTATGAACAGCAAAATTGGCTTAGGTTAATTCACAGCTCATATCCACCAACATTTTTCTATAACTGCAAATCCTCTAGTCTCTTTTGGACTGCCATTCTTACCCTCTTTTTCAAAATTTTTTTTAAGTATGTAGATTTACAATACTAGTTTCAAGTGGACATTTAATTCTTATTAAACAATATAACCCAATGTTTAGATAATTATGCCAATATTAGAAACACTCTATTATTGAAGATTTTCAATAAGAAAATAGATTTGGCAAAACTTGAACTCTTCACCTGGGATTTTCCCATATCCCTCGCCATGCCCAAGAGTGGCAAATTGGCTCCCATGTCTCTGGCTGACTCAGTGTCTCTGGAATTCCCTCCTTCATGCATTCCATGGGAGCCTCTGTTTGGTGGTGTTTAGTACGTGGTGCCAGGCATCTGTTGTTTTGGCTTGAGTTTAATCTGAATCTTTGTTGTTTGACTGGGTTTTGTATTTCTGAGGGAATTTTTTTTTTTTTATCATAAATCACCAGCTCTGCTAAGCAGCATGTGAGGCTGTTGGGAGTGAGAGCTTAATGTATTGTTACTACTGGAAATAAAACTGGAAAAATTCTTCAAAAGTGCACGTCATCTGGATTTTTCAGAAGTAATTCTTTTGGAAAAGAAAAGATCTGCTGTATGGTCTCCTCATGCTATTTTTCTTTCATGCATTTCAACAAATAAGCAAACATGCAAACAAAGTAATGGTACCATGGCATTTCTCCTTGGTTGAGGTCCAGACCGTTGACCCCCACTGATCTGTGCTTCGGTAAAGAAGTTGTGACAGTGGCAGGCAGGAGTCCTGAAATAAATGAAACAGTTGAGTGGACTGTGGGAATAAACGACTTGCCCATGTGGATCTCTGCTTTTCTTTCTACCCTAATCTCTTTGTCCTCATTCATCCTAATGAAAGGATGCTGGAGGAGAGAACTACAGGGATGGAAAACCCCTGAGAGAAGACAGTACTTAATACAAAGCCAAAATGTGAAACTGGTTCTGAAAAGTGATAGTTGCTTGTTTGTGCTGCATAAATTCTGAGTACATCTGTGAATATGCTATTGTGTATCAGGCTCCCCAAGAGTAAATATGCCCAGACTCAGGGATTATGTCACCTGATCAATACCAGTGATAAACCAATCAGCACCATGCTTATGGGAGGTGGGGTGGGGATGGGTGCGGGGAAATGTGGACCCAAGTAACCGCGGTGATAGCGAAGGTTGTTTTAAGGATTGACGCTGTCAGGTTAATCTACCTGTCAGTTTTAGGTAGCTGATAATATTTTAAAGGAGTTTTTTCAAGTTGAACATAATTCTCATATTTCACAGGCCACGCCTTTGGAACAGGTACCTGATTTCTTATACATAGCAGCTTCTTTCTCTGTCCCTCCTGTAAGAAGACTAATCGTTAACTGATGAACACTTGGTTCCTGGGTGGCGGTATATTGTAAAATCTAAGGCAGTAAATGCATGCCATCCTTTATTCCCTTCCGAAGACTTTTTTTGATGATTTGGTACGTTGGTGATTTGGTACTTGCTTAGTTCCTTAGTAAACATTGAATGAGAACCTACAGGGCAATAAATATGAACGTAAATAAATATGTGGGGAAAAGAAAAATGAACAGGGATTAAGAGAGCTGCCACTGATGTTTATTGACTGCCTTCTGTAGCCCAGCACTCACTTTTTTTAATATATATAACTTTTAAAAAAAACTAATTAATTAATTTATTTTTGGCTACATTGGGTCTTTGTTACTGCACGTGGGCTTTCTCCAGTTGCGATGAGCCGGGGCTGCTCTTCGTTGCGGTGCGCGGGCTTCTCATTGAAGTGGCTTCTCTTGCTGCGGAGCATGGGCTCTAGGCACATGGGTTTCAGTAGTTGTGGCTCGTGGGCTCTAGAGCGCAGCCTCAGTAGTTGTGGCGCACGGGCTTAGTTGCTGTGCGGCATGTGGGATCTTCCTGGACCAGGGCTCGAACCCGTGTCCCCTGCATTGGCAGGCGGATTCTTAACCACTGAGCCACCAGGGAAGTCCCCCAGCGCTCATTTTTTGAAAAATACTTTTCATGATTAGAAAATGTACATAGATAAAATAGACAACTGATGGGAACATACTGTATAGCACAGGGAGCTCTACCTACGGCACTGTGGTAACCTAAATGGGAGAGAAGTCCAAAAGGGAGGGGATATCTGTATGTATATGGCTAACTCATTTTGTTGTACAGTGGAGGCTAACACAACATTGTAAAGCAACCATACTCCAATAAAAATTAATAAAAAAATAAAAGAAAAATAAATGTTAAAACAAAAATGTGCATAGATATAACAGTCAAATCATTCCTCAAGGCTTATAATGCACAACACCAGCCCCTGTCTCACCTAGCCCATCTCAGTTCTCATCTCCTGCAGGAAACCACTTTTAATCCTTTAATCTTCTGGTATTTGCCTCCATAGTTTTGCATAATGCTATACACTGTACTGCTATTTATTTATTTGTCACATTTAGATATTGCCTATGAACATTCTACAATGGAAGACAATGGTTTAATTTCCTTAAATACCTCCTCTCACCCTAAACACATACTTCTACTTTCTCTGTTTTTATAATCTAAATTATAAATTATAAATCTAAATTATAAATCTAAATTACTTTTTGGTCAGATTAATATTCAGTCTGTACATTGCTAGGTTTACATAAACATTATTCATAGTTAAGCCAGGTAGACACCTGGGTATGTGGGGAACAGAATGTTTCCAGGGTTTCACTCTCCTTGCAAAGACTTCCAATCAGTGTTGTTTCCACCCCACCAACACTCACTTGCAAAGTTCCTCCTGCCTCCAAAGCCTGAGCCTTCTGAGATCCTGAAGTGCAAATGAACCTTCGTAGTGACTTTATTTGCTGAAGAGTTTCCCTGTTTGCTGGTCTGGCTAATCAGTTACCACAAATCAGTCCATTGCTTTCTATACATATGTTCTTTTTTTTTTCTCTCTCTCTTATCTCTTTTCCCTTGCTTTCTTTACCCTTATCAGTTTAAGAAGTTTTTGTTTATCACTGAAATTTTAATGTGTTTCTGGAATAAACCATATATGTTTCAATCTGCTATGTTTAACTAAACCTTCAAATACCCTTTTAAAAGTCTAGCTAATAATTCTCTATGCGATTATTAACCTCATTTTATAGATGAATAAAATAAGGATGGGAGAAGTTAAATAATTTGCTCAAGGTTGTACAAATAGTAAATGGTAATTTCACTTACTAATAAAAATCTTGTTCTTTTCTTTCCAGCACATTGCCTTTTACTGTGAGACACAGTTCCTGTTGTAAGGACTTTACAGTTTTTGCAGGGAGATAAGACAAGTTCATGGCCATTAGAATACAATGCATGAAATGTCAAGAACAAGAAAAATGGCATGGTGTGCGGTGGAAATTCAGAGGTGAGAGAAATGTTTTCCTGCCCATTTCTTTGTGTCTGAAACCCCATTTGGAATTGGAATATATGTTTTGTAGTACTGTGTGGACATTTCCTCATACAGAAATCTTAATTCGATGGGATTTAACCTCTGTTCTTTGGTCATTTGGGATTCCATGGAGTCTTCGGAGTGAAGTAGACAGTTAATTTGTATCTTCACGTAATAACTATTCTTAAGATGATATTTTAGGAAGAAGAGGCAGATTTTTGACTCACTAAATATCTGTGAGTGTACTTGATATTAAAGGCATTCAAGAGAGAATTTTTGCATCTATTTATTTTTGCCATTGATGTTGCACAATCCTTTTTTTTTAAGCTTTCTTTGTTTTCTTCTTTGAGTTTTACAGATTTAGGTTTTATGTCTATGACCCATTCTTAAAATATATTTTTTATTGTGGTAAAATGTATATAACACAATCTTTCACCTTGTTAAATCTGAAGTGTGTGGACAGCCCTAAGTGAAGAAGATGGGTTATAAATTTATCCACATCTGTCCAGACCTGAATTTTTTTTTGCCAGTTTGAACTATGATAACTTCATGCCACTTGTGCTCTGTGGCTCCAAAGCACTGTCTACAGAGTGTCCCAGGAGGCAACATCCCATAGAGAGTTGGTGCATAGTTTCTGGAGCCAACTGGGCTGTGTTTTCTTCCAGGCTCTGCACTAGCTGCTGTTTGACCTTGAGAAATTTCACTCACCTGCTCTCTCTCTCTCTGTATCAGATTTCTCATCTGTAAAATGGGGATATGACAGAATCTAGCTCATAGTATTGTTAGGAGAATTATTTGACTTATTGGATACAACAAATGTGATGCACTTACAAAAGTATTTGGTACATGGAGAAGACTATATCATCAACCATTTTCCTTCTAGGATCCTTGTGAGGAAGCAGTCTCTGAGAGCAATGTATGCTTCAGGGCTGTTTTGTTTGCTCTAGTGGAAGCTTCTTCAATCACATGTTTATTATTTTATTTGTCAACCTTTTTTTTTTAACATCTTTATTGGAGTATAATTGCTTTACAATGGTGTGTTAGTTTCTGCTTTAAAACAAAGTGAATCAGTTATACATATATATATATCCCCACATCTCCTCCCTCTTGCATCTCCCTCCCACCCTCCCTATCCCACCCCTCTAGGTGGTCACAAAGCACGGAGCTGATCTCCCTGTGCTATGCGGCTGCTTCCCACTAGCTATCTATTTTACATTTGGTACTGTATATATGTCCATGCCACTCTCTCACTTTGTCACAGCTTACCCTTCCCCCTCCCCATAACCTCAAGTCCATTCTCTAGTAGGTCTGTGTTTTTATTCCCATCTTACCCCTAGGTTCTTCATGACCTTTTTATTTTTTTTTCTTAGATTCTATATATATGTGTTAGCATATGGTATTTGTTTTTCTCTTTCTGACTTACTTCACTCTGTATGACAGACTCTAGGTCCATCCACATCACTACAAATAACTCAATTTTGTTTCTTTTTATGGCTGAGTAATATTCCATTGTATATATGTGCCACATCTTCTTTATCCATTCATCTGATGATGGACACTTAGGTTGCTTCCATCTCCTGGCTATTGTAAATAGAGCTGCAATGAACATTTTGGTACATGACTCTTTTTGAATTATGGTTTTCTCAGGGTATATGCCCAGTAGTGGGATTGCTGGGTCATATGGTAGTTCTATTTGTAGTTTTTTAAGGAACTTCCATACTGTTCTCCATAGTGGCTATATCGATTTACATTCCCACCAGCAGTGCAAGAGTGTTCCCTTTTCTCCACATCCTCTCCAGCATTTATTGTTTGTAGATTTCTTGATGATGGCCATTCTGACTGGTGTGAGATGATATCTGATTGTAGTTTTGATTTGCATTTCTCTAATGATTAATGATGTTGAGCATTCTTTCATGTGTCTGTTGGCAGTCTGTATATCTTCTTTGGAGAAATGTCTATTTAGGGCTTCTACCCATTTTTGGATTGGGTTGTTTGTCTTTTTAATGTTGAGCTGCTTGTAAATTTTGGAGATTAATCCTTTGTCAGTTGCTTCATTTGCAAATATTTTCTCCCATTCTGAGGATTGTCTTTTGGTCTTGTTTATGGTTTCCTTTGCTGTGCAAAAGCTTTTAAGTTTTATTAGGTCCCATCTGTTTATTTTTGGTTTTGTTTCCATTTCTCTAGGAGGTGGGTCAAAAAGGACCTTGCTGTGATTTATATCATAGAGTACTCTGCCTATGTTTTCCTCTAAGAGTTTGATGGTGTCTGGCCTTACATTTAGGTCTTTAACCCATTTTGAGTTTATTTTTGTGTATGGTGTTAGGGAGTGTTCTAATTTCATTCTTTTACATGTAGCTGTCCAGTTTTCCCAGCACCACTTATTGAAGAGGCTGTCATTTCTCCACTATGTATTCTTGCGTCCTTTATCAAAGATAAGGTGACCATATGTGTGTGGGTTTATCTCTGGGCTTTCTATCCTGTTCCACTGATCTATATTTTTGTTTCTGTGCCAGTGCCATGCTGTCTTGATTACTGTAGCTTTGTAGTATAGTCTGAAGTCAGGGAGCCTGATTCCTCCAGCTCCGTTTTTCTTTCTCAAGATTGCTTTGGCTATTCGGGTTCTTTTGTGTTTCCATACAAATTGTGAAATTTTTTGTTCTAGTTCTGTGAAAAATGCCAGTGGTAGTTTGATAGGGATTGCATTGAATCTGTAGATTGCTTTGTGTAGTAGAGTCATTTTCACAATGTTGATTTTTCCAATCCAAGAACATGGTATATCTCTCCATCTATTTGTATCATCTTAAATTTCTTTCATCAGTGTCTTATGATTTTCTGCATACAGGTCTTTTGTCTCCTTAGGTAGGTTTATTCCTAGATATTGTATTATTTTTGTTGCAGTGGTAAATGGGAGTGTTCCCTTAATTTATCTTTCAGATTTTTCATCATTAGTGTATAGGAATGCCAGAGATTTCTGTGCATTAATTTTGTATCCTGCAACTTTACCAGATTCATTGATTAGCTCTAGTAATTTTCTGGTAGCATCTTTAGAATTCTCTATGTATAGTATCATGTCATCTGCAAACAGTGACAGCTTTACTTCTTCTTTTCCAATTTGGATTCCTTTTGTTTCTTTTCTTCTCTGATTGCTGTGGCTAAAACTTCCAAAAGTATGTTGAATAATAGTCGTGAGAGTGGACAATCTTGTCTTGTTCCTGATCTTAGTGGAAATGGTTTCAGTGTTTCACCATTGAGGATGATGTTGGCTGTGGGTTTGTCGTATATGGCCTTTATTACGTTGAGGAAAGTTCCCTCTATGCCTACTTTCTTGGAGGATTTTTATCATAAATGGGTGTCGAATTTTGTCGAAAGCTTTCTCTGCATCTATTGAGGTGATCATAGGGTTTTTCTCTATTGTTCAACCATTTGTTGAGTGCCTAGTATGTGCTAGACACACTGCTTTGTGCTCAGGATATAAGGGAGACCAAAATCAGACATGCCACTGCTTTCATGGAATCCTCAGCATAATGGGAGAGATGGTCACAAATCAACTAATTATACAAATTACAACTTGATAAGTGCTAGGAAGGACAGGCTACATGGCTGTTTGTTACATTCCTATACGCAGAGTTTAACCCTGAGAGAGCAAAACTTTGTGTTTCCTTTTTTAAAATTTATTTTTATTGAAGTATAGTTGCTTTACAATGTTGTGTTAATTTCTGCTGTACAGCAAAATGATTCAATTATAATTCAATTATACATATACATTTTTTTCATATTCTTTTCCGTTATGGTTTATCACAGGATATTGAATATATTTCCCTGTGCTATACAGTAGGACCTTGTTGTTTATCCATTCTCTGTCTAATACTTTACATCTGCTAATCTCAAACTCCCAATTCATCCCTCCCCCTCCCCCCACCCCTTTGGCAACCACAAGCCTGTTCTCCATGTGTGTGAGTCTGTGTGTGTTTCTTGAATAATCCAAGAAGAGCTCTGATGCAAAAAAGGGAAGGGCTGTTCTGTGCAGAAACTGAGAACATCCTGAGAAACTAATTAAAACCTTCCTTTTTGATTACACCCTGGAGGATGGGAATAGCTTCCTCTCTCGCCTTTCCTTGACACAACTTGCTCAGGAGGAATGCAAAGGATGGGTGGGATCTTTCCCAACATGAGAGTGAAAGGAAGCAACATACCAAAGAGATGACGGAGTAAGAGGCACTGCAGCTGCTGATTCCACCTCCACCCTGTGGGACAGCCACTTTGCAATATTTCAAAAGCGAAGGCAACTTACAGGAAAGAAAAAAAATGCATTTAACAACTTCCTTGTCTGGAGGTCTGGATAGGGGTGGAGCACATTTTAAAGCTGCATTTATGGCAGAAATATACGCGGCTTTACAGACATCTGTGCCTGGGGTTCCCAGTGCCCAAGTGTGCATCTATACATGAAGCACACTCAGTTTTTCCGGGCATTTGTCAAGAAACTTGAATATTGAAGTCATTTGAGTAGCACACTGGTTCATTTCTTGTGTACTCCTAATGCCAATTTCACCAGAAAGCAATAGCTGGGAATTACATCCAGAATTCCCTCTGCCATTCTTTATTACCAATGCTCGAAAGGGTGGTGTCCTTCTGAACTTAACTGTTAACCTCAGAAAAATACATTCTCTTTTAGTATATTGTAGCACATGAGGAAAAATTGGGTTTAAATATGAGCAAGGACACGGTATCATATACCAATGGCCAAGAAACAAAATGTTAGTATTTTGCCCCCGTTTGACGTGTGTGTGTGTGTGTGTGTGTGTGTGTGTGTGTGTGTGTGTGTCTCCGTTATCTATCTAACTTTATCTTGTTCACTTTCTCTTCCTTCAAGCTGTTACATTTCATGTGGTTGGTTGATGGCTCTGCATTCAGCATGTAAAACAATTAAGTGATTATTTCCTGAGCATCTACTTTGAGTTAGACAGGAATGTCTTTGAACTCATGAAGATCATAGTCTGCAAGTAAATGCAGATGTGAAACACGTAATTAAAAGCAAGATGAGTGTCAAGAAAAGAGATATATAGAATACTCTGGAATCATATAGCAATAGTAATAACAACCAAGATCAAGTCAGTGCTTACTCTGTACCCGGGCACTGTTGTAAGTGTAGGTACTATTAACTTTAATTCCCATATCCCACCTCTATTGTCGCTATTTCCATTTTATAGATGAGGAAACTAGAGCCAAGAAGAATTAATCGCTTATGTACTTTCCAGAGGTTGCCCAGAAAGAAAGGGGTGAACTGGAATTTGAACCCATGTAGTTTGGCTCCTGTGTTCTATGCCCAAGTACACGGTCCTAAGGAAGAGAATTGACCCTAGTCCTCTTTGAGGAAGTGTACTGAAGTTTGGAAACGTTTTAATGATTTGTTGCTGTTGTTGTTTGTTTGTTTATTAGAGTACCCCTTTAATAAAATAAATGAGGGCAAGTATTTTTCTCTGTAAGTATTAAGATAGATTGGAAATAAAAATAAAATGCCCCTAGATGTAATATAGTAGGATCCTCGGGGGCAGGGGACCAGATATTAGGAAAGAATAGTGAAATTCAAGTAAACTGCAGAGTTTAGTAGTGGTCATGTACTAATGTCGGTTTCAATGTTGGTGACAAATGTACCATAGTAACGTAAGACAGTGACAGTAGGGGAAAATGGGTGAGGGATATATGGGGACTCTGTACTCTCTTTGCAACTTCTCTCTAAACCTGAAAATATTCTGAAATAAAAAAGTTTACTTAATGAAAAAATAAAATAAAATGCCCGTCAGTCTGGCCAACCCCCAGCAAGCCTTTATTAGCTGCAAACTGACCAGTTCTCTAGGAGAGAGGTGGCTCCTCTCTGGTGTCCTTCCTGTACTATGTAGGCAACGCGGCACCTTCAGCATCACACAGGGCATCTGTGCCCCCTTGTTTCCAGGCCTCTTTCTGGCCAGGCCAGACACTGTCTTCATTCACGCTGTGCCGTCCTCTGTAGCCTGGGTATCTTTGTGTTCACCATCATCTCCTTGCCCTTTTCCTTCCTGGCCATTTGTGCCTTCTATTCCTTGTCCTGATTCCATCCAACAAAATAGTACCTTAACTTTGTTCTGTTAGGTCTTCATGTAGCATGTTCTAAATCAAGTACTGATGTCTGGGGCATCCCGTTGGGTCGGGTTCACATTCCCATTTGTAGAGGCTGGCAGTCTGAAGCCTGGGGGACCAGACAGTGGATGATTCCTGTGGAAGGTGAGCCCCCTGAGAAGACTTGTCTGCCCTACCCATGCAGCACCCATTGTTTTTGATCTTTTATTCTTGTCACATGGAGTTTGGCCACTTCCCATCTCTGCCATACTGCAAATAGCCAGCTAGCTAAGGAATCAATACAATAAGCTTCAGTTCAGGGATGTGCAAAAGAGTGAGAACAATTTTGAGTTAAGTGATACGAGAAATCTTCATAAAGTCCCAATGATTCTGCCACCAAAATATTTCTCAAATGCATCTCCTCCTGTATCAGTCAGAGTCCAACCAGAAGAAAAACCTCTCCAGATATTTTAAAAGAGAGGTTTTATACAGCAAATCAGTTATACAGATGGTGGAAGAGATGAGAAGCCAAACAGGAGACAAAGCAGCAACTCAGATGTTAGCCACAGCAGGAAGCCACAATCAACCCTGGGCTGGAGGGACAAAAGGAGGAAGTGGGGTTCCCAGAGCCCAGGGCGGGATCCTTGGACAGAAGCCAGAATTAGGGCCTGTGCACGTGCCAAGGAGGAGATGCAGCAGCTGCTGGAGGTGTCACCTGAGACCCACAGAGGGAGGGTGAAATACGCCGGATTTTCCTTTCCTCCCGCTTCCCGATCTCCTGACAGTAACTACCAGTGGCCCAAGCTAATTGGAAAGCAGCCGACATGGAAGGCTAGTAAGCGCAGCCCAGAGAGGTTAGCCCTCCTTCTGCACAGCACAGGGACACTGCCACTGCCTAGGCTGAGGCCTCCACTCTCTCTTCCTTGTACCATTACAGAATCCTCATAATCATTCTCTTGACTCAGCAACTGTGGTTTCCCTCCATTTCATCCTCTATATGTCAGGTAGTGATGTTGCTAAAATACAAATATATGCGTTAAGCTCCTGTCTAAACCCTTAGCTGACTCCCTGCTGACTACAGGCTCATCCCAAGCTTCTTAGCAGAGTAAACAGGACCTCCCTCCTGCCCGCCTCTCTAGCCTCATCTTCCACAGCTCCCAGCATGGCACAGCTTCAGTGCCCTGAAGACTCCAGGGGACGCAGGGTGATGTGGGCTACTTAAGTGTTTGCTTTGTGGATCTCAGAAGAGGCTCCCTGGCCCAGGTGTCAGGGTTATCATGGGGGGATGGCGGGAACAGCAGTCATAGGTGGCACTCTCAAGAGGCTTCTAGGGCCACCATGAGGGGTCCTGGAGAATAGGAGAGGACTGGTAGAGAGAGCCTGTGAGAGCACGTAAGACTCTCTATAGATGCTCCTGGGAGACAGATGGGAGGAGAAATGGAAGGGCCTTGAAGGGATATCAGCTAATGGGGGCATGGGTCAGTGAGATTTGAGTGCTTAATAATGAAATCCGTCAAGCTGGTTAAGTTTGAAGAAACTGAGATTATGTTTGAAGGAGAATAAAGTTCAATGTCCAAATATGTTTCTCAGAGCATTGTTACTAAAATTATTCCATAAGTCAAAAGATCTCTAGCAGAATGAATGAATATGAGGGACTCACTTCTGATAGGCACTAGAAGCTAGTTATCTGTCATGGGGCCTTGATTAAAATGAAGAAGGAAATTAACATCCATGAGTCTCTTAGGGAATAATCAAGTTTTAGAAGATATGGTGAGGACAAATAGAAGGTAGAAAGCATGAGTCTGGGACATCTGACAAAGTTTCAATGAAGTTTCCATACCTTCTAGATTTTTAGAAATATCTTGTGACACCATACATATATATCAATCTTCTTTGTATTCCCCTATAGTCTTACTGTAATGTGAACCTCCCTTATTGTGAAGTTAAAAGGTAACGCTACTCTTCAACGTCAAAAGAAACCAAACATTTGTTTAGCTAACATAAATGTGCCAAGCATTGAGCTGGACAGATTACATAACGTATTTCATTTTGTTATAAATTTTTGTGTGACAGATGAGGGAAATGAGACTCAGAGAGGTTAAATGATTTGCCCAAGGTTGTGTCACAAGTAGAGGCATTGGTATTTAAGCCTAGGTCTTCTTCTACTACCCCACATTTTTATGTTAGTAAGCAACCCTCATGATGGAGTGCAGGTAAGAGTAACTTAGTACTGAATTCAGTTTTCTCACCAAGAACACGAAAATAACATTTGGGTTTATTTCCAAATAGGATCCCTAAAATCTTATGTGCAGATTTCTGAAAAATACGGAATTCATTTTGAAGGTTTATTTTCCTATCGAATTATAAAGACCACCCTACATCTCTCAAAATCCAGGCATTACGACGGCATCCTTGATATGTCCAGCCTTTGAACTAATATATTTATTATCTTATCACTTTGAGTTTTCAGTGTGAAACACTGATTAATATCATTGTTGCATGTTGGGAGAAATCATTGGAAAGCAGGTTCTGAGAGGGAGGTAAGTGTTTAGGGCATCCGTTAGGTAGTGCTCTTAGGAATCAGCCCTGCGGAAGAGAGGGCAAAGAAGCAGAATTCACCACAGCGTTCACCACAATGACAAATGTAATTCTTAATAAATCTGTGTGTATACAATAAATGTATATATGTGCTGATATACAACACATGGTAAAATATCTAAATATATACAATATAGAAACAAATGTTTATATAATTATAAAATATATATTTATTGTATAGACAAGTGGTAAAGGCAATAACTACCTGGATCAGGATGAAAGCTGGACTTAAAAGAATTAATAAATTGGGCAATGTAGTGCCTACAGATTGAAAGTGTGAAGTCCAAGAGGGAGCAGAGGTTTAGGACTTCTTGAAGCTCTCACACTTCTTACCACCGTAGGATGTACTGTTGCTGTGCCAATAATAAGAATGCATTGGTCTGTTGAGTGATGGTGTCCTATGTACACAGAATGGTATTAGGCTTATTGTCTTTGTTTTTACACGTTTGCTGATTCTAAAGACTAATACAGGGCTTCCCTGGTGGCACAGTGGTTGAGAGTCCGCCTGCCGATGCAGGGGGACACGGGTTCGAGCCCCGGTCCGGGAAGATCCCACATGCCGCGGAGCGGCTGGGCCCGTGAGCCACGGCCGCTGAGCCTGCACGTCCGGAGCCTGTGCTCCACAACGGGAGAGGCCGCAACAGTGAGAGACCCGCGTATCACAAAAAAAAAAAAAAAGACTAATACATTATGAGTGGAAACAGAAAAAAATATAAAATCAACATGTGGTAAAAACTTTTCGTAAAAAAAATGAACATTAATTCCTCAGAAATTGCAATGGCCCTTCCTCTGTTTACTTAGTCAACTTTTTCCTATTTTAGCCATTCCCATCTGAGAAGGCAGATATCTAACCACAGACAGTAAATCCCCATACATCCAAGGGGAAAAGAAGGAGAGGCTAATGTAGCTGTCCCTTTCAGTGCACAGATGGTGCACAGATGCTTACGAGACTCTGCCAGGCTATCTCTTCCTTCCGCCCATCCCTGCTTCTGACTCAACAGTCTTAAATCCAGAGTCCTAAGGCTCTCCGTGGCTCCTTGAAGCACAGGCCTTGATAGTTGGTGCCCAAAGGGTACGGATAACATGCTCACAATGATTGAAGGGACAAGTGCCTTCAATTTGTTCAGGGGGAGCTGCAGTGTGGAGTGCATGCCTAGCACGAGCTTAGCTGCAGTTTGAGTTAAGAAATACTGCTGCCTGAGGCAATCTAGAAAACGTTGGCCCTCCTACAATGACAGTCCCCTTCATTCTTGACATTTTTCTTCCATTAGTCCTTTCCTGTCCTTTTGAACAATGAATTAAGTCTGATTTAGCTATTATCTGTATCAGCAAGTCTTAATCACGCCCCAAAGATGTGGATGAGCCATATAGTTTCTTTCTTTTAAAAATTATTTTATCTATCCATTCATTCATTCATTTGCTCATTCATTTATAGTTCAGGAACTGTTTTGTTTTGTGGTTAGATAGTGCAGGTATTTGCTCTAAAGGCTGAAGTGCAGAACTGGTATCATGCACGGTGACTACTGTTCGAAAATATAGAGACGGATATTTAGAGTGATAGAATTCCAGTTAGTCTGATTATCATCATAATGAAATAGCAGGCAGTTGGCTTTCCTTCTGTTTATTTTCTTCTTAACTTTCTCTAAATAATGTCACATAATTCAGAAGCCTGACTCTTTCTTGCCTCTTCTTTTCATCCTCTGTAAAGCCGTCACTCAGGAGGGTGCCCTAATTCATTTTCTTTCCACGTGTTTTAATCTTTGTTAAACCTCATATCATCTTGCTCTAATTCCTTTACATAGAATTGTGATTTTATTCCATTTTTCTTGTTTTTATCATTGCTACATACAGGGGGCAAACTTTATCTGGATCCCCAGTATTTCATCAGGGCGTCTGGTTTTCTAGCAGCTTACTGCTGGAGTGTCAGTGGATTAGATTCCCTTGCTGGTTTGTTTTGTTTTGTGGCCATGGGCAAGTCAAACTCCATTAACCTCAGCTTCTCCATTTGCAAAATGGGATAATAATACTTACCTTCCACACACCTGGAGTGTTGTGAGAATGAAAAAGATAATGTTTGCAAAGTGCTTTGTAAAAACGTGGAGCCTTTCATCTAAGGAAGGAGCTCAGAGTATTATTATTTTTGTTGTTACTGTTGGTCATGTTCCCACATGGCTTTATTTTGATGGTGTTCTTAACTGCAGTAGAGTTGAATCACAGCAATGAGAGACGGTGAAGACGTAGCAGGTCATCTGGTTCAAACGTATTATAGAATTCTTCCCCTGCAACATGCTCTTATACTTTAGTCTTGCTATTTTTAAGTCCCAAAGCATCAAACATTACAGGGTCCATTTCTTCCGCTTGACATCAGAACTCTTCTGAAGAACAGTTTCAGTGGCAACTTTTGATCTAAGTATTTTCTTAATGACCCAATTGGAAAAACTTTGAGTCTCTGCCAGGAAGATATTTTTGCCCAATGTGAGGGTTACAATTATTTTCAGGACCCTTTACTACTTTCCTGGGAGAATGGAGTCACAATCCATTAGCTTTCCTTCTGATGATGTTCTTTACAATGTTTACTCCAAAGGTTCAATTTAGAAATTTGCTAATAACCATTGGTCCATGGAGGAGACCAAACCTTGTTCAGAGATATCTCATTTCAAACACAGTTAAACTGCTTTAAATTCAATCTCAGAAGACTAAAAAAACATGTGCTAACTTCAGCCTTGTAAGCTGCATGTATTTTGCTTTTGGCAGGTGTATAATCTATCACTGAAGATAGAGAGATTCTAACATCTGATATTACATAAATATTTGTTGAATAAGTGGATCATTCATATTATATATATAATTCATTGTTATTTAATTCAGTAGGCTAATAATAGTCCTTTTGGTCATTTTAGATTTATATATATAAATATTATTATAAATATATATTAATGTACTATACATATTATGTGTGTATATTATATATATATAGTGTGTATATATACATATATATAGTCATGAATAAATTATTTGGGAATATCACCACTTACAACATAAATACAACTGGTATCCTGACAAAGGGACCATCTAGAGTGATATACAGACTTCCAAAATATGTGGAGCATGTACTATTTAGGAGCTGAAATACAGTGGTAAAGCAAAACATACTTCTCTTGTAATGCTGATTACTTCAGCCAGTGAGAATTGGTTTTGAAGATACAATGATTCTGTTTTCCCCTTGGCAATTGGTTTTCCATCCTTTTGCTATAGAGAGTAAGGTCTGAGGTTAAATCAATACCCCGAGTAATTCTTTCCTTTTCTTCTACTTGTGGTAGTTTAATTAATTACTCTCCATTAAACTGATCCCTTGATTAAAACTAAGCTTTTATTTTACACGCGAATGATTATTGTTTTGAATGCAATTGTAGTGCCCAATCAGAATCAGGTTTTAGGTTTAAGCGGAAGGATTTTGTTTTTCGTTAATTCCTGGTGAATCCTCAATCCAAGGATTTGAGCAATAATTAGGCTTTCTTAATAAAGAAAGAAGGATATGACTTTTAAGAGAGAACTCCATTCTAATTTCAAGCAGACAGAAAACTAAAATACATCTTTGAAAACTCTACAAAACTAATGAGACACTCTGTTCTGAGATATTTTGGAAAACTAAGGAGCATAACTTCATCGAAAACTGCTCAAGTTATTACCTGTTGAAAATTGAAATTGTCACATTACCTGTGACATTTGACATATTTTTATGTGGCATATTTCCAGAGAGTGGAATCATTGATGGTCAACTTTTGGGATGCTTTGCTCTTTAATCTCTTTGCCTTTAACATGGTAGTAACTGGGTAGTGAGATAGGAGGTGGTGATTAGCTTGCTGAGTCAGTGGGAAGGAGCTCTGTAATACTGAATAATTATTTCTTTGATGTGTGGAGTGGTTAACATGCTTAAGATTCTTAACACAGGACCAGCTGGGTGCCATATCTAGGAAGGGTAAGTAAAATCACTTTTATATGCCGTGTAGAACATGAAACAACAAATCTCAGAGTCCAGACTTTGCCATTCTTTGTTTTCAACTTTTTGTTTTTTTTAAACTTTACACCAATCAGCTTAAGCACTTAATTTGTAAATTCCTGACCCAGGCATATCAAAATATCATTATAAGTCTGTGAATCACCTTACCTACCATGATCTTTGTTCCAGGTAACAATGGAACAGAAATCTGGACAAAAATATAAAGGCACAATGACACTACTGTTTTGGAACAAAAACATATCTTTCTTAGTGTCCCTGAACCTATAACACTAATGTGTCATTAATGGATTTAGTTTAGTGGATACCAAGTATTCTCTGACATTAGTCTCATCATGCTTTCATTTCCATAAGAGATATTCCAGTTAGGTCAAGCCCAGGGGTTAACTAAGGAGAATATAGAACCCAAAGTTGAAAATCATTAATTTTGTTCCTCTCTGTAATCACCAATTTATTACCATGAGCCTTGGTGCAATGGAAAATTACTACGTCTTTATAGATCTCAGTCATTTAAAATGGGAAGAATTTTGTTTGAGCCTTTGAGGTTCTAACACTGCATCTCTTTCCTGTCCTTAGCTGCCTTCTTCCGGGTCGGCCGCCTCTGATGCCCAAGAGAACAGCAACAAGATAGGATTTGGAGAAACCATGAGGGCCCCTGTTTTCTGAGCCTTATTTCTGGTTGTGGCAGCAAGAAAGATAAGAGGAAATATGAGTTGCAGTGAGATGCAGTGGGAAAGAAAGAATTCATACCATCAGGTGAAAATTACAAAACAATTGAATAACATCTTGCAGGAAGTGTCAGCATCACATGGGTTTTTTGCCTCTCATATAATTGGCTAGGAGTCAAATTCAGGTTAAGGCATATTTTTTCCATCTCTACCACTTCACACTATAGATTTTGTTTTTTTACAAAAATAACCACTTTTTTTCCCAAAGACAGCTGAATGGTATTTCTTTGCCCCTCACTGGGACTTAGCATTGTTTGCAATGGCTGTGGGCAGCTGACTTGCATGAAAGGCAGGTTTCCACATTATATCCTCGTTGGCGTGAACTCAGCACGTGGGTAGATGAACAGCAGCCCTTGTTCCCAGGCAGAGCTCATTCGCCTGACTTGACTAATATTTACCTAAACTGCTCTCTACCTCTTCCTCCTCTCTGAGATTTGTTTTTCTTGTTTTCCCAACCTGGATGCTTTCACCTACAGCTCAACTTCCTCAGAACTGCTCTTGGCTCACCTTGTTCAGTTTTCATTTCCACGATTATTATATTTCTTAACTTGAGTGCTTCCCTTTGTTCTATAACATGACATTCAACACTGCTCTCCTGCTTTCTGCCAGGATGCCCTTTGCTACTGGTGTGCTTCCCGCCTACATAGGTATGTAACAAGCTTCTGTAGCTAAGCTCCTGGCTTTTGATATTTCCCTAACATGTGTAGTCCAGCCTTATTTGATTTATCGCCAATATATCAACTCCCCCATGACTTCACCTTTCCATATGCTTCTATGGATGTGAAATGTCCTTCAGGAGAAACTGACTTTAGTCCCCATAAAGAAACAATATCTGAAGACTTTTAAAAAATGACCTTAGAACATCTCACAAACATTACCACTTTCATCCTTCATATTATTTCTATTGCAAAACATAGCTGGAAAGCAAGCATTCAATTTTGAGATGGAAAATTGTAGTAAAGGCCGATTGCTTACATCCTGCAGAAAGGGGATGCACAACAATAGGATCACTGCCTCCAGAGAGGAAAACACTGGAGCCATATTCTCTCCATCCCTCACCCAACATTTCAGTGTCCCTTTTCAGTATAAATATAGCTTCCAAAGATACCATCTTACAAATCATGAATATGCCTTTTCTAGGAGCCATCTGAGTATGGATAGCTCTGTGCATTTATGATATAAAGTAAACAAGATTTCAGGCCTCAAAGAAATGAGTTTAAAGATGATTATAACAAAATGATAGAAATTCTGGTAGTCTGGAAATTGCAACTGGAAAGAAATGAAAACCAGAGAATTTAGGAAGTCACTTTCTGGGTTTTGAAGTTGTGTGTGCTTCACTGAGAAGTATATCATGAAAATTCCTCATGATGCTTGTTTCTCAATCTTGTGATTAGCCTCCTGAGACAGTCACATGGGCTGATTTCCTCTAAATCAGTATTAGAGAAGCATTTCAGGCAGACCACCTTGAGGTGATAATTGCCTTTCTCAGGAGACACTCACATGTGCTAGGTCCTCTGGGAGGAAATGAATGAATTGCCCATTGTGCATTAAATCTCAGACAAGAAATTTTAAAGGTGAATTTCCAAAGCGTTAAGGCTCAGAGTAATCACCGGAGCTGGACAGCTAGCCTTGGGGGGCCCGCCCTTCCTAGAATCAGCAAACTCTTCCCTTGTAGAAAATTACATAAACATTTGAAGGTTTCCTTCTGTCCTCAGAATTCTACTTGTCTGCCAAGATTATGGTCATTTGAGCTGGAAATTTGGCCAGTTACAATCTCTATTAAGGCATTGGTGGCTGCACTCTTTCCTGTGTTTGCTTATTCATGATCCTGTGATTCTCTGGGTCTCTGGGGTCTTTGGGGTCACGTGCTGCCTCTGAGAGCTGTCAGCATGGAGGAAAGGATATGCCTATGTCTTTTCTATCTAAATGGCAGGGTTGCTCTGGAGTTGACCCAGGGTAGCCTCCCTGAGCCTCTCCTCCATCTCAAGTAAAAGCTTTATGTAGATCTTGGTTGAGCAGAAACCCAGAAACCATTATAGGGCATCTTTCTTCATGACAACCAATAAATAGGTCTGCACCATATACAGGGCTGGTCACATGGCCGGTTCTTCTCTTTCCTGCTACCCCACGTGCCACTCCTCATTCCTTACATCTTGACAGAACTTCTAGTGGAGAGGAATGCAAAGCTTGGACAGCTTCACTCCCTCCTCACTTCCATTAAAAAGCTATTCTTAGGGTTTCCCCGGTGGCACAGTGGTTGAGAGTCCGCCTGCCGATGCAGGGGACATGGGTTCGTGCCCCGGTCCGGGAAGATCCCACAGCCGCGGAGCAGCTGGGCCCGTGAGCCATGGCCACTGAGCCTGCGTGTCAAGAGCCTGTGCTCTGCAATGGGAGAGACCACAACAGTGAGAGGCCCGCTTACCGCAAAAAAAAAAAAAGAGCTATTCTTGGCTTCCTAACACCCTACTGTCATATTGCTTTCAGAAATAAAAAGTATTTTCTTTCTCCAGTAGGCAAATGACTCAGAATTTGTTATTTCTCTCTACAGTCATTCTCATCTGTTGCAGGTTAGGGTACATTGAGAAACTCTGAGATGGAGTTTAGAGTATGGAATATTTATTATGGAGTGTCCTTGGGACCAAGACGCCTGGAAGGCTGGGAAAGGGAACAGGATTGGGAAGAAGAAGATGTTAAGCTGAGACACAGACCCAACAAAAGCCTTGGTCAACTCCACAGGGATCTCTGGAATTAGAATGGCCCTTCAGATTTGTCCTGAGTTTGACTGAGGTGACCAGGCCTTTGTATTCCTGTATCAATCAGTCATCAGATGTGGGCAACCTCGCATGGGAATAACCTCGAGTGAGAGCTGTCTCTGCAGTTAAGGCAACGCTGAAGGGGCTGACAGCTGACGGCTGTCTGCTGGTGGCATTCCAAATGGCTGGGACAAGAATCTCTTATTGAAGGAATATCTGGATGGATCTGGGTGGTGTCTACCACAGTCTACTCTTTGCTCCATTCAGATTACTTCTCAATATACGTTTAGAAAGCAGCTCTTCAGGATGCTTTTAAACTTTTCTTGGGGTAAACTGAGGACAGGAAGTTAGTGGGCTGACTATAGCCCAATGCTACAGCTGGTCTCAAGGTCACGACTTATACTCATTGCCTCCCTCCTCCACTATTGATTCTAGAGTTTCCTCTCTCATCTTCCATCTCTGTCTGTCTCAGTTGCTTACCTGATGGCATAACTGATACCCTCAGCCTTGAGTAGTCTCAGTCCCAGTCACCATGCCCTTCTCAAATCAGGATTGCTGTGCTTGTCCATTTGCCATTATAGTTGGGAAGGAAGGACCAAGAGATGCCCAACTGGATCACCTGGGTGCCAGACTTATTCCTCCATGCCCCATTGTGTAATGGCAGCCCTACTACCTGATGACTGGTCAGCTGCCCTGCCAAAACAATGACTCCTTTTCTTGCCAGCTCCTTGTGGCAAGGAACCTTAATGGTTCCTTGCCACAAGGAGCCTGAATGCCCAAGCTGTAGTCAGAGGGTTTATTACCATTAGCAAAAATGTTCTCTTTTTAAGACTCAGGATCTGTAAACCCACAGAATCCAGAGCTGCAGAGAAGGGATGAACAACTTATTCAAGCAGATCACTGGGAAAGATGAGAGGTGGGTCCACTTTTTTTCCTATAACCATGTATTTTTCTTATAGCTATTTTTTTTTTCTTATAACCATGTGTTTTTCCTTTTGGGGGTATAGTACCATATGAAGCCCTTTGATTCAAAGAGCATACTAGTCCTAGAGGATGACACTCCATCCTGATAAATCATTGGCACTGAGCTGGAACTTCAGCTGTGCCTTCAGAGAGATATTCCAGTGCTCTCTCAGGCTACTAGCTTCTGTGTAGCGAGGTATATGATACACCCAGAGGATCCTATGATTATGGGCCAACTTTCACATCTGTTTTCTCTATCATGAGCTCCCCTGATGGAATGTTATACGAAATCCCACACCAGTGGATCAGACGCTCCATAAACCCTTGGATAGTGATGTTGGCTAAGCCCCCACTAGCAAGAAAGGCAAACCTAGTGGCAAGTTGGCTCCCTCAAAGGATGACGTCACAACCGGGAGTCAGTATTGGTCTTCTGTTTCTGGCAGGTTGGACCTTCAGTGGCAGCCATAGCTAAATTAGCCTTGGGAAGGGGAAATCCATGCTCTTGGACATATGTATAGCCTTCATTCTTACCACCTCAGCTACTCTGTTCATACACCCAGAATGAACAGAGCTTTGGGATGGACAATGACAAAGGCTGGCTGATGTTAACAGGCTGAGTCATTTTGGCTACATGGTTCTTTAGTACTTTCTCTGTGTTGGATGCTGCTGGTGGGTGTGATCATGTGATATACATTTTTATAATTTGTGCATGCTCTCATATTAATTCACACACTTCTACCTTAGATTTCCTTGTCTCTGATCTTCCTATTTTTCTCTTTCCAGGCCCTAATAGCCAAGCAGTTTGCTACTGCCCATGAGTTCATATATGTATTCCAACTTTGGGCCACGTCTCTTTCTACACTAAATAGATGGCCAGGTACAGAGAAGAGAGACTGCACTATCTCTTGGAGTCCTTGCCAGGATTCTAAATCCTGTATGCTGGGAACGTATACTTTCCTTCTTCCCTTATTAGGCTTGATATGTCTCTTGCTTGCTTATGCTGCAACTTAACCTTAAAGATGATGTGGTATATTTATATAATGGAATATTAGCCACAAAAGAGAATGAAATTCTGCCATTTGCAGCAACGTAAATGGACCTAGAGAATGTTATGCTTAGTGAAATAAGTCAGACAGAGAAAGATAATTACTGTATGATATCACTTATATGTGGAATCTAAAAAATAATGCACACAAATGTATATAGCAAAATAGAAACAGACTCACAGATATAGAAAACAGACCAGTGGTTACCAGTGGGGAGAGGCAAAAGAAGAGGGACAAGTTAAGGGTATGGGATTAACAGATACAAACTACTATGTATAAAATTGATAAGCATCAGGGATATATTGTACAGCACAGAGAATTACAGCCATTATCTTGTAACAGCTTTTCATGGAGTATAATCCATGAAAATACTGTATACCTGAAATTAATGTAATATTGTAAATCAAATATACTTCACTTGAAAAACAAATAAAAGTGGCAATTTAAAAAAATATCTTAGCTATTAGTCAACTGACCAGAATGGGAGGCAGGTGTGTATCCTGAGGGAGGCATACATTGTCTTGCAGAGGGAAGGCCTCTGCATTTTCCTCTTGCAAGAGGAGAGGGATGTTAGCTTTTGATGGTGGGTGGGGAACAGGCACTTCTGCAGTCTATGGGGTTTTGGGGAATCTAAGGATTTTGGATTTTTGTGGGCATCCACTTAGATAACTATTCAATGTGTCAGTGTCCTATTTTTCCTAGCCAGGGCCCTAAACTTAACATAGAAGATCTGTCTTGATTAGGAGTTTAACCTTGTTCAGAGTTTGGCTCCTTTGATGATTATATTCTAGACCTGGTCCTCGGATTTCTGTGCCTTCCTGCAGCAGAAAGTGAGATCCTTTGTGTCTGCTACCAAGAAGGCTCTCTACTTTCACAATTGCACTTTTTAAAAAATTTTATTTATTTTTCTATACAGCAGGTTCTTATTAGTCATCCATTTTATACACATCAGTGTATACATGTCAATCCCAATCTCCCAATTCATCACACCACCACCCCAGGCCCCCGCTGTTTTCCCTGCTTGGTGTCCATACGTTTGTTCTCTACATCTGTGTCTCAATTTCTGCCCTGCAAACTGGTTCATTTGTACCATTTTTCTAGGTTCCACATATATGCACTAATATGCAATATTTATTTTTCTCTTTCTGACTTACTTCACTCTGTATGACAGTCTCTAGATTCATCCACGTCTCTACAAATGACCCAATTTCATTCTTTTTTATGGCTGAGTAATATTCCATTGTATATATGTACCACATCCTCTTTATCCATTCGTCTGTCAGTGGGCATTTAGGTTGCTTCCATGACCTGGCTATTGTAAATAGTGCTGCAATGAACATTGGGGGGCATGTGTCTTTTTGAATTATGGCTTCCTCTGGGTATATGCCCAGTAGTGGGATTGCTGGGTCATATGGTAATTCTATTTTTAGCTTTTTTAAGGAACCTCCATACTGTTCCCCATAGTGGCTGTATCAATTTACATTTCCACCAGCAGTGCAAGAGTGTTCCCTTTTCTCCACACCCTCTCCAGCATTTATTGTTTGTAGATTTTTTGATGATGGCCATTCTGACTGGTGTGAGGTGATATCTCATTATAGTTTTGATTTGCATTTCTCTAATAATTAGTGGTGTTGAGCAGCTTTTCATGTGCTTCTTGCCCATCTGTATGTCCTCTTTGGAGAAATGTCTATTTAGGTCTTCTGCCCATTTTTTGATTGGGTTGTCTGTTTTTTTAATATTGAGCTGCATGAGCTGTTTTTGAAGATTTTGAAGATTAATCCTTTGTCTGTTGATTCATTTGCAAACATTGTTTCCCATTCTGAGGGTTGTCTTTTCGTCTTGTTTGTAGTTTCCTTTGCTTTGCAAAAGCTTTTAAGTTTCATTAGGTCCCATTTGTTTATTTTTGTTTTAAATTTCACTACTCTAGGAGGTGGATCAAAAAACATCTTGCTGAGATTTATGTCAAAGAGTGTTCTCCCTATGTTTTCTTCTAAGCATTTTATGGTGTCCACTCTTAATTTAGGTCTCTAATCCATTTTGAGTTTATTTTTGTGTACGGTGTTAGGGAGTGTTCTAATTTCATTCTTTTACATGTAGCTGTCCAGTTTTCCCAGCACCACTTATTGAAGAGACTATCTTTTCTCCACTGTACATTCCTGCCACCTTTATCAAAGATAAGGTGTCCATATGTGCGTGGGTTTATCTCTGGGCTTTCTATCCTGTTCCATTGATCTATCTTTCTGTTTTTGTGCCAGTACCATACTGTCTTGATTACTGTAGCTTTGTAGTATCATCTGAAGTCAGGGAGTCTGATTCCTCCAGCTCCGTTTATTTCCCTGAAGACTGCTTTGGCTATTCAGAGACTTTTATGTATTCATACAAATTTTAAGATTTTTCGTTCTAGTTCTGTAAAAAAATGCCATTGCTAATTTGATAGGGATTGCATTGAATCTGTAGATTGCTTTGTGTAGTATAGTCATTTTCACAATATTGATTCTTCCAATGCAAGAACATGGTATATCTATCCATCTATTTGTATCATCTTTAATTTCTTTCATCAGTGTCTTATAGTTTTCTGCATACAGGTCTTTTGTCTCCCTAGGTAGGTTTATTCCTAGGTATTTTATTCTTTTTGTTGCAGTGGTAAATGGGAGTGTTTCCTTAATTTCTCTTTCAGATTTTTCATCATTAGTGTATAGGAATGCAAGAGATTTCTGTGCATTAATTTTGTATCCTGCAACTTTACCAAATTCATTGATTAGCTCTAGTAGTTTTCTGGTAGCATCTTTAGGATTCTCTATGTATAGTATCATGTTATCTGCAAACAGTGACAGTTTTACTTCTTTTTTTCCAATTTGTATTGCTTTTATTTATTGTTCTTCTCTGATTGCCATGGCTAGGATCTCTAAAACTATGTTGAATAATAGCGGCGAGAGTGGGCATCCTTGTTTTGTTCCTGATCTTAAAGGAAATGCTTTCAGTTTTTCAGCATTGAGAATGATGTTTGCTGTGGGTTTGTCATATGTGGCCTTTATTATGTTGAGGTAGGTTCCCTCTGTGCCCACTTTCTGGAGATTTTTTATCATAAATAGGTGTTGAATTTTATCAAAAGCTTTTTCTGCATCTATTGAGATGATCATGTGGTTTTTCTTCTTCAGTTTGTTAATATGGTGTATCACATTGATTGATTTGCATATATTGAAGAATCCTTGCATCTCTGTGATAAATCCCACTTGATCATGGTGTATGATCCTTTTAATGTATTGTTGGATTCTGTTTGCTAGTATTTTGTTGAGGATTTTTGCATCTATATTCATCAGTGATACTGGTCTGTATTTTCTTTTTTTGTAGTATCTTTGTCTGGTTTTGGTATCAGGGTGATGGTGGCCTTGTAGAATGAGTTTGGGAGTGTTCCTGCCTCTGCTATATTTTGGAAGAGTTTGAGAAGGATGGGTGTTAGCTCTTCTCTAAATGTTTGATAGAATTCACCTGTGAAGCCATCTGGTCCTGGACTTTTGTTTGTTGGAAGATTTTTAATAACAGTTTCAATTTCATTCCTTGTGGTTTGTCTGTTCATATTTTCTATTTCTTCCTGGTTCATTCTTGGAAGGTTATACCTTTGTAAGAACTTGTCCATTTCTTCCAGGTTGTCCATTTTTCTGGCATAGAGTTGCTTGTAGTAGTCTCTTAGGATGCTTTGTATTTCTGCGGTGTCTATTGTAACTTCTCCTTTTTCATTTCTAATTTTATTGATTTTAGTCCTCTCCCTCTTCTTCGTGATGAGTCTGGCTAATGGTTTATCAATTTTGTTTATCTTCTTGAAGAATCAGCTTTTAGTTTTATTGATCTTTGCTATTGTTTTCTCTGTTTCTGTTTCATTTATTTCTTCTCTGATCTTTATGATTTCTTTCCTTCTGCTAACTTGGGTTTTGTTTGTTCTTCTTTCTCTAGTTCCTTTAGGTGTAAGGTTAGACTGTTTATTTGAGATGTTTCTTGTTTCTTGAGGTAGGCTTGCATAACTATCAACTTCCCTCTTAGAACTGCTTTTGCTGCATCCCATAGGTTTTGGATCGTCGTGTTTTCATTATCATTTGTCCCTAGGTATTTTTTGATTTCCTCTTTGATTTCTTCAGTGATCTCTTGGTTATTTTGTAACTTATTGTTTAGCCTCCATGTGTTTGTGTTCTTTTACGTTTTTTTCCCTGTAATTCATTTCTAATCTCATAGCATTGTGGTCAGAAAAGATGCTTGATACGATTTCAATTTTCTTAAATTTACTGAGGCCTGATTTGTGACCCAAGATGTGATCTATGCTGGAGAATGTTCCGTGCGCACTTGAGAAGAAAGTGTAATCTGCTGTTAACTAGAAAGTGTAATCTGCTGTTAACTAGAGTTAATCTTTTGGGGCAAGTAGCAATTTCAGTAGCTATGGAGGTAACTTACAGAAAAATTATGCCATTCTTTGTTATGACTCTGTACCTTTACACATTCTCCTGTTTCTGTCCCAAATGATCTTCCCCCTCTTCCTAATTCCTTTCTTAGCTAACTAAGACATGTTCTTCAAGCATTTTTTCCCCAAGGAAGCCTTTGCTGACCAAATTCCCTCTTTTACCACCCCCAATCCCAAGTCTCCTTGCCTAACTCCCTGGCTCATTAAATGCTTCAGTGAGTCCCTACGACACTTTAAACAAGCCTTTAAGTAGCTATCTTAGTCCATTTTGACTGCTATAATATTAATACCATAGACTGTGTGGCTTATAAACAACAGAAATTCATTTCTCACAGTTCTGTAGGTTGGGAAGGCTAAGATCAAGGTGCCAGCTGATCAGTGTCTAGTGAGGGCCCTCTTCCTGGTTCATAGACAGTTGTCTTCTCGCTGTGTCTTCACATGGCTGAAGGGGGAAGGGAGCTCTCTTCGTCCTTTTTTATAAGGGCACTAATCCCATTCTTGAGGGTTCCACTCTTATGACCTAGTTCTCCCCCAAAGTCCCCATCTCCAAATACCATCACATTGGGGATTAGGTTTCAGCATGTGAATTTTTGTGGCAAGAGGAGTACAAACATTCAGTCCATGACATTAACATTCATCACACTGAGGTGTAATTGTGTAGTTACCTGCTTATATTTTTACTTGCACTGTTATAACTTTTTATTTTATTTGTTTGTACTCAAGGACCAGAACCAGTATGGTACCTTTCATATGTCATGTGTATTAAATGAATGAATGCATCAAAAACGCACAAATGCATCAGACCGTCATTCATGTCATAGTATAAGGCCATAGATCTAGAGTCAAGATATCCAGTTTGAGTCTTTATTTGATCATAAACAGATAATAGATGTCAATCTCCTATATCTCAGTTTCACCTTCCATAAACTGTAGAGGTTTCCTTTTTACTTTATATCATTATTATAAAGATAAAGGAAGGTAAGATATGTGAAAGAATTTTGGGTAATAAAATGGCTATACAAATGTCAAGAATGATTACTGTTTATCTCTTTATCACTCTATGTTCACCTCTGACCTCACTGCCTATAAATGTTTCATTTACTATTACAACCCTGTAGTTAATCACAGACACAGATTCTTTACTGTTGTTATGACATACTCTTCAGTCAAGTACAACTGATCCACATGTGTATTTGGAAACTGGTGGACAAATGAGCCACTGAAAATTATCACCTCTAAAAGAACAGTCTGGGATAGTCACAGTCTAGCCACAGAGGCTAAAAAGATAATTAAGATACCATCTCTGAAGATGCGGTCTCTGACTGTAGGAAACTAATAGTCTGCTAGAGGGAGACCAACATGTAGCAATTTAGGAGAAATCAAATATTGTAAGTATTTTGTAGCTGTAAGCATGAGATGGAATATAGTTCAGATGCAAAGGAAGGAGTGATGGGTGATGGTCAGAAGAGCCTCCATTAAAGAGATGAAGTTTGTAAAAGATGAGTCTGTAAAAGAGGGAGTGGATCTGATCCAGGCAGGCAAGGAACTGGAGGGCATCCAGGATGAGCAGAGGCACTGAGGAGTAAGACAGCTGGAGGACTCTAAAGTGTATGAGCAGAACATAGGGTAGAGGGAGCAGAGAAAAAGAAGGCAGCCACATGTGGCCCCCAAATTGTTGTCATGAAGGCATCATTGGACATGCTATATATGAGATCTTCTTCTGAAAAACCTTCCCAGATCCTTCAAGAAGAATTCTTGCTTTTATTCCATGGGCCTCAGGTATAGGTCTGTGGGGCCCCCATCTCATTTGTTGTTGTTTGTTTTTATATCTGTCCTTCAGCCTAGACTTTGGGCCCTTTAGGGCTAGGGATT
The DNA here is from genome assembly GCF_949774975.1 of Lagenorhynchus albirostris. Classification (NCBI taxonomy): domain Eukaryota; kingdom Metazoa; phylum Chordata; class Mammalia; order Artiodactyla; family Delphinidae; genus Lagenorhynchus; species Lagenorhynchus albirostris. Next base: position 44,754,435 of record NC_083097.1, read on the forward strand.
TTCTGTTCCCTCATGTCTCATAATGGTAACAGGCACACAATACATGTATACTGAGAGAGGGATGAAAAGATGTAGTATCTTAGTTTTAAGTAAATAAGCAAGACATCAGGAACTAAAGAGGAAGACTTTATATCTTAAAGAGACAAGTTTAGGGTAAAAAATTACCAGAAGTAGAATCTGTGGACTTGAATTCATGTTCTCAAAGTGAGGTACTAGCTGTGTGATTTGGACCCATGGAGAACCTTGCTAAAGCTTCAGGGGATCAATTACACTTGGCATTCAATGTCATTGCAAGAATGAGACAACTTATGTGTGCTCAAGGACACTGCTTTTTCTATCTAGACCCGGATAGGATATCCTCCACACTCAAATTCTCATCACATTTAAAAAAAATTAGTTGTAGCTTAACCAATGGAGGCAAGAACTAGACTTGACATGGTAAAGATAATGGAATCTGAGAGGTCTTCTCTTAAACTGGAGGCCTGTTGTATGGTGGTAGAGCCATGGGTACCAAAGCTAAGGCACCTGAGGTTGAGTCCCCACTCTGCTGCCTGTTGACTCTATCACTTTATACACGTTATTTAATCTCCCTGTGCTCCGAATTCTCATCTGCAGAACCAGGATTTGTTGATTCAGTTGCTATTTTGACACTGAGAGTTACAAATGTGAACAAAATATACAAAACTCCTGTTTTTATGTAGGTTATGTTCCAGTGATGATGCTAATAGTTCCTATTTTGTAGATTTGTTGTGAGAATTAAATAGGTCTTTATATGTAAAGGACTTGGAACCATGCATGCCTGGCACACAGGCAGTGCATAATGACTATTAGGTATTGCTATTATATATGTAACTCTGATATGTATAGTCTTAAAAGCTGTGAGTATTCGTGGTCCAACCATTATCCTTCAACTTGACATCATGTTTCAAAGTTCCAGCCTAAAGAATTCATTGGCCTCAAATGATTAGAATTTAGTAATTTCTGATTTTTCTTTCTGTCCTAGTTGAAGTGGTTTTCTCACTGTCCTTGGTCCCCACCTTGGTTCTCCTCCCTCTGTCCTATGGTAGAACCAAGTTAACTCTCCCTGGAATGGTTCTGGAACCCTCCCCTCTTGCACCCTCCCCATCTGTCTTGAGTGGTATAAATTCTCCTGTATGAGACACCCCTACACTCCCCCACCCTATCCCTAATTGCCCAGCCTATGGGGACATCTTTTTCACCTCTCTTCTCATATAGCACTCCCTTCCAGTACCACTTATTTGACCCTGAGCACTTCTGCTCTGAATTGTAGGCTGTTTTTCTATACAGACCTTGTCAACAGGTGAGGGGGAAGGATGGGGCAATGCCTTGTGTTTCTTTGCATTTTCCCATAGTCTTTTGCACAATATGTGTGGTTTGTTTCCATTTGGCTTTGATGGACTTTCTGTGTGTAGAGAAACTGTGAGAGGGTTTGCTGCTGTGGATTTTCTCAGCCTAGTGATATGGGGAGCACTTAGGATGGCTCTCGGGAAGAAGGGAGGTGTCGGTAATTATGGATGGGTTGAGTCTAAACATTGCAACTTGCACGTCCTTTGAAGTGAACTTGTAGAACTGCAATGAGAAATGGAGAAGGTAGGTCTCCACTGGCTTTTGTTGTTGTGCACTAACCAAATGCAGGTAGAAAAATCAACTTAGCAAATGTGGTAAGTTGCTTCTCAGGTGTTAGCGATTAGTTTCCATCTTCCTGCTCAGTGTTGTTCATGAACCAACAGCATCAGCAACACCTGGGAGCTTGTTACACTCACAGAGTCTCAGGCTCCACCAGAGACCTGCTGTACCAGAATCTGCATTTTAACAAAATAACCAGGTAATTCTTATGTACACTAAATTTCGAGAAGCACTGAATTCTAAAGCTGAACATTTAAATATTCCTGTATGTGGGCCCCTCCCTAAAATTAAATTAAATGAGAATCTGCAGGAGGGGACCAGGCCTAAGTATTTTTTCAAGCTTTTCAGGTGATTCCAATGTATAACAAAAGTTGAGAACCACTAATATGGGATGATTTCTGGATTGGTAAATATTGAGTAAAGGAGCAGATATGAATCTGTTTATCTTTGGGATAACTTCTCTTTCCTTTCCTTTTCTTTTCTCTTTTTTTCTTCTTCCCTCCCTTCCCCTCCCCTCCCCTCCCCTCCCCTCCCCTCCCCTTCCCTTCTCTCTTCTTTTTAACAATATGCCAAATGCACACTAGGTGAATTGACAGAACTGGTTCATAAATCCCCAGCCAGACTGCATTTTTTTCGGTCCTGTTGTATTGATTCCATAGGTCTAGCCCAATGTCCAGCCATAGCCTTTCTGGGCTGATCAGCCTCATAGCCTGTTAACTGTTGAACAGGGGCCAATCCCCCTGCAATAGGCCCAGTCAGATATTGTCAAAGCATAAAACAAAGGACATGCCACTGGCATTGGCTCTGGGGCTGGAATTAGATCAGGAAAGGCACTTCCTCTGTGATCTGAGGTAGAATAAAACTTGAGTTTGAGTGTCCAGTTGTGTCCAGAGGTGAGGGTTAACATCAGAGAATGTATCCAAGAGATACGTACGTGTGTGGGGCCAAAATTCTGTAATAAATTCAGGGTCCTCAAGTCAGGTGAATGCAAGACCAGTGTAGGTGTGAGGGTCAAGGTAGAAATGAAGCCAAGGCTCCCAGAACACTGAACATGAATCGACATGTGTTGTCTAGAACTTGTTTTTATTTGGCCACAGAATAAGCTGGCCAGAGGCATAATAAGCCAGAGGCATAAGGTTTGTGTAAATAAATAACAGCTATTACAGTTCTGAGATCCTCTGATCTGCTCCAATTAGTACCTTATCCTTGGTGCTGGGGGACCAACTCCATTATGGTAATAGTCTCCTGCAATGAATTTTCTTTCCTTACTGGAAATATGATTTATTCTGAAAATGTTAAGACTTTGGTGATAGGTGATAAGAATGTCTTATCAGGACTTCAAAGGATCCAGACGGCCATTGTTTAATGGTACGATAAATGTAATGTCAGGTTAAAGAAGAAGACTGCTTTGAAAAGTAGTTAGATGGTCATGAATTGTTTGTGAATGAGGCTGAGTAGGTAGAGAGGTTCTTTCCTTGTCCGTTAGTATAGAAGCAGTTTTTCCCTTTGTGAGCCTTGAACACAGCAAGGAACATCAAGGAATTTCTAGGTTGGTAAAGACTAAGAATTATCTTCCTGACTTACTTCACACTAAAAAACACATCAAAACATAATATATGGCTGTTTCCATAGGGCCATGCCACTGGAATGGTAGGGAATAACAGTGCTATCCAGTCATTTATTGGTGGTGGTAAATACATTTCTACGTATTTCTGATATTACAGATATTCTGTGCTAATTCTAAAAGCCATAAGATAACTCAGTAGTGTGGAAAGACTGGAAGGAAATTGCACTTCTCCTTCTGAAAAGGGCATAGGGAGGCATAAGCACCATCTTTGCTTCACCAATGGATTTGCAAATAAGACATTTTCCCAAAAGTAGATAATCAAAGAGGAAAATATAAGAATTTAATTCCCCAGCTCTTCCAGTGAAGTGCCGTAGCAAAGTCATTGTATAAATGGCAGCCAAATGTTGTGATCAAGAATTCAGGTATATTAGGTGCTTAAAAATAAATAAACTGAGTCCCTTGCTGGTGAAGAAATTGAAGCTCCAAAATGTCAAGTGGTTTGCCCAAAGCTACTGATGGCCTGAAGTGGTCCCCAATACCGTAACACTTAATGGGTTGCCAGGCTGATTGTTTCATAGAACAGAGGTCCTTCTAACCAAGAGGGTTGTGTAGGACAAAGCATCTTCCTCATTCACCACAGGAAAGCTGTTTCCTTCTGAGGCCTATTGCTTATTCTTGATTATTCAGGTGATCAGTTATCTCATGGCTCCTCCCATTCACTGCTGGTTTCTTTCCCTGTTCATAGTCAGTTCTTGGGAGGAGAGAAAAATAAAGGGGGTAAAACACATAGTCATTCTTCTACCTATTAGTGGTTTGGTAGGGAGCTTGTGGGGAGAGAACATTGGTGGAAAGATTAAAATAATTTGTGGGGCTTCCCTGGTGGCACAGTGGTTGAGAGTCCGCCTGCCGATGCAGGGGATACGGGTTTGTGCCCCGGTCCGGGAAGATCCCACATGCCGCGGAGCAGCTGGGCCCGTGAGCCATGGCCACTGAGCCTGCGCATCCGGAGCCTCTGCTCCGCAACGGGAGAGGCCACAACAGTGAGAGGCCCGCATACTGCAAAAAGAAAAAAAAAATAATAATAATAATTTGTGGTGATTACCTGTGGATTTTATTTGTTCTAAAATATTAATGACAGAACAGAAAAATTGAGAGTTCAACTAAAAATACATTGGTACTCATGTTGCAAAACCTCCAGTGTTTCATGACTAAAAATTTAAATGTTGAATCTTATTCAATCACATAAATCACTAAGCTTTAGTCTGAGTTTAGTTCATGATTTATACTCCTGTTGGAAACAGTGTTTTAGACGTTAAGTTTTGCATTTGTAAACGCGTATAGGAGTGTGAGTGAGTGAAAGAAGGTAAGTTCCCAGGCTTTTCTAAGCTGAGAATGTCAACCTATGTGTGAACAAATGCCTTCCTAGCCGATACTGGGTGGAAACCACTTGAAATTTTGGAGGAAGGCCAACATTTCATCATCTTGGCTGATCTTGCTGTATAATGCTCTTGAGTGCCATAGCAGGGCAATAAAATGCCAAAGGCTTGTCCAAAATGCCGATGATAATACACCTATTTTCATCTAGCACAGCCACTGCAGTTCACGAAGTTACTTTCCCAACTGAAAAATGCTGGTGAACCAGCGTGGTGAGGCCCAGATAAGTACCTGCTTCCAGTTACTGGCAAACAGCAAAGACAATGAAACTTCAGTATTGAGTCACTTGTCAGCTGCGCAGGCTGACTTCAACTCCTACCACTGAGTTTTCAAGCTGCTTAGGATTTTGCCATATTGAGCTTAACATATTAACTCTATGTTAATCGAGTTGTGCTGTTAAATTCTAGAAGAACCAAATGCTTTTAATAGAGGCTGAAGGCCTATATTCTGGAGCATGTGCAATACTTATCATTCTAGTTTCTGAACTGAAGTTGGGCTGTCAGTGCCAGGAGGGGAGATGATTACACGCATTGATGCATTGTGAGCAGACAAAATGCAATTCCTCCTTGTTGGTTAAGAACCTTTGCAAATACCAAGTCAGTCTCCCACACACATGATTCTTCTTCATCACTTCAGTGGGAGTTTTATGTGGGAATTAAGAAGAGAAAAATGTCACTCAGGGTGTGTGTCTGATCATGATTTAATATCTAAGCCAAGAAGTCCTCAGAGAGTGAAAGCTCCTACCCACGTAACAGTAAATCATGAACACATGCAGCAACGGGTCTTAGAAGAAGCCTCTGCAGTGTTTGGATGGAATGAGCTATAAGCTTTGTCATTTTATATTTGATAAACCTAAATGGACATTTACAAGAGAGCTTCATATTAGGGTATTTAATTGAGTACAAATGATACAATGGTCAATCCTTTGTTCTCCCTTTGTAGGAGGACCATAAAAGTCCCAGCTGATATTGGCTGAGAGAGAAAAAAAAAAAGCCTAAAATAATTTAAATGCCTTCATGGCCTAAAATAGCAGAGTGGGAGGAAATGAGGGAGACAAGAGGGGCAGAATGTGTGTGAGAACTGAATGCTTCCTTGACTAACCAATTAATTATACCTTTCTGTATGATTAAGATGCATTCATTGAAAATTAGAGTCCATATAATTTTGATTACTGTTAAAACAAATACAAACACTAAATAAGCACAGCCATGTTTTATTAAAATAAATAATGGAGCTTACAGGATCCATTCATGGTATTTAAATGCAGTACCACCTTCATGGGGCTGTTTCCCATGGGGTAATTACATGACTCAGTCCACCAGATACCCAGCTGAGCCGAAGAAGCAGATTTACAGGGAGTGAGGAGAGGTTGGTCTGTGATTCCTTCTGCTTGGCTTTTGAGTTGCTGAGTTAGTGTAGACCTGGGTGTGATCTCCAGCCTGCACCACTAAGCAGTCTCCTCAACAGGAAGGGGACGTTTGTAACTAAAGAGGCACTCATGCTGTGACTCTGGCCCTATTCATGTTTGAAAACTAAAGAAATGAGAGAAACACTAAGAATGAAGCTTTATGTAACTTGTATCCAAGAGACCTGGAGAGGCCATATTGACTCTACAAGGGCTGGCGCCAAGGATGCCCCTCTGTAGGGCATGCTGTGGTCCCACCAGGATGGAATCCACCATTGTTCTTTAATGGAAACACATTCCAGTGCAATTCCAGTCTACCTCCTGAAAGGAGGAGCCCCTGGCTCCTTACACTACGATATGGTAGGTTTCATCACCTGCAAGGAGAGATCTCTTGACTTATAACTTTTAAATATCTTAGCTGTAGCTCCCAGAAGCAGTCCATGCAACATTTTGCAGGTAGAACAGATCACGTTTAAGACTTTACATGAGGGCCTTTAAAATTATATTGGGGTAACTTTTTCAGGCAGATAAATAAAACAGAACATCATGTTTCACATAGGATTTTACCAACACAGCAGCATGCTTGTGCTGATTTTATCTAGCATGGCACTTTTTGGTTTCTTACCATCATAACTGTGGACTGAGTTCTGGCTTTTTTTTTTTTTTTTTTTTTTTTGCTGTACGCGGGCCTCTCACCGTTGTGGCCTCTCCCGTTGCGGAGCACAGGCTCCAGACACGCAAGCTCAGCGGCCATGGCTCATGGCCCCAGCCGCTCCGCGGCATGTGGGATCTTCCCGGACCGGGTCACGAACCCGTGTCCCCCTGCATCGGCAGGCGGACTCCCAAACACTGCGCCACCAGGGAAGCCCGAGTTCTGGCTTTTATATATGCTGCTCTCAACCACAGGATTCTCTAACTTTAAACGGGATAAGTGTGCATGCACATGAGTGTGTGTGATGTGTATGTTTTTAAAGACTTTTGTTTTCTTCAGAACAGTTTTAGGTTCACAGCAAAATTGAGAGGAAGGTACGGAGATTTTCCATGTACTCCATTCCTCCACACGTGCACCGCCTCCCTTATCATCAATATCCCTCACCAGAGCAGTGCATACAAATACAGCAACGTAACTGATGAACCTATGTTGACACATCCTAAGCACCTGAAGTCTGTAGTTTACCTTAGGGTTCAGTATTGGTGGTGTACATTTTAGGGGCTTAAACAGAATGTATATTGACATGTATTCTTCATTATAATAGCATAGAGAGTATTTTTGCTGCCCTAAAGATCCTCTGTGCTCTGCCTAGTCATCCCTCCCTTCGCCCGCAAGCCCTGGAAACCACTGACCTTTTCACTGTCTCCATAGTTATACCTTTTCCAGGATGTCATATGGTTGGAATCATACAGTAGATATCCTTTTAAAATTGGATTCTTCTGTTTAGTAATATGCATTTCAGTTCCCTCTTTTTCACGGCTTTATAGCTTATTTCTTTTTAGCACTGAATAATATTCCTTTGTCTAGAATGAAATGTACCACAGTTAATTTATCCATTTACCTATTGAAGGACATATTAATTGCTTCCAAGTTTTGGCAATTATGAATAAAACTGCTATAAACGTGTGTGTAGGTTTTTGTGTAGATATAAGTTTTCAACTCCTTTGGTAAATACCAAGGAGCCATAATTGCTGGCTTGTCTGGTGAGATATATTTAGTTTTACAAGAAACTGCAAAACTGTCTTCCAAAGTGGCTGTACCATTTTTTATTCCCATGAGCAGTGAATGAGCATTCCTGTTGCTCCACATCCTCACTATCATTTGGTGTTGTCAGTGTTCCGGATTTTGGCTGTCCTAATAAGTGTTAGTGGTATCTCATTGTTTTAATTTGCATTTCCCTGATGACGTATGATGCAGAGGATCTTTTCATATGCTTATTTGTCATCTGTATATTTTCTCTGGTGAGATGTCTGTTGAGGTATTTGGGGCATTTTCAGTTGGGTTCTCTGTTTTCTTATTGTTGAGTTTTAAAAGTTCTTTGTATATTTTGGATAACAGTTTTCAGATGTGTCTATTGCAAATATTTTCTCCCAGTGTGTGGCTTATTTTCTCACTGTTTTTGCAGAGTAGTTTTTAATTTTAATGAATCCAGCTTATTATTTCTTTCATGAATCTTGACTATGATGTAATATCTAAAAAAATCACCACCATACCCAATGTCATCTAGTTTTTCTCCTACAAGTTGTGTTTTTAAATTGGGTCTCTCCACAAGTATAATATTTTTCCTCTGCAGATATAAGCATTGCCATTCTCTCTTCCCTCACCCCAAGATGGAATTATGAGTGGGAAGGAAATCTAACTGGCAGGGACATTGTTACACAAAAACCCAAAGCAATGCCAATTGGCAGAGGGAAGGAAGATTCTTAGTGTTTGACAATTAAGTCTTATCCTTTTGGCCAAGAAAATTTATCCACGGAAACATTGTTTTAAAAGCCGACAGTGCTATACCTTTCCTAGGTTCCTGAATATTGCTGGGAAAATCCAAGTCACATGAAGATACTTTTTACTTATCTCCAGGGAAATCAAGCTATTGGATTATTAACTCTGGGTTATATCATAACTATACTGTTTGATGATGTGTCTGGGCATTAGAGGAAGGATTGTTGCAGACTAGCATGGGTGCTGGTTTATTTTGAAGCTAAGTTTATTTGAAAAGAACTCTTTACAAGCTTCTGTGTGTTGTATTGTTTGGCCCAGAGAGTTGATGCAGGTCTTGAAGCTGGAGGTTGTGAGATAAATAATGCAGGGTAGAAACTTGCCCCACTAATTAATCAGAATCTTGTGAATCCAAGTGGAGTGAGTCACAGACAGCCAACCAGGTAAAATAGGACTGTAAGACTGTTCTAGATCAAAGACAACAACAATTTTGGATCTAGTTGCTAAACAAAGAAAGGAAAAGAAACGAAAAAAGAAGATTCAAAAGTTTGTAACTGATTCCTGGTGAAAGACATTGCCACTCAACACAATTTTATTCACAGGTTTATTCAATAATAAATGCCAATTAAATCATAATTAAATAGAAGGAATTATAAGAGTTATTATTTGCATCAACTTGCAAGTGTGTAAACACATCCTTAATGTGACAATTTCTTAGACCTTATCAAATCCCTCATCAATTAATTTTTTTCTCAAACAAGCGTGATCCTATTAGAGAAGTTTTTCATATACTGTTTTTCTGGTCGGTTTTCAATAAGTTGGCACTTTATGCTTCCCCTCTTTTTTCATCCATTGTCTTTATAGTTTATTTTCTGAGTCTCTACAGGAAACAATTTATAGTATGCCTTTATTAAAAGAAAGAGCAGGGTGGAATGCCTTAAACTTAAAAATATCACATCAGTGAGAAATACTTGCCCAATATGCAGAAATATCATCAAAGTGTTATTAATAAGCAAAGTGATGGATAAGCAAAGTGATGGATCCTAATTACATAAAAGACTTCTGCTAACAACCCCAGTCAAGTTAACATAAAATAAAAACTGATAATGGCATTTTTGACAGTTGAGTGGTCTCAGATATTCTAAGACGCTCAAGTCTAATATCAATGGTATTTCTCCCACATTCTATATCTTGTAAGTTTGGGTGAAAATTGTATTTAGGATGTTTATGAAGCCAAAAATTAGACATATGTGGAAAGAGAGTTTTAAGGTCTGAATTATCTGAGGTGAGTACATAGTGATGCTTCCTGAGACTTAGGCTGGAATCAAACATTTTGAAAATTTCCTGATATGAAATAAATGACGTACTAAACATGTTCTAAAGTTCAGTCACCCTCTGCAGGAGACTAATTTTTCCCCAGTGTCCTGAAGTGCACCTTAAAAAATAAAACTCCTTTGAAATATGCACCATCCCTGATGGAAATAGAAATTGCAGTAATTAAACAGTGGAATAAGAAGTATGCTTTACAAGGTACTGTTAAACTAGGAGAGACCTACTCAACCTCGCTAAGAACCTCTAAGCATTAATGGAGCTTTTATTTAGATATTGTAGAGGATTCTTTTGTAAGATGCCTTTATCCTCAGACTATACCCATTTATTTGAGGAGTGGTAATATCAGACAATTATTAGATACAAAACATCTGATTTCTAGTCTCAGCCCCCATCTCTAGCAAACTCTGACCTGGTCCAGGAAAAGGACAGCCTAAATCCTCCTACTAGCAATGGACTCGGTGACTTTGGGCAAGCCACTTAGTCACTAAGTCTCCATCTATTCATCTTTAAGTTGGACTCCTCTTTGCTGTCTTCCTTATGTGTATTAAGGAGATAATATCGGTAAATTGCTTTGAGTTTCTAAGAAGAAAAACACAACTTCAGATACAAGCACCATTATGTTGTTTTGAAATCAAGCTATATCTTTGTTTCCTTCAAACATCCCTTCTACTATTGTGTTTACTTCAGCTGTCAGGTGTGTCTACTATAACTGGTCAAGCCAATACTTACCTGTTATGCCTTTCTCTATTCCTGTTACTTATCCTATTTTGCATATTATTCCCAATTCAATTTCTTTGGGAATAATCTATGAACGAGCAAGTCATATCGGCCATAAGAGCATGGTTTTCAGAAACAGGCTTGCGCTATAATATTTGTTAAGTGATGGTAAAACAACATCCAATAGCTTCTTGTATTTTTTTTTTTTTTTTGCGATACGCGGGCCTCTCACCACTGCGGCCTCTCCCGTTGCGGAGCACAGGCTCCGGACGCGCAGGCTCAATGGCCATGGCTCACGGGACCAGCCGCTCCGCGGCATGTGGGATCCTCCCGGACCAGGGCACAAACCCGTGTCCCCTGCATCGGCAGGCAGACTCTCAACCACTGCGCCACCAGGGAAGCCCAGCTTCTTGTATTTTGAAATGGTTATGTACAATAAAAATAACAATTAATGTTGTAAATTTCAAGTACACCTTTCATCTGATCATCTCAAAGTATTTTAGAAACACTAATTAAACTCCACAACACCCCTGTACCATACATATTATTATTTCCATTTTGCAAGTGAAGAAACTGAGGTTCAACAAGGTTATGTGACTAGTGCAGGACACAAAATGAGTCAGTGTCAGGAAGGGGATTTAGTGTTTCCAACGCCCAGTCAATGAGCTAATTATTGCTCTGATTTCAAAGATGGAAGGTATGACTGACTCCCAGGATTCAGGAGTGGCATTTCAGTGCTTAGGTTATCTGGTGCCTTCGTTCTCCCATTGATTTCTGTTCTTAACTTTTGGAAGGTTTTCTGGCTTCTCAAACTCATGCATCAGTGAACAAAATAGAGCTTGGCATAGGCTATAAAGCTCAAATTAGTTAATGTTATAATATCTTTAGCCTAGCAAAAATATCTGGTGGGAACGAATGTTGAAAGTTAGTACTAACCTGATGGGGTGAATTACCTGTTGATTTTCTTTTCCTGCTGTGCTCCATGCAACGCTGTAGCAGAAAGGTTTAGTACACTAAGTAGCATTTTATCACTAGAGAAAGAATAATCTGTAGTGTTGATTTAATTTGCTTTAAATCATAAGAATTAGAAATTGACTACCTAGCATTAATAACCTATATCCTATGAACTGACTCAGAGAGTTGGGGTAGACTGCAGTCCTTAACCTTAGCTAGGTCACACCTGTTTCTCAGTTTGGGTGGGTCAGTCTCACCTCAGAACTGCCTCTCTGGGTTACTTTGGGGTTGTTTTGAAGATTCTAACTCAAATGACTTTTTCTTCAAAGTGTAGCAACATTTTTCTTCTCACGAATAAGTTTCTAAAACTTTTCTGGTCTAATTTATGGAATCATTTAATAAAATCCTTATTAGGAGTGAACAGTTTCAGCCCAGACACTTGAATTTATCCCTGTGGTCAGATCGGCACCATAAGTACAGAAAATCCTGGTGATTTCTGTAGGCAAGTGAGGCAAAATAGCTCAGTACTTCAGAGTCCTAGTTTGGATTTAATCCCGGCTAGGTTTCTCACTAGTTGTAGGACATTGGGCAGATTACTAAATCTCTTTGAGCTTGTTTTATCATTTGTAAAATGGAAATACTATTTCTATATCCTGGGTTTATTGTGCAGATAAATTGGGATAGTGTAGGAAAATCCTGAACATGATACCTGGCATATGATAGGCAATCAGTAAATGGTGTTAATATTAATACTAGTCTTTTAATTACTCCCTGAATTTACAAGGAAATGATCCTAACAAAGACTGATGTTATATATGGAGATTTGGAAAGAATAAAAAGACAGAATACGTCCAAAATAAAATAGGTGCTAAGCTGAACCCTCTGGCATTTATGTCTGGAGAAACAAGGTGAAAAGGTGTTGAGTGTGTGACCAGATGGCTCTTAGGGACTGAAGCAGGAACGGATGGCACATTAATTACAGGAGAAGGCAGGGTATATAAATTGGCACAGAATATTATCGTGCTCTTTCTCTCACAAAAATGTTATTGTTACTTTGGGGTATTACAATGGAAAATTGTTCTCAGTAAGTCCAGCTTTTCCTTTGATATTTCCTAGGGAATTGCACTTGGCTCAAGCATTTAACGTTATTTTCAAAGAAGTTTTGAAAATGTTTGTGAAAGTAATAAGACCAAAGTTAAAGCTAATGTAAAGTAAAGAATCATTCCAGGTGGGGCTGGGAGTGAAATACAAATAGCTTTTCGCTTAATAAAAAAAAAAGACTGATTCATTAAATACATATTTGCCATTTAGATATAGAAGTACTTGGGAAGGAGAGGGCAAGATGCTTTCCTTTTGGTCTAAGGACAGCAGATAGGAGACATGAAGCCATTTTCTCTTTTCCTAACCTTGCAGGAAGATCCATACAGTCTGAATTAAGTCCACGAGACAGAAAATCTCATTGAAATTTATAATCCAGGATTCCAGAATAATGCATGAAAATGAAATTTGTGATAGTTACAAGCACTAGAATACTAATTTATCAATCAATACATAGTCTGCAGCTCACATCAAAATCTTTATTTATTTTCAGATGATTATCCCACCTGATTTATCATTCTGTCCCTTAACTATTTACATGCTTACTGCACTTCAGTACCTGCCTTTAGGTGGGTCATTGGAGAATTTTAATTCTTCTCTCACTAATTCTATAGATTATTTATTTCAGGGTTACCTCTTCATTGGTTTTCCTATTTCTAGTTTCTTCCTTATTCAATCTATTCATCACAATTGCTGCCCCAAATGATCAAAGATGAAAATCCCAGAATATGATGATATCATTGCTCAAATTAAAAGCCTTCGGAATCTCCTTAGATCTGCAAAGGAAAAAAAAGTTTGAACTTATTACCATGGCATTCATATCCCTTCAAAATAAGCACCCAACCTAGTTTTCAGATTTGATCACAGATTATCCCCCCACCTAAAAACACTTCCTACTTCGTGCCATTCAAGCAGTCAGCATTAGTGTTGATGTGGCAAAACCAAACCAGTTTGAGAGGTGATGAAGGAGAAAAGTCTGTGTGGCACACCAGGTCCTAGCACATAACAAGAAAGAGACTGAGGACAAAATTCAAACCCAGAGCCCACATGGCTTGATGAAGAGACTAGGCCGAAAGATGAGGAAGAATACATGGCAGGTTAAGAATTTGCATGGACTTATGATTATTGTTATTATTGTTACTGCCACAATTCTAATTGATTTTTTATTCTATTAGCTGGTCTCAGTAGAATACAAGCCTGAAAGCAACTTTACACTTTCGTACCCACTCCTTAATGTAGACTTCGTAAAGCCCTTGTACCCCATGCCTGGATGAGATATCTTTCCCAGTCACTCTTAAATAATAAAAAGACTCCAGTTAGTTTCAAGAATTAAAGAGTTCAGTCCAGTTTTAAAGGAGGTCTTGGCCATGGAGTTATCAGAAAGGGCAGTTAGCAAGTAGAGAGAAGGTAAGCAAGGCTAGTCTAGTCGTCACCTGTGTTTCTACCCTGTGGATGAGGGACTCATGACTGTTGAATTTTTCTTTGGGGGATACATTTGTGGAATCCTTGGAGTTCCTTTGCTCATGATCTCAGGCTGCAGTAAATTTTATGAGTAATGATTATCAGTTGCTGGTCACTTTCAATTGTCTACCGCATCCCTTGGGCTTCTCAAGGGCCACCTCACTACAGGGAACACAATGTCTTTTTGGAGAGGGTCTGTTTTGGATTGAGTCAGAATGTTTTCTTTTTCCCGCCATGGGATTCACATCTAGAAACAGGGAAGTAAACCCCTTTGCCAAGTCATATATGAAGAAACACTGCCATCCCACACAGCTCTCCTTTTCTTTGTTATGAAAGAGCAAAGTCTTTCTTCCCTCTTTTTCACTGTCTAGTCTTTCACCTTTAAATGTTTTCTAAACCCCAAACACCAGTCCCTGTGTCCCCCAGAATCCTGGAGATGAATGTCAAGCTCTCCCTTTAGTCACTTTTCAACCTGTTAAGCTAAGTCTGAAGTGAGGCTGCAGCTCTTCCCTACCTTCATCCAAGGAGAAGTAAAATACTCAGCATCTTTTTCCAAAGAAATTTTCTCTTTTGATTTTTTTCAACCTCAATCTTTTATATAGCTGGAGGAAGTGATCACCTGATCCTGGTAGCACTGGCTTGGGGCCAGTTCTCTTCTAATCTTTTTGAGATAGTTTAGCACCCTACTTTAGACTTTGCAGATAATGTGGTATCTGCTGTTTTGTTCTTGGCCTTTGCATCTCTGCCAAAATTCCAGGGCAACAGAAAGAGTTACATTCAGCATTCAACATCCCATGACTCTCTGGTGGTGGCTGTGGCAGTTTTTGGTATTTTTTCTTATTGAAGTATAGTTGATTCACAATGTTTCAAGTGTACAGCAAAGTGCTTCAGTTATATATGTATATATATATGTATATTCTTTTTCAGTTTCTTTTCCATTATATGTTATTAAAAGATATTGAATATAGTTCCCTGTGCTATACAGTAGGTCCTTGTTATTGATATTTATCTATTTTATATATAGTAGTGTGTATCTGTTAATCCCAAACTCCTAATTTTTCTCTCCTTCCACACACACCCCCTTTCCCCTTTGGTAACCATAAGTTTGTTCTCTATGTTTGTGAATCTGTTTCTGTTTTGTATATAGATTCATTTGTATTATACTTTAGATTGCACATATAAGTGATGTCAGTGATACTTGTCTTTCTCTGTCTGAATTGCTTCACTCAGTATGATAGTCTCTAGGTCCATTCATGTTGTTGCGAGTGGCATTATTTCATTCTCTTTTATGGTCATTTGGCTGTGGCACTTCTTTTGAAGGCCCATGTTCCGCCTCCCGCTGATGGGCCCAGACCTCCACGGCTGGCCCATGCTAAATATGGTCAGGCCTTTGTTAGTTGCTTAGATAGTTCTTTCTGCCTGGGATGCCCTTCCCCACCTTGCAAAGGTCTCCATCCTCTAAGATTCTGCTCAAATACCGTCTCTTTCGTACAACATTTCTGAGCTCCCTTGGTCAGAAGCAATACTAATCCAAGCTGTGTTTACCTACTATTTAGGGACCACATAATGAAAATTCTAGGCTTTAGAGTAAGACAGACCTGGGTTTAAATTTGAGCTCAGCATCTTACTAGCTCTGTGTGACCTCAAACAAGTCCCTTCATCTCTGTGAGTTCATCTGAACACACAAAGGGAAAGTAACCTCTTATTATTTGTGGTTGTATAAATAATCATTTATATAAAGCACAGTGTACAACATCTCAGTATGGTCAGTACTCAATATGATAGGTAAGTACGTAATGTAACAGTTAGACTGTTAATACTATGAATAGTAAGTACTGCTCCTATGACCACTTCTAGTACTGGTACTTCTGCTATCACGTCAGAAGTAAAATAATCTGAACACAGCAAAATGGAAGACTGTTGCTACACATCTAGTTTGACTTTTCATTCACTGCCATCTGCCAGCCACTAGACCAGGTTCTCTATATATGCTGCACAATTTAATTCTCCCAACCTCCCTATGAGGTAAGTGTTATAATTTCTTTTTGATGGTTGAGGAAACTGAGGTTCAAAGAGAAGAAGTAACTTGCCCAAGTTCCCACAGCTAATAAGGGACAGAGTCGAAATGGAAAACCTAGGTCTGCCTCACATCAAAGCTTGCCTCACATCAAAGCTTGTGTGCACCGTGGAGTCCTAAGGCTCTTCTTGTGTATTTGCTCAATGCCCAGGTTATACAAAGCAGCATCACCTACTTCAGTGCTGTCTGGGCCTGTTAATTCCAGCACAGCTCTACCTCTAATGTGATTTCAATTCTGCAAAAATTTCCTGGCATAAAATAACACCTAGAGGGGTGGGATAGGGAGGGTGGGAGGGAGGCTCAAGAGGGAGGGGATGCGGGGATATATGTATGCATAAGGCTGATTCACTTTGTTGTACAACAGAAACTAACACAGTATTGTAAAGCAGTTATACTCCAATAAAGACCTATAAAAAAATAACACTCAAAATTCCCATGAGTGTATGGTGGGGGAATCTTTGTAAGCCTTCCTGGTTTTAGGCTGTGAGTTCCTTAAAAGAACACCTTCCTCCATCTCCCCTCTTCCCAGCAGCCTTTACAGTGGCTACCTGGGTCTCCCTATCAGATGGACTCTTCCCTGCAGTACCTGCAACTTTAAATGAACAGCCTGAGCTCATCCAGGCTGTGCTGTTAAATCGTGTCATGCTTGCTTAATATGGATGGCACATCCTCCCAGGAAACTGGAAGTGCCAAGTGTTATTAATTTCCCCTCAGTGTTCCAGTTTTGTCACTGGCATAGCTTTCCTTTCCAACTGTGAAAGGTACTGCATTTTCAAGTGCAAAGACTGAGCGAGAACGTGTGAGGGTGGAGGCATCAAACGCCCCATCTCCCCGCTTCTTGACCTGTACGGTCTTGCTACCTGATTACCTCCAGAGCCATCCCAGACTCCTTGGTGCTCTATGTGATCTGGCAGATGGGAGACCCTGCTGTTAATCTGAGCCCCCTATTTCTCCACGAACATGCGAGTTGCATTTTTATGTTGTTTCTTTTTTCCTTAACGAGGATGTTGCTTGCTGACAGCTTGAAGTGGCCCTCAAATTCCCAAAGATTGCAGTTCAGTTTAATTTGAGGTAGATCAAAATATTTGGCAAGGACACTTTCCCTCTTCATATGTAGATCAATTTAGGGACTCAGAGAAATGACAAATGGTTCACCTGAGTTCTCAACAAAATGTTTGTTAAGATTTATTGGTAGATTTGAAATAAATGCAGGGGCTGGCTTTTTGGTGGGTAACCCTGAGATGTACCAACTTAAAAGCTACAAGTGCTTTATGGTTCCTGCTAAACATTTTTGGTATAGAATACTCCCATTACTAAGGAGCCTATTAATATTTTATTTTTCTCCTCAACTTGGGGTAGGGGTAGATATGGGGAATAATTAAAAACCTTGAAGAAACTCAACATAGAAGTATCTGTAATTGAAGAGAAGATAGTATTATAAAGAATAATTGGATACATATATATGTGTGTGTGTGTCAGTTGTATTATATATTTTATACATTTATATCATATATATCAATTGCTCTCTATGTGATATATACTACTGATTTTCTGCATAGTATCAAGCTGTTTTCCCTTCTCTCTGTCTCTATAGTAACAGTTCCAGTTATATATATAAAACTGGATATATATATGTAATTGGAGATTATATATAATGTATATATATGAAATTGTATATGTATGTTTTTGATACCCTGTGTAGAAGACTCCATTCCTTTTGCCTATGAAGTTTCTTATCCATTCTTTAAGAAAGACATGGGTGGAAGAGCACGTCTTCTGTACACCTTCTCCATGCTCCCAAACAATCTTGCCCACTTCCTGTTTTCTGTTCCCCTGGCACTTTGCACAAGCAAAAGGCTTCTTCCGCTTGTTACACAGTAATACTCTACTCACTGTTCTGTGTCCTCACCTGACCCATGTCTCCTTAAGGGCAGGGACCGTGTTTACACTTGGACTTCCCAACATGTGGTAGGTGCTCAATAACTATTATATTAACATGTCCCTTCGTAGAGTAATTTGAATTTTAACAGCGATACCATGATAAACATTAAGTTGCAATTATGTATAATATCATTACAGTTTGGTGTATCTCAGTTCCAAAAATGTTTGGCTTCAAAGAGGAATACAATTTCAACATAAAATGTGTTTGGTCAGTCCATTCATTTACTACTGATATTGAAGAGTGAATATAATCATAAATCTATGAAACATCTTTGGCTATTCTGTGTCTCCTTTTTTATCTTGGAAATTTGGAAAAGTAAAAATAATCATACACATTCCTCAGAATTGTGGTGGTGAGGATAATTTTATGAAATTCTTTGACTTCGCATCCTGCACTGAGTTTCTTCCATCTCAGGTCAGGCTCATGCCTGCCATGGAGTTAAAGGTCTAGTGGGTGGGTCCCACATGTGCTAATGCAATGTCATTAACTGTGGGGAAGGCAGAGGCTGTATTGCTTAGTTCAAGGAGATTAAGCAATAGCTCTTTATTCTAGAGAAATAGACTTTGCATGGTGTAACTCCACATATCCTTCCAAGAATTCTGCAAACTTTCTTCCTGAGGATTGGAACATGGAGGCCTACATCACTCAGTCTTCCCTTCAGTTAGTTCGGTCTGTTGTCAGTGCTGTTTAGTTTGCCTTTTCAGATTCCAAATCTTTGGCTTCCCTGCCAAACGTACATACATATACACATACATACACATACACAGATTACATACATACAAACACACATATGCACATACATAAACAAACATGTATACACTCAAATACACTTACCACCACTTATACATACAGATATACACACACAAGCACGGGCACCCATATGTAGATACGTAATTACTCAAACACATGATATATGCAAATGCATACACACAGATGTGAATATGCATGAACACACACACACACACTTATGTAAGCACATGTACACGTGCACACATGCCTACATACCCATACGAATCACCTTAGATGCTTTGCCTCATTACTTAAATTTTTTTCCTACTCTTCTCTTAACATCCCTAAGAAATTCTGGGATATGGGGAAGGAACAGAGTGCTGTTATTTATTCTCTCCCTTATGATTCTAAGAAAGGTTTGCTGGCATTTCCACACCCACTTGGGGTGAGTTACCTGCAATCTCCAGGCTAGTGGCTGTCAGGAAAGGCCTTCCTCTCCAGCACTGTGTGGTCAGTCCTAACGTGTCTCCTCATGGCTTTGCTAGACTGGCATTAATATCGGCTAAGACCCAGGCTCATTCATTTGCAGCTCTTAAAATGAAGCCACTGGGGACCAGGGGTCTCAGTGAACACTAGGCAACCCTGAGGCCCAAACCCATTACCTGTCACTGGCAGGATGTGGACTTTTATTTGTCCCTAGTCTCCCTGCCCAAATAGGTGGAATGGGCTTAGACTGCAATTTTAGTGACATATATATCACTTAATATAAATACCACATTTCTTCACAGCAAAGGCTGTTAACTGTTAGAATTGTTTCCCAAGAGAGTTTGCTGAATCTGTATAAAAGTATTTGAAAGTGGGGGCATTTTTTGTTTATCTGGGAGATTGTTTATCTAAGTGGGTGAATTATTCAGACAGCCTTTTAATGTCCTAAACACGAACATTATCTGAAGCTTCCTGGGAAGTCCTTCTTTAGCACTTGGCAAAATATTTTATGATTTCAAACACCAAACCAATGGACATAAAAATGTAGACTTAAGGTGGTTTTCATCTCGTGCTCTTCAATTAGACATTTTATGTCAGCGGCAGAACTGCTTAGCCCCTGTTGCACCTCAATGTTATTTCAAGAGAGAAGTGTACAGTGGCTTAACAACATTTGAAACCTCAAGTCTAGTGACAGTTGTAGTACTGATGTCTTTGGCAAGTCCCTCTCTCTCTCTTTATGCTCTTTATTTTTGTTTCTCAACAGGCAGACCTAATGTCTTAAAGGTATTCTTTGAAAATTTCATTAAGCCCTGTTGGTGTGGCGCTCCAAAGATTGTTCTGCTTTGTGGGAATGAAGTTACAGAATGCCTTTGAAACCACTAGCTGGAACTCTATCACTGAAAAGTGATTCACTGTTTATTGTTCACTGCTTAGTATTGTGGTCACTCAGTATTGTTTTAAAAATATAATTTGGGAATTCCCGAGAATTTCTGGGGATTTGAATCTCTCATTGCTGAATCTTGAAGCCTAGTATGTGTCAGGAACTTGCGAACACCAGATCTTGTCATATGCTTTTTCCTCTGCCTGAAACACTCTTCCCCATCGCTGTTTCTGGCTAATTCTGATTCATCCTTTCTGTCTTAGTATAAATGTCACTTCATCTGGGGAGGCTTTCCAGATCCTTAGACTATACCGCTCCCCTCACTGGTCTTCTAAATTGTGTATCTTAACTCACTTCACCCTTTTGGTAATTGTTTGAATAATTGTTTCATTGCTTTCCCCTGCTCCAGTCTCTGTGCAATGAGCTCTGTGAAGGGAGACCCTAGGAGTGGCCAGCAGTCTTGTCCATCCATCACTATATCCTCAGTGTCTGGAGAGAGACTGACCTGTACCTGGCCCTTAAGTGGTGAATGAATGAATGAGTGAATGAATGAATTTACTGAGCATGCACTGTTTGCCAGGCACCAAGCAAGGTGCTAGGGGAAGAATTGATAAATGAGACTTGAGGAGCTTGCCTTCTAGTGTAGAAGAACACAGAGGAACTGAGCATTAAGGTGTGCCGGTTGTCACGTGCAGGTATGTACCGAGGCCTGAGGGGGCCAGGCTTGCGCCTCCCCCTAGACGTTAGGACACATTTCGGGAAGCGGGGTGAATAACTTTCTAAAGTTCAAACTTTGAAAGGCTTTGTAGTATTGAGGTAAACTTAGGCATTTAAAAATATATGCATTAAGCAAATGTTTATCGTGCACTTGTTGCAAAGGAAATAATTCCTAGGCGCTAGGAAAATCACTTTTATGTTCCTTACCATTTAAGGAATGACTTAAATGTGAAAAACATGCATTTGTTTTCTTCAAAAATTAGTGTCTAGGCTAGGCCTAAGTATGATTTAGTAGAATTAAGAAAAAGTGTTCTAATAAATAACTGTGTCTCTCCGTTTAAACTATAGCAATTTTCCTTGAAAAACCTTTGGCTTTTTCTTTTTGTTTTTCCAAATAAACGAAAGCTGCTATAAAGAAATCCATTGATAGGAAAATGGCTGATAATTAATATCAAAGTTGTGTCACTCTGGGATCCTGTTATCCACCAGAAGCCCTCGAAAGAGTTGAGCTGGTAACATAGATGGTGAAATGTATGCTTTCAAAGGTAAAAGTGACGTTATGTTTTTGAGACTTGTCTGAAAGAAGAGGCCTCCCTGAGAACATGAGCACATGCTTAGAGTTTTCTTATTCTCGGCAGGCAGTCTGGTCTGTGGTCTTACTCCATCCTTGCCAAGAGAGGCATCCTTCTAACTGCACCAGCCCACTGCTTATCTTCCCTCCTCCAAGAGGGACCGGAAATGTCACGAACGTATCCTACCCTCCTTACCCTGGGGCTTGCAGTGGCCGTTCCTGAGAAGCAGGTGTGGACTGGAAAGAAGCTGTGGGGCTCTCTCTGGCCACATGTGGCATCTGTGAGAAAGAATCCAGCCAGACAGAATAACTGAGCTCTCTGAGAGAGCCTGAGTCTGCTTTGAAGAGAGGAATTGCACAAAGGAAGTTTCTGCAAAGAACACACTTCTCATGCGCTCTCTCATTTGTCCTGGAAGTGTCAGCCTCTGTCTTAAAACCTCCAGGCTCAGAACCTGGGAAGATTGCTGCCTGACTACTGCAACCTGTAGGACAACAATAATATAATTCAGCCTCTATGCCTGCTTCTCTGGACTTTGAGAAGGAAAGATGACAAGTCCCTCTGCATTCCATCTACCTGCTCAGCCAGCATCTCTTAGTACTTGCTATGGGCTGGGCACCGTGTGAGGTACACACCTAATAAAATCGAAACAAGTGCCTGCCCTGATAAGCTTATGCCCCAGTAAGGGAGAGAGACGGTATCAATGTAACTAGTAAACTTCTCACGTTAGGTAGTGATGAGAGCTAAGGAGAAAGCGATAAAGCAGGTGAGAGATTATGACATGTTCCGGTCAGGGAGAGTGAAGCAGCGTGATGTGGGAGCGCATGCAATTTTAGATAGGCTTCCCCAGGAAGGGGCCTCTTGGAAGAGAGGGGTTAGCCAAGTGCATATTTGGATGAAGATGTGATGTATGAGGAAGCTCTAAGAACAGTGGGGAAGCTGGTGTGGCTAAAGCAGATCAAATGTGGAGAAGAGTAGAGGAGACGAGGCAGAGGGGAGCCAGTTCCTGTGAGGCCCTGTAGGTCCTGGCCAGGCCAGGTCTTCTGGTCTGAGAGCTGTAAAGCCTTTGCTTCGTTCCCAGCACATGGGCTCTGACCCAGAGTTATCTGTGGAAGCATCTTCCTGAGAAGGGCAAGTCTGCCTTCAAACAGCACCAGGATATATTTGTAATTCTTTTCACGTTTTAACAGGTTTTTATTCGTTTTGGAATTGCTGATTACTGGGATTTGGTGGAACCATCAATAGGTAGTCTCCTAAATATGGAGGCGGTTTCCCACAGGTTTCCGGGGTATAGCCAGGGAGATCTTGTACTGAAGCAAAAATTTAGGACAGTTGCCTTCTCTTACACATTCCACTCCATGCTTCTCTTTGCTTGGAACTAGGCCTTCTATTCCCTCACTGTTCCATACAACTTTATGCCACACTTCCATCCCCAGCTGTTCCCTGTTAAGAATACAGTTGTCAGATTTAGACTGTCCCCTCCCGCTCCTGAAATGAAGCCTGATGATTGTGTTTGTTATTTGGATTCCAGGGGCTGGATGAAAGCTGCCCTTGCTTCTTCAAAATCCCTTCACCTTTCCTCTTCTGTGAAGTGGGTATAATAATCACCTCCCTCTGAGGGCCTCTGGGATGAACAGATGAGATATGACCGTTAAAAGGGTGAGGGCATTTCCTGGAGCTTTCTTTTTAGTTTCTTTCTCTTTCCATGAAATAGTTTGACTCTAACCCATTTTCCTTTTTTTTCTAGCCTTAGGTTCCACCAGTGTAAAAACAACGTCAATCTAGTATATAGAAAGCTGGTCAGATTTCTTTGGGGCCTATGTATTGTAATGAATGGTATCCTTTTTGAAAACAAATCATTGTGTTACATTCATCTGTTAATTATGAATGTAATTTGCAAATATTTGATAAGTGTTACACTGTACCAGGAATCCCAGACAAAGGGCTGCCATTCCCACACATAACAGAGTATATATTCCAGCAGGAAATATAGACATTCAATAAGCAATGGCAAGATTTCTTAGCAGCAGAAGTAAAGAGCTCCACAGTATTGTAGAGGTGGCTAAGGGGACAGCTTAAAAGAATCTGAACCTTCTGAGGCTTAGAAACGATCCTTAGAGGTATTTGTTGTTGTTGTTACTATAAAAATCTTCCCATTTCACTAATGTTTCCCTTTACCTATTTCAGCATATTGTTTGATTTCCTATTTTAAGCTTTAAAATATGCTGACTTTGTATGCATCATTATGATACACCTCAACCTTGCCAATGGAGGTGATAAAAACCCACGTCCATACTTTCAGAGGCCCACAGCCGTCCACTGTTAGAGGCAGCTGCCTGGAGCAGGTTTTGGATTTGCTGAGCACAGTCGAAACTGGCAAGATCAAACCACCCATTTTCCAAATTACCCCAGCTTTCCTCACTGTGACTTTACCAGAAACCTGTGTGGCGAAAGTTTCCAGCTTACATTTTGTACTACAGTAAATCACATTCTATTCCCAGGGCTGCAAAACAGAAAGTTTCCTAAATTGTTCAATAGCACAGAATGTCTTTCCAAACAGCCTGCCTAGGTTTAAAAGCTACCACTGACTATTTATTAGGAGCACCGTTCTCACTGAAATTAAATTCTTCATACAAACATATAAAAAAATGAAGCCCAGTAATGGTTTTCTCTATCCTTGATTATCTCTTCTCTGTGCAAAGAATCATGTATAGCTCTCCCGTATGTGAAAAAAGGAGAAAGGAAAAGATCTGAAAATGCTGTGGTGCCTGAGAAGGGGACTCTAACACTTGGACATCTTGTGTGTGAGGAACGATTCCCATCCTTATGCTGCTGTCATGGAGCTTGGATATTTACAGACCTCCTGCTCTTGACAAGTTTGTGCTAATTTACATAGTCTCACACCACTCCCAATTTATGGCAGAATACATCTCACATTTGTAACATACTCAGGGCTCTTCGGAATTCTAACCTTGCTAGCTAGAAACACAGTTTCTAGGCAGGCAAGAAGGAGAAAGAAGCAAGGATTGGCTACATCTCTTGTTCCCTTTTCAAAGTCTGATCCCAATCAACTCTCGAAATTCTCAAGAATCCTTGAAGTTGGGGACCTGTGGCTGATGGAACTCGAGCCAACCCATGGATTGTTGCCTTTGGAAAGTGGCTGCTGTGATCAGTTCTCCTTGGCCGTGTGCTGGGTCGGAGCCCTCCCAGCCTGCCCTGCCTGATGGAAGCTGTGCTTGCTCCAGGTTTCCACTAGAGACCTCTAGCTGCTCACAGGACGGCTGGGGAGCGTTCTCAGGAACGGGCGTTCCTCCAGAAGCAGCAGAGGTTAAGAGTTTGTCAGTGGCCCCTGGGAGGAGGGGAAGTTCACCATCAAAGGAAAATCTGTATTATCTCTTTCTTTCCTTCTCATTTTTTTCTTAAACAAATTGAGGCTTATTCAAACAGCTGTGTTGTGACAAAAAAAAACTGAAGAAGAAAGAATTTCTGTGCTTTAAAGCAATGCCATAGAAATGCCAAAAGAGGGATTTTTTTTCTAGGTTGAAAAGCCCCTTCTCCAGTTGGAAGCCAGGTTCAATGCTCAGCCTTTGAGAGCCTCTCCTGTCAGTGTGAGAGAGAAAGAGCTCTGTTCACAGGTAGTGAGCTACTGGATGTTATTATGAAGCTGAACTAAATGCCTTCCATATCCCCGCATGCCCCAACCTTTTACTGCAACCCCTGGGTAGGCTTCTCCTGGGTTCTTGCCACCTTCAATGGGAGTCTGTAGCTATAATCCCATGTAACAGCAACAGATGGGACACATCTGTAAGGAGAGACTAGCAGATGAAGTTTCACCATTTTTCCAAAAAGGCAAAACACATTAATCTCCATTTGCCTTTGAATGGTATGTAATAGAAACAGAGGACCAAAGGGGGAAGTAATCTCCCTTCATTTAACCTGTGCCCCTGTGAAAAATTGCTGTAGCTTATATTTCAGAATCTGAGTGTAACTAATTTTGCTCTCTACCCATGGTCTTTACCATACAGCAGCATTAGAAAGAGAATCAAAACAGGATTAGGTCAATGGGTCTAGAAAGCCTTGCAAGAGTTGATCAAAACTTCTTCAGAGACTCTCTAACATCTGTTTTTCTCTGAGATAATTGTGGATTCTCTGCATCTATTTTTAGGAAAAAATCTTGCCATTCTCTTAGGTAGACTGTTATTTGTTCACTCATTCATTCATTCATTTATCAAGTGCCTACAATGTGCTAGTCACTGTGATTTACAAGGAGAACATAAATAAAGATGCACAAGAACTTGAATGGGAGTTCCTAACACTGGCTCCACAGATTCCTAAGAATGAATGACTCTTTTAAGATGCCTGTTAATCCTCCTAGGGGTTGTGTGTGTGTGTGTGTGTGTACACTTTAACTGGTGAGAAAAAGCCAAGATTTAAAACAATCCGTAAAGAGGTTGATGTAAAAAAAAAAAAAAAGTTAATAACGATTGCAGAGGCTGACAGTTATGTAAGCAGATAATTAGAAGACTACATGAAAATTGCCATATAATAGAGCTGCTTGCAGTATCATATGAGCTCACGGGTGGAGTTATCACAAGTGTCCCTGACGCAGAGGTCAGGGAAGGCTGTAGAGAGAAGGTAGCATTTGTGTTACCTATGGAGGATGGGTAAGAATTTGCCAGGTGGCTGGAAGGGAGAAGAGATGGAAGCCAGTGTGCCCTGAGGGGCAGCTCACCTCCGGAGTCTGAGGCTACCCTACAAGCTGGAGCATGATTGGCATTTTTTTTCACTGTAGCTTGACAAATGGAGCCTGCTTTGCCATTAGTCAACTATTACAGGAATAGGAATTTCACAGGCATGCCCTGGCTGACCACGGATGGCTGAGAGCACATGTCAGTACGGAAACGCCCCAAGGCTGGTGTGGCATGATCCAAGAGATCTCCAGTGCTTGGTGCCGGGCCAGGCTGCAGGGCTGCCTGACCTTAACACAAGGTTGCTGCTCTGCAGCTCTGACCCGCACTGTGAGTGGAGTACCCACTGTGGGGGACAGAGCCCCGCACGGAGGCGGGAGAGCTAGCCCCAGTTCTGCACCTGGCCAGCTGCCTGCTCGCTCACTACCGCCAGCCACTCCATCCTCTTCCACACAGAAGAGTCACCATCTATTGAGAACTTCTAAATTCCAGCTTCTGTGCGAGGTGAATTGCCTTGTTTCACTTAACTCTCCCAACATCCTACAAAGTAAGAGTTAGCTTCCTCCTTTTCTAAAGAGGGAAGCTGTGGTCAGAAAATGTAATTAACTCCTTTGAGGTCTTGCAGCTAAAAAGGTGGTGATACCAGCATCAGAACCATAGTCTTTCTGACTCCAAAGCCCATAACCATTTTGGTTCATCTCATTCGTTCTGGATAAGTCTCCATCTTGATAATTCAACTGTGTTTTAAATGTCATCATCTTGAGGCTATGGACTTATTAGTGAAATAACAGCTGCAAATGTCCTTTGACACTTAGTTCTGCAGAGCCAGAGTAATGTATTAGGTATATAGTGCTTATCTGGGGAGTCACAAAGCTGCATTTTTCTGCAGTTGTGCTAAATTTTGACAGTAATGACAGAATTTGATATGAAATTTACAGGATATATTTGAGGCTAAGATTAAATTGTCCTCTCTTTGATCTGGATAGTATCACTGATATCTGATTATATCTTTAAAAGTAAATGAGTTTCACACTGTACAAGCAAATCCAGATTTTAATGTGAGAATTATTACTTTATCAGGATCTATCTATAAAGTATACCATTTGACATAATACAATAAATTGTAAGTCACAGGTCTTTTTAAGAGAAGGAGGTTGGTTGGCCTAACTGATAAATATTTTAAAATTTATCTAGCACATTGTTGAATGCAATATTTAATATTTTTTCTATATTTAAAGTAGCTTATTCAATATATTTTAATTATGCCTACAGCAAGTGTTATAATCTGAGAAATGAACAGTCAACAAATGCAGTCCTTTGATAACATCTTTGGCAACTTGAGTTATTTCAAATAAAAAAGGCAGTTCTGTATCACTGTTTCCCCCAAATCTTTAAACTGAGCAATTGTTTGTGGGAATTCCACAAATATTAAAGAATTCTGGTTATTGTGTTTTTCCATATTAAAAATTAGACTATAACCATATTAAAAGAGACTTCCTTCTGCTGTATTTCCTAATCTTAAATTTGAACAGTTTGTACATCCATTATAGCACGTTACGGAAATACCTTTCTAGCAAGAATGCCAGTTATAGAATCCAAGTCTAATTTGTGGATGTTGTGATGTAGTAGGTAGCAATGAAGAGCCCTGTTATAGAGTAAGACTGACAGTCATTCAATTAACTTTATAATGGGAAACTCCAAAATCCCAGGTCATACTGTTAGGCACTATGCTTTAAGACAAGGCAGTTGACAAGGTATTTTTCTTTCTTGAGATTTGCAAGTCTCTCTAACTTTCAGAAACAAAACAAGTAGGTGGATATAACTCTTACTCCAGCCTTTTAGTTGAAAAGTAAAAAGGCAATTAGTTACTCAGCCACGCGTCTGGCTCTTCAATAGGATATATATATATATACTTATCTCCTATTGGTTCTGTTTTTCAGAGGACCTTGACTAATCTAGACCCTATTTCATTTTATAAAGGGAAGGCAAGGTGGACTTGGCCATAGATCCCAAGAACAGTATAACTGATGTACCTTTGTTTACATTTGAATTTTTTTCTCAGAAGGGTGTAAGCTGTCCTACACTTTAGGACAGTGTGCAGACATGACCGCAAACAAACCAGATGTTGACCCGTGGAGTGAAGTCTTAGAGATTTTACCGACCCAACAGAGTATATAGAATAGTGCTCAGGGAGCTGTTATTATGTCATCAGCAAGGGATTAAATCCTCCCTAGGTATGCAGTGACAAAGCAAAGAAGAATTGAACCACACCTTAGAGGAGGAATTTGGGCTCGGAAACATTCTCAAGATTTTAGCCAGTTCTCTGTTTGTAATCAGAGCCATTAGAAACACATTTGGAAAAAGTCCTTAACCCTGATGATTCCTTCTTCTTGGCGGAACATATCAGCAAGATTGGGTAAAGTTAGGAAAGAAAGCAAGGGGCTTGGTTAAAATCAGGGAGGATCAAATTATATTTATTAATATGATATCAAATACTGGTTTGGCTTTTTGTGTATGATGAGGTTAACTTTATTTAAATTATGCATGCATTTATTTATATGAAAAATGTATGTAAAGGTACTAAATCTATTAGAGAATGAAACCAAATAATGTCCCTTAATGCTTATTTATATAACCAGTGGAGAACTTTTCTCTGGTATCCTTGAATTTACACTATGCCCACACTGCTATCTTGGAAGCTGTAATGAAATCTGGCATATAGATTCTAGCTGTGTTTATGCAGAATAACTTGAATAGAATTTAATGTCTAAAAAGAGAGTGGGTGTGGAATACTTAAAACACAGAATCAAAGGCCTATTTCCAATAACTTTCAACTCTATTAGGATAATAAGATAGGTTATTTAAATCCATCTTTTATTTCATAGAATATTCTGCCATTGATCTAAAATCAAAATACTCTTTCCATTGGTATGACATCAAAATAAAGTCAAAGATGGAGTATGTTTTAATGATTAATGGAAAAAATTTAAATAGCTGCTAATTAGAATAAATGATACAATAACTTTCTTTTAAGGATGAGAGAAAACTTTTGGAGGTGATGGATATATTTATGGCATACATTGTGGTAATGGTTTCACAGGTGTATGCTTATTTCTAAACTCATGAAATTATATACATTTAATATGTGCAGCTTTTTGTATATCAAGCATACCTCAATAAGGTGGTTTTAAAAAAAGAACTTTCTTTTATAACTTAAAATTAACTTTTTTTTCTGATTATAAAATTAGTAAAGGTTCATTTCAAAGAATTTGGAAAATACAGCAAGTTACATAAATATTTTGTCTTAGAATATTGCTTGTGCTTGTATATTGCATCAAAACTGAAAGGATATCGTATAAATAATTGTTTCCTAATTAAGTAATTTTTAATAAAATTATACTTATGATAAATAACACTCAATTCTATTAAAAGATTAAAAGTAAAATTCATCTCTCACTCCACCCTCTATATTCTTGAGGTAGTTGCTGTTGAGTATTTCTTTATGTTTGTTCCAAATTGACCAAGAAATATAACAACTGTATCATCCCACAGAAAACATTTTCATCATATGCTTGCAGTCATGCTGTCTCATGGAGAATCTTAAAAATCAAAGAGATAAGTGCGCTATATAACATATAATCATGTGCAATGAAGTTCCCCCTTTTTGTAAGACTATCCAAATATGTAATTTTACCTTAAGGTATTAAATCAGTGGTAACAATCTAACACATTTCCAAGTCCATGCACCAAGTCTGTTTCTATTAACACATCCCTGGCAACTCTCCACCTACCAAGTTGAATTAGTCACCTCAAAAGCCACCCTCTTCCATATAGCATTGCTCCCTTAGCTTCTTGACCACTCCTACCACTGAAGAGGTAAGGCACCTTTGTACAGAGGCCATGGTCACTTTGCCTTGGGCTCCCACAGGCTCCAGCCTCTTCTGTTCTCTGTATCTGTGCAGTGAGATGCAACGTCTGACTCTACTCATCTTGCCAGGCTTTAAAAATCTCTTCCATGAATATGTTGATCATCACTAATATTAAATTCCTTAATATTCCATGTTCCAAGTGGTAGAAACTTTCTTCTCCTTAAATTCTTCTGTTCAATTCCTTGCCATAGTCTTAAATACTTAACATCAGAAGAGAGATAACTGCTCATTCTATCCTAATATCTTTGCTTTGGTTGGAATAACTGTCAGGCACTTCCAAAGAACAACATTCCCTATATATGCTGCAATTTTATGGCTGGGAATTCCTCTATGTATTCAGCTTCCTAATAAGAACACTCAGATTCTTCTTACCATTAAATCTTAGTGCAAGTTCATTCAAAGAAAGTTTTGGCTAATTAAAAAAATTATGTCCTTTAATTTAACTCTATACTACCTATACGTCTGTGATGTGGTTGATCATGAACACTTTCCATTGGTACGTATTTTCAACTAGCAACATGCCTATTTTGAGAAGCTGTGTTCCACTCTCTTGAAGTGCCCTGGATTGTGCCGGAAAGATTCTTAGTAAATGCTTGTGATAATACATTGAAATCTTAAGTGGAATGCTACTATGTATAGGAACTTCTGTATTACCAACTTCCTTTGGTGGATGGGAATGGTACTTTATATCGCCTGCCCACTATCATGGATAATTCTTCTGGAAATGCCTAAAATTCCTGACTTTATTCCATCATCTCCATTATATCCCCACGTTCCACCTCTTACCTCTTTTTGTGGTATATATCATATGGGCTACAGATTCTTTATGTAATTTCGTAGCTTTTTGAATCTCAATTACTCCAATCAAGCCTCTCAGCTGATGAAAATGTGTAAGCAGGAGACCTAATGCTCTCTGGTCCAGGATGGTATGCAAGAATAACCTAGTTCTGCAGCTTAAATTTTCCAAAACATACAGAAAATAAAGAATAACTCCAGGAGTAGTGAGAGACGCACAACTTTTATCATGATCCAAAGTGACTTTAATAACTGTGTCCCAGACTACAGGAGCCTTCTACTTATTATTATTTCTGTGAGTATACTTTTAAAAATAATAACTTCAATTAATACATTAAAAATAATAAAATTAAATCACTCAAAGTCAATCCAAGGCTGATAAACTTCATATGAATTTCAATATATCAATCGTGTTTTATGGTTCTGGGAGAAGATAACATAAAAATTCACACTGGGCCACATTATTTTTTTTAAGGTTTCCAAAAGATAAAGCTTGAACTAGATCTGGATTGAGTTCGTGATAAGTAAAAATGGAAACAACCCATGGATTTCCCCTGATGTATTTAGTCAGTTAAAAATAGGTGGCCATTCATTTTGAAAATATTACCCTAATGGGAGCTCTGTGCCCTTCCAAATTCGATGGCATCTTGTCCCCTCTCGACTTCATCCAAGTCTAATTTTTCTCTGCACTCTTTCTTCTTCTCTACCTATCACAAGGATCCAGCCCCAGAGGAAAATATCCTCAAATCTAATCTATCCCACTGAGAACTTGCCTTAGAAGCTGCAATAAAAAAACAAAGCCATAATGTAGAGAATGTATATGAAATTATCTCTATTCACCAACTTGTTTGTTTCAGGTTTACATGTGAGAGCAAAGCATACTTTACCAGCTCACAACCTTGAACTAGTGAAATTTGTTTTCATGATGGGACCTCTTGTCCCTGTTTCCCCCTTGTTAACCTCCTGCTTCTTAATGCTTCCTGCTCTCCTCTCAAGTTGGCAAATTCAATTGAAAACTGCTCTGATGGAAGAATCTGCCATGTACAGCATCACCTCTGCATAAGAGAATGGCAACAGTTTAAAAGTATCAGCTATTCCACAAGCATTTGTGCTTAACCCAGTGCCCCTTCAGAGTTTGCAAATTGTCTTCTATGCATGGATTTTGAGAAATTCTCACAGCCCTTTGACGTAGGTATTCACAACCTCATTATGCAGATGAGTTCACCATAGCATAAACAATTCAGTGCACTGTCCCCAGTCACAGAGCCAATAGGTGGCAGAACCTGGGTTTGAGTATATTTCTTTAATTAATTTTTATTGGAGTGTAGTTGATTTACAATGTTGTGTTAGTTTCTGCTGTACAGCAAAGTGAATCAATTATACATATAGATATATCCACTCTTTTTTAGATTCTGTTCCCATATAGGTCATTACAGAGTATTGAGTAGAGTTCCCTGTGTTATACAGTAGGTTCTTGGGTTTGAGTATATTTCTTAAGGTGCCTTTAACAGTGCTTAAAGCCTTTGTCTAAGTAGAACAGTTCTGATGTGAGAGAATTTCAGGCAGATCAGATTTGGTGAAAAGGGAAAGGCAAACCTTTCTGGAATCTGTCAGACTTGGATACGTTGTATTTAATTTGATTGTTATAAATTGTTATAAATGTATCTTTACAAATATCCAAATATAATTATCTGATACTAAGGTAATGAACAAAGGATTCAGATACTCCATTTGATGGATAAATCAAATTTTATCCACCCCACTCTGTGAGGTGTCTGCCTGAAAGGACTCTTTTTTATTTTTTTTGCGGTACGGTGGCCTCTCACTGTTGTGGCCTCTCCCGTTGCGGAGCACAGGCTCCAGATGCGCAGGCTCAGCGGCCATGGCTCATGGGCCCAGCCGCTCCGCAGCATGTGGGATCTTCCCGGATCGGGGCACGAACCCGCGTCCCCTACATCAGCAGGCGGACTCTCAACCACTGCGCCACCAGGGAAGCTCGAAAAGACTCTTTTAAGTCTGAGCTTTTACCTAGCAAGTCATATTGAAGCCTACTGTGTTTCTTAATGTACAAAAAGTCTCTCTCCTAGCTGTGTTTTTTTCCCCTCTCCCTTTTTCAGCGTTGCTTTTTGTCTCCATATCTACCTTTATTTTATTTGCGTAAACTCCTCATGCTTAGCTTAAGAAAATGATGAACAACTCTTTAGCTTGTTTATTTCACTCTGCTGCTGCCCAGCAGTTGCTACAGAAAAAATTCAGGGAAAATGTACTTTTCAGCAGATGTAGTATGGGCTGAATGTTTGTGCCTCCGAAGTTCCTTCATGTTGAAGCCCTAAACCCTCATGTGATGGTATTTGGAGGTGGGGCCTTTGGGAAGTAATTAGGTTTAAATGTATCATGAGGGCTCTGGCTTCAAGACGGAATTAGTGTTCGCTTAAGAAGAATAGCGACCAGAGCTCACTCACTTTCTGCCATGTGAAGACACAGTGAGAAAGTGGTGCTCTGTAAGTCACCAAGTTCTTGACCCTCACCAAAAACCACATTTGCCAGCACCTTGATCTTGGACCTCCATGAGAAATAAATGTCTGTTGTTTAACCCACTCAATGTACAGTGTGCTGTGATAGCAGCCCAAGGCAGCTAACACAGTGTGGTTTGTAGTTTGGTCTGTGAGGTTGTGCCACAACCCTAGTACCTTTCAGAAACTCCTGTTTTAAGTGACACTTTCTGTCCGTACATCCTTATAGTCTTAACTCACCTTGGCTAAGTTTGCAGCAGCACTTTGAACATTGTAGTACAAATTCATGTACTAAGATGCTATTTATTAAATTATTATTCCAATAATAATTAATAACATTATTAAGGAAGTATGAAGTAATTCCTATGTTTCCTGATGCATGGTAACTCTACCAAATACTCTCTCTATATATCATTTCATTTAAATGCCTTTGATAATCCTAAGGGGTCAGTACTATTAATATCTTGATTTTATAGATGATAAGTCAGATTTGGAAAGAAGTTTCTTACCTATTTCATGTATGATATTCAGCGGATGCAGGATCTGAACCCCGATAGTCAGACTCCACTGTGCAGTTTGTTATAGTTCACTTATGGATAACCATTGGCATGGAACACAGCAACTTACACATAGAAAATGACTTATCCTCAAGAATTAATTTATTACCATAAAAGATCCTAGCATCCAGCCTGAACTGTGCAATATTTCTTTAAGTCTGTGTCACTTTAAAATGCTGCATTGTAATTACATTTTCTACTAAGTTGTCCCCAGCATAATTAGACAGCTGAAGATTTCATTTTGATCCCGTAAGTAAGCTGAGATGAAGCCTAGCAATGCCCTCAGTGACAAGTGTAGGACATTTGCAGTGGAAAATCCAGAACCATCACGCGGCCCTTGAGCGGAGTTTGGCTTGCTCACCTGTGGCTGGCTCTCACGCTAGGAAGGGAAGTCCTGCTTGCTCAGGCATTTGGCAGAAAGCCCAATGAAACTGCTTTTGTTCTGGTGAGAGCAACTGATCTGGGAGGAATGTTTGAATACGGAAGAGATAAATAGGGCATTTTCCAAGGTCCAGGGAGCTGTAGGAGCCCATAAGGACAGCATTTTTGGAATAAGTATGCAGGACCTATGCGGTTGGATGCCTGGGTGGGGATGACTGAAGTTTAATTTATAGGCTCTTTCAGGTTCTAAATGGAATCACTGAATAGTATTTTTTCAAGATTAGAATAAGATTACAAAAATATATTGACCTGAACACTGTTTACCTTTTGTATTATGTCTAATGCTGCAAGGTTAAAATAAAAGAGTAAGAAAAGAAATAATAGCTTCTATGTAATGAACACCTCTAATAGACCAGGCACAGATTTAGGCTTTTCGTATTCTGTCTAATGAACTCCTTACAGAAACCCACAGATTTCTATGCTCATTTTATATATCCAAGAAGAAGTGCTGGCTCAGAGAGGATAACTTCTGAGGATCACATAGCTGTAAATTGTAGATTTGAGATTTGGACCTGTATTTGTTTACTCCAAAATCAATCCAAGGACAGAAACATTTGGTGGTAACTAATGTATTGTATTCCCTTTCCCACATAGAATTCAACCCCTGTAGGCATAATGGTTTTCTCAATAGACCAATTAACTTTTTTTCATTGGTGTCACCTTTCTGATTTGTTTTAGTCCTAGGAGTAATCTAGGGGTCATTTTTATCACCTATTGTAATCATAGTGCTTCAACTCACCACCACTTTTGCCATAAGTCTGGGAGATCATACACCTCCCTTATTCAAACTAGAACTGGTTACACTGTTCTCATTTGTAAGGCAGATTTTATGTTCATTATCAATCAAAATGTCTGTTAGATTGCACGTATGCACATGAACAGTTTTAGAAATGTGTTTATATTCCATTGTGTTCTTTTGGGCTAGGTTCGTATATGGTGGTTGAGTGATAATTACATATTGTTCAGGACATCTCAGAGATTGAACTGAATGTCAAATTTCTCTTCATTGCATGAACTCTTTAAATCATATTTGATCAAAATGTTCCTATTTCAGGTTTTGGTACCTGGTTTCATTTACATACAGTTTGACACTGTTTCAAACTCACATGAAGCTATATACATTGAAGCGAAACCGCTGGTATTTGTGAAAATTGCTTTGTTGGATTAACCTATTCAAAACCCCTCAGCCCTGAGAGATAGAATTTCAGTCTAAGTAGGTTAGCTCCACTGGATTTATGAGTCCCAAATCCTAGTCTTTGGCAAAATTCCCTTGGATAGGAACTCAATATTGAGCCTTGCCCATAAGCCAGACAAATGAGCCTTGTGTTTGGAATATAGTATATATCTAAAGTAATGCTTCTTAAACATTTTCATCTTTTGGGTTGTGGTCCAGGTTTTGTGGTTACTACTAAAAACACTGCCATTAAACCTTCTTGAGCAGCAAACACAAGAATGTGTCCTTCCATCTTTTTATGGACAAAAAGCAATTTTACCCGGTATTTAAAGAAACAGCAATGTTCCAATCAAATAAAGGGGAACATAGAGTAATATCTACTGTTTACTTGATGAATCCTGGGATCTAATCTTATGTTTGCCTTCATATCCACCAAGTTAAGGATACTAGGAGTGATGCAAAATGCAAAAGAATATTTAAGAGAAAACTGATATGCTCTAGTTTGTAGTAATCCATTTTTACCACTTTTTCTTGATAATCAGTATCTGAAGAAGGAGAAATAACTGCTTATTTGAGATGGAAGGTCTTGGCCAGACCTGCCCATAACAGAGTCCTTTGGTAAACGTAAATAAAGCATTCTTGAGCCCTGAGGTATAAGTAAGGGGAGATTGGCTGGTGCTGGCATGGCAAACATTTCAAGCCTTGGAGCCTGGGTATGCAGCCTGGGTAGCATGCTAAGTAGTAGATCTAATACCTTTTAAGTTATGTCTGGATGTTGAAATGCCCAGGATATAAAGGAGAGCAGTGCTGTACTCATCTGACCTTGAGGACAGCCTCCCTCTAAGATGTCAAGACCACTAGCATCGGACATGCTCCCATGAGAAAACAAAGGAAGCAATGGGGCTCATACCTACTCACATCTTTGCATTCTTTATTAGCTACTTTTGGAGTAAACAAGAGTAAAACAACATTGAATTGAGTTCAAGTCATCATTCTTATCCGTCACCAAAATCATGAGCAGATTTTGAAATGTGACCACCCTTACTTGTAATGTATAGATTGTTGTATGAGCTAACTAATGGCTTGAAGCCCAACTGATTTAACTTTTAAGAAAAAGATAAATTTACAAATATGATGCTACAAAAAGAAATAAACAGGTATTCCTTAGGAAAGAAACACAATGTTTGCTTCCTGACTCTGAAATCCAGATTTTCTAAGCTATACACTACTTCAATTTTTCCAACTTTAGGATGCATATAATGTGGACAAGTAGTAGGAAAAAGATTTTAAAGCATGATTTTTAAAAATATAAAACACATTACACAGGGCTTCCCTGGTGGCGCAGTGGTTGAGAGTCCGCCTGCCGATGCAGGGGACACGGGTTCGTGCCCTGGTCCGTGAGGATCCCACATGCCGCAGAGCGGCTAGGCCCGTGAGCCATGGCCACTGAGCCTGTGTGTCCGGAGCCTGTGCTCCGCAACGGGAGAGGCCACAACAGTGAGAGGCCCACATACCACAAAAAATAAAAAAATAAAAAAAAAACACATTACACAAATAAGAACAATAAAGGTAAAAGCTATGAGTAAATGCAATTCAAATTTAGGAGCATATTATTTCATGCCCATGGATAATTACTTGAGAAATATACAAGTAACTCTTAAAAGGTGGAAAGTGTATAGTAAAATATTATTTTTCACAATAACAAAAATCTATGTTTTTTTGAGGCTTTGAGGTTGCCAAGGTGCTGAAAATAAGAATTTCCAAAACTATCTTGGCTATTCTCTTGTCCCAGCTGCTTTCCAATCTGCAATGCACCTATAAAACCATTATCCTTTATAGCAGGCTGCTTCGACTGTCTTATTATGGGTATATTTTTTATTTACCTGATGCTTCAGTATCATGATTTCATTATTGTATTAATCAGGATCCTCATGGTTGCAAGAGATAGCAACCCAATTCATATTGTCTTAAGCCAAAAGGTATATGTATTTGAGGCCAAATATGTATTTGAAGAGTCAGTAGCTCCAGCTTCTCAAAACACTATCATGTTTTTGGAATACTTGCTGGAATGAGGAAAGTGATATGTTTGTTACTAGCTATTATTTTTGTTGTAGAATGGGGTTTAGAGTCAAGCAGACATGGGTTCAAGTCCCAGTTCTCACTTAGTACCTTTGGGATCTTGGTACATAACTAAACTCTGAGCTTCTGTTTTCTCATGGACAAAACTGGTTTCACAGGACAATTTCATGAGAGGAGAGAAGAAACACTACCACCTACCTTCTCTTTTGTGGTTGTCATAAACCTCTGGAAAAGGCCAGGGCAGATATAAGAGCTTGTGTGGAAACCATCTGAGCAATATACCAGGTAAGGCACAGAGGTATTCCAGAGCATCTTGCTCTGTGGGTTGGGGTGTCTTTAGACAATCTGATGCCAAAGATATAGCTGGAATGAAAAAAATGGAGAAATGGTGACCAAGGACATAAGCAAAAATACTTCTACTCCCATCTACTGAAATGAAGAGTAACATAAGTTCTACTTAGTGACAGCACAATGAGTTCTGCTGTCTCTAAATCCATAAATAGTCAATGGTAAAATAATGCGTATATCACAAGTGCTAGGAGTATATACTAATATAAATGTTTAGAGACACTTTTAGATTTCAATTGATTTTTTAAAATTTTGACATGTATTTTCAAGTTTCTGAATTACTGAAAGAGGATGCTGAATTTAAAGTTAAAAAAATATACACATGAGTTAAATTATACAGTGAACATGGGCCACAGATTTAGATCTGTGTTACTGAAATTAGATACATAGAATTTATTTAGGAACTCTCAAAGCCTGAAGCAGAGTCATGTACAAGGCCCAGATCTACAGGAAGAAAAGGAGCACAGAGGATTCTTGAGTCTGATCATATACCAAGGAAAGTTCCTAAGCTCAACCTTTTAGTACGTGATCTAACGCAGAGTCACTCAAGAAGAAAATTGCATGTATACATGGTGCTTTTTCCCTCTAGTGAATATCTAAAAGCAGTTCACCTTTCACAGTATGCAAAAGCAATAGAGTATATTTTTGAAGAAAAAGTTATGTTGCTTCAGGGAGGTGCAGCTCTTGAGATATCGCCAAAATATGTTTTAATTTTATTT
Organism: Lagenorhynchus albirostris; assembly: GCF_949774975.1. NCBI lineage: Eukaryota > Metazoa > Chordata > Mammalia > Artiodactyla > Delphinidae > Lagenorhynchus > Lagenorhynchus albirostris. Next base: position 44,793,121 of record NC_083097.1, read on the forward strand.
TCTAATTTATAGCTATTTTGTTTCCTAGTAGTCCAGTGGATTAAAAGCTATTAAAAAATTTTAACCTGAGGGGGTACCTTCAAGATGGCAGAGGAGTAAGACGTGGAGATCACCTTCCTCCCCACAAATACATCAGAAATACAACTACAGGTGGAACAACTCTTACAGAACACCTACTGAATGCTGGCAGAAGACATCAGACTTCCCAAAAGGCAAGAAACTCCCCCACAGACCTGCGTAGGGGAAAAGGAGAAAGAAAAAACAGGCACAAATGAATAGGGATGGGACCTGCACCTCTGGGAGGGAGCTGTGAAGGAGGAAAACTTTCCACACACTAGGAAGCTCCTTCAGTGGTGGAGACAGGGGGTGGCTGAAGGGAAGCTTAGGAGCCACAGAGGAGAGCGCAGCAACAGGGATGTGGAGGGCAAAGCAGAGAGATTCCCGCACAGAGGATCGGTGCCGACCAGCACTCACCAGCCTGAGAGGCTTGTCTGCTCACCTGCCGGGATGGGCGGGGGCTGGGAGCTGAGGCTCGGGCTTCATTTGGAACGTAGGGAGAGGAATGGGGTTGGCGGCGTGAACACAGCCTGAAGGGATCTAGTGAGCCACAGCCCGTAGGGAGTCCGGGAAAAAGTCTGGAGCTGCCAAAGAGGCAAGAGACCATTGTTTCCTGGTGCGTGAGGAGAGGGGATACAGAGCACCACCTGAATTAGTTCCAGAGACGGGCGTGAGCCATGGCTATCAGCGCGGACACCAGAGACGGGCATGAAACGCTAAGCCTGCTACTGCAGCCACCAAGAAGCCTATCTTGGAGCACAGGTCACTGTCCACACCTCCCCTCCCAGGAGCCTGTGCAGACCTCCATGGCCAGGGTCCCATGATCCAGGGACAACTTCCCCGGGAGAACACACGGCACACCTCTGGCTGTTGCAACATCATGCTGCCCCCTGCCACCGCAGGCTCACCCCACTTTCGTTACCCCTTCCTCCCCCTGGCCTGAGTGAGCCAGAGCCCCCTAATCAGCTGCTACTTTAACCCCGTCCTGTCTGAGTGAAGAACAGATGCCTTCAGATGACCTACACGCAGAGGCGGGGACAAATCCAAAGCTGAGCCCCTGGGAGCTGTGAGAACAAAGAAGAGAAAGGGAAATCTCTCCCAGCAGCCTCAGAAGCAGCGGATTAAAGCTCCACAATCAACTTGATGTACCCTGCATCTGTGGAGTACCTGAATAGACAATGAATCATCCCAAAATCGAGGTGGTGGACTTTGGAAGCAACTGTAGACTTGGGGTTTGCTGTTTGCAGCTGATTTGTTTCTGATTTTTATGTTTATCATAGTATAGTTTTAGTGCCTGTTTTCACTGGTGAATTTGTTTATTGGTTTGGTTGCTCTCCTCTTTTTTTTATTATTTTAAAAATTTTATTTAGTTTTCTTTCTTTTTGTCTCCCTTTTCTTCTGAGCCATGTGGTTGACAGGGTCTTGGTGCTCTGGCCTGGTGTCAGGCCTGAGCATCTGAGGTCGGAGAGGTGAGTTCAGGACATTGGACCACCAGAGACCTTACAGTCCCACATAATACCAATTGGTGAGACCTCTCCGAGAGATCTCAGTCTCAACGCTAAGGTCCAGCTCCACCCAACGGTCAGCAGACTCCAGTGCTGGATGCCCCATGCCAAACAACTAGCAAGACAGGAACACGACCCCACCCATTCACAAAGAGGCTGCCTACAATGATAGTAAGTTCACAGACACCCTAAAACACACCACTGGATGTGGCCCTGCCCAACAGAAAGACAAGATCCAGCCCCACCCACCAGAAGACAGGCACCAGTCCCCTCCACCAGGAAGCCTACACAAGCCACTGAACCAACCACACCCACTGGGGGCAGACAGCATAAACAACTGGAACTATGAACCTGCAGCCTGGGAAAAGAAGACCCCAAACACAGTAAGTTAAACAAAACGGGAAGACAGAGAAATATGCAGCAGATGAAGGAGCAAGGTAAAATCCCACCAAACAAATGAAGATGAAATAGGCAGTCTACCTGAAAAAGAATTCAGAGTAATGATAGTAAAGATGAGCCCAAATCTGGGAAATAGAATGGAGAAAATACAAGAAACGTTTAACAAGGACCTAGAAGAACTAAAGAGTAAACAATGAATGATGAATACACAATAAATGAAATTAAAAATTCTCTAGAAGTAATCAATAGCAGAATAACTGAGGCAGAAGAACGGATAAGTGACCAGGAAGATAAAATGGTGGAAATAACTGCCAGAGAGCAGACTAAAGAAAAAAGAATGAAAAGCATTGAGGACAGTCTCAGAGACCTCTGGGACAACATTAAATGCACTAATTTTTGAATTACAGGGGTCCCATAGAAGAAGAGGAAAAGAAAGGGTCTGAGGAAATATTTGAAGAGATTATAGTTGAAAACTTCCCTAACATGGGAAAGGAAATAGTCAATCAAGTCCAGGAAGCTCGGAGAGTCCCATACAGGATAAATCCAAGGAGAAACATGCCAAGACACATATTAATCAAACTATCAAATATTAAATACAAAGAAAAAGTATTAAAAGCAGCAAGGGAAAAACAACAAATAACACACAAGGGAATCCCCATAAGGTTAACAGCTGATCTTTCAGCAGAAACTCTGCAAGCCAGAAGGGAGTGGCAGGACATATTTAAAGTGATGAGAGGGAAAAACCTACAACCAAGATTACCCAGCAAGGATCTCATTCAGATTTGACGGAGAAATTAAAACCTTTACAGACAAACAAAAGTTAAGATTATTCAGCACCACCAAACCAGCTTTACAACAAATGCTAAAGGAGCTTCTCTAGGCAGGAAACATAAAGGAAGGAAAGACCTACAAAAAGAAACGCAAAACAATTAAGAAAAATGGTAATAGGAACATACATATTGATAATTATCTTAAAGGTAAATGGATTAAATGCTCCAATCAAAAGACATAGACTGGCTGAATGGGTACAAAAACAAGACCCGTATATATGCTGTCTACAGGAGACCCACTTCAGACCTAGAGACACATACAGACTGAAAGTGAGGAGATGGAAAAAGATATTCCATGCAAACGGAGATCAAAAGAAAGCTGGAGTAGCAATTCTCATATCAGACCAAATAGACTTTAAAATAAAGACTATTACAAGAGACAAAGAAGGGCACTACATAATGATCAAGGGATCGATCCAAGAAGAAGATATAACCATTGTAAAAACTTATACACCCAACATAGGAGCACCTCAATACATAAGGCAAATGCTAAGAGCCATAAAAGGGGATATTGACAGTAACACAATCATAGTAGGGGACGATAACACCCCACTTTTACCAATGGACAGATCATGCAAATGAAAATAAATAAGGAAACACGAGCTTTAAATGATACATTAAACAAGATGGACTTAATTGATATTTATAGGACATTCCATCCACAAACAACAGAATACACTTTCTTCTCAAGTACTCATGGAACATTTTCCAGGATAGATCATATCTTGAGTCACAAAACAAGCCTTGGTATTTTTAGGAAAATTGAAACTGTATCAAGTATCTTTTCCGAGCACAATGCTATGAGACTAGATATCAATTACAGAAAAAAACTGTAAAAAATACAAACACATGGAGGCGAAACAATACATTACTAAATAGCCAAGAGATCACTGAAGAAATCAAACAGGAAATCAAAAAACACCTAGAAACAAATGAAGATGAAAACACGACAACCCAAAACCTATGGGGGTTCCCTAAGAGGGAAGTTTATAGCAATACAATTCTACCTGAAGAAACAGGAAAAATCTCAAATAAACAACCTAACTTTACACCTAAAGCAACTAGAGAAAGAAGAACAAAGAAACCCCAAAGTTAGCAGAAGGAAAGAAATCGTAAAGATCAGATCAGAAATAACTGAAAAAGAAATGAAGGAAACAATAGCAAAGATCAATAAAACTAAAAGCTGGCTCTTTGAGAAAATAAACAAAATTGATAAACCATTAGGCAGACTCATCAAGAAGAAAGGGAGAAGACTCAAATCAATAGAATTAGAAATGAAAAAGGAGAAGTAACAACTGACACTGAAAAAATACAAAGGATCTTGAGAGATTACTACAAGCAACTCTATGCCAATAAAATGGACAACCTGGAAGAAATGGACAAATTCTTAGAAATGCACAACCTGCTGTGACTGAACCACGAAGAAATAGAAAATATAAACAGACCAATCACAAGCACTGAAATTGAGACAGTGATTAAAAGTCTTCCAACAAACAAAAGCCCAGGACCAGATGGCTTCACAGGCGAATTCTATCAGACTTTTAGGGAAGAGCTAACACCTATCCTTCTCAAACTCTTCCAAAATATAGCAGAGGTAGGACACTCCCAAAGTCATTCTACGAGGCCACCGTCAACCTGAAACTGAAACAAAAGATGACACAAAAAAAGAAAACTACAGGCCCATATCACTTATGAACACAGATGCAAAAATCCTCAACAAAATACTAGCAAACAGAATCCAACAGCACATTAGAGGAACACACACCATGATCAAGAGGGGTTTATCCCAGGAATGCAAGGATTCTTCAATATACTCAAATCAATCAATGTGAAACACCATATTAACAAATTGAAGGATTAAAACCATATGGTAATCTCAGTAGATGCAGAAAAAGCTTTCAACAAAATTCAACACCCATTTATGATAAAAACTCTCCAGAAAGTAGGCATAGAGGGAAACTATCTCAACATAATAAAGGCCATATATCACAAACCCACAGCCAACATCGTTCTCAATGGTGAAAAGCTGAAACCATTTCCACTAAGATCAGGAACAAGACAAGGTTGCCCACTCTCACCACTATTATTCAACATAGTTTTGGAAGTTTCAACCACAGTGATCAGAGAAGAAAAAAGAAATAAAAGGAATACAAATCGGAAAAGAAGAAGTAAAACTGTCACTGTTTGCAGATGACATGATACTCTACATAGAGAATCCTAAAAATGCTACCAGAAAACTACTAGAGCTAATCATTGAATTTGGTAAAGTTGCAGGATACAAAATTAATGCACAGAAATCTCTTTCATTCCTACACACTAATGATGAAAAATCTGAAAGAGAAATTAAGGAAACACTTCCATTTACCACTGCAACAAAAAAGAATAAAATACCTAGGAATAAACCCACCTAAGGAGAGAAAAGACCTGTATGCAGAAAACTATAAGCATTGATGAAAGAAATTAAAGATGATACAAACAGATGGAGAGATATACCATGTTCTAGGATTGGAAGAATCAACATTGTGAAAATGGCTATAGTACCCAAAGCAGTCTACAGATTCAATGCAATCCCTATCAAACTACCTATGGCATTTTTCACAGAATTAGAACAAAAAATTTCACAATTTGTATGGAAACACAAAAGACCCCGAATACCAAAGCAATCTTGAGAACGAAAAATGGAGCTGGAGGAATCAGGCTCCCTGACTTCAGACTATACTACAAAGGTACAGTAATCAAAATAGTATGATACCAGCACAACAACAGAAATATAGTTCAGTGGAACAGGATAGAAAGCCCAGAGATAAACCCATGCACATATGGTCACCTTATCTTTGATAAAGAAGGCAAGAGTATACAATGGAGAAAAGAAAGTATCTTCAATAGGTGATGCTGGGGAAACTGGACAGCTACATGTAAAAGAATGAAATTACAACACTCCCTAACACCGTACACAAAAATAAACTCAAAATGGATTAAAGACCTGAATGTCGGCCAGAAACTATAAAACTCTTAGAGGAAAACATAGGCAGAACACTCTATGACATAAAGCACAGCAAGATCCTTTTTGACCCACCTCCTAGAGAAATGGAAATAAAAACAAAAATAAACAAATGGGACCTAATGAAACTTAAAACTTTTGCACAGCAAAGGAAATCATAAACAAGACAAAAAGACAATGCTCAGAATGGGAGAAAATATTTGCAAATGAAGCAACTGACAAAGGATTAATCTCCAAAATGTACAAGCAGCTCATGCAGCTCAATATCAAAAAAACAAACAACCCAATCCAAAAATGGGCAGAAGACCTAAATAGACATTTCTCCAAGGAAGATATACAGACAGCCAACAAACACATGAAAGGATGCTCAACATCACTAATCATTAGAGAAATTCAAATCAAAACTACAATGAGGTATCACCTCACACCAGTCAGAATGGCCATCATCAAAAAATCTACAAACAATAAATGCTGGAGAGAGTGTGTAGAAAAGAGAACCCTCTTGCACTATTGGTGGGAATGTAAATTGATACAGTCACTATGGAGAACAGTATGGAGGTTCCTTAAAAAACTAAAAATAGAACTACCATACAACCCAGCAAACCCACTGCTGGGCATATACCCCTGAGAAAACCATAATTGAAAACGAGTCATGTACCAAAATGTTCATTGCCGCTCTATTTATAATAGCCAGGACATGGAAGCAACCTAAGTGACCAACAGATCAACAGATGAATGGATAAAGAAGATGTGGCACATATATACAATGGAATATTACTCAGCCATAAAAAGAAAGGAAATTGAGTTATTTGTAGTGAGGTGGATGGACCTAGAGTCTGTCATACAGATTGAAGTAAGTCAGAAAGAGAAAAACAAATACCATATGCTAACACATATATATGGAATCTGAAAAAAATAATGGTTCTGAAGAACCTAGGGTCAGGACAGGAATAAAGATGCAGATGTATAGAATGGACTTGAGGACACGGTGAGGGGGAAGGGTAAGCTGGGTTGAAGTGAGATAGTGGCATGCACATATATACACTACCAAATATAAAACAGCTAGTGGGAAGCAGCTGCAGAGCACAGGGAGATCAGCTTGGTCCTTTGTGACCACCTAGAGGGGTGGGTTAGAAACTAACTCACCATTGTAAAGCAATGATACTCCAAAAAAGATGTTAAAAAAAAATAGTCATGTGCCACAATGTTCATTGCAGTACTATTTACAATAGCCAGGACATGGAAGTAACCTAAGTGTCCATCGCCAGATGAATGGTTAAAGAAGATGTGGCACATATATACAATGGAATATTACTCAGCCATATAAAGAAGCAAAATTGCATTATTTGTAGTGAGGTGGATGGCCATAGAGTCTGTTATACAGAGTGAAGTAAGTCAGAAAAAGAAAAGCAAACACCGTATGCTAACACCTATATATGGAATCAAAAAAAAAAAATGGTTCTGACGAACCTAGGGGCAGGCCAGGAATAAAGATGCAGATGTAGAGAATGGACTTGAGGACACGGTGAGCAGGAAGGGTAAGCTGGGATGAAGTAAGACAGTGGCATGGACATATATACACTACCAAATATAAAATAGATAGCTAGTGGGAAGCAGCCGCATAGCACAGGGAGATCAGCTTGGTGCTTTGTGACCACCTAGAGGGGTGGGATAGGGAGGGTGGGATGGAGATGCAGGAAGGAGGGGATATAGGGATATATGTATACATATAGCTGATTCACTTCGTTATACAGCAGAAACTAACACAACGTTGTAAATTATACTCCAATAAAGATGTTTAAAAAGTAAATAAAATGGTTTCTTATGACAAAAAATAAAATTATATTAAATATTATGATAATTGAACTTATAAATTATTATTTGAAGAAAAGTTGAAAGAAAGAGAACAAATATTATTAGTTGTCAATAATAAAAAAATATTTTAGCCCAAAATTGTCCTTTTGCAAACTCAGGTCAAGATTAATAAACAAAATATAATGTAAGAAGAATAATCAACAACAAAAGGGGTTACTGGTGAGACATTCAGGTTCTTCAAACTCTGAGGAAATATTGGACCCATGACTTATTTGTCTTTGTCTTTGTCATTTATTATGTTGAACAGTTCATTTTAATGATTTCAGTAGTATGTCCATGCAAGGGAAGAAAGATGTTTTTCAGAGATGCTACTTCTCTATTTCAGTTATCTTTTGCTCTGTAAAAAGCCATCCCCAAACTCTGTTGCGTAAAACAATGAGAGCCTTTTTTTTCTGCTGGTCTTGTTTGGAGCTGCTCATGTTGCTGCAGTAAGATGGCAAGTAAGCCTGGAATGCCTAAATGGCTCGCTCCCAAGTCTGCTGAATGGCAGGGACATCTGGGTGATGATGACATCTCTTTCTGCACATGGGCTCTCCATGTGACGAGATTGGGCTTCTGTGAATGATGGCCAGATTTGTCACAAACTACCCAGATTCAAGAGGAGGGGGAATAAATTCCATCTCTCAATGCGAGGGGTGTCAGGAATTTGTGGCCAACACACCTAGCCTTGAATGTTGTTATTCAAAACCATGTCTTTTTCCTCTTTTTTTTTTCTTTCTTTTCTTCAAATCATGTCATTTGTAGTCTGTCTTCAGTGAATACAGAGATTCATAGAGAGTTGCCTCTTTCCTTGAAGTGTGCTAGAACTTTGGCATTTCTAGAGGGCCCATTGGAGGCCAGAAGCATGATTTCAACCCCGAGCAGACATTCAGCAAATGAGGGTGAGCTCAGTGAGGACGGTCCAACCTGTGAGATTGCTTGAAAGCTGTCAGGGCAAGTTGGTCCAAAAGATTCCCCAAATTTGGGCAGGATCCAGCCTGAGTCCTGCATTTGTCACTAGGTGCCTGGGCCCTGCCAGGTCCACAATGAAGATGTCCAGTAAACAGGCACACTACTTACTGCTGACTCTGCTTGCCAGGACAAAGCAGTAGGCAATTCTGCTCTTCCCTCCCCACACCCACAGTGCAGCAGATCCCTGGATAATGATAGGTTTCATCTTTATTAAGTAAATCACATCGGCATTACAGCACTTCCATAAACTCCTTGACCTTACCAAATGGGCAAAAACCAAGCATTATGAGCACTTATCTATGAAGTTTAAACCAATTGTTTAGGGTGTTTATTAAATGATGTCTATAGGTACACCCTGATCTTAACTATTGCATAATAAATAACATGAATTTTCATCAAAGAGCAGCATTGATTTTTTTTTTTCCTTTGAGATAGGTATGTGGTAATGCTTTCCTCTTTTGTTTTGAGAAGTCAAATAGAGATCCTGGAAATTATGGGTCCAACTATAGATATAAAGCCCACATTTTTTTGTAAAACATTGGACCTCAACACTTACAAATTCAGTAATAAGATTCTAGATCTGGGGAGGCCTTGTGACTATAAAATGCATATGGAGCATTTTAGTCTTTTTTTTAAAACAGTTTTTAGCCCTATCAGCATAAATAAAACCAGTTGCTATAGAAATTATGTAGTAAAAAGTAACGCAGTGGTTAAGAGGGTCTTTCCATATTCACTTGTTTAAGTGAATGACCACAGTTTAGGGATTTTTACTGATTCTCCAAAGAAGAGAGAAATGAGGTGGGAGGAATAAACAGATTTCTTTCCTTGCAATGGAGACAATAAGTTCCAACAGAACCAGCCTAAACAAAATCACATCCAAGTCCATATCCAATGGTGAAATTAAGGGCAGAATTTTGGTTACATAATGTTGTCGACTCTTCTTTGGTACTGGAATTACAACAATGGAGAATGATAAGTACCAAAATGAGTGGTAAGTTTTGATAGGAGCCTCTTAACAAAAGGTGAGTGCAGGGTAAGGGGGATAGAGAGGCATATTAACAAAAAAAACCTCCCATTCTTTTCTTTCTTCATCTCATCAGAATGTCTTTGTGATTTCATGATGAAAAGCTTTTGTATTTAGAGATTCAGGAATAAGCACCAAGGCTTCATGCAGAAGCTGAAAGAATTAAAGCAGGAATCAAGAGGAAATAAAGGCTATTTTATTTTAGTTTTTAAAAATTTTACTGAGGGCTTCCCTGGTGGCGCAGTGGTTGAGAGTCTGCCTGCCGATGCAGGGGATACAGGTTTGTGCCCCGGTCCGGGAAGATCCCACATGCCGCGGAGCGGCTGGGCCCGTGAGCCATGGCCGTTGAGCCTGTGCGTCCGGAGCCTGTGCTCCACAACAGGAGAGGCCACAGCAGTGAGAGGCCCGTGTACCACAAAAAAAAAAAAAAAAAAAAAAAAAATTATTGAAGTATAGTTGATTTACAATGTGTTACTTTCCTTTGTACAGAAAAGTGACTCATTATACATATATATATTCTTTTTCATAATCTGTTCCCTTATGGTTTGTCACAGGATATTGAATATAATTCCCTGTGTTGTTTTTCCATCCTATAAATAATAGTTTGCCTCTGCTAATCCCAAACTCCCAATCCTCACCACCCGCCCTGCTCCCGGCAACCACAAGTCTGTTCTCTAAATCTGTGAGTCTGTTTTTGTTTTGTAGATATGTTGATTTTTATTGTATTTAGATTCCATATATAAGTGATATCATATGGTATTTGTCTTTCTCTTCCTGACTTACTTCGCTTAGTATGATAATCTCTAGGTCCATCCATGTTGCTGCAAATGGCATTATTTCATTCTTTTTGATGGCTGAGTAATATTCCATTGTATATATATATATATATATATATATATATATATATATATATATACCACCTATTCTTTATCCATTCATCGTTAAAGGCTGTTTTATAAAGAAGAGCTTTATTGGTCTTCCTTGATTTTAGTCCCCCTGATGATTCTGGTATCTTCTTTCTTTATTCTTCTTAGTGTCTTGGTATTTTTATCATCATTTTCCTGTTTCTCTCACTGGTAATTAAATGCATGTATTTTTATGCTGGTCCTTACTTCTTTTTCTGACTGTATTGTGAGAACTTAAAAAACAGCAAATCCCATCTTCTATTCCCACTGTAATTTTTTCCTGCCTAACACAGTGCTCTGGGTTCCTTGGGACTTAGTTCATACTCTTGGTTGATAAGGGGAAATTGCCATATTCTAAATTAACACCAAGGGTGTGAGCTTGTTCACTATTTCACAGTGACCACCAAAGGGAACATAATTACTGATAACTTGTGTGCCACAATTTGTATGTGTGATGGCTACGCAAGGAAATAGATCTGCTTTTGAGTGCAGGTTTCAGTGGAAACTAACTAACTATGGGCAACCTACGTATTCACTTTAGGCCCAGGGGTCATCACCAATACCACAGGGGTAGTAATAGTATATATCTCATTAGAAGGTTCAGAATTAATTGAGATAATGAATGTAAGGCATTTAAAGTATCTGGCATATAGTTAGATTCAATAAGTGTTGTCTGGGGCTTCCCTGGTGGCGCAGTGTTTGAGAGTCCGCCTGCCGATGCAGGTGACACGGGTTCGTGCCCCGGTCCGGGAAGATCCCACATGCCGCGGAGCGGCTGGGCCGGTGAGCCATGGCGCTGAGCCTGCGCGTCCAGAGCCTGTGCTCCGCAGCGGGGGAGGCCACAACAGTGAGAGGCCCGCGTACCAAAAAAAAAAAAAAAAAAAGTGTTGTCTGTGTCATCATCATCATCATCATGATTGTACTGTGCTCATATGTTTTTAAGTGCTTCAGTTCTTGAAATTTACAACACTGACTGATGTTGGCCTGTTTTTTTTTATAAATGTATTTATTATTTATTTTTGGCTGCATTGGGTGTTTGTTGCTGCACGTGGCTTTCTCTAGTTGCAGCGAGCAGGGGCTACTCTTTGTTGCGGTGCGCGGGATTCTCACTGTGGTGGCTTCTCTTGTTGCGGATCTTGGGCTCTAGGCGTGCGGGCTTCAGTAGTTGCGGCTCGTGGGCTCTAGAGCGCAGGCTTAGTAGTTGTGGCACACAGGCTTAGTTGCTCCACGACATGTGGGATCTTCCCAGACCAGGGCTTGAACCCATGTCCCCTACATTGGCAGGCGGATTCTTAACCACTGTGCCACCAGGGAAGCCCAGCCCAGCCTTTTTTTTGTTTTTTTTTTGTAAAAGTTCCTGCTAGCATGATCCTGGACCAAGTAAATACGTATTTCAAAGTATTTACCTATTTTGAAGAATTGGGTCATTTTACTTAGAGTCATTGCTATGAAGGCGCTTAGGAAGCTTAAATTGTGTGCCTGCTCAGTCTTTCACATTGAACATATCACCATCTGAAGACACCAACTTTCACGGATTTCAGTCTGTAAATAACTGTTTTACTCTCCCTATTGCACTTTCGTCACAGTACCTGATTGGAATTTTATCAGACTGGATGACATATTTACTGCCTATTGTCCTTTTTTAGGCTTGTTCTTAACCATGCCCAAGCCCCAGGGTCATTTGGTGGTGACATGTTATAAATAACATTATTACCATAATTAAAGGATTGATCAGAGTAGCTTGGGAGGAAAATCTACTCACCTTTGGCTTGCAATCAAGCCTGAGTCACTGGGGTCATTAACACAATTTACTGTAGCTGACCAAATACTCTTCTTTGGGTAGGTGATGTTTTTCACAGTAGACATACCTAACACTTGACTGGTGTGATGTGACCTAATTCCAAGTAAACTGTAAAATCAAAAATATTCGTTGATGGCCTACTGTGTCCTTTTATTGTGCTTTTATGCAGATTCTTCAAACTTTATAAGACTCTATTAAGCTATGTAGGTCTTCCAAACCTAACCTTGTCAATATGTAAAGTAAAATGTTGACTTACTGAAGAAATAACAAAATATGATCATAATGAAATTATTGTTTAATTACTTGGGAACATATTGTCTTGTGCCATCAGTGGGTAAGATGACGACCATTAATCTGAATTTCTTTCCAGCATCTCTCTCTCTTGCCTCAGTAGCAGCTAATTTGCCATAGTTCAGGATAGAACAGTCAGAGCTGGAGTGTTCTGGGGGTTGGGTATGTGTGCTGGTCTCTGTAATTTTCCAAAGTTCTCCAGGGAAATCTGGTACTCTACCACCTTCCTTCCCTGGTGCCTCTGGGAACTACAGAGGAGCTCTCTTTTTCTCCCTGCTTCTTCTCCTTCTCCTTTTTGGTAGTCAGGTATCTTCTCCATAGGAATAGAGATCATTGCATTAAAAAAAAACAGGAAGATTAAAATAAAAAGGGCTCTTATACTCTTATAAAACCTAATTGTAAAATTTTCATTCACTTTACGTTTTATTTCTTCTTTCTTTTATTTTCCTATTGATTGAAAGTTAAAAAGAATAGAATCCTGTAATGAGCACTGGTTTGCATACAGAATGAATAAAAGATTGTTTTCGCATTCTCCGAGTAAAATATTTTAAATGGCCAAGAACAGGAATATTTGCCAGGCTCTGAAACAATTTCAGTGGTACAGTGCACGTTCACAGTGGTAACATAATCAAGGGCCTGTCTGAGGCCCTCCTGGGAATTAACATCTTCATATCTGCTTTTGGCAACCTGACCTCACTGACTGCATTTAACCATCTTTAAATAAGGGTGTTTGAGATTTAATTTGTACAAGTAGAGAAATATTCTGAAGATAAAAGTATATGCACACGTATATAGAACCTAGCATGTATTTATTCAGTCAGTTTTAGTTGAGCTGGTATATTTGTATTTTCTCATAATAGTTAATATTCCCTCACTGGCAGTTTATAATGCAATATAATATTATACTTTGTGGATATTATAAATAGAATAAACTTGAACCACTAATAATAAAACATCTATGGCACTCATTTATTCTTGACTTCTTCACTTAGATCATCACCATTTATTAGAACTGCACACAATACTTCTCTAATAGGTTTAAGGCAGAACTGTAATGATTTCAAGCAGAATTGTAATGATTTCAATAGTTACTTATCAAAGGAGTTGAAGATTTCCATGTAATTTCTTCCTAGTCAGGTCTGGATACGAATGAAAGGAACAAGAAAAGATATAATCTCAGAGCTATGAAAATAATTTGGGAAAACTATTAAAGCCAAGTATTATAATTTTTAACTTGTACACCAATTTTAGTTTAATTGCATAACTATTTAGCAGTCATATCAATTAAAATGCTCTAAAATGAAATAAAGAAAATGAAGTTAAAAATAGAGCGAATTACTTTAATGCCTTATTTAAATTTTAATTTGCCTTTAAGACAATTTATTTCAGGTCCGGGGAATATTCTATTTTTTGGCTCTGTCAATTAAGATCAGTCCCCCAGAAGTACTTGTTTGTAAAGACCAACATTTCCAATGTGGCATCTAGACCAGCATGCAAACTATTAATAAAGTAATACAGTGCAAATGAGCCAACAAAAGCATATTTTCAATTCATATTTCAATTCATGCAGGCTATTTGATGACACATTAACAAATTATAATAAATTTCTCTCATGAGAATTTGGCCCAATGTCAATCTGACTTTGAAAAAAAGATCAAAGCTGCCCTGTCAAATTAATTCTGATATACTTGTCAGAATTAAATAAATTAAATAAATAAAACTTGACATACTTGTCTTTGGCTATTGAAATTTGACTTCTTAACACTTCGTATATTTATTGCTTTTCATTGCTCCTCAGATTGTACACCAATGGATTTTACTGAGGAAAAACTCATCGTATCTATACCAGCTGAATATTTAGAAATGTGACAGAAATTTGGTATTTCTACATGGCCCTCTAGTACACTGTTCTCTTTATGTCTCATACATTCTTTTGTTCTGGCAAAGAACAGGACAGTGAAAGAAGGGAAAAAGAAGGCATTCTGGTATGTCTTTTGCTGACTCCTCAATAGTTGGGATTTGTAAGAGATCACAGATCAGAAAGGATTTTAAACTCTAGTGCATTTGAGCTTCCAACTGCTGCTTGAGCAATGTGACAACAGTTTGAGATGCCCTTCCAAATGTGCCTGGCTTAAGTTACAAAAAATGTTAATAGCTTTGACCTCTTCAACTATTACATGAAGAAAAGGCTCAACTCACTTAAGGGCCACCCTATTGTAATCTCTATCTTTGAAGTGAGTCACGTACTAATTTCCTCTCAGGAAAGTTTAAACCAAAATATGTTTAGTCAGAAGGATTACTTTTTACTTTAAGAACCCCAAACAGCTGAGATTTGGGCAATATGATTAAAAGATAGCAAATTAATGCATTAATTTGAAAAATGTGTGCAAAGTACTGAACTAAATTACAACCCACAGAGCCTTCATTTACTTTCCTATGTTTATGTAAATGGACATTCTGTTAGTAAATTGAATGCAAATGAATAAAATTTAGTATCTGTCATAGCTACATGAGACAGTAACTTATACAGTCATAAAAATAAGAGATCTCTACTACAGTTAAACAGGCTTATGTAGATCCCAGATACTATGTGACCGATGAAAGCCTTGTTTATTATACTCACCACTGGTGCATTAAGACTTAGGAATATTTGAAATGAGGACATCTCAGGATTGTTCACTGTGATACCAGGATTTACAGTATTTTAGAAGTGCCCCGGAGTTCTAGCTATTCTTTGATAAACGGAACCTAGTCCTAAATCATGCTTCTGATTGTCTTGTAGTCCCTTTTCACTAAATATTAAGTGATGATTATAATGAAACCTTTATTAAATTTTTACTCCATTAAGGAGTTTTGGTGAGCCTGTAAGATTTAGCCACAGCTGTTGTTCTCTGAGAAAGCTTAAAAACTGACAGAATCATCTCTAAGGTTATTCTAGAGCCTAGGTATTCCTTTATGATCTGTGGCAATGTATGTTGGGTGGGTGATAGATTAAAAATAAGGACAGATGGAAATGTATGTTTATTCTTCTTCTACTGTATTTAAATCTCTAAAATCAGAATGTAACTTACGTGGTGTTACATAGTTAAATTGCAGTGTTTTTCTTCTTTGTTTATACACACTATAATGGTACATCTTGCAATTGATGGAGTGGTGGATATAATGAAATGTGGTAGCTCCTATTTTCTGATTCACACAAAAGGCTAAAAGGTAATATTTTATAATTTTTCTATCAGTGAAGATCCATGACTTCATATCAGTCTCTGTGTATAGCTAAGAAATCCTTCCTACATTTCTCCATTTTCAGGTTCTGGGCTGGTAACATTGCCTGTAATCATTTTTATTAATGTGTGTGTGTGTGTGTGTGTGTGTGTGTGTGTGTGTGTGTGTATGTGTGTGTGTGTGTGTGTGTGTGTGTGTGTGTGTGTGTGTGTGTGTATGTTTAGTGTCTGAAAAAACTCTTCAGGGATTGTTCTCAGTGAGGATAGTGGAATAGCAATCAGTTTTTTTTTATTACCGGAAGTTAGTGAGCCTAACCAAGAAGATATTTATTTAGACAGATTGATCCAATTGATTCTCTCAATATTGAATTAAAATCAATGGAAAGGCAGGTTTACCAGAGAAGCTGAGAAACATCTTGGGCAAAATACTAAGACCCTGAATTTCAGAGCTTGAGCTATACAGTTAATGGAAGTGAGTTTAACTAACTGATTGTTTTTCTCCCCATATGAATACCTGGATGCATGCTAGCATAGATCTAGTCCTTAGCAGTTGACATATCCTGTTTTCCTCACACACAGTGTTTAATTCTACGGGCTGACATGCTCAAGCAGATAGGACTAGGATTCCCTAGAAAAGTGGATTTAAACATTTTTGACCACAGTGCTAAATACAGTCTGTTCTACCTCCTGACATAATACATATGCACACACATAACTGAAAGTCCCACACAACTGAAGTGAGAACATTACAAACAATAATTACTACTAAGACTTTTTGCTTATGATTTACTCTAATATGTTCTATTCTGTTCTATTCTCTTCTTTCCCCATGTCATTTTTACTGCTAACTTCTATTTTTTTCCTTTTATGTATGAAAAAGCTTATGTATCACTTGAAAGATTCAAAAGAATACATATAATATAAACACATTGTGAAGCATAGTAATGAAACAAACTCCATTGCTCCCATCTAGAATATTATGAACATAATGAAAGCCCTCCGTGTACTTCTTGGTATCAACCCCTGCCTTGTACACAGAGATTACTACTTTCCTGAACTTCTTTTAATTGTACCCTTGCTTTTCTTTTTAGATTTACCACATAAATTTGTATTCTCAAAAAACATATTTAGTTTTGTTTGATTATGATTATTTGATATTCTTCCTTGACTTGCTCTTTTATTCTTTTTGCTAAATGTTACATTTCAAAGATCAACCCATATTCATACATTCATTCATTCAACAAATATTTATTGAGTGCAGACTATATGCCAGGTCCTCTGCCATGTGCCTGGTGTGCATCACACAAACCAAATAAGGATTCCTCCTCTCCTAGAGCTTACATTCTACTGGGAGGAGACAGGTGATAAACAATAGATGTAATAAATAAGTAAATGAAATCAAATGTTAGAAGCTTATCTTATCTGTATCACTTTGTGTTTCCATGATTATTCTGCTTGCATCTCCCTTGTTAAAACTTTGATTTGGGGAAGAGTGCCATTACTGGAAATGAGTTTAGAGAATTATTCTCAAAAACAGAAGGAAATGGTTCTCACCTAAATATTAAGAAATAATCTCTATTTCTGATAAGGAAACATAGAGCAGGATTAGAAGAATCCAGAGTGCTAAGGTAGAGGTAGATGGCAGTCTTAGAAGGATTGTTCCTGAAGGGCCTTGTAAAGAAGGTAGCAGTTGAGCAAAACAACCAACCAACCAACCCATGGATGAGTGTAGATGTAGTATCTGTAGTTGTGTATTTACTTTCACTGCTGTGTAGTATTCAGTGGTGTAGATATACCATTGAATCCTTTCTCTTCTTTATTATGATATTACAAACATTCTTGCCTTATCTCCTGGGACATGTGCAAGAGTTTCTCTAGAAGTAGAATTTCTAGAAGCTTATGAAGAATTTCTAGAAGCGCATGCAATATCTAACTTAAGATACAGACAACATAAAAAAATTATTATTATTATTTTGGCTGCACCACGTGGCATGTGGAATCTCAGTTTTCCCACCAGGGATCAAACCCACGCCCCCTGTAATGGAAACGCAGAGTCTTAAGCACTGGACCAGCAGGCAAGTCCCAAGATACAGCCAAATTATTTTCCAGTGGTTAACCAATTTATACTCCCACCAACAGAGTATAAGATTTTCTATGGTCCACATTGGCTAATGTTCAAAATTATGAGACTTTAAAATTGTGCCATATTTAATTTTGCCATATAATTATCTTTGCATTTATCTCATTTCTATTGATGTGATTACTTTTTAATATAACTATTGGCCTTTCTTGTATCTCTTGTGTTTATGAGTGTTGCCTATTTTTCTGCCAGGTTATTTCTATTTTTTCTCATTGGTTTGTATAATCCAGATGATCTCATCTCAAGATTTTTAACTTAATTACATCTTTTTCAAATAAGGTAATACAGGTTCTGAGAATTAGGACATGGACGTATCTTTTTGAAGGCCACCATTCAACCCAGTAGAGGAGGTTTGGGTATAGTCCTCATACCCCAGCTTTGCTTTCAAGCCAGTGTGTTCCTTTAGTTCTGTACAAAACCTCTACTAATTTGAAACTGATACCATCTTGTTATGTGATTTTTATGCCCCTCCTCTTTGCTTTAATTTGCAGTATTCCTTCTCTTCCAAACTTGTATCTAAGTGGATAACTCAATCAATATACAGTTTCTCAGTCTCTTCCTGACATCACTACTATCTCACCTCCTCCTCATTTTAGCCAACCCACACCTGTGACTATCCTGGGGGCTTTTTATGGCTCCAGGTTTGTTTTTTAACTTCTTTACCTTTAACTGTCATCTTTAAATTCAACGCATCAGGATGTCCTTCCAGATCTCGTGTTCACTCACCTTTCCCCACATGTGTTCTTCAGCAACACTGAGACCTAGAGTCTCTCAACCCCTCATTTTTATCCTGTTTATAAGCCCTCTAAAGTGCTCAGTAATTGCTATCTGGTAGTGGTAGCAGAAGGATTCGTATTCAGAGTCCATCAGCTTAACCATTTCCTTGCCAATATTCTCAATTCTCTTTTTTTTCCCATGCCAAACTGTATCCAGCTTTTTAAATGATACTTTTCATAAACAATCGTGGTATTTCAGGCAGGACATGGGCAGGCAATCATCAACCATATACAACAACTTTCAAACTCCCCTTTTCAATGGACTACCAAAATCAGAAAACCACTATAAAACCCAATGAAGTCTTCATGTGATGCTCTGAACAGGGAAAGTGTAGAGTGAGGGTTGACATTTCACAGTTAGCATGTTATTTAACAACTTTTTACAAGCCAACCCTAACTTTCAGGAAATGTAAATGTAAAAGGCAGAATTATCAATTTGAAAATCCACAATCTAAAAAAGGAACCGCTGCTTTTTCATTCTCTTAACTGCCCAACCCCAAACCTAAATAATTTACAACAAAATAAATGTAGTTCTTACCCTCATGGATCTCCAGGCTGATTGCAGAGAGAGACTTGAAGAGATAATGAAAAGTGTCAGTAGTGTTCTAAAAGTGAAAGTACAAGAAGCTAGTTTAGGAGAATAATTATCCCCTGAAAAAATGACATTTAAACTGGGTCAATGAAGAGTGAAGAGAAGAGAGTGCTGGCAGTTGGAGAAACATGCGCAAAGGCCAGATTATCAGGTGATTCTGGTCTCAATTTAGATTGTTTTCTCTGTGAAGCCTTCCCTGGTTTCCCGTGTCTAAGTCAGATCTCCCTTCTTTACACCTCCCCAGGAATCATCAGTTCTCCTTAGTTAGCACTTAGAATCAGTAGTTTCTCCTTTCTCAAATATGTTGTATTTGCCTGTTTTTTTTTTGTCTTTTGTTTGTTTGTTTTTTTTGCTGTATGCGGGCCTCTCACTGTTGTGGCCTCTCCCGTTGCGGAGCACAGGCTCCGGATGTGCAGGCTCAGCAGCCATGGCTCACGGGCCCAGCCGCTCCGCGGCTTGTGGGATCTTCCCGGACCGGGGCACAAACCCGTGTCCCCTGCATGCCTGTTTTCTTGACTTTCTTTCTCAGTGGCTCTGGAAAGAGTTTGGTATTTGACTCATTCCCCATAATATCTCCATGCCAGGCAGTATCTGACATATAATACAGGCTTAATAAAATTTGTCAATTAATTTAATAGATCAATGAGAGTAAAGTACTCCAAGGGCAATAACTCTATGGGTACAAATGGAGGCCAAGTGATTTGCTTTGCCTTTGTGGTGATCATATTGATGGGACCTATTCAAATCAATTGAATTCAAGGCAATGTATATTTATCGTAGAGTATGGATATTACTGTAGGCATGTTGAAATGTCACGTATTCTTCACTCACATGGTACAGTGATATTGATCTTACCTTTCTGAGGAAATCCCATACAAAATAAATAATGTACAGAGTATGTTTTGGCAGACTGAGTACTCAGTCCAGTAAAGCAAGAGTATTGTTTCTATATATGTGTATCAAAGCACATTTTTTTTTTTTTTTGTAGGACTCACTGAGTCACTACATAGGTTTCAGGCTCTGTAGCCATGAGAGATTTGGAAATCCATTCCCAGGACCACAGTTCTCAACAATACCTCAGTGTGTCACAGTCAGCTCTGAGGTAATGTCACCAAAAAATGGTGCTAATGTGTTCACAGCTCTTAGAGGTTTATCATGATTTTGTAAGAAAAGATGAGTAGAATGGGAATTTGAATTAAGACAAACCATTAACGCTTTACCTCTGGGACTGATGATAGGTCAAGGGTGTTACCCCTTTCAGACAGATTAATGCAGTTGTAGGCTTAAACAAGAGCCCTTTAGAGGAAAGAGGTTGGGAGAGGTGTGCTGGCAGACAGTTTTCTTGTTTAGATTGTATCTGATGAAAATCTTTACTTTAAAGTCACGGCATTAGTAGGAATTTCACTTCCAAGAGTTAACATCCTAAGTATTATCAAAGCAAATCTCATAATTTTGCTATAAAGGCATCAAATTTCTAGTCACCTTAGGGGACAAAAAGGTAGACCAACCCACTTCCTGCACTAAAAAAAGGAAATGCCCATCTCTGAAAGGTGCTGACCTTTAGACGTTATGTCATATCAGTGGAGAAAGAAGATTGGATGTAGGCCTCTTGACATATTTCTTCTGAAAGGTAAGTTAGTACAGGCTACTCTCAGCATTGGTGTTTTCGTGTCAGCATTTGTAACTGATGCCAAAATATTGGCTCTCTGTGCACCAATGCTGAACAGAAATATGCAGACAGTTTTGGAGGAAAGAGAAAGAGTAGCTTTATTTCTTTGCCAGGCGAAGAGGGAATACAGCAGGCTAGCACCTCCAAAAACTGTGCCCCTTGTAGAGGGCAGTGAGAAGTTTTTATAGTAATGGTTCAAAGAGATTGTGATCAGCTCATGGACACTTTTCTGACTGGCTGGTGGTGAGGTAAGTGGGAGTCAGCATCATCAAGCTTCTAATTCCAACTGGTCTGGGCTCTACGTGCTTGTGGGCAGAATACTGTAGTTAATCGTTAACTTTTTCTACCTGGAGAGGGTTTCAGTATCTGCAAAACAGCTCAAAGATATTGCTGTGTGTGCCCATTGATGGGGAACCAGGACCTTTCCCCAAGGCTGCACTACTGTTTCTCTTGACTGTTTGTTTCTCCTTTGTCTCACATCCCCTCCCTTCTCTAATTAACAACTGCTTGAATTTGCCTTTTGGAACTTAGGGAAGGTCAGTGAGGCTGAATGAAGTCTATTTCCTATAATCAAAGAAATGGGGGACAGAGAAAGGCTTTGTGCTCAGGAGCCCCACTGGGCTCTGCTCAGTAACGTAACTTTGGCTTTAGTTATCTTCATTTATAATAATATTATTTATAGTAAAACTGAGACTGTAATAGTAATAAATTTCTGTAATAATTAAGGGGCAATGGAGTAGAATGAACACTAGACTGAGAGTTTGAAAATCTGAATTCTTAGGTAGGGAGTAGCCACTAAATAACTAGAGGTTTTAGATGAGCAACCACTACATAACTAGAGATTTTAGATGAGCTACTGTAGGTCTTAAGGATTATAACTCAAAAATGAGAAGAATGGACTAGATCAGCTGATCTAAACTGTGTCCCTCAGAAACATTAGGGATCCCTGGTAACCCTCAAAGACCACTCAGTAGGGAACGAGAAACTATTTAGGTGGGGTCTATATTTCTACTTCTACTTTAACTAGAATCTCCACTTTGATCTCCTTTATATATTGGACTTTCTTAGAACATTTGCATAAAATGGTTCTTCTCTTCATTTCTTTTTAAGCAGTGGACTAGGTGACTTCCAAGTGTCCTTGCTGCACTAATATGCAGCTACTCTGTCCTAATAGAGGTGTCATAAATTCACATATTAAATACCTTAGAAATTTAGCTTAAGATGTTTCCAGAATAAGACTTAAACATTTTGTCCAGAAAGAGCATTTTAAATTATGTCATAGATGCCCCAATCTGGAGTTTATCTCAAGAATAAAAGTGTTTTGCTTATTTTAGAGCATATCATGAATATTCATCTGAAAATACATGTTATCCTCAGAATAGAGTACCAAAAAGCACAAGAAGTACCTTCTCCTTATTCTGAGAATAATTTCCTGAAGGTTAATTAAAAACATTTATTTTTCAACCATCATTGTTTGAATATCTAGTATATACTAGCCAGGTACAGTTACGCTTTAAAAATAAAAGAACCAAAAATGTCCCTCCTGACCTTAAGAATGTAGTCTAGCGGGGAAGACAGACACATGGACAATTAACCGCAAAGTGATGAGGTATATGTAGGGATAGACATATATAGTGTAGATTTTAAAAGAGTTAAGCATGGCGATTAGAAGCATAGGGCTTGTTTGTGTTCAAATTCTAGTTCCCTTGTTTAGTAATATTATGGCTTCTAGTTTCATGACTTACTTGAGTTATGGCTTCATTTTCTTCATTTGAAAAATGAGGATAGGAGAAGTAGCTGCCTCTTAGGAATTTTTTGTGCCAATTAAACGTTCTAACAGTGTCAGACACCTGACACAATGTCTGCAGTGAGCGCTAGCTTAAATGGAAGCTGCTGTTGCTATACTGCTTAGTAGATTTTTTAATCTTTATTTTGTATATACGAAGGATTTGGAGACAGTATGTTCCTGCGTGGCTTGCAAGCAGAGGTCTTTGCTTCAGACTAGCTCTTCAACTGTGTTGCAGAGCAAATAGCCTTGGTAGATAGGGATGGTGTCTCCTGCTGGAGCAAAGCTCAGGTATGTTCACAGCCCATTGAAACGAAGACCTTGCCTCCCTCTGGGGCAAAAGTCAGGTGGGCTTACTGCCTGCTAGAAGAGAGTCAGGTTTCCGAGCTCGGGCTTCCTCTGCTGTAGCACAGCCTGCAGCCTGGGCAGGCATCACCTGGCCCTCTTTGTGTCATCCTGTGGTCAGTGGGGCTTGGGGAGCTGGTACACCTGCTGGTACCCTGTGGGTGATAAAGTCTTTAGTCTCTGAGTCAGGAGTCATGTCTTCTTACAGCATCCAGGGGACGTGAGCACCTGCTCTGTTAGCTTGCAGGAAAGTAAAACCTCAGAACCTTCATAGTTCTTGATACTAGAGATACTTCGCGGTAAAGATCTTACCCCAGCCAGAGGATCACAGCTTTTTAAACCATATTTTCTCTCTTTCCCAACAGCATATTATGAAAAATTTTAGGCATATGCGAAGGTGAACACCCCTATTCCCATGACCTATATTATCCCAGTAACAACTTATTATATTGTAAAACTTTTTATGAAAATAAAGATTAACATTTTTATTTTTGTGACAACTGTAACTGGCATCTGTACTTCACAGACCTTTGAGCCTCATAATTAGAAGTCAGAATGCTTAGGCTCAGAAAGTTGAAGGATCTTGCCTGAAGCCCTGTTGCTAGGAATCCTCGCAGCTGCTCAGTCCTCTGACTCCATATTTCTGGCTTTCAGTAAAAGGGTACGTGTTCATTTCGCAAGGTCAGGGAAGAATTACATTCTCCCCACCTTTCTTGTGTTGAGGCAAAGAGTGTTTATACCTGGGATGGGCCTGAACATAGAATCCGGCTCATGGTCCAGTTTAATCTGGATTGTCTCGCACTGAAAATATATACACCCCATTTAGGAACATCCTGAACTTGGTAGTAGATGCCCCTTTGGGATGTCTCTACATCTGCTTTAACTGACACCTCCAGCCTGCACAAGAAACGCTGTTGTTACTCTGATAAGCATCAATGTGGATCCCTAGAGCTTCTCCAAGATGTTCACAAGCAACTGGGAGGCGTTTGGCCATCACCACTAGGAGGAGGTTATGAGGGGACTGCAGATGCTCTGGGATAGTGAGGACGGAGAAGCTGACCTGTGTCAGAGGGGTCTATTGTGGTGTGAAATGAAACTAGAGCATGAATGATAATTTACCTAGTTGTGAATTAAATGGCATTTATGACCTGGCCTGAGCCCCATCCCAAAGTTGTCATATTGTTTTATAGGAAACACATTAATTTATAAGTAAACTTTTGGCTGATAATATGTAAGTTGGAGATAAATGATAAGTACATATGAACCTTAGGCTTTAACACTGACATTTATAACCTGAAAAATATGTTATTCTTATTACATGCAAGTGTATCATGACACACCAGCCAGAAACATGCTTTATTGAGTTACTTGCATAATGTGTTCATTTTGAACCCCAGGATCTTTTTCACAGTTGTCAGGGGGTCCACTCAATGAGATTCTTCTCTCAAGCTTCATAAAAACAACCATACTATTGACCAATAATATAAAATTGGCACTTTGCACAGGTACCTGGCACGTTGGAAGTACTAAAAATATTCATTGACTAAGTGAATGAATGAATGAACTAACTTATACTATACAAGAATGGTTACAGATGAATGCAGTGATATATACCATGTTTCATCACTTCTAAGATATAATTTTCCACACTGTAATTAATATATCTGATATTAGATGTTTTAAATTGATACAGCTAGCAGTATTTTTTCATATAAAAGTAATGATACATCTTAAAATAATTTTTTTTTTTCTTTTTGCGGTATGTGGGCCTCTCACTGTTGTGGCCTCTCCCGTTGCAGAGCACAGGCTCCGGACGCGCAGGCTGAGCGGCCATGGCTCAAGGGCCCAGCCGCTCCGCGGCATGTGGGATCTTCCCGGACTGGGGCACAAACCCGTGTCCCCTGCATCGGCAGGCGGACTCTCAACCACTGCGCCACCAGGGAAGCCCTTAAAATAATTTTTTTATGTTCAACGAAATGTACTTTATATCTCTAATTTACCTGTATATTGTGTGCTCCTGGTAGGTAGGCCTGTCCCTTCATTACATTAAGAGGTACTATATTCATTTCTAATAATTTTACAATTTAAAATAGAACATTTTTTGTTAGCTTTTCTTTTAATAGCTTGGAATATGTGTTCTACCTACCTACTACTATTCATTTACATGATGGGTAGGGCCTAAAACTTTCTGTCTCCTTTGATAAGCACTCTGCAAAATTGTCAACTGTGACTGCTTGCTGACATAGGAATGACAATTTAGTCTTCACTAGCCTAGGGTAGAGTGTAGGCATTCATGAACCATCTGGATTTTAGCAGACTGAGCTCTACCTCAGGAAAATTTCCCATTACACAGTGGTCACTTCCTATGTCACTCTACTAAGGGTTCCATCACCTCTACAGTATCTGCAGTTTAACTTCTTAGCTTTTGACACCCACTTCTGTGTGGGCTCCACTATCTGTCTTTATGTTCATTATTTAAGTGTTGCTGTCAGAGTGGGTGGTAGTACGCTCTCTGAATTGTCATGGCAACCAGAAAATCATTTTTCTAATCTTGTCGTTGGCTATTAATTGTTACTTTACAAAATCTATTATATAAAACGTCTCCACATGCCAGAGTGAATCAATCTTGTATGGATTACTTTTTTTTTCAAATATTTTACGATCAGATTCCAAACTAATTTCTTTGTTGATTAGTGTGTCAATAGTCTAAAGGCAATGACTGTTTAGTGAGGTTGGGTACAGTGACATGTCAATTCAAAACCCAGATTCCCTGACTATTTGTCTGTTCCCCCCCCCTTTTACTTTTCTGTGATAATTAAACATAATTCCAGAGAATTAGTAAAAGTAGAGTACTTATATCCTAGATGCAATACTTTAATATGTCAGCCTGGGGAAATTCGCTGGCTTATTCTTTGTAGATTGAAATGAGTTCTTTTAATTTTGTGCAGAATTGTATAGCTTTCCCTGCCGATGGTGTTAACGGTACCTTAAAAGAGGTACTAAGTGCTATCTCTTCTTTAATTCCTGGAATAGAGAGCAGCTGAGGAGATGGAAGACTATGGCTAAGTACCTTACTAGAATCTAAGTGGAAAGTAGAAAGTGTTTGTGCTTTAATAAAGGATTTAGGGCTTCACTGGTGGCGCAGTGGTTGAGAGTCTGCCTGCCGATGCAGGGGACGCAGGTTCGTGCCCCGGTGCGGGAAGATCCCACATGCCATGGAGCGGCTGGGCCCGTGAGCCATGGCCGCTGAGCCTGCGCGTCCAGCGCCTGTGCGCCGCAACGGGAGAGGCCACAACAGTGAGAGGCCCGCGTAACGCAAAATAAAATAAAATAAAAGGATAAAGGATTTAACTTACAATGGTTCAAACTACAGAAATATTTGTGTTTAAATTATTGCCTTTGCGTTTGATTATTTACTTTGATCTGATTCATGATAACCTCACTGGATGTCAGATTGATGGTGCGCATATTTGTCTGAGATTTCCGTTGCATGTCAGCAGACTCAGCATGGGGGGAACAAGATTAGGATTTTTGCACTTGTAACTCAGTGGATGGGACAGTACAGAGATACTTTGTGCCATGTGCTATGTACTTCGGAATGTGCATTCTATAAATATTTTATGAGCCATCAACTTACTGAGCAATATCCTAGTGATTTTTTTTTTTGATGGAGAACATAGCATCTTCTTTAGTTGTTTATTATTTTTTATGCCATATGTTTTCATTTGAAGCTCTCTGGATAATTCAGGCAAAAAAAGAAGTGAGTGTGGCTTAAAAATACCTGAATTAGCTGCTAGGCTTAAATTCTCTGAGCTTGTGATGCTCAAACAGAGGTGCACATCAAAGAAAATCCAAGGACCTTTATACATAAGAATGTTAAGACTCTCAGACCTCCTGATTCAGAAGCCTCCAGAGGTAAGACCCTGAATCTGTCTGTTTAAATAGATTTCAGGTGCCCCTGGCTCTTCATTCTGGCTAAGAACCACAGACCTGCTAAATGCTCTGTTCCTGATATATATGGTGCATACCTTATAATTTGTGTCTCTTGATTTAGAATTTTTGAGGAATCCTCATGCATGGAATCTTTCTAAATTTCTGGTTTGAAAGGCAACTTTTGATTACATTTAAGCCTATGCATTCGCTTACATTTATGGAGCACTTTACATTTAGCAAAGTACCTTCATTTCATCCTCACCATCATCTTGTGAGATAGGCCATGGACAAGGTGCATGAATGTGCAAGTTGGCTTGCAGCACATGAGCCCTGGTTGAGGGGACATATGGGGCCTCCAACCTGGTCCATACAATGAACACTAAATTGTGAGCCTGCAGCAGGCTGGATTAGCTCAGAGGGGACATCTTCTTCTAACTCTCACAGAGGCGTGCCATGGGCCAGAGGCCCCCCTGAGGTAAACAAACCAGGGCTTATTATCCCCTTGAAGAGCTTGAGAGGCTCTGACAGGATCAATAGCTCTTCCAAGGTGTCACAGGTAATGAGTGGCCAGCTGAGACGATGTTACTTGGCTTTATCCAGTGCTTTCCTGTCATACTAGAAATTATTCTTGTATATTCTTTGAGATACCCATGTAATTCCACCAGAGTAATTTACAAATGCTCTGGTTGTTCATTAAAACTGGTTCCTGGCCATATAACTATGTAGAATGAGTTTCTTTTTCTTTTTGATCAGGAGCAATTTAGTCAACGTTGGTTGTGACTTGTATTTGAAAACAAACACTCATACAAACAAAACAAAACAACGGCTTGATAACCTTTGAAATTCTCGGCTATGCTGAACATCTAGATTAAAATGGAAAATCAATACAACTTCTGGGAGTTTTCATAAAGATGATAATGTATGTAAGATCATCCTTCAGGACATGATTGTCTTGTGATGTACTGGAAACAGTAGGAGCCTAGAGGTGGGGAAACTCAACGTCTAGTCCTGATATTTTCCCTGATTTCATGCATGCCTAACCCAATTCATGATGAAATGATAAACCTCTGGCTTTTTTTTTTTTTTGCTGGAAATTAGTGTTGCACAAATACGTTCCTTGGCTAGTCTGCATGGTTCCAAGGGTGGACCTTTGTATTCTTCTAGCCATGTCCCTGTGTCTTCACCAGCTGCCACTGTGCTCACCAGGTCACTCTCAGTGGGACATGGCTCTTCTCTCCTGACCCTTGCTGCTGCCAGCATCACTCTTGCCTCTTATTTCCCAACCCTGAATGTAAAACCTTCCTCTCAACTCCTCATGTAAGACAGAGATCAGGCTGTAAGTATTGGTGTGTCTTTATTAAAGGCTTGCAGTAGTGGAAAGGAAGTTCAACACCAAGAATAACTCATAATGCTCTCTTTCTGGATTGGTGCGCTATCTCACTACCAGCCTGTCTCTGTGTTCCAGGCACAGCTCACTCAGAAAGACTGGCAGAGCCCCAGGCCTCTCCAGACGTGGGAGTCCAAGCATAATGATTCTCATCTACAAAAAGAGGAGGAGCGTTTTTCTCCCCACCTCATCTCAGGACCTGCCTCCCTAGTTTTTAATTTCTGCCCTACGTTTTAAATTTTCCTAGGATTATTAAGAGTGGCAGCATCTGCTTACTTTAGGAGAAACCTCATTTCTGCCCAGAAGGATGTGGTATCTCCCTAGAGTCCCTATAAGACAGTTCAAAGTCATTAGTCAAGTCAGACTCCAGTAAATTAATCAAAGTCTAAATTATTCCACCTTTAATGCTAGTCCCTGTGGGACATGGATGCTCTATCAGTATGTATCTGTGCTTCGACTGGTTGAGTTCTATCTTATTCTCTCCTCTGAGGATTTCAAGTAATCTGGATTCCAGGATCGAGGATCTCTTTTTATACCTCTCTGTTCTTCTCATTTTCCAATATGTCAAATGGAGATGAAAAATCCTTTATAGGGTTTTTAAAGGATCATATGTAAAGCATGAAATCATGCTATTTATGTGGTAGATTTTGTACAAATACTTTGTACAAAATATTTGTACAAATATTTTGTACAAATAAGTTTTACATTTTGTATATATGTATTAATTTTAATTTAACAAATACTAAATAATAATTGCCAGGTACCATGCACTTCTATAAATGCATTTAAGAATAAGACATTTTATAACATCCCTTGGAAGTACTATGATTATCTTCATTTTATCTTTACTCTGAGACTCAGAGAAGTTAAGCAATTTGCCCAAGGTCACGCAGGTAGCAGTAGTCAGTCTGGTTCTAGAATCTATGTTCTTAGCCATTTTGCATAGGCTTAGAATTTTGGTATCTGAAGACATGACCAGAGTAAGCAAAAAAATAAATGTTTACTTGCAATATGAAGGAAGCCTTAAATTAGGATTTTAGTGGAAACAATTATCCAAGTATATAAATCACCAAGAAAATAAGGATCTGTGTTCTTCCAGATGCCAGTTTTTGTGTGGCTTGTTATTGAATTTTTATGTGTAACAGGTGTTGATAGAAAACAACAACTAAGGGCCCTATCCTTAATCTGGGGCCTTGCTACTTAAAGTGTGGTCCCAGGACTAGCAATATCAGCATCACTTGAGAGTTTGTTGGAGATGAGGATACTCAGGTCCACCCAGACCTGTTGAACCAGAATCCGGATTTTACCAAGAACCTCAAATGATTTCTGGACACATTAAAGTTTGGGAAGGTCTGGTCCAGAGCAGCGTATGTTCCAGCATTGACATAAAATAAAATGACACAGGTGTAAGCAGCTGTTTACCAGATGTGCCCAGGGAGGACATCAATATGTTGGTATTCCTAGAATGAACTTGTAACACGTCACTCTTCAGCAGCGGGAGAGCTCTGTGTTAGTAAATCGTGATTACCACTAGGAAACATCCCTCTTTAAAGTTTCTTCTATTTGATGCAGACCTCCCAGAGCACCATTGCCAAGCTCCATTTGAAGGCTCTAAGGTGGTGAGGGTCCATGTCAACCACTCCATCCTAACTGGTGGATCTGTTTGAACAGGCACACAAGTTGATCAGTGTTGTCGGGGTGACAGAGGCTATTCTGTGACGTCATTCATGTCTTTGAGATTCTCAGTGGTGATTTCTGCTCTCCTGGTTTATGCTTTGACCCTTCTCCTCCAGCACAGGGGCTTTCTGACTCCTGCCTCTTCACATGGCTCCTCCTGTCTGGCCCAGAGCTCAGTGTGCTGGGATCTGGTCTGAATACTCTTATCCTGTTTCTCTCATGCCTTCCTGTCCTGCTTGGACATCTTGATATCCATCTGAGCGCCCCTCTCCAGATTCTGAAAATTGTTGGTATCCCCTAGCTGTACCCAGTGGTGGATTCTCCTCCATGCTGGAGTGACTGCATGTGTGTTGTATGTGGGACTAATCAGACACTTCTGATCTTTCTCTTCCAGGCTTGCTCTGCCTTGTGTCCCTTCACAACTCTGCAGCATCCCTTGCCCTGCAGAGAGGTCTAAGGCCCGTAGGCACTATTTCTTGTGGATGAGCGTGAGAGTGCAAATGCACTATAAAAAAGGTAAGGCTGTGAATGCATTCAGTCATGGGGGAACTGAATTCTGTTTCAATTTCTGCTGTCAGAACAGCCTATTCTTCTAAATAAAAACATGAGCCAAACACAGTCTAATTTAGTTAATAGAATATCATGATCAAATCAGATTGGATATTTTATAACCTAAATCAGTTGTGGAAATGAAATAACGTGCCTTGAGCTCCTTCTTCTATGGCAGGTGTGTTAATAACTGCTAGTTCTCTTTTTCCTGGCAATCAGTTCAAATAAAATAGAAAAGGTCTGTTTTGATGTGGTGGGTAAACCTGGCTTTGATGTCTGTATTCTAAGTCTGTCTTCCTAAAGGCATGTATTAAGCATCGTAAGAAGCGTCTGAGGCCATTAAATTCTACTAGACAGTCCAACCATTACGGTCAGAAGCACATCATCAAGAAAAGCCGTTATTTTTTGACAGTGTTTTTTCCATAATTGATAAAAGCTACAGAATAGTCTTTGCACAACCCAGGGTCTCTGTAGGAGTGTGAGGCTGGCTTGGGAATGAACAGTGTGTGTTTTGTTCAACTTGGTTCAAATCATGGAGCATCTGGTTTATGCAGATAATAGAGAGCATTTGTCCAGACACCTGGCATGTGCAAATTGCTTCTCATTTTTATACTTGCAAATTAGGAATCCAAGACCCCTGCAAGGTTATGAATAAATAACAGGGCTAAGGGCTTACAGACCAAAGTCATTGTTAAAATAAACAAGCTTTAGCTCAAGATTTAACAAGCCAGTCACCCTGCAAGTAGTGCATTCCCAGCTCTGCATTGTCATCTTTGTGGCTTATATTCACCAGTCATTTCTTTTTCTTTTCCTTTTTTTTTTAAAGAGATTATCTCCATTTCCTCATTTTGATGGCCTTTGACAGATGGTACACAAAGGAAATATGATTTTATGTAGTGAGCTTGGTTGGTATGAGGATGAGGTTAGAGGTCTTTGCTTTTCTACCCTTGGTAAAGTCTTAGCAAAGAGTTGGCTCTGGACAGAATTGTGAGGAAGTGCGTCCTTCCATTCCATGACGTTCCTCTTTCTCTACCCTGACTTTGCCCTATGATGGATTGCCTCCCCTGAGTGTTCTTTTCCTTCTTACCGCATCTGAAAACTTGTTTTCAGGAGATATATGCAGAAAAACTCATACTCATGAGCAGACAGCTGTTAAAGTTGTAATATATTCCTTTTACAAAGAATATTGGTATTTTAAACTGGAGACAAGAAACCACATGTCAGAGGAAAAAAATAGGAACCTGTTAATTGCAAAATGTTAGGCATTAGTGAACAGATGGAGAAAATATTTCAGTGGGGGAAGGAGATCCTGAGTTTCATTAATCCACACAGGCTATTTGCCCTGCCTACGCATACGATAGGCTGTTCTTCAGAGTTGGAAAGTCAGGACTGAAGTGGAAGGGTGGGGGAGAGGAGGGGATATATATGAGGATCAGTGGAGGAGAAGAGCAAGAAGAAATATGTATGTGATGCTAAGGGGTTGGAGTTATCTTTTTATTAAGAAACTGAGGCTTTGGACTAAGAGATGGAAAACAAGGGTGCTTACAATTCCTACTTAATACTGTGGAGTGGAGGCTATCCTGACAATCTGGTGTGCTTTCAATGTAAAAACATACTTTTGAAGAGTGATAAGTCCTTATGTAAAAGCTTGAAGTCATTATTCATTTTGTTAACATTTTCACTTGTTTCGTGTTTGATTTGCTTAAAGTAATGCACTTTTGCACAGAAAATAAACCCTAGGCAGTAAAATTTAATCAGATATGGTGTGGTGGCCCCCAGGACGGCCCCCAGGAACTCTTGCTTCCTGGTATCCATGCCCTTGTGTAGTCTTTTCCCATACTGGGTATTATTGATCTATGAGACAAGTAGGATATTATGGAAGTGACACTGACTTCTGTAAGGTTAGATCACAAACGTGTGGTAGCTTCTGTCTTTTACTATCTGCATCACTTGCTCTGGAGGAATCCAGATGCCGTGTGATAAGAACATACAAGTAGCCCCACGGAAATCTCATGAGGGAGGAAGTAAGGTCTTCTGCCATTAACCAGCTCCAACTTGCCAGCCAAATGAATGCCTCCTGTTGGAAGCAGATTCTCCAACCTCAGTCAAGCCTTCAGATGAAAATCCAGCCAACATTTTGATTGTATCCTCATGAAAGACCCTGAGCCAGAACCATGTAGCTAAGCTGCTCCCAACTTCCTGACTCACAGAAGCTATGAGAGATAACCAGTGTTTATTGTTATTTTAAGCCAATATTTTTGAGGTAATTTTGTATGCAGTAGTAGATAACTAATACATATGGATAAGGCAGGGATCTAGGCTGGAAGTATGCACAGAGAAAGAGTGCCTGTGTTTTGCAGATATTATACGTTGTAGAAAGGAGAAGGGCAGTGTAGGGTAGAACAAACAGTTAATGACTTGTGGAGGAAGTGGCACAGTAGATGTCCCACAAAAGACCTAGGACCACCTGAATGAATGGTCCCAAGAGAAATTTTTCTGGTGGGAAGAATGTGATTAGAAGGCAGAGTGATATGGGGAGGGGGAAGGGTAAGCTGGGATGAAGTGAGAGACTGGCATGGACATATATACACTACCAAATGTAAAATAGATAGCTAGTGGGAAGCAGCCGCATAGCACAAGGGAATCAGCTGGGTGCTTTGTGAACACCTAGAGGGGTGGGATAGGGAGGGTGGGAGGGAGATACAAGAGGGAGGAGATATGGTGATATATGTATATGTATAGCTGATTCACTTTGTTATACAGCAGAAACTAACACACCATTGTAAACAGTTATACTCCAATAAAGATGTAAAAAAAAAAGAAGGCAGAATGATAGAAATGAGCAAGCTCTTTGGGGGAGGTCTAGTGTGTGTGTGTGTACATTCATGTAGAAGGGTCTTAAATGCTAGTTTCTGATTTTTTGATCTTGGAATATTATCTAAGAAGTAGAAAAAATATTTAAAATTCTTAAGCATTAGAAATCATCTTGGAATCATATTTTAAGAAACCTAATCTGGTTTTAGACTACAGGATGAGTTAGGAGGGAGTAAAGATCACTGAGAGGATCCCACGGTGATATAGGTTTGTGAGAGATTTAGTTGAGGGCAATGAGAGTGGAGAGGAAGGGCAAATCTATGAGAAGACAAAAAGGCCAAGTGACAGCCTCTCTTCTCTTGGACTGCAAACACCATGGTGTCAGGAACTATTCTCGTTGCCAAGCACATAACCGGCATTGGTAAATGCTCAATATGTACTTATTGAATGAATGAATGAAAAAGGGCCAGTCCTTGGCAGAGATGTCAATAAATAAATAGTTAATCAACAGTTGGCAAAATTAAGACCTCAGGCAGTGTGAACAACTCCCTTCCAAGTCCATCCTCCTGTTTACTCTTCTTTTGTTCACTGGCCTTCTTTCAGGTGTAGAATAGGACCATATTACTTGCCACCCCCAGGTCTTTCGTCATGATGCTGTCTGTTCTTCCTGGGCAGACTACTCCTGGGTCAGTAAGGTAATGAGAGATGTGAGGATCATATGATTAGTATCTGGCTATCCTATTAAAATGCAAAGAAGCTCCACAAGGAGAGGGAGCTGTCTGCTGGAATCACTCTTATATCTCCAGGTCATTTTATTGTACCTATTTAAGTTAAGGATGAGATACCAAGTAAATCTCTTCTTCTCCATCACATCTCTCACTGCCTAGAATACCCCCATGCTCTCCATTTCTCTTCCTGAACAGCTCTTTATCTCACATCTCATATTCTACCTGTGCATAGAAGAATTAACGTAGCCTTCCTGTGACTGCTATCCTTCAAAGGGTAGCTTTCATGGTTAGCCGTTGGCTGGTGTCAGTAACATAAATTTCTGGAGGTTTTCCACCATTCCCTAACCAATAAGGGTGGTTCGTTGTACCTAAATTATTTGTACAAATAGTATTCATATTGGACACTTGCTTTTCTCTGGGAGTCTGGAATTTTTGTACAGTTAGTCAGATGGTACCTATGTGGCCAGACCCCAGTAACAACTTTGAGTACTGAGTCTCTAATGAACTTCCTGGTAGACAGTATTTCACACACATTGTCACAATTCAATGCTGGAAGAATTAAACACCTTCCATGTGAGTCCACGGGGAAAGGACTCTGGAAGCTTGCGCCAGGTTTCCTCCATTCTTCTCATGTGCCTTTTTCCTTTGCTGATTTTGTTTTGTATCCTTTTGCTGTAATAACTCACAGCTGCAAGTACAACTATCTGCTGAGTTCTATGAGTCCTAGCAAATCATAGAAACTGGAGGTGGTCTTGAGGAACCCTGACCCCACCATCCATTGGCAAATTCTGTCAGCATTGCTTTCAAAATCTATCCTGAATATGACCATTGCTCATTTCCTCTACTGCTTCCACCCTTGTCAGAACCATTACTATATCTCTTCTAGTTGGTACTCTTAACCACTCTCCCTATTTCCACTCCTCTTTGTTTTTGAGCAGAGCAAACTGATTAAAACAAAAACATGACCTGTCACTCCTCTGCTAAAACCCTCCAGTGACCAGACCTCCCACTCAAAGAAAAAGCAAAGTACTTACATGACCACTGTAGCCTGGCTGCCCATTGCCCCCTAGCTTGCGTACGCTCCTGCTTCCACCTCATTCCCATTCCTCCACAAGCCCGTTCTCCCCTTAGAGCCTTTACACACACAGTCCTTTTGACCTGGAATGTTCTGCCCGGATGGATTTGTGTGGCTCAATCCTTCACTTCCTTTAGACTTTTTATCAAATGTGGCCTTAATATGAGGCCTTCCCTGGACACCCTGCCTGAAATGTCAACCTCTCCATATTCCTCACAGTCCCCATCCTTCTTTACTTTTCCCCCTTAACAATTATTATCAACCTATTATACGTGTGTTGCTTATTTACATTTATTGTAGGGATTTTTGTCTGTGTTCACTGATGTAACTCCGGTGCCTACAATATCTCCTGACTTACGGAAGGAACTCAAGAAATGCTTGCTTAATGAATGCACAAATGAATGAATAAATAACACACAACCCAGCCCCAAATCTCACCTTTTCTGTATAGCTTTCCCCAATTCCCTAGAACCTTTTGTATGTAACTTTGTTTCTTTTAGTAATTTTTTTCTCATTCTTGTTGTTTGCTACTTCTGATTGACAATTATTTCCTAATTCTCTTTGTAGTCCATACACCTGGAACAGTTTCTGGCATGTTGTAATTCAACAACAACAAAGTTTTGAAAGAGTGAATGAATAAATGAACTTTTCTTGTCATGCAAAATATCTTTCCAAATGATTATTCCAAATTCACTGACGGTAGCAGTATACGAGTGCACTCCTTTCACGAAAGATAAGGTAGGGAGTTTGTTTCTGCTCCTTCAGTCATGCTAAGTGGCTATATTGTAGTTTTGTTTGTTTCTTTGATTGCTACTGTTGAACTATTTTCAATTCTTTTTGTTAAATCTATAAATCTGTTCTGCTTGTACTAATTTGTAATTTATTTTAGAAACAATGAAAACACAAAGTTTCCAAAGACTATGGAAATTGGTTGTTTCTTTGCATCAGCAAGATTGGAGAGCTTGTGAGTCGGGGCCCCAGATGCCTCGAGGGCCAGACAGGCAGCAAAAATGAGTGAACTGGAAGTGAGTGTTCTGTTGGTGAAGATGGGATGTACATTCTCCGCTGCCCCTTGCTGCTAGTATTCGGTACCACTAATGAGTGCCGTGAGGGGAAGTGGGCTCAGTGTTGCCAAAGTTTCTTTTTCAAAATTAAGTTTTTTATCTCTTAGGTCTAAAGGTGAAATCCTGGAGGTGAAAATACAGAGTAACTTTAGCAGTAAAAATATTCACCTTAAGAGATAATGAAATGGTAAAAGTACTAAAAAGTAATCAACAACATGTGATAACATGAGAAGCTGTGATATAGATTCACTACCCTTGGGAGTGTTGAACATAGTATGTGCTTCATATTCACGTCTTTGGGAAGTATTGGTACGGCTTATGAAGATTAAGAAATCATTTGTTTTTATTCTTTTTCTCCCTCTATCAGATTTCCAAATTGTAACGATTGAACCGGAGTTGGCAGAAGGCTACTCCTACATTTGGTTTCGAATTTGCTAATTCATTTACAGCAGCTATTAAATTCCTGACTGATAGGTCAGGGAAGCTTCTGGCCAGCAGAAAGCATGTGTTGTACATATTTTATCAACCACACAACACAGCAGAATTCCTCATTTTCATTGCCAGCTGCCCTATGCCAACACTCTCCTGGAGTTATGTGCCGTAGAACTAGGGTTATATTATTAAAATCTGTAGTCTTGAAGAAATTGCTTTGTTTTCAAAGAGTTGCTTGCTAGAAAAGGGGAATGACATTAATAATACAGGCTGGCCCATCATTTGGACAGTTCCCTTGGTGGTCAATTATAGCTGGCATCCTAGGGTGAGCAGCATCTGTTCTACAGACTTCAAGTTTTCTTCTCACAATGAAGAAGATGGAGAAGCTGTTGAAAGCACATTGGGAATCTTCCCTAGTTTTGTAGGTGGCATTGCCAGATCTAAACTGTTAGCGATCACCTTGTGTTAATCTTTTAAATTTTCTTCTTTTTTAAAATATGAGGTTTTCTGTGGCTGCCTACAGGATTTCAGCATAGAGCCATATGTGTCTTTTTGTGAAAATAACTGAAGTGCTTATTGCTACTTAAAATTTCAGAGGAGACAGAATTTGTCAAGTTCAGAGCTCTCAACCAGGTGCTCTGGAAGAATATAAAAGAGAGAAGTTTGGTTTATCATGCCTAATAGGAGATAGCACTAGAAATATCTGGTAGTGGTTCATTTAGTTTGTTTAGGACATGATTGTAATGTTGGTGTATAAAGAAAGTTACCCAAAAGCCATTTTCATAATACCAAGTAATGACTGTACTTTATCATAGCACCGTTGTCCTGTAGTCTAGACATTATAGCCTTATTCATCATGCCAGTAGCATTATTTTCATATCATATCTCTCTTTTTTATTCCACTGTCAAACAAGGCAATAAGTAAATTATGCTGCCTTTAATTTTCTTTGGGCAAACTATATAATAATTGACTTTATTTCTCTTTAACTTAAATATTTTTTAAATTTCGAATTAGTTCCTTGATGTTTCAATTAGGTTTCATCTTGTATATGTCCTGTAAACATGTTCTGTAGATCTCCTGGTAAAAGAGGTCAAGCTATTTAGGAGGTGGTTATGGCTTTTTCTTAAATAAAAACCAAAAACAATCAGAAAAGCAGAGTAATGATAGGCTTCCATGGCTGATTATTAGTCTGAAAGAATATATGATATTCAGAGCCTGCTGTGTATCGATTACATGCTTGGTAGTTTAAAGACATTTATCGTTTCTACAGATTGGCCTTTTTCAGTGAGTATTAGAATTCTCTTTACACAATGAAAACTCAAAAGCACCTGGTAAGGAACAGTACTATTTCTAACAGCCTCACTATGTGAAACTGAATCTTCTCTTTTTGCAAATCGTGGAAGAGATTCAGGATAAATGTGAAAGATAAATCAGCTGCATGGTGGCACCGAGGCTTTTTGACATTGCAGCAGGAATGAGTTCAGCAAACCAATCTGATAGTCGTACCGGTTATGTTGTGTTCGGCTCTAGCGGCCCTTTATGGTGCCACCGCTTTTTCTTTAATCTCGCAGGATCGTGTGCCTCCACGTGAGTCTGTGTCCTTTAAAACAGACACCTTGGGGATGCTGGCATCCAGAAAACGCACCACATATTTCAACAGCTCATCCCTTCGAATTGCCTTGAGAGTAACTGGCACTCTCTTTGCAACACTTTCAGTGGTGACAGCTCTTCGGGCTTTGAGGACTGGTTTTGAAAATGTGAAGGAAACAGGAAAAAAAGGGAAAAGAAGGAAAAGTTGTCCAGAGCTAAGTCTAGAGAATGTGGTAATAATTGCTTTACGTGAGCTCCAATTGAGATGTGATGATCCGATAACAAGCATGATTTTCCCTCCCTTCCTCCCTCCCTTTCTGCATTCCTTCTTCCCTCTTAGCCTCCCCCCAACTCCTTCTCCCCGTCGTCTCCTCTTTTTTTTTTTTTTTTGCGGTATGCGGGCCTCTCACTGTTGTGGTCTCTCCCATTGCGGAGCACAGGCTCTGGACCGGGGCACGAACCTGTGTCCCCTGCATCGGCAGGCGGACTCTCAACCACTGTGCCACCAGGGAATCCCCTATCCTCTTTTTTCTTGGCTCATAAAATGCTTTTGTGAAGAAAATTTCAAAAGTGTTTTCAGCATGGAAAATTCATAAAATAAGTAAATATTCTTCCAAAGTGATGGCTTTGAATACTAATATTTTGAAAAGTAAGTTCTAGTGTGTTTGTAAAAAAACAAATCTATCTTACAGCTAACCCCAGTGAAAATACCCATCTCTGGTTATCTGTTGCTGTGTACAAACTACCCCCAGAACTTAGTGGTGGAAACGGAAATCGTTTGCTGATGCAGTTTCGTGGCTCAGGAAATCAGGCAGGGACGGCAGGGGAGGCTCCTCTCCACCCTCACCCCCATGAGAGCTGGGGCCTCTGCCAGTGACTCAGTGGGCTGGAGTTGGCTTGGACAGGGCACTTTGCGGCCTCAGTTCTGGCTGTGATCCTTGGGCCTTGTCCACATCCAAGATGGCTTTTTTTTCACTCACATGTCTAGAACCTGGCTTGAGATGGCTAGAATGCCTGGCTCTGGCTGGCCTTCTCTCCCCATGTGGACTCTCAAAATACCCAGGTCCAACTTCTTGACAATGTGATGGTCTCAGCAGCTGGATTTCCCACACAGTGGCTGGCTTTTCCCAAAGCAAGGCTTCCAGGAAGCAAGAAGTGGAAGTTGCCAGTGTCACAAAGCCTGGCCTGGAAACTGATGTAACATCTCTTCTGCCATATTCTTTGAGTAAAAGCAGTCACAGAGCCAACCTCGATTCAAGGGCCAGGAACATGAACCTCAGAATTCAATGAGAAGAGTCTCAAAGAACTATGTGGTCATCTTTAATCCACCGCAAAACCTAAAGCTATCCAGATAGATAGGACATATAATCTCTGGATTCTTCTCTCATTTGAAAACATAAGAAATGTTCCAGGTGCTCTATGAATTAAAGGTGAAATGTCAAGCACAGATTTGTCTAAGGATATGGTATGTATATGCTCAGAATGTACATACATTTATTTCAATAAATTTATTTTAATAAGGAGATAATTCTGGTTAATGTCTATATCTACATGACAGACTCATTCTAACAAATAATCTATCAGCAAATTTTGGATACTTTGGAAAACAGTCACCTGATAGATTAATGCAGTTTACCTGTGCTGTTATAAATCATATATTCCTCTGTACCTTATTCATATTCATCTCTTTTCTTGAAATATATTACTTACATTCATACTTGATTTGCTCCCTAAAATGTCTATCTAGCCACCAAAATCCACGTCTTCCATTAAGTCTTTCCCATCCCCAAGTCATGTATTTCCTTTCTTCTAAGCTTCCGTAATTTCTGGAGGCTTAGAAGAAAGAAATTTTCAGGTAAATTTTGGACCTGTCTTACGATTCTTCACATACGTTACCTTGGATTAAAGCTATTTATTTACTCATTGTCTTTTCACTCCTGATAAGCTCCTAGGATGTGGGACTGTTTCTCATTTATTTTTCCCCCTGATGCCCTTCTTAGCATGGTATCCTGCCCAGAGTAAGTGGTGGAGAAGTATTGGTCAAGATAAATAATTGAAAGACTAATACATAAGGATTTCTGTTGATTGTGCTAGTTTTATAGAAAGATCCATTATTCTAAAAGATGTGATAAATTGAGCACTTAGCCTGGACAGAACAATGGTAAGTGCTTACGTACAACATCCATTCAGCATTATTAAATGAGGGCCCTGGTGCTTGCCTAAACATTATGCTGGGCAAACAACTGAATGCGGCTTCCGCACTCAAGGCACACTCATTCTAGTGGGGAAATTGGACACCACACAAGAAAGGGGATAACCATTTAGTAGAATTGTGGTAAGGGCTATTAAAGAGAAGCACAGTATGCTAGGAGAAGATAGAACATGGAGGTGACTTTTGAGGTGAATTTTAAAGGATGATCAGTAATTAACAAAAAGGTAAGGGAGTGGCGTTCCAGGACCTGGCGGGGAAGGATGCATGGTCTGTTGGAGAATGGAGAGTAGTGATGTTTGTGCTGAGATCTGACGGATATATAGGAGTTGACCAGGTGTATAGTGGAGGAAAATAATATCAGGCAGAAGAAACAGCTTGTGTAATGTATCTGAGGTGGGAAAGAGCAGAATTAAAAGAAATTGAGTGACAAAGTGACAAAGGCAGGACCTAAATTCAGGCTCTCAGATCCAAAAGTCAGAGCTTTTATGTGAAAGAATATTTGCAAGGACCATTCCTGCTTAAGCTTAGGTGTGGACTAGTTCATATTTTGGACACGTGAGTTACATTTCAGGTTCATTAAGAGCAAACTATATCTTCTCTATGCTCGACGTGGCTTCTCCACACCTCTCCAGTCACATTAGAAACAGGGACATCGTTAGAGAAGACATACAAATCACGGCTATTTCCAGACAGTGCTGGGCTCTATAGAGTAGACTGCAACTATGAGCTGAAGGAAGCATTTCATGGTAGGCGTGAGTGATGACGTCTTCTGAGAAGCCCTTTATCCACACAGTAAAGAAGCAGGCTGTGGTCCTCTCTGCAGTGTGATTGTAGAGTAACAAACTGCATACAAACACACCGGAAACTGCAGAGAGAAGCCTGGCTTAGGAGCCGAAAAGACTCAGACTAAAGTGCTGGTGTGGTTTAATTTAAAATCCTAGCCTAAAATTACTAGGTCTGTGACGCTCTTAACTTCATTGAGCTTAACGTTTTTACCTGTAAGAAGAGTGTCATAATCCTTACTCTAAGAGGCTACTGTGATGATTAATAAGACATTGTAAAATGACTGCACTCTATTAGACACTCTATAAATGATAATTAATATTGCTGTTATTACTATTTCTATTTTACATTTTGCATCCTTTGGTTGCCAGAGCAGGAATAATGGCTGTATAAACATTGACTTACTTCGTTTCCTCTATGTAGCATCTGTGTGTGGTAGACAGAATAATGGCACCTCCAAAGATGGCCACATCCTAATACTTGGAACCTATGAACATGTTAAATTACAAAGCAAAAGGGACTTTGTGGATTAATTAGATTAAGAATCTTGAGATGATTATACTGGATTATCAGGGTGTAGTCACAAGGGTCATTGCAAGACTGGAAGCAAGTATATCAGAGTTAGAAATATTGAAAGATGCTACTCTCTGGCTTTGAAGATGGAGGAACAAATTCTCCCCTAAAACTTCCAGAAGGAACCCAGCCATGCCAACACCTTGATTTTAGCCCAGTGAGATCTATTTTGAACTTCTGACCACCCGTACTATAAAATCATTGTTCTAAGCCATTAAGTTTGTGGTAATTTGTTACAGTAGCAATAGGAAATGAATACACGACGGGACAAATAATTTGAGCTAGTAAAATTTTTATGTGCAAGCTTTGTGCACAGGAAAGCATCTTTGTTTATATATATGGGCCTTATAAAATCATCTGTTCATAATTGATGGTGCTTTTATTGATGAAGAAAAAGCCTGTACCGAACCTAAATTTATCCCAAGAATCACTTTATTTCTCCTTTTCTTTACCATAATATTATTTTTTTCTTGTTCATTTTAAGAGTAGCCAAAAAATAAAAATAATACGATAGAAAGTCTTTTGAGAAGAAGATTTCCCGAGATGTTTCTATGCCTGGCATGATGGAACTCCCCCAATGACATTTATAACCGGGAAGCACTGAGTTCTTCAAAGGTCACACGGAATGAGAGCCTGGCCTCTAGAGCAGGAGTATGTCATCCGCCATCACCATGACTTTCTGCCAAAATGCTGGCTTGCCTGTCTCGGGAAGGATATTTTTAGGCAAGAATTTCCAGTAGAATCTACTCCAGTAAACGTGAGATTT
Source organism: Lagenorhynchus albirostris (assembly GCF_949774975.1). NCBI lineage: Eukaryota > Metazoa > Chordata > Mammalia > Artiodactyla > Delphinidae > Lagenorhynchus > Lagenorhynchus albirostris. Next base: position 44,835,873 of record NC_083097.1, read on the forward strand.
TAGAAGTTTTTGGTGATTCTGCCTTAGTCTTGGTACTGAATGGATTAGTAATAAAATCATTTAAAAGTGGATTTTTTTCTGTCCCTCCATCCTGTCGTATTGTTTTCTGTCCCTCCATCCTGTCTTATTGTTTTCTGTCCCTCCATCCTGTCTTATTCTTTCCCTCCATCCTGTCTTATAGCCATCCGATCTCCCACTTAAAGCCATTTACTCTGCAGCAAATAGCAGAGCATTTTCACTTGGCTGTATATGTCTTTGATGTTCCTGTTTGTTTATGCATTATGTCAGGAAGTAAAATTTAAAACATTTAACAAGCACCCTTACCTCTGTTGAATAGACATAGAGCCAAAAGAGTATATTATGAAGTTCAATACAGAAAGAGGAGTAAAATTTTAACTTAATACTAGGGCTTTTTGTGTTTTTCTAAAAGTTTATCAACTTTCTGTACCTTATGCTTAGCCTTTGGCGTTTTTAAGACCATGACAACACTATGAAAACAAAATGCCACGCTAAGTTGCTAATGTCCTTGAATTATTGCATGTTGCTCTCGGAACTGTAGTTATTTCTCTGGAAATAAATCACGGCTTTATATGTAGGCTATCAATACTGCTCCATTTATAAATACTAAAGTATTTCTATTGATGAAGAAAAAATTTGCTTAGAATGGTAGCTTATGCCACATCTATGAACAAAATAACTACATTAGTTGAAACTTGTAATGACGTCAAGTTTACTACAATAGAATTGAAACTGCTCTAAAATCACATATTCCCTGATCAGCACTAAGGCTAGAACTGTGACAGACTGTTTACATTTGAGCCCTTTAATAATTTTTATCTTCTTCCTGACTAAACCTGCCTGTAGTATGCAAATAGACTTAACATAGAACATTGCTTCCCTATATAGGGAGGGTGCAAATTACTTTCAAAACAGAGCTGTCGTATGTGGTTTGGAAAACCTCATTTTTGATTCTGATCTGGGTCTTCCCATATCTCCACTCAAAAAGTGCCTTTTTAGAATATCTATGAGTTTATGGCAAACTTTAAAGCGACTAAACTAGCCTTTCAGTGAGGCATTAGGTAATACCAAATGTCATAATGTCAAGAAACTGGAGTGACTCTCTCGAGAAGGAAATAGCCAGAGAATTATCTCAAAGGTGTGATTAAAAAAAAAAAGATGCTAGATTATTTCACTTAGCACAATGCCTTCCAATGATATCACTAATATGTGGAATCTAAAAAATACAACAAACTGGTGACAAAAACAAAATAACAATAACTGGTGACAATAACAAAAAAGAAGCAGACTCACCGATATAGAGAACAAACTAATGGTTACCAGTGGGGAGAGGGAAGGGCAGAGGCTCTAATATAGAGGGTTAAGAGGTCCAAACTACTAGGTATGAAATAAGCTTCAAGGATATATTGTACAACATGGGGAACATAGCCAATATTTTATAATAAATACAAATAGAGTATAACCTTTAAGATTATGAAACACTGTTGCACACCTGTAACTTATATAATAATGTAGATAACTATACTTCCATAAAAAAAAACTTAAAAAGGTTAAAAAAAGAAAAAAAGAGGCACTCGATTAGACACTGTCAGTACTCTGCCCATATCCCCTCACCTTTATCTGTTCAGTGCACTCTGACCAAATTCAAATGCATTTCTCTACCTAGGGGCTTTTTCCACTTTCTAGAGCTCACTTTGCTGCCCACAGGCTAGGCTGGGAGAGGCAGAGAATTAATGTCCTGCCTGGAAACAGCCTTTGGTTTGTGACTGACAGAGATTGGTATACAAATAACCCAGCTCCATCACCCTCAGGTGAGATGTCTGAGGCATGTTTCTACACTGGCTCACAGCCTTCTCTAGAAGGGTTAACCTCTAGTTACCAACAGTGGAATCTTGCTTTGTGAAAATCCTTTTTCACCTGTTTTTTTTTTTTTCCTATCTCACTCCTCTACTTCCCTGTTGGAATTACCTTCAGTATAAACCACCACCTAGGCTCCTGGAATCCATTTCTAGCAAAGAAGTACATACATTTTGATAAACAACCTCTTTTTTTTTCCACCCAGTTTTATTGAGATATAATAATTAACATATAACTTTGTGTAAGTTTAAGTACAACATAGTAATTTCAAACACATGTATATTGTGAAATGATTACTATAATAAGGTTATGTAACTACTATTTTTTTCCTCGTAGTGAGAACATTTAAGATCTATAGATTTACTCTCTTAGCAACTTTCAAGTACATAATACAGTATTGTTAACTATGCTTACCATGCTGTACATTAGATGCCCAGTACATACTGTCTCTGCTTACTGTCCTGAAAATATGATTGCCCATTTGACTCTAAGTAAGATTACATTTATTATTTGGTTTTGGGCTCTTCTCTAAAGTTATCTTCAGATACTTAAATATCTGTCTTTTAGCTTCCTGATGATTTCCATTTTTATTATTTCCTTTCTTTCAGCCCTATCAGAAGAGAAAAATGTTCAAGGCAAACATGTTGGCTGGAGTTGGTTGGACTGGGCTATAACGTATTATCTAGAAGTTGATTATCCCAGGAACACAGTTGATTCAACACGGCAGGTTTTACTGGCAGCACATTAAATTTAGGTATCTATCTGCACCAAGTTCTATAGAATTGCCCAGTGTGGTGGTGTTTGAGTTGACGTTCCAGTGACTGGAGTATTATACTGATGAGATGAATAGTTTAGTCAAATTGCAAACTCAGGTGTAAAGTGTATTGCACTTCTGACATTCCTGGGAACTGTAAACATACTTAAATTAAGTGTAAATTCTAATTATTTCTTAAAAGTGATATTTTTAACTTGCTTTAATTTTCCATCATGAACATTTAAAAGATGTTTGAAGAGCTATGTAAATTAATACCAGCCTGTCAACTCATGAAATCTTGCTGAGGTCAAGTGAAAAACTTACAATAAGCGTTAAGGATACAGTTACCACTGCTATACTGCAGTATTTTTTTAGGAAGCCAAAGGATACATTATTATGTCAGAGTAGTTGCAGCATTGAATGGTTAAGGACAGGTATACATTTTAGGTCCTGATAAAAGTCTTTGCTTCACTTAACTTGGATTAGATTATTGACCTAAGGTAATTGGTTACATTTAAAAAATATATATAGAATAATAAACCCTAGTAACAAATCATTAAAGGGAAAAAAATTCCATTTTGCAATGGGAATAAAAGCAACATAACATTTAAAATGTTTGGAAAATAAACATAGTAGAAAGTAGATATCCATGAGTAAACTGGCTTAAAATTGATTTGTTTCTGTTATGGTTACAAATAGGAGAGCACTCTAAAAATATATAGAATTGTGTTAAGTGTATAAATTATGTTAATGTTTTGGCTGGAACACAGGACTCTTGTAGTCTTTCAGTCAGCTGTTTCCAGGGCAGCACAATCCTGCTGTTGGAAAGGGAAGGGGGAGCCAGTTAGAGCCCTTGCAAAAAGTGGTGAAGCAGGACAAATGAGGATGGTAGCCATGGGGGAGATAAGCGGCCACAATGCTGGTGGTGCCCACTAGGATTCGTTAAGTGTTGCTGAGTGGCAATTAAACAGACCAGAGGGAAAAGACCATTTTCTCTAAGATTACCCCACTGCCTAAATCATGGTAATGCTTATAGCAGGCCCACCTGGCTGATCTTCTGAAGCCCTTCCAGGGGTTCATACTTTGGGGAATACTGGGAGACAGGACTGTTTTAAATGGAGCTTTAGATACAGCTAACAGATTCTTCAAGCCTTAGTTTTTCTTATCCATAAGATAATTATAATTTTCCTACCCACTTCCAGGGGAGTTGTGAAAACCAAATCACTTAATCTATGTTAAAAGGCTTTGAAAATTGTCAAGTACTATTAATTATAAGATGGTATGATGATGACATCTTAATGCATACCATATCCATTATCTGTCAGGCACACTTTTAGATGCTATATTTATATTATCTTGCTTAATCCTTAAAACAGCCCTATGAAGTAGGTAATATTATTATAATCATCCCTATTTTATAGATAGAAATGAAAAAACAGAGAGACTAAGTAATTTTTCCAAGGTCACAGTAAGTGGTAGAGCCCAGAATCAATCCTGCGCAATAGGCTCTCAGAACCCATGAACCTCTACAATCCACTACCCCCTGTTCGTGGTACACTGTTCAGTGATGAGACGACAGTGACAACAAGGATGACAGAGATGAAGCTATTGATGACGATTATCTAATTTAGAAAATTGTTTTGGGCCAAAATATAGCTGAACACCTGATAAACTGACACAAGAACTGACTCTCTTGTAAGTTCTAAAATCGATTTTTACAGTGAAAGGAGATAATTGGGAAAATACCCTCAGATAAATTTCCCCTCCTTATTTCCCTTATTCTGATGTATAGAAACATATACATTATAAAACCATAACTTTCAGAAGGATCTTAGAGGTCAAGAAGTTCTGACATTTCAGCAAATAGATGTATTACCAACTAGGCTACTAGAACCCTGCTTCACTAGAACTGCCTTTGGGTCTTTGGAAGAGGGATGGCTCAGGTTTCACTGCCACATACCCATTCCTTTTTTTCCCTGAAAAAAATGTTAATATTCTTGGGGGAGGTATAGTATTAAAAGTTTTAAACTTTTATAAATTAGCACAAATGGAATTTCTCGGTCAAGTTTTTCATGTCACAGCTAAGAAGGGAACAGTCCCCTGTTAGAAAATATACGTGAACTTTAAAGTGTAGGAAAAGCCCAATTTTAAATCTTTGTCTGAAGATGGAAGCCTTGGGTAGACAGGGGGCAACCCACAGGCATGGTTGATGGGGTCAGGGAGAAAATACTGACTAAAAGCCTGGAGGATTGTGAAGGGGTTGGAGAAGGTGCCGCCAAAGCAAACTTCACATTTTGGGAGCTCTGTGTGAATTGGCATCCTTTAATATTCACGGATAAAGAAAGAGCAGACTTTGGATGCTTGTGCTGGCAAAATGGAAAACACATGACAGACATGATTAAAAGAGCCAAGAGTCATTTGGCTTTTCAATATTCCATTAGGGAAGGAGAATATTTTATGATGTGTTTCTTTCTCTGTTAGACACTGCTGATTGTAAGAAGAGAGATCTGCTCAAGTTACTTCTAGAAAAAAAAAAAAAAAAAAGAGTGTTATTTAAGAACATACCAGATCTGGAACTTGAACAGGAAAGGTGTAAAAAGCTAGAGCTATTCTGGGGTTTCTCACCCTCCTCAACAGCACCTGTGCTCTGTCTTCCATCTGCCTTCTCACAGCTTCCTAAGGCCACATGACTCATGCCTCTGCTCTGTAGGCCCTGCTAGCTTAGCTTCTCTGCTAACCGCCTCATTCTTACAATGTTTCCTATTACACATTATAAAGACAGGGAAGCTCAGGGACCATGCTGCCATACCAATTTTCTTTGTAAATTGCTGGCCAACTTATGGATTGACTATCCTTGGGCTGGGTAGGTGGGGAAAGAAAAGTGGAAGCACTTGGTAAGAAACATGTATACCAAAGGGCTGCCCCTACAGGGAACGAGAACAATTTATGACCGGTAGAAAAAGTGTGGCCAAATGAGGTACTATGATTACATAATGTTTCTTGATATCAGTCAACATCTGTGTTTAAATTATGGAGATAAAATGTATTCATGCATAACTAAATCCATAAGTATAACCTCAAAACTTTAAAGGAAAACATTTAAATATATAATTAGAGGTTGAAACTGCAAGAGGAAAAATAAAGCATTAGATCTCATGTTTTAAGTGAATGATTGATCATCATTTTACAGGGATAATAAACAGATTATTTCCTATAGAGCTTTAGGATTAGCTGGTGTTATGGACTGAATTGTGTCCCTCCAAAGTTCATATGTTGAAGCCCTGACCCCCAAAGTGACTGTATTTGTAGATGGGGTTTTAAGGAGATAATTAAAGTTAAATGAGGTCATGGAGGGGGTGGGCCTTAGGACCGATGTCCCTAATTAGAAGAGGAAGAGACCAAGAATGCACATCCAAAGAGAAAGGGCCTTGTGAGGGCAAGAAGATGGCCACCTGCAGGCCAAGGAGAGTGGTCTCACCAGAAACCAACCCTGACAACACCTTGATCTTGGACTTCCAGCCTCCAGAACTGTGAGAAAATTAATGTTTGTGTTTAAGTTACCCAGTCTGTGACATTTTGTAATGGCGGCCCAAACCAGCTAATACAGTTGGGTTGACTTTTCATAGGTCTGATGTTTATTACATTCTGCCTAATAGAACAGCAAACTTACCAGATATGACAGGTCCTGTAACATGAACATAGCTAAGTGATCTTATGGGGACACATTTTTTTTAGTATATCATACTCAGCTTATTTCAGAGGGTTGTATTAATATGCAGAAACATAAATACTGATTATACCTATCATTATTTTATAGATAATGGCAATACAGTCTTTGCTTATCTATCAGTCTTGCTTATCTATCAATTTCTATTTCTCACTGGGCCAATAGAAAAAGTTCTATACTAAAGCAAAAACAAATTGGTTTCCTTTTACATGTGGAAAACCAAGAGATGCTATTTCTTCTTGATTAAAGATAAATTCATTCCGTTACTTCTAACGCATTTTCAGAACAGGATTCATTCCGTTACTTCTAATGCATTTTCAGAACAGGATACATAAATCAAACACCTGAGTCCTCTTACTAAATCTTCCTATACTCTCACTCCCAGACTCCATCAACCTGGGGTAAAAGAAGGTCATACTAATGGTCGTATTTAATAGTCCGGCTCAGTCCTTTCCAGGAATTTTGGGGAAGCTTACTTTCACTTACCTCAAAATCCTCCTTCTTCAATTGTTGTTAATGTTTTTAAATGTGACATTAAATGTTAATATTTTTAAATATTAAAAAAGAACCTCTACTTTTCAGAGATATATATGGAAATATTTATAGATAAAAGGATAAAGGATAATATGCTTGGAATTTTCTTCAAAATCCAGGGTGGGTTGAGGGATGGGAGCTATAGATATAACAAGTTTGGCCATGAGTAGAGAACTTTTAGGCTTTGTGATTGGTGCAGGAAATGTATTATACAATTTTCTAAAATCTTGTATAAATTTGAAAAATTTCATAACAGGTTAAATAGTTTTTCTTTGCAGAGCAAGAAACCTCAGGGGTATGATAGGTGTGCTCTGAAAGGGCATTGCTGACTCATCAAGGCCATCATTGTATATTGCATTTCCAAGTTGTGACCTGAAGAATCTGCATCCCTGTATTACTTGCTCCTGTCATACTAAGGCAAGGCTCTTCAGCTTCTCTCCAGCAATCACCTGACTGAGGTTATGATCTATTACCAGTGACAGGTCTTTCATAACATTTCACCTATCCTTAGACTTTACCTCACTCTTAGAAATACAGCTCTTTTTCTGTGTGTTAGGCTTTTTTAGTTCATAAATTTCACCATTCTAGGATAGAAGTATCAGTTCACTGACAGCACATCTTACTGTTCTCAAAATGATTTCTCTTTGGTGAATCTCCTAACCATCCCTACTTCCTGTCCTCCCTCCTCCACCTTCAGTAAGTATTGGGCAAAGCTTGTGGTCCTTGATTCTCTATAACTAGAACATACATCCATTCCCTCTAGTATTCTCTCTGGAGAGAAGGGCTGACCTTTATTGCCCAACTTCTTAAAGATAAATCCTTATCTGTCACTCAATATAAGAGCCCTCATTCAAAGCTCCTATTGGCCCCATGCCATGCAGCCCCACAATTCATTTATAGTTATCTGAATTCTTAGTGTCTACATGCACACACACATGCGCGCGCGCACACACACACACACACACACACACACACACACACAGCAATACAATGCTTCTAAAATCTTTCTGACTGTGACTCTTGGTCGATCCAATTATATATGATCCATGGACTGAGTGACACATTTGGAGAGACTGATATTCTGGGTAGCTACTGGTGATACCTCCACAAAAATAGACTCCTGCCAACTAAAAGTTAGTTCTGGATTGGTTTTGGAATGGTTCTGGTGCCAGGCTTGTAAGCACAGCCTAATCATTTTGGGGTACTAGAATTTAAGAATGACTTTCTTCTTTTCTCTAAGAACATGATGTTCTTTGGAGACAGAGGAAGCATTGGGGACGGAGCAGACAGCTTCCCCTGAAAGACCATATGTTCAACATTGACATGGAGGCTGGTATGGTTAAGAGTGGGTGGAGTGCACTGTCATATCAAGCTGGCATTCATAATCCCAAAGAACAGGCTGTGGCCTTGATGACAGAATTATGCTGCCAGCCTTCCTTCTCTCAAGCTTCCCCTGTGGCCTTTGAAAATGTCTACCTTGCTGAGGTTTATTCAGGAGACAAGACAATTTCCTAGTAACAACTGAATTCTAGAAATGGAAACTAAAGCCTCATTATATGCATTAGAAATGATTAAATTTACTGAACATCCTTCCAAGGAGAAGTTTGTTTCTGACTCATTACTAGTACTTTTTTTCTTTGATTATTCATCCCTAAGAGAGGGGACCATTTAAGACTCATGAAACTTTAATCATACTCTGATACACATTATTTGGCTATAAAGTAGTTTCTTAGTGGGTGGTGTAAAAGAGTGGGAGAAGCGTGGTTAAGAACATTTTCCTATGAAAGAACAATATTTCTTTCAAGGATGCATGCAGTTGGAAAAAGATTTCAGGAAAAATATGGCCTGGCTTTACATGATAAACTCCCTGATAGATGGTTTCCTTCCTGAAAGTAAAGATCCTTGATGAACCTAGCCCACGCCTTCCCGTGGTGGTAATCTTAGTTGGTGTCTAAGAACATTTATAGTCAGATAGTTCTTCCTCATAGCTAACCTCCCTTTCTTCCTTATTTCCTTTTTCTTAGGCCTGGAGGAAATGGAACCCTCTAGTCACTCTTCTTTATTCAAATAACTGAAGACAGTTCTTTTGTATCCAAGGTAAATAACTAAAATTTCTTAAATGTTTACTTAAGGGGCTTGTCTTCTAATTCTTTTATTGTTTTTACCTTTTTTTTTTCTTGGACCCTTAATTGGTTTTTATGTGTACTTGTAAATTATAAGTTCTAAGACCCCAAATAGACAAAACACATAGTACTCTAAGTCCTGAATAATGCCTAAAGGAGTGAATAATTTCTCCTTCCTGTTATATTATCTTTAAGTAATGCATTGAAATTTATAGTCAGCATCATGATGCTTGATTTTCTGCTACAATCCTGGGAAGCCAATAACATGAGACCCATAAACTTTCTGAGTACTTGTGTATTCATATTTTAAAATTCTGATTTGCCTGCTGATTTTAATCTGTTAATTCAAAGGATGATTGTTTTCTTTTTAAGAATATCATCTGTTATTTTTTTGGTAAAAATCAAGTTTATTCTCCTGAACATTAGTATTAAAGCTGGGAATTAGAATTTAGGCATTTTATTACTGTCTCTTTAAACTCATTTCAGACTGTGAATCTTGTTGACCACACCAATATAAGGGGATAGATGGAAAACCTAAAAATCTCTTCATGACAAAGATGAGACATCAGGTTTTAATTGTGATATTATTTTGTTTCAGGCAATGTGATTTGCTAGGGGAATATTTAAGTGATGCTGTAATCAAAGAAATACAACCCAACCCAAATATAATTTTGTAAAGTGGCAGAATCTGTATTTAGTTTCTTATGCTGTATCATACTGTCAAGCTGGATACCCAAATTCATGTCCATGGTCTTCTTCCACTCAACACAGCTGCTTTGGTGCCCCTTTGAAAATTCTCCACCATTAGCCTTTGTTACTCTTATTCATTCCTATCTTTTAGTACTTAAATGTTCTTTAGTCCAAGATTGTCTTTTTTAAAAAGTGCTCCCAGAAACAAAAGGTTCCTATTGGCTTTACATTAAATTTTAGTTAGCATTTCTCATTTTCCTTTTGATCTTTTCTCTGAAACCTTGATTTGAATCAGAGATCAGGGTAGAAACTAAGCATACATGAGCTGTTTTTTTTTTGTTTTCTTTTTTTTGAAGACAAGATGTTAGCTCAGACACTTGTGCACAACATTCCCTTACAAGCTGTAAAGTTGCCTCAGTCTTTTGTTCCAGGGAAGACAAATATGAACTATAGATGTGATTTTGTATGTACCAGAATTCTCTATTTTTGACCTTTTGGAAACATCAGTAAAATAAGAAGTGCAGACTACTAATACGTGTGAATATGGTATTTATCTTTCTGATACCACAATCTAGATGCCTGACTACACATTTCCAGACCCATTTGGAGCACTGGGACCAATGCTATGGGAAGTCATCTATAAAGATGCAGAATGCACAAGTTCACTATCGTTAGTAACATAGAGCACCCGCTAGTATGGCACTCCACTCATCACAAGCCCATTCACATCCATTCTATCTTCTGATCCTCATAACATTCCTATGAAGCAGGTCGGGTGACCCCCAGGTCAAGAGGTCAGAAAAATTAAGGGACTCTTCCAAGTTCCGTCACTAATAAGTGGCTGAACAGTGATTCAAACACTGTCCAGTGTCCTTCCAATTAGACTTGAGCCTCTCACAAGAGGCTTTTTAAAAAAATTTTTTTTAAATTGAAGTATAGTTGATTTACAATATCATGTTGGTTTCAGGTATACAGCACAGCAATCCAGTTATATATATATATACACACATATATGTCTATTCTTTTTTTGGGTTATTTTCCCTTATAGGTTATTATAAAATAGCCTTCTGCTATATAGTAAGTCCTTGTTGGTTATCTATTTTTTATATAGTAGTGTATACATGTCAACCTCCTAATTTATCCCTCTCCCCACCCCGCTTTTCCCTTTGGTAACCATAAGTTTGTTTTCTCTGTTGGTGAATCTCTTTTCATTTTGGAAATAAGTTCATTTGTATCTTTTTTTGTTTTTTTAGATTCCACATATAAGTGATGTCATATGGTATTTGTCTTTGTCTGACTTACTTCACTTAGTCTGATAATCTCTAGCATCACCTATGTTGCTGCAAATGCCATTATTTCATTCTTTTTCATGGCTGAGCAGTATTCCATTGTACATATATACCACACCTTCTTTATCCATTCATCTGTCCATGGATATTTAGGTTGCTTCCATGTCTTGGCTATTGTAAATAGTGCTGTTATGAACACTGGGGTGCATGTATGTTTTTGAATTGTGGTGTTCTCTGGATATATGCCCAAGAGTGCGATTGCCAGATCATATGGCAGCTCTAGTTTTAGTTTTTTAAGGAACCTCCGTACTGTTCTCCATAGTGGCTGCACCAATTTACATTCCCACCAACAGTGTAGGGTTAGGGTTCCCTTTTCTCCACACACTCTCTAGCATTTATTATTTGTAGACTTTTTAATGATGGCCACTCTGACCAGTGTGAGCTTTGATTTTCATTTCTCTGATAATTAGTGATGTTGAGCATCTTTTCACATAAGAGGCTTGTTAACATAGCTCACAGTATGTTATTATTGCATTGAGTCCTCTTGATAGGAATTATCTGGGACATTATTTATTAATTCGAACAATACTATGAGGTTGGTGATAAGTAGTGATGCCTCCTTCACAGAGATAGAAATTATGTCACTAAGTGGTAAAAATGGCTTGTCCAAAGGTCAAAGAGAAGGCCAGAAATATATTAGAATAGGTTTGTGTTAGCAGAGAATACTGTCCATGTAGGACTAAACTACACTAAGGAAACTAATTTATGAGAATTCAGAATCCCATTAAACTCAAGGGTCTTCATTGTCAGGCATTTACATGTCATTTGAGCCAAAAAAAATACACCTCGTAAACTGGAGATTGACATTTGGTTGATATCAGAATTAATTGATGTTTACAACCTGAATATATGGTGGTGGGCTGTGTAGCAGCCCCATTTACATGCTTTTCAAGTATGGAGTCAGTGCATAGTAACTGTCAAAGAGTTCAGGGCTGGTGACGAGATTCCAGGCACTGTTCCAGCTAAGCTTTCTGGTTGTTGATACCCTCAAGTACTGCTAAGGAGACGACTCCTGATTTTACATAGTTTCCTCAGTGATCAGGGAGAAGAGCTGTGCTGTATGTCCCCAGATGTTGGCTAAAACCATTGGTGCAAAGTAATCCTTGTTAACTTGGATGTTAATTGACTTCGTGGAGTTGTCTCTCAACCACGTGAAGATTTAAGACTGAGTATGAAAGTGTTCAGGAGAATCTAGACTACATTGTAAATATTTTTGTGTAAAAACAATGAATAAATAATTTTAATTACTTTTTTTTAAACTTATTTATTTATTATTTTATTTTTGACTGCATTGGGTCCTCACTGCTGTGCGCGGGCTCCCTCCAGTTGCGGCGAGCGGGGGCCACTCCTCATTGCGGTGCGCAGGCCTCTCACTGCGGTGGCTTCTCTTGCTACTGAGCACGGGCTCCGGGCGCATGGACTTCAGTAGTTGCGACACGCGGGCTAAGTAGTTGTGGCTTGTGGGATCTTCCCAGACCAGGACCCGAACCCACGTCCCCTGCACTGGCAGGTGGACTCCCAACCACTGCACCACCAGGCAAGCCCAACTTTTTAATAGAATTTTGGCCCATTACAACAACAGCCTTGTAAATTAAAATTAAAATCCATAATTGAGTTACTAATTAAGATTTGTGATCTTAAGAGGAAATCTTATTTTATGTACTGTTTTGAGACATAAAAAAATTAAGTTCCACAATGTTTTAAAGTTGGTTAGATTTATAAGAAAAATTTAATATTCAAGGGAATTTTATTTATTTCAGAGAAGAAAGCACCTGAAAAGGAAGTGAAATATAAAATGCAGTTAAAATTTTTTGAACTAAGGTTTTAAAATGGGAACACTTTCAAAGTGTTTTTTTATTAAATTTGCTAGACATAGAGTAATAACATTTGGCTAAACTTAAAAGCTTAAGAAATAACTAGAGTTTTTAATCTAAAACTTTAATAAGTATTTATTTTTTAAACAAAACTAAACCTCTGAACGTTTTTTTGCTTAGCACAAAAATCACTCTCATGGGTAGCATAAAAAGTTCATTAACACTGTATTGTATAATACTATATGAAATCTATTTATTTTAGTATTTTTTTCTTAACTTTTTCTTCAAGTATTTCCAGTTTGTTTGTCCTAGCTCCCTAAGAAAAATCTGGAGAAGACTTTGGTGCTTAATAAGCATGCAAAATTTCACCATACTGAAAAGAACTACTGAAGCCTGTCACTAAAATGATAGCTCCCTTGAAAACATCATTGTGAGTCAAGGAAGTCTGATTCAACTCAAATAGCACCAAGGGACACATAAGGAATGAGTGACTTGCCCTGTCCATCAAATCAATCTCTATAGGCCCACCCAGCCCCTTTCACACATTCCACACAGATGTACACGTATCTCTCACAGGGGTGGCCACCCAAATTGAGATCTCAGAATCTCATCTAATTTCAGTTTAGCTTATAAATCCAGGGTTTTGTTGGTGAAAACAAAACATTTGAGAATGCCCAATAATTGTGAAAGAGTTATGTTTCAGGAATTTTTTTAATTTTCAAATTCCTTGTTCCATTTTAATTATGCAAAAAAAGTTCTTTCATGGAAGGGGAACATGTGGTTTACAGTTCTAGCCTTTTGGCCACAATTTTGGCTTCTATTTGGGAAAGTTTTCAAGCAATGAACTTGTACTGAGTGTCAGTTATATGAGTAAAGAATTTGTAAAGAGCTTCTCCTTTCTGGGACAAACAAGGGGATCCCTGTCTCTCTACCCTGAGTGTGGCGTGTGTGTTTGTGTGTGTGTGTAGATGTGCATGCAAACGTGTTGTTTTGAGGGTAAGGGAAACCACCCTTATGAGCCTTCAAACCGAAGGTAGACTTCACTAGACATTGTGATCTCCCCTTAATTATCCTCTAGTCTTCAAGGAGCTTTTCTGAGACAAAAATAGATGCTCATACTCTCCTCTCCTCTTGACACTCATGGGACTACATACTAGTTACTGAGACCTTCGCTAATATTGTTGTAAAAAATCCCAGCTCCTCCATGATTGTATCGAAGCAAGAAGTACAGGAACCTCAGGAATGTGGTCTCTTCCTCACTTTCCTCTTCAACATGTCCTGCACGTGCATCTGATTGGCCAAACCAAAAATGAAGATCCTGACTCCAGTGTACTATGCCTTTTTTCCTGATGGGTATGGTCACATCTGGTCTTCATGCCTACAGATGGTGACCTCTCCCTCTAAAAGGTGTGAATCTCTACAGGTGCTATGTACACAGCCCACGTGGGGCTTTTCTGCTTATCTTTTTCTTCCAAGTTCAGGAGCACCAGGAAAGGGGTAAATAACAATGGAACAGATAGAAATTGAGGACAATTTTTTTAGGTTCTTTGAGCTAAGTGTGAATTACACTATTTTTGCCATCTTTAATCCCTGGGAAGTCTGCAAAATGAAGACCTATAACATGCTGACAGTGGAGGTCAAGATTTTCACCACGGAAAGGGTCCCAGGCATTAGAGCTTACCCCGTTTACTGTGAAGGACCATTTTCTTGTCCTCTGTTTTCCTCCCTAATTTTGTCTTCCACACTTTCTGCCTACATGATGATCAGAAAGCTACTAGTTACTATGTAGGTGAAGAAGCTATTGAAGTTACCATGAGAAAGATGTGGTTATACTTCTAATTGAAGGAATGGAATGAGTTTATGCACTTTATTTTTACACCAGTGAGGTAAGCGTACATACCTATATTTTACATCATATTAATACTATGTGACGAATGTAAGTTTGAATGTATGTATTTTCTTACTGGTCCTACTCTCATTACTAGGAAACATTTGTCTCACTCTTTGGCATTGATGGACCTTTAGGACAAAGAGTTCTTTCCTCCTAGTCTCCAGTTTAATCTGGTCTCTATTCAGAGGATCTATGAGAGGCACCATGGCTGAAAGTGCTTGGACTATTTCAAGGCTCTCAGTCTGGAAGCTGGAGGCCACCCTCCGCATTTCAGAATCATCCCTCCCATGTGTGGACATGTAATGGTAACACACTATGCTCAGGCATTAAATGGACTTTAGGAGAGGGGTTCTGCCAAGTGTGTCCTTCTGTTTGTCTAACTTATTAATGAATCCTCTACTTGAAACTTCAAATTATGGAAATACAGGGGGAATTATATAATAATAGAGTGGTCTTCATATGAAGTATGCCAGTTTTAATACTTTTATTCTCTCTATGGTTAAAGCCTTGACAGTATCAAATAAGGTAACTGGCTTGACCAATAATCAGGCTACCAGGCATGAAAAATATTGAAGTCATTAAAAGAGTAAAATTTATTATAATGGACCATGTAGTTATTGTTTTGGGCTGTTTGGAAAATCTTCCCATTACCATTTTTAAATATAATGTTACTTTGCCCACTCTTGCCTACCCATTCCTAGTAACCAGCTTCTTAGTCCCTGCCTCAGAGGTAGGGCAGTGACTCAGGCCTGACCCATTTCTTTCCTCTGGATTCTGGGGTTTGTCCAGCGAAGGGCATGCTACTCAAACCAGGCAGTTGAAAATCTGATCTCTTCTGGCTCATTACTGTTGCTTGACATTTATGGTTATAGATCTATTGTTTTGTCTTGAGCACTGCCTTTGACTTGTTTTAATATACAGATCCTTTTGTTGGGAAGGTAACTCCTTAATTCTGAAACTTAAAGCGAACTCAGTAAATCAAAACTTACATTGTCAACAAGAGGAGCATGTGGAGGTTGAGGCAGAGAATACGTTGTGGTGGACAAATGATGGGCTTTGAAAGGGGACTGTCCTCCCTGTGCTCTTGAAAACATTCCTTAATGTTTCTAAACCTCGCCTGTAGAACGCAATAGTAAAATCTGCCTCACAAATTTACTATGAGGGTAAATAACAGAGTCAGAATGTGAAGTCTAACCCACCTGTATGTTAATCCTGATTTACTTGGTTAATCCACACTTACGAGATGGTATAGTCCTAGGGAAGTTTCTTTCCTCCATGAGCCTTAGGTACCTTATTAGTAAGGTGCATATTAACACCCACTTCATAGATGTTTTAAGTATGGAATGAGGTAATATGTAAAAAATGCCTAGTGCTGGACATGGCCTAGAGTAAATGCACAATGATAGCATCCTATTTTTGTTAAGATCTCTGAATAACTAAGCACAGTGCCTCAAACATTAGGTGCCCAATAAATATTTATTTGCTAATCCTTCTCCCATCCTCAGTCACTGAGTATTGGGAAAGAACAGACACTGAGAGAGAGGAAGAGAGTCAGTGGTGAGCTGAAGCTGGCTGGCACCAACTTGCAAGAACCAATTGTTAACTTTGCAAGAATTTGTGAGTCAGTTTTTAAAGACTTTCATAATTAAAAATTGAACTATATTAACCTACAATTAAGTAAGTTAAAGATAAGGGCAATAAGTACTAAAAACTCATCCCTTTCTAATTGTTTTACTACATTTTACTATTATCTATGTTTTTGAGGTTATTTATACTTACTGTCTCTGTGTGGGGCAAATATAATGATGTGTTACTACACACTGATCCCAGTTCCATGTTCAGTGACATCATGTTGGTAGCTTGAAATCAGCCTCGTCAATAGTCTTTACCCCGTGGAAACTGGCAAATGCAGCAAATTAGATTGTTTTTCTCTGCAGAGAGCCAGTGGTTAATATGCCCTGGCATACTGTGGGAAGGACAGTCACTGACTAGCAGAAAAGGAGACTCCTGTGCTCACAGAACTTCAGAATCTACATCAGGCTGCTTTGGGCTCTGAAATGACAACTTTACTTAGTAGAACTTTTCCAATCTTTGAAAGAATGGTATTTAAAAAATAAGGCACAGAGGTTACCCCCAGATTCTGATCCAGTGGGTTGGTGAGGGGTACACAATTTGAGTACCATGTCCTATGTGTCATCGAGAAATGAGATCACAGTTGCAAGGAAACACCCATCAGAGGCTGTCTCAGTCACCCTCTGCTTCATTATGATACATAAGAAAGGTAGATGAAAAAAATGTCACCACTTAAAATAAGTCATAGACTTTCTAAATAAAGACTTAGATAATTAGAGCTGAAGATACTTGTAGTTTTAAAATGAGAAGAACAATAACACTCTGTTTCTGTATTGCAGTGGCTGCATTATAAAAATCCAATAGTTATCAGCTTTCAACTGTCATCCCTCATGAAAGAGGAGATAAAGAAGATGAAAAGAGAGGGAAAAAGAGGAGGGGCAAAGAGAATCACTTTCAGAAAGTCAGTAATAGTTTAGAGTAAAGACATCGAAGTCCCTGTTAAGTCATAATTATGACGTTTCGATGATGGAGAAAAAGAATTATGGGTGGTTCTCAGCTAAATATATTCTTAGAGCTATTTACATAATTCAAGGTGTCCACCAGAACAGTAATAAAACACATACAATGTAATAAGAACAGCTATATTGTAGATAATGAACTATTATTCCTCTAGCGTAAAACATTAGACCCATTAACCACACTCTAATAAGAATTTTTTAAAAAGATAAATGAAAAAAAATTAGACCCAAATATTACCAAAAAATCTGAGTGCACATACAATATTTAAGTTCCACACTGTTCAAATCAAGTCACTTCTTTTAACCTTCATATTACAGAAAAGTCCATAATAAAGCAAGGTAGGTCCTTCTTCATGTTAGATGTGTTACATAATGGAACCAGCAAGTGATGCTTGATGAAAAGTGGCTTACTTATAGATTACCGAGCACAGTGATTTCTGAAGGTCGGGGAACATGGTAAAAGTGGCCCCACGCCTTGTGCCCGATTGTATTACTGGAGTTACGGCTATCCAAACAGCACAACTATGCTGTCCACATAGTCCTGCTTATATCTTTAATAGAACTGCCATTCTATACAGTGAGGGAAGTGTTTTTGGGGTGTTGCCAGATTTCATGGAATTTTCCAACCTGTGTTTATTCTAGTGAGTGACTGGTATAAGCAGGCCAGGTTGTGATTCTAGAATAAGGTCAAATGTCAGTGAAACCAGAACCACAAATGGCTTCATCACTGCCCCTACTCTGCCATTCTCTTCAAAAATGTTAATCAGCTACAGATTAAAGACTTTTTTTTTTTTTTTTGCGATACGCGGGCCTCTCACTGTTGTGGCCTCTCCCGTTGCGGAGCACAAGCTCCGGACACGCAGGCTCAGCGGCCATGGCTTACGGGCCCAGCCGCTCCGGCATGTGGGATCTTCCCGGCCCAGGGCACGAACCCATGTCTCCTGCATCGGCAGGCAGACTCTCAACCACTGCGCCACCAGGGAAGCCCTACAGATCAAAGACATTTACATGCTCATGTAGAACATAAAATGTATAGATTTATTTTGCTGTGCTGTTGATTGCCTGACGATCTTCATCAATATCCCCATGCAGGCGCAGAAGTCTGCTCCCCTTCATAATTAATATACTTTTTGGTTAAATATTGAAGGATACTGATGAGGTTGCAAGATAAATTTTATTCTCATGAAAATCTGTTGTATTTCTTCCAGCTGTCTCTTTTCATTCATGCAAAGTCTTAACACTCAACACTGTTGCCTTCTGTTTCGGCCTACGAGCTCTGTCATGAATCTCTTTGTGACTCTATCAGCAGGAGTCACCCTGACCCTAAGGACGAGGTTGACTGATTTTCATTCCATTATTGGGCTTCTCAGGGACTCCACTATCAGGACCATTGGTGGTGCTGAGTTCTTGCTTCCTCTGGGTTAATACAGTTTATAGAGTATCTCATAGAACTTCAGTCTTTTGCTAGTACACAAATACACGCATGCACACGCGCATGCACGCACATGCCCAAGAACAACAAAGGGGAGGTAGCAGACTCGACTGAAAATTGGGAGAAAAGTGCAGGGGTTGATGTTGAGACCCACAAACCAAAGTAACTTAAAACTGAATCTTAGCTGTTCCTGTTATGAGAAATCCTTCAGCATTCTACCATGTTATTTGCATATTTTCTTTCTCTTAACTCTCATGTACTTCTCTTTGTTTCTTTTCGCTCCCAAATCTTGTTTATTTCTAACAGAGCAGTGTTTAGGTCTCCCTCTTGGTACCTAGTCGTCTAATGATCCAACTTTTGTCCCAAGAACCTTATTAAGGTGTCCCCTTCTAAAAAGCATCCTGTTACCTCTGTAAGAGAACTCCTGGCTCTAGCTGTTATCATAATTTTTAACCCTACCACATAAGCATGGGTCAATCATACAAAGTCAATAAATAGCTTAATGCACAAGTTGTATGAAGAGTTACATAAATGAGCTTCACTTCTGTGTATATGTGAATATCTGTTATTGTGCGTAGAAATAGCCATAGGCAGCACTTCCATTCATAAAAATGTTCATGAAAGTCCCCAGATATGTAGTGTTATAGAATATTGTTGGACCACATGGTACCTTCATCAGTCTCTCCTACAACGTCCCTTTCCTTCTTGGGAATATCTGAAATAGAGGAAAAATAATATCTAGCATTACTTGGAGAAGTTCATTTAACAAAACCATAGTAAATGTCATGCACAAATCATGGGCTTCAAAGTTAAACATACGTGCAATTGGATTCTTACTCTGGCTTTGACTTAGCTCTGTGGCCATGAACAAATTGAGCCTTAATAACTCTAACATTGATGAGCAAGTGTCCATTTCAAAAGATTATGTTAAAAATTAAAAACAAAAAAATGTCAGTAAAATTCTTACCACCATGCCTGGCCTATAGTGTTTAATAAATATCAGTTATTATTACTAGTTTTATTAAAATATTCAGCATGATGTGGATCCACTATGTAGAGGCAGAGAGAATTCCTCTGAGCCCTCGCTCTGCAAAAGCAGTTATCCTACCTGTGGCATGGCCGCTTTAGTCCTTCCAAGTGGACATGGAAAACTGGGAGGTCACCTTGCTTCTTTGCGTTACATGGCAGCTCTTCACACTGAATCTCAGAAGCAGCCAGGAATGCCTTTTCTCTGCCACCTCCACCAGACCATCATTCTGCTTTGGAGGGTGCCTCTAGCAAGGACCAGCACTGTCTTCCTTCCCCAGTTACTTCAGAGGCAGGGATGAGGGGATGCTGTTGCTTTCAGTTTCTAGCACAGACGACCTAGTTTCTGAATAATAGGTGCTAAATATTGTTTCCTATTTCCCCCACCATTGCTATTACTGACCCCATTTTTAACCAGAGTCCACTGCCAGTTTCACACACAGTACAGCTGGAAGGTCTCTAGCCCCCAGCATTTCAGTTGCTTTATCATCATTAAAGGAGCTGGCACAGTGGGCCATATATACCTGCTGAGCAAAAGGGGGTAACGTCTGCTGTGATTGTTCTGATGTCTCCCCTTTCAGGGACTCTCTCTCCCTCCTTGGGCTGATGCCACTCGCTCTCCGCTGATGCCATCCTCCTGTCCTGCTGTTCCCAGGCAGTGCAGGGGAGCTCATTTTGGTCCTTTCCTCCTCACTAGCTCTTTCTCTTCCCTGCGTAGCACTGCTGGAGTCGAGTGATTAAAAGTCTTACTCATAGACAACCATAAACCACTGTTCATCTTCGAAATATTATTACATTTATTAGTCCTTTATTTACAACCGCAACACTTGCTGTATGAAAGAAAAAGTTTTTGAAAACTCATAATTGTTTAAAAGGGAAAATCAATCTTTTAAGAATGATTATTCTCTCCTCTGAGCCCTGGTTAGTCTTTTATCTGCTTCTCCAATTATTATATATTATAAGAATCAGTGATACATATTTAATGGCTTTGTTTCCCGCTTCTGAATGGTATTCTCCTTAAGGATAATAACCACATCCTCTGCACAATAACAGTCATAATAGTAATGATGTTGATGAACCATCATTGTGGAATATGGAATAGCGATTTCCACTTATTGAACACCTACCATGCCAATTATTAAAATATCAAAATGTATGTATCAAAATGATCTTTTATGTAGGAGGAAGCTGAGACTTGGATGTGTCAAGGATTCACTCCTGTAAATTCAAAACGTGTTGAAATTCATGTTCTTTTCATTGTCTCTACATTGCCTCTTCCCTGCCCGTGGGACAGTGATCTGGATCCTATATATGGTTATTAACTATTGGCAGACTCAAAAGGATGCTAGGAAATTTGGACACAGGGTAGGTGAAGAGGATTCTTTACAGATAACCCTTATTAACAAAAATTATCTCAAATTTGGAAGTAAGACAGAGAGGTAGGATGGGGGAGCATATCTTTTAATATAATACTGGGGCATTGATAGCACTGCTCAAGGATACAGAAGTCTAACAAATATTTTTCCCTTAAATTTTCTTTTCTATTTTTAAAAATTATTTTGTATTTTGGTCTTTTAAATTTTTGTCTAACATTCTTATATCAATAGAGTTATATCAATATTATATAATGGATCATCTTGATATGACATCTAGTCCAATTTAATTTAAAATATTGAAATATATATATACACACACACGCCTTTCCTTCAAGTTTTTATATATGATTATATATAATATATGTTTTATATATTAAATATGATTATATATATTAATATATTAAGATTTTACATATATGTACTAAGTATCCTTAGTGGATAAGGTTATTCAAGGAATAATAATGGTAAAGACCTTCAGCTGTATATGTAAGGTAATGTTTGCTTTTGTTTATCAAGGGAAAAAGATGGCAAATTTATGTTAGAATAAAATATCAAGTTGATCCAGAATATGCAAGAGCAAAGAGAAGGACAAAAGTTGAACATGCAAAATGTTAGAAAAGTAAAAATACTGCCAACAAAGAGAGATCTCTTCACGCCACCATGGAAAGAAAGAACCTGATTTATTATTAAGTATAACAGAGTACATAGCCCTTAAGAGATGACAAAATAACTATAAAATTTCACACAATTTATACAACAAAGCACATTCAAAGTTCATGGGGAATTGAGGTAGGCATTTACTTTGTTAACTGTTCCCTTCTGAAAGAATAATGTAACCTATCTCCTCAAGAGACAGGGGTTATATCATGAGATAAACTCCTAGGCTAATTCTGGAGCTGTATGTTTACATTTGCAGGGGTTATAAGACCCTAGACCTTGGAGATATCTATTGTAAAACTGGAGACTGGGCATATCTGGCCCCTGGAGAGATTTAGTTACCTTGCAAAGGCCAACTATGTCTTCAAGGAGACCTTTCAAGAAAGGAGGAACAGGTAAGAAGGGAAGAGGAGGTAGTTGCCAATACTGCCTGTGTTTATGCAGAGTTAGTTCAGGAATCATCACTTTAACACACAATGACAAGGAAAGGTGTGTTTAGCTTCGGCACTTCTGTTCAAGCAGGCTCTATTTTGATGGGCTCTTCCACTAAATAATGTTTTAAGAAGCTTGTGAATCTTTTACTGTCAAACAATATATTGATTAAAAATAGGTTAGATTTTCTCCTTGTTAAAATGGGAAGTATTTGGTCTTTTCTTAACAAGAGATGGTAAAGCCATACTTGACCTACTGTGTAATCTGCCTATATAGCAGAGATGAGGATTCTCAGGAGAAATGTTCTTACTTTGTGTTGGCCTTATCTTCCTAATTATTAAAAAAGATAAATAGCTAAAGTTTCTCAATTCTAAAATAAGCTAGAATTATTTACAATTTTGTTACTTTTTCTGTGTGTATTTTAAAATGTCATCCTGTCATTTTAACAGGTAGTTAAGCTACAACCACTTATTGTTATCAGGTACCCATCCTTCTATTGTAACCAACTGACCAAATATCCTCTCAAAATCATTTTGATTTTGCCTTCCTAAGATCAGATCCTAAATTTGGAAAAGTAAAATTCTCAAATATCCTTTGACATTAAAACTGTCTTTGATATTTCCCTGCAGGCCCCTGGAAAATTGCAGGGAATTGTCATTTCACCTGTAAAAAGAGGGATGAGAAAAATCACTAGTTTGGTAGGCTCAATAGTTTTTAATTAGCTCAACACTATTGTAAGAGCTGCATGGGGAGAGCAGTAAATCAAAAGAGAAACTTGGCCTTCCCCGCCATGGATTTTGTAGATAACATATTATTAATATAAATGTTCCAAAGATTGTAGACCTTACAGAATGGATTTGGAGGGCCATGGAACATTATCCTCACTGTCTGTGATGTTCTCCTCACTGGAAATATGGCTCAGGCCCAGATCAGAGAGCTGTGCTTTGCAGCCCAGCAGAGAATCTTACTTTCTTCCATGTTCTTATCATTAGTTACTGTAGCAAACAAACTACAGCCGTTCAGTCTCATCAACAAGTGGTTTCTGCTTTTTCACTGATGCTTGTCTGAAGACTCTGCTATATGCTTCAGGTTACAATTTGTTTTTCAACCGCATAGGATACTCTCAGAGCCCTGTAAAAAAGACTGTACCTAATATTCCTAACTATTGATATCTCAATGAAAAAGAAATGTGGGTATAGGCTTAAAGCTGATGGCTGAATTTTTTAAGATAGTTTTCTGAGCATACCAGCAAATTGAGTTTTTTTAGTCGAAAGAAATGATTCCATTAAAACAGACTGCTGACCCAAGCTCTAGCACAACAAGAATTACTTACATCAAACTGAATAAACTGATGAAGAAAAATTAACTGAGATTATTTCTTTAAACATTATTGATGTTGTTTTAATGTTCTATTTTCCAATTGGTACATAAGGAAGCACCTCGCCTTTCTTCTTTATTTATTGCTAATCCTCAATTTAGTAGACCATGCTTTTGTACCTGAAGTGAAACATTAAAAATAATCCTATCTGATTCTCACTGATTCCTCAGAATTCTGGAACAAATTCTGGGCCTCATTACTTTTCACAGTAATATATTTATTTTCCTTGGTTCAGTAAGAATCTGCTCTCCTATTTACCAGGATATAAATAGACAAATTGATTGTGCAAGTGCTACAGTTGTTGTGTCATATTACAGAGGAATACTCATTTAATCAGCTATGAGAAGCTCATCACTAAGTGATAAGCGTTGCTTTGATATATGAAGTTAATGCCTACAAAGTCCTCTGAGGGGAACAGGCCTGGTAACTGGCTCACAGGGGTCCAGTTTCACGGGTGATGTGGAAGGTCACTTCCTGGTAGGCGAGGGACCTTGGCTTCTTTTAGGAACTTTGAGGCAAGGGAAGCAGGTGAAAAACGTCTCATGGGCTTGGCTTCCTCTCCTTGGGTAGAAGAGCAAATAACTGGAAGTATTTGAAAGTCAAATATGAGATTCTTTATAGAAATGTCCAGGAAGAAGTTAATCCTCTGGCCTCAGTAGTTGCACAATACCAAATAGCTCCAGCTTCGCTGAGCAAATTCAAGGAGACTCACAGGAGTAATTAGGTCTTCTTGCTCTGCATATGGAAATAGCCAAAATATGAGACTGGCCTTCTTTGTGTGTGTAATCAAGAATACTCTTTGTCACTTATTTATGACCAAAATGGGAGACTATTAGATAAATATTATCCAAAACCTAAAACTAAGGCAAAAAATGAGGGAGGCATATCCATTGTTACTGGGGTCCTGTTTAACAGCTTACCAGGTGATTATTTAATTCTCTAGGAGCACGCTCTTGTGTTTAACTCGTTATTTACTATTTAATTTGGTCCCAAAACATGTTAATTGTATATTTATGTCCAGTAGGAAAGATAACCTCAAAGTTTATTTTGTCTTTGCCCTATAGGCCATTAGTAGTTTTTATTTAATCCAACAATCTCCCTTCCTTCCTTTCTCCCTTCATTCCTTCCTTCCTTTCCCTTCCCTTCCCTTCATCTTTCTTTCTCTCCTTCCCCCTTTCCTCCCTCTTTTCTTTCTTTTCTTTTTTTTTAATGTTTATAAATATCCAGTTCCTCAAATGCCTTTGGAGTAGGTTTGCCATATTACTATTTTCCTCATTATTAAACATTTTGCATGTGTAGATTTTCTATTTATAGGAGAGTCATTTATTTAACTTTCTGTAAATTATACATTGATACTCTCAAATAACACGCATAAGAATCTGTTTATTTTGACTCTGAGCAAGCCTCTTCAGCATTTCTCCTACAAATGAAAAAAAAAACAAACAAAACTATGGACATTTATCTATATTTGAATTTATAATATTGTTCTCCTGCTTCTAAAAAAGGAGATGAGGTAGTTTACATTTAGAATGACAGTGTAGCACGTTTGAGCCCACATGGAATTTACTGCTGACTTTGAAACATGTCTGGCAAATGAGTGGGAGATATCCATCTGAATACCGTTTTCATGATGATCTAAGAAACTTTTTGGCATCTAGTAGATTCCAAAGCACAGAGTGCCATTTGGTGTTATACTTTCGTTATATCAGCATTTCCAATGGTGGCATCTGCAGTAGTACCCAGCAGAGTGGGTGGTACCCAGTAGGAGCTGGTGATACCCAGAAGGGGATAGTAGTCACTGCTAGAAGCGACAGTGGTGTCTAATGCGGTGGCGGCACAGTAGGAGCAACCTTTGAAGGAGACAGCTGGTCTGTTGGCACTGGAGGCAGTTGGGAAGGGAATTAAGCTAATGTAGTCCAAGTGCATTCCTTATTAGAACTTGGCATAAATACCGCTCAAATGATGTCTCTTGAATATCATTAATCTGAAATCCACGTTTGACAGGAGTTCTCTGGAGAATGACTGAGGGCAGCTATTTTGAGGTTTATTGTTAACTGTAAAGAAACACGCGTGCTTTCAACAGTGAAGCAGCAGTGTTGTTTTCTGTTTGGAGATCAAGGACCCTGAATGTTTTTACCTAAACAGAGGCAAGTCACAGCACACCTACAGGTGGAGCCAGCAAAGTCTTCAGAAAAGAGATTCAAACCTGCTCAAAAGTGCAAACATTGAAGCTGGGGAGCAATCTCCTCTCAGTGGTTTAGGAATCACTTGGTAATTAGGATGTCTACAGATAGATATTTTCTCTTTTTTTCTTTTCACATTTTAAAAGATGGGAGAAAATAAAGTTGTTCATGGGCCTATTCAATTAAACTGACAAACAGGCTGCATTACCTGAATGAAAAGTAGATAGGTATAGCAATTACTAGAGAGTGTGTCATTAACAATCTTTAGGGAACTCAGTGGATGTAAGGTATTGTTAATGACAATGAGAGTACATACTGCTACTGTGGAAAGTGCAAGGGGTTTGCTAAGTGAAAGTTACGAAATTACCTCCATGGTTGAGTGAATGGTTTCAGTCCTAAGTATTCCTGTTGTTTTCCTTTTATACCAATTATCAGACTACTGAGAGCAAAATGGAAACAGAGTAGGTAATAATAGCTTGATGGGAACCCAGTGTTTTAAGCTTCCTTGGACTAAAGGCATTATCAAATCCATTGGTTTTAAGGCACACAAATTCTGTTTCTGAGAAAAATCTGCCTTTTGAATTACCTCCCACTTGCAATAACATGTAGCGAATATTGTACCTAAGCAATGTTGGATTTTAGACACTACAAGCTAAAACCATTTTCCTTGTCAGATACACTGGTGTTTAAGAGGGTTGTACCCTTCATGACTAAGGGTGGGAGAAAGATTCTGATTAGAGTGAGAAGGGGGAGGGATGGCCTGGGAAGAAACTGTCAATCTGCTGTTCACTTCCATAATAACTCAGGCATTTGATGATCGCCTAAACTCAGTGTCATGAAAGAGAGATCAAGGGGAAATTCCTGTCAGATATTTTAACACGAACGTCTGTAAACATTCTTCGTGTCTTGCGTGGTATTCAACGTGTTTGCATAAAAGGGAGATGCAGTTTTTATAGAACCCATAAATCATAATACAATTGATCAGGGTGGTAAGGACTCAGAGAGCTGGTCCATCTGTTTCATAAAATGATGCAGAGAGAAGATGTGCTGGAGGTCCCATATTAACTCAGTTACAAAGCCAGGACAAGAGCCTCAGTTTCTGGATTCACTGATAGTGTTTTTTCTCAGACCACAGTGCGGTACCAAAGAAAGCTGAGCAAGAATCCTCCAACAGTCGAAGTCAACATTTCTTCTTCTCTCCTCTGATCAACCAGGGAATAATTCATCTTTCTTGTTCTACATTTTATATGATAGATTTGATTATGCCTGTGTCCACATAGATTCTTGCTGTGGTATGGGAACCAGATTCAGTTCTCTGTAAGTTGGGAAAATGTCTTTGACTTTATCTTAATTTCTATTTTTCTTTCCTCCCAAACACAATGAAATCTAGTCCATGTCCACCACCTATTTTAATTCAAACTTCCATTAAAGTATTAACTGATAAAAGGCAAATAATTTTATCACGAGTGCCAGATCAAGTCAGAATAGTTTATTCTGGACCTAAGTTCAGAATGATTCTAAGCAGCAGATGATCTAAGCGAGGAGGAAAGATGCTTATATTGGTTAGTGCTACCGATTAGGATGATGGCATAAGGAGTAAGAATGTTTTTTAAGAATTTCAGTTGCTGCTTCAAAGAGACCAAAAGCAACAGAATTGAGATTCAGAGACGGGACAGTACAGTATGTGTTCTTTGGATGGAAGTAACTCTGATGCACCTGAAGAGCTGGGTGTATTAAAGACATGTAAAAGGAGCTGTCAAAGGCAGTGGTAATATTGGAGAAGGCCTAGTTTACTGGGCTCTGGAGTTGGACAGTGCCAAGACCGTCGGTTACTTAGGTCATGTGCCTGGCAAGATTGAAGTTGTTTCTTTTTTAGGAATATTAACTCAGCAGCAATGAGAAGCAGAGACTACAGGGACAAAAGGGAAATCACAAACAGCAATTGACAGGCTGCTTCAAAAGGCTAGGTGAGAGGCAGTGAACCCTTGGACTAGGGCCTTGATTATAAACCTGGAAAAGACAGAGTAGATATGAATGACACTGTAGAAGAATCAGTAGTACTTAGTGTCCAATAAGATGACTGGGTAATGAAAACGTGGGTCAAATAACACCAACGTTTAAGCCTGAAGTATTATGTTGTTATTGATATTAACTGTAATGGGAAGGGTTACAGGTAGAGGTCAAGGATAAAATCGGGTGATTTTGTTTGTTAAATTTACTCCTTCCCAATCAAGAGTTAATTACCTCAGAATTGTAGAATATTCATGTGAAAAGTGGCCTTAGGAGACATATGTTGGAAAAAAAATCATACTTGAGGGCTCCTCTATATTTTTCCATATATGTTATCTTTAGTAAATACATCTCTATATCTTTATTTTCATCTCTAGATAGCTTGCAAAATATTCTAAGCTAATAACTTTTTTTTCTGAGAAATGGTTACACAAGTAGGGAATGAACCACTTTCTGATCTTTAATCTGAAATGTCTAGCTGTTTATCTACATTACTACAGTTGAATGACTATAATCTCACAATTAGTACCCAGTTATAATATGGATTGTTTTACACTGTAACCAAGAACCTAACATTTTTACACTATTGGGAACCGTGCATGTTGCTCATGACTTATAGGATGACTCCATTTGTAATGGGAACACAAACCAGATACTTCTAGTAGCTGCCAATACCCAGTTTTGTCAACTGCAAAGGGTAACAAGAATCGAAATCAATTTGGACAAATGAGAAAGACATTTTTCCAGAATAGTGCTGAGCTTAAACATAACATAAATGTAAAGTTTTATATTTTCCAGGCATCCTAGCATTGAAATATCATATTATGAATAATATTTTCTTGAATTAAGTCCTAAAATGTACAGCCACAAAATATCCAGTACCTCAATGCTTTGCTTGCAAATTTCTCATTTGCTATACATAGTACTGCAAGCAAATTTACTAGGGGCATGCCTTAGCTCTAATAGAAAATATAGTTATATGAATCTAATAACCGTTCAGCTTCAGTGTGGGTTTTATAGAAGGATACTTGGCCAAGCCTTTGTTTCACACAGTTGGACATGGGATAAGCTCTCAGTGCCACAGTAACCAAATCCAAGATTTTAAAATTTTAACCACAAAGAACGTAAATTGTTGAAGGTATGTGTAAAATACAAAACACTTATTTTAAATTTAAAACCTAATGGGTTGTTCCTGACACCGACAACCTACTTTTGCTTTCTAGTACATTCCATTGGCCTTCTTGGCTCTGGTCCAGAGATTCTCCTGGTGAGGGTCTTGGCAGTAACTTAGCATCCCAGACTCACTAGAAGAAGAAACTGTTCTTTTTTTCTTTTTCCATGTTGACCATTCTTTTATTTTTAATGCAACTTTTAAAAGAAACTGTTCTTAGTATTAACACTCTTAGAAAGAACAATAAATGTTAAGGGCTCATAGGAAGGCAGCCATAATGATTGAAGCTTTTTCTTTTCTTTCAAGAGCCCTATTCTGAAGCTTAAGGGGGAAACCTAGGATAGGACAACCAACCTGAATGGAGAAGGCTATGGAAGGCAGAGAACAACCAACAGGAATTTATCCTTTATACATAGGTCAAGGCAAAACAAACATATCCATTCTACTAAAGTTTATAAACACCTAGACCCTGACATGAATAAATGTGCATAAATGTACATACACATACATATATCTAAAACCAAATAAAAGTGTAATTTGAAGATGAGAAAGCAGACTCAGTAATAACCGAAGTGTTGGCCTTGAAGAAAAGAGGTGAGAGGGTTTACAGAAGTGTGAGGGTGG
The DNA here is from genome assembly GCF_949774975.1 of Lagenorhynchus albirostris. Lineage (NCBI taxonomy): Eukaryota > Metazoa > Chordata > Mammalia > Artiodactyla > Delphinidae > Lagenorhynchus > Lagenorhynchus albirostris. The sequence goes on from NC_083097.1 coordinate 44,865,510, forward strand.
AGCCTCTGTATTTCTGGCCTCGTGTCCACCATGGAAGGGCTTTCACTAGAGTGACACCCACACCCAGTTTCCTTCTCCACATCCTTACTCATCCCTTCCTAGAGGAGAAGGGGTGATATATCTGATTCATCATCGTACTTTAGCATCATTGAACTTTACCACTGGTGTGAAAATTAATCTGGTGAGTAAAGGATCAAAGTAAAAAGGTACAACATCTAATTAGATCAAACCTACAAGGCATCTGGTATTGCCTGGGAAAGAAACTGGTGTCAAAGGTGACATATTTCAACTTTGCTGCACAAATTCAGCAAGAGAACACCCACAATCCACACACTACTGTGATTGCCACATCTACATCATGCTGGGAATCAGGAGATCTGGAGTGGTTGGGGCTGAGAAATTAACTAGAAAACCGGGAATTGCTAGAGTTACTATTGTTTTCCTGTGGAATTCCCATATATATAGGTAAGTGTCCCAAAGGGAAGGTGAGGGTGCTTTATTTGATGACTATGATTGACACTGCTGCCCATAGGGCAGGTGGTGATTGCTCAAAAGGCAACGCTAATTCAATGTCAATAAGTTGAATGACAGGGCAACTGGGTCAATCAAAAACCTATACATTTTTGCTGTTCTTACTAGGTATATTTACTTATGTGTATATATGAATGTATAAATACTTAGAATCAACATATGCATATTCATATTTATAACATATATACTTATATTTTACATATATAATAAATACAGTACATATAGGAAAATATATTTTGGAAAATTTCAAATATGTACAAAAGTAGAGACAGTGGTATAATGAATTCCCCACATACCCGTAACCCAGCTCAACAATTATCTACTAATAGTCAATTTGTTTCTTTTACACCCCATTTTTAATTTTGATTCTCTCCTATTTCCCTTTCCACCTTCCTGATTGTTTTGAAATAAATCCCAGATATGATATTATTTCATCTGTATATATTTCAGTGTTTGTCTCTAAAAGGCAAAAAAAACCCCAAAACCCTCTTTTAAATGTAACTGCAATACTGTCATCACACTACATTTTTGCTTAACCTTAATCTTATTTTTTAGTACCTTTCTCCCAGACCTAAATTCTGGTTTTCAATAACACCCACCTAGTCACTGAATTTATTTACTTATTATGTATATGACATACCTAACAGGCTTAATACTACCATCAACAGTATGGTCACTGAAAAACAGTTTAAGATTTTTTTTTCACACTTTTCTTTGTGCTAAGAGATGTACTTTCAAAATACTGTGTTTTATTTGGAATAGTTCCTATGTCACTTCCACCAACTGGAAAGGCAGATTCATTTAGTACATTTTGCTTTTGATGTTTAGGCTTTGTTTTTCAAATTTAAATTTTGTTTTTTAATTATGCAAAATATCTACGTGGTGCTGAAATCAAATCCACAAAACAACTGATATTCATGGAAGTTTAACTTCTATTTCTCTCTCTTTCATATTATTCCCTCATAGCTCCATTATTATTATGATTATTGGTTTGTGTTTTAATTAAATAAGCATATCCTGACATAGTTAAATAGTAGCATAGACTTCACACTTTTTTTTCACTTTGCTATTTTTACCTAACAATATATTCTAGAGAATATTCCATAGTAGTATGTAGCTATATTAATCATTCTTATGATAGGTATATAGATTTCCATTGTGTTCATGTACCAGAGTTTATTCAATCTATCCATTATTATTATAAGTTGAATTGTGTCCTCACAAAAAGAAAGATCTGTTCAAGTCCTAACCCCTGGTACTCGTGAATGTGACCTATTTAGAAATAAGTCTTTGCAGAGGTAATCAAGTTAAGATGAGGTCATACTCATACATTACTTGGACTCTAATCCAGTATGACTGGTGTTCTTACAAGAGGGGGAGAGAGACACACAGGGAGAAGATGGCCATGTGATAATGGAGGTAAAGATTGGATTGATGTATCTCTAAGCCAAGGAGCACCAAGGGTTGCTGTCAAAGACCAGCAGCTAAAAGAAGCAAGGAAGGATTCTTCCCTACAGGTTTGAGAGGGAGCATGTCCCTGGTAACACCTTGATTTCAGATTTCTAGCCTCCAGAACTGTGACACAGTAAGTTTCTGTTGTTTTAAGCCACCCACTTTGTGGGAATTTGTTGTGACAACACTAGGAAACTAGTATGCCCACTGACGGCCATTTGGGTAATTCCTAGTCTTTCGCTATTGCGAACAAGGCTGCCATGAAAAGCTTAGTAAACATCCCTTTTTTTTTTTTTTTTGCCATATTATCAATACTTAGGAAGGAATCTTAGAAATGAGATTGCTGGTCAAAGAGTAAATGCCTATGTAGTTTTGGAAGACACTGTCAAATTTCCTTCCATAGGGGTATTATCATTTTGCATTGCCACAAACGATTTTCGAAAGTGCCTATTTCCCCACACGTAAAATTTTGCCAATCTGGTAGGTGAAAATGGTTTCTCAGTGTACTGTAGTTTTAATTTTGATTATCTCCTATTGGTAAGAATGATCATATTTTCATATGGTTAACAGCCATTTGTATTTCTTTTTTTTATTCATCTATCTCGCCCACTTTTCTATGGGTATCTCTCCTTTCCCATATCTAGAAGTTATTTTTATACTAGGGCTATTAATCATCTGGGGTCTATTGCAATTGTTTTTCTCAGTTTATTTGTCTTTTTATTTGCTTATAAGGGGTTAATTATTTATTTATTGCCATGCTTAAAGCATTTTAAGCTCTTTAGTTCTTAAATTGAACAGTTTTGATCTATAATCAGTCCATGGAGAATGTAAATACTTTTATTAAGGATAAAAACCAATATAGATGACTTTTTAGATGTTTAATTTTTTAAACTTATTGTATATTATTGGCTCCATGCTTAAAGTTAATTTTGAGGAAGCCTGATACAATTTTAAGTTGCATGGCCTATGGCAGTCAGGTTAGGTAAGTAAAGGGATCTTCGCTTGAATTAAAACTTTCTCATCAGATAGATGTGTATGTGTAGATAGAAAGTGTCAGATTGCTTATTAGTAAGGAATGAATCAGCAGTTAAACATTTAAAAAATGCATTCAGTTTTAAAAATACATTCATTTTACATTTAAACATACCATATATATATATGTATATGTATATATATGGTATAACAATTCAACTTTTATCAAACACTAAAAATTTATTAAGTCTGGCACAAATAAATATATATCTTCTTTCCAGTGAATTTGTCATCTAAAACTGATCTATTTTATCCAGACTCTGCAAGTAATTATCTCTATAACTTTGAGCAAATGTGCTTCAGTTCCTATCTCTCTAAGATGAGGTGACTGGAATAAAATATTTCTAAAGCCCATTCCAACTCTAATGGGTATTAACTGCTTCTGTGATAAAGATCTGAGATGTTTCTTAGAAAACCCTTGAACCAATTTTACCTGATTATTAGTACTTTTAATTTGTGCAAAAATCCATTTCAGCACCTCTTACTTGATAGATAGAAAACTGAATTTCACATTGTTCTATGCCCCTCCTGTGAATGGCCCGAGTGAACATTTATAATAGAGTGGTGTTTACGAGTGCAAATGAGGGGTGAGGACACGAGGTCATTTCAGGGGTCTTGATGTCTGTATATATAAGTATCCCTGGCAGAAGTTCTCCTTCAGGATGAGCTATGGGGTGCTTCTTTTCTCCCTAGGTGATAAGGAAGAGAGGGAAGAGTGGGAGAGCAGAAACTCCAGATGTTTCCTGCATTGACATTCTTATTGGTAACTTCCTGTGCCCAGTTTGGAGGCAAAAGTTCAGTTAATGCTGACCACCCAGGGTAAAAGGCCCCCTGAGTTATACTCCCTCATGCCTTTTCCTACATACAAATTATATATTTTTGGTTTGTTTATCAATTTGCTCTTTACCTTTGGGACTAGATTGCAAGCTCCCTAAGGACAGGGATCAGATTTAATAATTTAAACAAATGGATATTTGATAAAATTTTTCTTTTTTCTTTTTTGCTTATCATAGGTTTATTTATTAATTATTATTTTCCACATACTTTGTGAGAATCTACACTCTGTCTCCAATTCTTTTAAATTTATTTTTATGGTATTTTTATTTGAATTTATTAATTATTTACTTTAATAATTATAGTAAATGTAATACATAGTTTAATTGCATTTGTTCCTCATTATTCGTGGATTCCATATTTGCGAACTCACCCACGTGCTATGGTTTATTTATAACCCTCAAATCAATACTTAGTGCTTCAGTGGGTCATTCATGGAGGTGCACATGTGCAGAATGGTAAAAAAGTTGTCACTTGATACACACGTTCCCAGCTGAGGTCAAACAAGGTGATGCCTTCTTGTTTCAGCACTCATGCTATAAACCAGTATCCTTTTTAGGATCTACTTAGGGTCACAGTTTTTGAATTTTTGTTTTTGTGGGTTTTTGTTGTTGTTGTTGATAGTTTTGCTGTTTAAAATGGTCCCTGGGTGTGGGGCTGAGGTGCTGTCTAGGGCCCCTAAGAAAACAAGGCTGGGTTGTGCCTTACACGACAGATACATGCGCTAGAAAAGCTTCATTCAGGTAAGAGTATGGTGCTTTTGGCTGAGTTCAATGGTAATGAATCAATTTATATTAAATAAGGTGTCTTTAAATGGAAACAAACATAAAATAATGTTATGTATTGATCTATTGATGAAAATGTGAGCAGCGGACTTGCAGGAAACCTAACCCTGTATTTCCCCTGTGGCGCAATGATTCAGTATTTGCTAATTCAGTGTTTGTAGAGATTTTATAGAACATAACTCCAGTGAATAATAAGACTCAACTGTGTTTAAGGTTTATAGTTTAAAACATGAAAGCTAAACTAATGAATATCTATACTTAGCATAACAGTTGATCCTTGAACAACATGGGTTTGAACTGCATGGATATACTTATACGTGGATATTTTTCAGTAGTAAATACTATAATACCACACAATCCACAGCTGGTTGAATCTATGGATGCAGAGGGTTTGGAGGGCCAACTATAAATTATACGCAAATTTTTGACTGCAGGGAGGGTCAGTACCCTTTACCCTTGTGTTGTTCAAGGGTAAACTCTAGTTGGTCAATAATAAGTGCCAAATAAACAATTGAATGATGATGATTGTAATCATAATCATGATCTTGAAAAAAGGACTTTTTCAGGTAGATTAGTGTTTATGGTCAATAGTCACTAATTGGGATGGATTGTGTCACATGGAAAGAACACGTCATACATAGCTTATCTCTACCATTTACTGACTGAGTTGCCTCCAGTAGATTCTTTAATATCCATGCCTCTGTTTTCTCATCCATAAAATAATGATTATGAGACTCATTTTGCAAGTTCACTATGGGGTTCTAGCCCAAAGCTTTCTGTAAATTAATATGAGAGCACTGACAAGGCTAGTTATGATTACTGAAGACAAAATCACAGTTCTGGAAGCTGGACCTGCAAACCAGCCTGGGGTCAAGGAGAACTCACTGTGAGATGACTTAATGTCTCTTACCTATCAATGTCTATCTTAGAGTTCTACTTTTTAAAATGGTGTTAGACTGGATGACTTCCAAGGTCTTTCTGGCAATAACCTTCTAAGGACTTGTGATATAATAGGCTTGAGTTCTGAAGGGGTTTCAAAGAAGTTGTGAATGGGTCATAGATTAATCATATCCAGGACAAGGGCAATGCCATGATCAAGGTCCTGGTCCTTGGAATGATCTTGAGTTTGCTCAAGCCCTTGTGAACTGATTGTCTCCTTGGGAAGCGCTCTGTTAAACCCCTGTTGCCATGACATTCTCTCCTCCAGGAGTTAAGGGTTAATAGCACTGAAACTTGAGGTCTTCCCTGGAAGTATAAAATGATGCTCCTAAGAGTCAAGGGGTATTTGAGAGCTCTTGATACTGGTTCCCAAGAGGATGACCAAATTAGGAAGTTAAAAATAAAGATAGATTGCAGCTCTTGATTTGTTTGTATAAATAGAGCTCTAGAGATATAGGTCAAAATTTTCACATATATCAATGAACTGTCTAAATTTTATAAGGCTTAATTCTAAAGAAACATGAACTAGTTATGGCATATAGATCAGATCACATCACTCCTGAACTTTCCTTTCTTTAGCAGTGAAATGGAGGTGACAGGAGCCTGCCTTAGCTAACTCATAGTGTTGATCAACAAATAAGACATCTTATAAGTATCCTTTACTGTAACCTAGTGGAAACTTTGTCTTACATAATGACAATGGCAAATGACTCTATCACGTAGAAATCAAGTGCCAACAAAAGACTTTTAAAAGTTTCATTTTGGTCCATTGTTTAAGAAATTGACCAAGAAGAACGTGAGAAGCAGCAGTTTTAAAAATTTTAATAGATTGTTTGACAAAAATAAAACCATTGTCCTTTGTTCTATTAAAGCATCCAGTTCTTTTCAATGACCCAGAAATGATGACTGCAACAGTGAAAATCTGATGTGTATGGATTCTAGTATTGAATATTCCCAAACTAAATAACAAAAATAAATTATCCAGAGACATATCTAGTAACAAAATAAACTATTACCCATGTATACCTATTGTCTGAAATGGACTTTTAGTCCTGAATAATAAACTCACTTCCAAAGCCAAGTGCTACAGGGATTTGAGTCTGAATTTGACATCTGCCTCATTAGGGATGGTACTGGCCAAACGGCCAAGATTCTGGGTAGCTATGGGCGTATTCATATTAATTAAGATTATTTTGGCAAATCTCTTTACCAGGAAGTAAATAAATAATATCATTACAAAACTATATCGTTAATAGAAATATTTTGTTTGCTTGCTGAAATGTTCGGGTGCATGCTATTCCTTTCTTTGGATTCAAGGCTATTCTTCCCACTTGCATAACTGTCATAGTGAGACACAAGGCTCTTTCATATCTCTGTATGGCTTATTCCTAAAGTCATTTTCTAGTAGCAGTGTGATGACTCATCCATATACAATGACCTCGTAAAAGTTATCTAAAGGGAGCTGTAGGACTTTTATTTAAATTGATAAAAACATCAAGAAGTCCACGTATAAAACTCAAAGCAACCTTGGTTTTCCGAATGCCGCCAAAACTAACTTTGCTTTCAGGGGTTTTTAAAAAAATAGTGACACTGGCTAAAACTAAAAACAATAAGATGAACAGAAAAATATCTTCAAATACAATTAAAGGAAAATGATCACATTCTGTGACCAATCAGAACTCCCAAATAGTCTGAAATATATTTCTGTATTTAATTTTTAGTGAAAGGTTGTTTATACAAGGGTATTAATATCAGAGATTTAGTGAAGAAAAATAATGACCTAGAGGATATTTGGGGGCTCTTCTTATACCAAGCCTTATATTTCAAAATCTGGTTCTGCCACGAACTGCATGATTTTGATAAGTCACTTAGTCCAGTGTCATAATTTCTAAGGTTCTTTCTAGCCCTAAATCTATGATTTTTCAATGAAAATAGCATCCATAATTATGATCAATTTCAGTTAATAGTGAGGTTGGGGGAGAGAAGGAAAGCATTTCTGATAAACTGTAAATAAAAGCATAAAGCATCCTAACTAAGTTAATTATGAGATTTTATTAAAGAAGCTAGTTAAAAATAATAAACCTATAATATTTCGATATTTTAGTGACCCTATATAATGGTCCATTGGGTTCAATTTTATGCTGTGTAGCAAAAATGGGCATCTATTGTAGATAAATAAATACTTTTTCCAGAAAATGCAGGTAATCTCGGCAATGTGGCCAGTGATCCAGAACAGCTGGGTAGACGTGTTTCTTGTGGTTGTCTTAGCAGAGGATGTAGATTCTTGCCTAAAGTTTCAGTTTGAATATCAGTCCTGAAGATAGACACAGTGAAGCAAATGCATGAGAACACAGCCTCGGAATACAACTACTTGGCATTATAAATTACAGAAGGATTAAATTCTTGCATAAAGTTGGGCATGGTAGTGTTAAGAAGCAGTTCTCTACGGGATCCATTCTATGACAGTCCCTAGATTTTCTTCATTCCATTTGCTCTTAAAACTTAGCGTCTGGCTCAATGCAGTATCTGTCTGCTGGCACCATTGTCTTGTTGTCTTGACAACTGTGATCATCTCAGACTCACCTGGGGCTCTGAAATCCAAACCCAACTCTACCAGACTCCAAACTGGGGCCATTTTTGCCACTTTGAGATGCACATGAACTCCAACAGGTATGGGTTTTGGCTTCCCCATCAGAGGAGCTGGATCAGTTAGAGATTGGGCATGAGAAACTTCTGCCAGAAAAATGCTACTCCTTTTCTCTCCCTGTTGGACTCTTGGAAGATACAAGCGCTTCCAGTTGCTATGATACCATTTTACTATCCAAATTCTAGGAAGTTCTTGGGACAGGAATAGTATCTAGTCAATTTTCACATTCCTCATCATTTAGTCAGTGCTTTACACAGAGAAGGTACCCAAGAAATGCTTGCTAAATGAACACAATGTAACCTTTTTCTTCTTTCACATTTGGACTCTGACGATGTGACCAGATTAAAACTATTGCATGTAAAGTGATCGCATATTGCTAATGATTCCGATGGTATCTCAACCTGGTGACATGTGATTCAACAGAATACAATACGGAGAAAAGCAAGTTAGGCTGACAAAGCAAGCTAACGTGAGGTACCCATAGTTTCCTGACTGTAACTAGTACTGTGACAGACCTAACCTTTGAGGGAATTAATGAGACATTTAAAATGACTTTTTAAAGACTTTAGTTTTCTTCCCTTTCCACTTACTTCTCATTCCTTGATAAAGAACATTTACTCTCCTCCCCCCACCTCCGACTCCAGGATTCCCTGAAATTCCTTTCACTTTTCAGTCTGAAGGGGACTTCTGCCCGCTGTGTACATGTGCTAGTGTTCGGGTGATGGTTCCCCTCTGCACAAGCCGGCCAGGTTGTACGTTCCTTTGAAATGTACAACCACTGTTCCTCCTGGTTATTATGACCCATGTTAGATTTTAATTCTCCTCTCTTCATTCCTCCAACACTGCTGTCACTGCTTTAGGGGAACTTCATGGAAGTGCATTCCTCAGCTCCCTGGGCTCTGTGTCGGGATCTCTTCACCTGTGATTCATTTCTCTCTTCCAGCCCAGCAATGTGTCCACGTCCCAGATCTTGTGATGACCGATAGCTGTGCCTCCTCTGAAGTCTTGATTTCAATTTTCTACCCTCCCCCTCCCCCTTAACCAGCATTTCTTGTCTTCCCACTTAACTTATTCTAGCTTTTGCTGCCTGAAGCCTTTCCTCAAGCCCATCAGGCCCTCAGTCCACATGTTCACCTCCTCCCATGAGGTCATCACTTTCTTTCTCATCCAAGTTAGGTTTCATAGTCTCTCACATGCTCCTAGCTGCTCTCTGTTCTATTTGCCTATAAACTTTCAACCCTGTTCAAATTTAAGGTTTCAACTGCTTCCCTCTTGTAACTGTGTGGATGAATATGGCTAGAGAAAAATCACCCAAACATAATGACCAATTTATGATCACAAATCCCAAAGGAGCCCTGACCTGGCCAGGCAGCCCTACTCTACTGCCCTAATCCATTCCCAGTGCCCTTCACTCCCACCCCCCGCCCCAGATCTTTGAGATGATTACATCTCTTCTCAAAATTCCCAAACCACTTCCTCTTACTTTTTTTCTTTTTAAGGTAAACCCACCCACAATAGCAGCAGACGAAACGCAAGTTCAAAGTTAAAATTATTAATAATTTCACGACTGCAACAGCAAAGCATTGTGCCACAGGTGGGCCCCTTCTAGAAGCTGGACCTGTGTGACTACCGTGGTTGCTGGCCCATTAGCCACCTGATTGGGAGAGAGGTGCGGGAAGCCTAGCTCCACTGCAGGGGTTGGCAGTGCAGATCCCGTCTGTTCATTTGTCTTCCACATGTTGGAACATAGTACAATTTCCTTGGGCCCAGCTAAACATGTTTCTAGGTAGTATTATCCAGTTGTAACAAAATGAATCACTGCAAACAGACAACTGGGAACTTAAGATAATACTGATAATGCAGGCCTGTGAAGGGGGAAGGGCAGAAAATGGCAGAGCTGAAACCAAAAACATTTATCAATTAATGAGATTTCATAAGCAGATAATCAAAATTTCAAAAATAATAAAAAGACTATTTAAAATAGAGATTTTAACTACAATTAAATTATGTTAGCCATGAACTTTAATCTAAATGTATTTTGTGCCTTTACAAATTAGATAATGACACTACACTCTGTATATACCTATATTTGAATTGAATGCTCATTTTCTTATTAATAAGGATATGTGAGCTCTTAATTTCATTAATATCTGTAACTAGGTACAATTATAAATGAGACAGAGACAGGGTCAGGGCATACCTTAGAGAATTGGAATTCTTACATGTCAACTAATTTAGTCAGCATCCTCCATAATATAACCTTGTACTTAATACATATTAAGGACTAAAAAGTGCTGTGGACACATGTATGAATGAACTTCACTTGCTAATAAATTTCCCTTTGAAGCATCTTTACTAAGTAACCAACTCGTTTACACTTGAACCCTAATTAATGGGAACTTACTACCTCTGAAGACAGCCTCATTATTAAAATGTTACCACACCGCACCCTCCCTCTCCCCCCATGTGTATATACACACACAGAGAGAGAAAGGAAGGAAAAGAATACTCTGAGTGTGCATACAATGTAAAATATGCACACCCAAATTTTCCCCCAAAGATACTGAAAGATTAGTTCAAATAAATCAATGTCCTTCCTCTACGGTCTCAGTTAATGGAAGCATCATGCTTAAAGCCATGAAAACAGGCAAAAAGGCAAAAACCATAAACAGAGGAAAAAGATAGAGTTGCACTCTACAAAGATAGATAGATGGATAGGTAGGTAGACAGACCCTGAACAATATAAGTATGTGTGGCTTTATTAATTTGTGAATTTTAATGTACGGAGATCTATGTCTTTGTGCACTAAGCTATCCTGGTCACCACAGCCGTGCTCACTAATGGTCCTGGGATGTTTTGCATAGAGCAGATGCACCTGATGCATCGTTTCCAAAGTTCCTGGCATAGGACTGTGAAAGGTCTTCTGGAAGCTGCCTAGCAGGAAGCCCTGGTGCAGCCCACAAGCATGTTTCTAAGGGGTAGTCAACACACAAAGAGCCCCACGTGAGAGCCATCTCAGGGCCCAGCGAACATGGTGAGGCCAACTGCGGCCAGGTGGGCTGGAGAGAGAACTCCTTCTGAGAGTGTTGCTCTAGAGCTCAGAATGTCGAGCTTAACAAAAGCAGGTCTTTTCAAAAACCAACCACAGTTCTTTTCAGTCATTAAAGCATTATCTGAAAGTCCATCTTTTTCATGCTGGGATTTATCCTAATTATAAAATAATCCCTGTTCTTGAGATGCCTTCCTCTCAGAATGTCAGTGTCCATGGTGGAGACAATCTAATTATGCTTCTCCGCAGCCCTGGCCTGGGGCATCGTTGCATCACATAGAAGAGGAAACTAACTGAATGGGGCTCCTGACTCCAAGTGAGGAAGTGGATTTTTGTGTTAGCAGATTCGCTGTTCACCCCATGCAATCCTCCTAAGTACTGGAGCTACTAGTAAACGAATGTCCTTAGGTACCATGCCTTCGTCTCAGGGCACGCTTGTCTATTTAATTTTCACCCACACATAGGTGCCATTGCTTTATATTTCTAAAACTATAGTTTCTCTTCAGGTTAAAATATATATCCTGTTAAATAACTGAGGCCATTTTTTCTTTTGGGAAAATGCAGTTATTTTTTAACATCAGGAAGGTGTCACTTTAATAATCATGTTTATTTTTGTTTCTTGCTTTTCCCTTATGACAAAAGGCAGAGGATTAAATTCAGTTATCACAGGGATGCAAATTGAAGCAGCGATTATCCCAAAATTTTTCCATGTCTTTCTATCTTTTCTGGAGGTGAAATTATTTTCCCACATTGTACACATTTCCTCCACATTCTTTTTAAAAGAGTTAACATACATGTCCTTGTTGCGTCTTCTTTTGTTTTTGGCAGGGGGAGGGGATAATCCAGAAAAGCAAACCAACGGGTGACACAGATGCTTAGATTTCCTCACTGGAGGTGGCGCAGAGCTTCTGCTGTGGCCCTGCCTAAAGGAAGTGACAGTCTTCCTTGTAATAAACACGCTTTGTTCATCTTCATCTCCCTCCCCCACCACTGAGAACTGAAATAGTTGGAATTCACTGAAAGGCAACCAGGAAATTTGCACAAGGCACCTGGCAACCGTGTCCTTACTCTGAGAGATGTGTTTTTCAAATCTAGAGATGGCTGAATATAAGAAAAGTAGAGGGCTTCCCTGGCGGCGCAGTGGTTGAGAGTCTGCCTGCCGATACAGGGGACACGGGTTCATGCCCCGGTCTGGGAAGATCCCACATGCCACGGAGCGGCTGGGCCCATGAGCCTTGGCCGCTGAGCCTGCACGTCCGGAGCCTGTGCTCCTCAACAGGAGAGGCCACGACAGTGAGAGGCCCGCGTACTGCAAAAAAAAAAAAAAAGTAGAATTTGATTCCAGGTGGCAGTTAATTTCAATCATAAGATTCTACCTGGCTACTGTGCAAACTGACTTACATCGAGTAAACAAGTAGCCAATAAGAGAACAAAAATTGCATTTCTAAGCAAAATATATATTCATACCTGAAGAAATGGTTGACTTATTTGAATGGTATTTCAGGTCTCACACAAGGGAATATGTGGGACTCAGCCCTGCCCCAAATCTCTATAGGTTGACAGCCAATTTGCCTATCATGTAGCCAAGAACCCTGAGCCCTGTTAGCCTGCACTGCCTAGCCTGCACTTGCTGTGGAGGCAGGAGTCGGGAGTGTAGCTCAGCAGACAGGGAATCACGATATTTTAAAACCGCCTTACAGCCCATTTCCTAAGGACACTCATCTGGGGCAGCTGGTCTCTGGAAGAGGACATAGACTTTGAAGCAATTCCTGAGTTTCTACCTCAGCTTTCCCATTTATTAGCACTGTGACTTTAGGCCAGTTAACTTTGGTCTTAGTTTCTTCATCTATAAAATGGGAGTCATAAAGCTAACCTTAGAGAATTTCAACAATTACATTTTTCTTATGCTGCATATAACATGTCTCCTCTACATTCCTATTTAGTGGGAACAAGTTTAAAGCCACGAGAACAGAGGCAAGAAGGCAAAAAGCACAAGAAGTGGGAAATGATAGAGTTGCATTCTACCAAAATAAAGCCCTATTCAAGGTATCATGCATTTGGGATGTTTAAAAGAGCTGGTTTCTGTACAGATAATCTGGCAGGTATGAATCTACCCAACCACAAAAAACTGCAGTGTAATTATTTGTTCTGGCTTGATCTCTTGAAGTTGCTAAAACTTAGAGCCAGAATATTTCTTAAAGAACATCTAATTCAAACTCTTTATTTGACAAGTGGAAAAACAAACAAACAAACAAAACAATTATCAGGCAGGAAGGTGGCTTTCACAGGACTTAACAGCTCCTAAGTGGTAGCTCCAACCTCAGGTTCCAGGATTCCTGACTTTACATTCACTCGTTCTCCCACCACACCCTGCCTATGACAACACAGAAAACTGAGTCTACACTCATTAAATACTGCTTTTAGAATTATGGCCTTTTATGTTGCTGGCAGACAATTTAAGAAAAACATTAAATTTTTTCTAGTCTTTGGCTACATGTATTCATGTAAAAATCCCCATGGGTTAGACTCTCTAACTTTCTGCTACTAGATTTTCAAATTCCTGCTAGAGTGTATTTATTGGTTTGTCTATTTGAGGGACTAATCCTTTTTCAGAAGTTTATTTCCCTAAGCCTAAATCATAAACCCCCTCCCCCGAAAATATAAAGAAGAAGGCATAGGGTTTCCTTTTTAAATGTGGTATCTTTGGCAACAGGACTCACGATGTCAGAGAATTCCCTGAGAGCTGTTGTGAGCTTCTTAGAGACTGATGGATCAACTTGGGTCTGGGGTAATTCATTCTGAGTAACTATCTTTTATTCCCACTTCAACCTTTTCCTCTTCCATTTGTCTAGCCCTCCAGCCTCAAAACCAATGGACTTGCCTTTACAACTTGAGTCACATAGCTGTCCTTTACTTTTTTATGTGTCTAATTTTTTGACTCAGATGATGAAGTAAAAGCCTTTTAAACAACCATCAGAAAGCTCCAGCCCAGCTTCCTGTGAGCTTCTTTTAATCACACATCTGGACTCCTTACATCTTATCTGCGACAAAAGACGCTGCTCGACATTTCCTCTCCAGCTGAGACTTTGGCCTGAGACCCTCCAAAGAACTAACACTTTGAGTCTGGGCCAAGCTGCAGACTCGGCAGCAGTCAGAGCCCCGGCGAGGAGAGAGAGCTGATGAATGCTGGGGTCACCAGGGCTTTCTCCAGCAGGAAGCCAGAGCTCCTGTGATGACACGCACACAGGATTTATAAAGCGGGAAGGCTGAACCAGAGCTGAGTGAAGGACACAGATTGTGTCACAAGTCCTTAAGGGGCTGGGCTCTGCCTCTGGTAGCCTTGGCCGAGGTACAAGTGTGCTTGGAAGTTGTACGCACTTGAGACATGGTAAACTCAAGCCGATGGATGTTTACCAGTTTTACTCCCATGCATCTCTCTTCGTTCATGTTGCCATGCTTTCTTCTCAGAGGGATTTTGACACCTGTTGAAAACAAGTGGATAGAGAAAAGGACTCTCAGATTTATAGAATATTCATTGTCTGGACTGCAGAGGTTTGGTAGTTCCTTCACCCTGTGCCCACCCTGTACATTTATCCCTCTGGGACTGGTACCACAGCATGCAGTGTGTGACTGTCATCTAGCGCTGGAGGCCGCTTTCTGCATTAAAGGGTCTCGTTCTCTGTGTGCATGGCGTGAACCTAAGGTGGTGATCAGCAATATTTTGCTCTAGTGATAGAATTATGGCTTGCATGGTCGCTAAACCTCATCTGATTTAGTCTGAAATGACTCTAGCAAGATTTACGTGTTTGGTTTGAGAATATAAGACCTATATAGGCGTGAGTCAAAATCTCTCTCTTGCCAGTGTCTCTCTCTCTCTCTCTCGCTCTCTCTCTCTCTCTCTCTCTCTCTCTGTAAACTATTTTACATAAAGATAGTACAACTACAGAGTGAATGCTCCTGGATATTATTTTTAGAGTATTCTATGCTCCAGAAAATTATAAACCTCCAATTAGGAAGTACGAGCTATTACTTGATTTGAAGTATCATCTTTTTCCAGTATTTATTAGTAAGCATACCCAAGGTTATAACAATAAAGCTATTTTCTCTAAATCAAAGAAATATTCTAAACAACACAAAGATGCCATCTTACAGTCCTTAAATCACAGACAGTAACTTTAATGCACATATATTTACCCATAAAGACTCTTTGACCAAAAGAATGCCTCCCAGACACTGATAAAGCGTATACATTTAAAGGCATCTCATGCCATTTCTGATGTGACTCCTTTTTTTCTGGAGAAGTAGGTAGAGACAGCAGCCAGAGAGGAGAAGCATTGACTGAAAAAACTATAGTCATGCTGGTAACTTTTTCAGAGAAATCACAAAGAGGTCTGCCTGGTTGAGGTTAAAAATCAGAAATAAAAAGGAGGTGAGGGCTTCCCTGGTGGCACAGTTGTTGAGAGTCCGCCTGCCACTGCAGGGGACACGGGTTCATGCCCCGGTCTGGGAAGATCCCACATGCCGCGGAGCACTGGGCCCGTGAGCCATGGCTGCTGAGCCTGCGCGTCCGGAGCCTGTGCTCCGCAACGGGAGAGGCCACAACAGTGAGAGGCCCGCGTAACGCAAAAAAAAAAAAAAAAAAAAAAGGAGGTGAATTGTGAGATCTCAGAGTTGCTAAGAGATTGACAAGTATATCTGGGCAGAGTGGCCCTTTTGCTGCTGCTGCCAACACCAGCTTTTTTCCTGCCCAGCATCTCTTGATTCTTGCAATTTGGATTTATGTTGTTCCAGGGAAGTTGACTGTACAGGGGAGCATCGTCTGATGGACTAAACCGATCAGAGCATTCTGTCCGCTAGCTCGGAGTGATTGAACCAGTACTGGGCAGGCGACATTAACGGCCCCAGAACTTCTCCTTGGAGTTGCTGAGTCAAGAATGATCTTTCTCCACTGCAGATACAGATGGTAAAGATTTAGCGCAGGGAGTTGTTGGCAGCCATCTCAGGACCATAACGTGAGGTCCTGCCCAAATAAAATAATACAGAAGAACTGCAGCTAAACAGAGGGGGAAAAAAAACCCTGAGTATTTGTTATGTATTTTAAGCCAAGAAATTAAGTATCATTTGAAAGTAGCTCTTCCAGGGACTTTTTTGAGACCACAAATCAATGGCTACCCTTCTTGCTTATGCCACTTTTAGCTGGGTTTTCTGATTCTTGCAATTGAAGGCATCCTAATAAACTCTTGAGTAAGTCCGTATGAGAGCCCTGAATTCTGTCCCCCATCCCCAACTCTGACTTCTTCCCTGGTTACTATCTCGACCTCACGGAGACAGCCAGCTCCCAGAACCCAGCTGGTTAGGATCCTTCCCAGAGGTCGGTGCTCCATGGAGACAGAGTGCCTGGCGGAGACCATCATGGATCTGCTGCCGCAGAAACAGCAGAGATATCAACGTGCTCACATCCCTGAGGCTGGACAGACTGCTGGGCCCATCTGCAGGGCAGGGACAGCCAGGAGGGAAAATTGAGTGAAACACTAATGAAGAGCTACAGGAGAACCAGAACACAGAGGACTTGGAAATAACGTGAATTTCAAAAGAGAACAGTGAGCCCAGTTACTTGACGGGGGGCGAGGAACCTGCTGGAGACTTTGTGGAGAATAATCAAACTTCCGAGAAAAGAGTGTGTTCATGCCTTAAGAAAATCACACTTTGCTGCCATGTCTGTTCCCACCGGGGCCTCCATCCTGCCCGCCTCTCACAGGATCTAAGGAATGTACAGGAAGTCGATGGAGAGTTACTTGTGCTTCTTCAGTGTCCCTTCCTGTGCATGAGGCGGGGGGGGAGGAAGATCCAACCTAAGGCACGTGGAGAGCAACCTTAGTCTTCAGGGAGCCCCCCAAGTAGACTGCGGAAACTTAAGCCCCTAGTGCTTTCCTTCCTGCACTTGGAAGGTCCCCAAGGTATCTATCTCCCTGTCTCTTTTTCCACCACCATCAAATGAAGGCACACAATTGACTCGATTCTAAAGTACTGTTGTCTATATCAGTATATTGTGACTTTCACTTATCAGAATATTCAACAACGTGCTCCAGGGAGATACTTGGCTTTCTTTCTAAAAAGTCTTTGTCAGTCTTAGGACATAAGAAAGTGGACTTCCCTGGTGGTGCAGTGGTTGAGAGTCCGCCTGCCGATGCAGGGAACACGGGTTCGTGCCCCAGTCTGGGAAGATCCCACATGCCGCTGAGTGGCTGGGCCCCATGAGCCATGGCCACTGAGCCTGCGCATCTGGAGCCTGTGCTCCGCAACGGGAGAGGCCACAACAGTGAGAGGCCTGCATACCGCACAAAAAGAAAAAAAAAAAGCAATTTTTAAACTTTCTGAAATGAAGTATTTAGTAACCAGTAAAGAATAGGAATGGGATGTATAATAGAGGAAAAAAAGAATGACATAGAAAACTTGATCTATTTAGTAAAAGATAGGAAAGGAGAAAAAGGCAAAGAAAATCCACAAAGAAAAAGGCACAAAATAAGATGAAAATAATTAAATCCATTCATATCATAAGCATGAATGAACTAAACTCATCAGTTAAAAGAAAATAGTTATAAAAATTAGGTTTTAATAAATCCAGCCATATACCACTTATAAAACACACACTTAAAATATAATGACCAAGAAAGACCAAAAGTAGAGAAATAAAAAAAACCCCAAACATCAGACAATTCTAAGAAATACTAATAATGCTTAGATAGACCTTAAGGAAAAAACATTATCAGGGATAGAAAGGTTTGTTACATGATCATGAAACAAGTTGCCAAGAAAGCAGAATATTCTTGAATGTATGTACTTTGAACAACCTATCCTCAAGATATATAAAACAAAATTTGAGATTATTGCAAAGAAAAATGGACAAATCTCTGTAATAATAGGAGGTTTCAAACATATCTCTTTGAAATGAGAGATTTAACAGGCAAAGAATTATTAAGGTTACCAAAACTTTAAGAAATTCGGCTAACAAACATCATCTTATGGACATAATGCACCTAACAGTTAGAGAATATACAATATTTTCAACATACAGTGAATAGCTATGTTCTGAGTGAAGCCTTCCCTATCTTTCTAATAGTTTCCCAATTGTTGATACTCCTCTAAGTTGGTTTACTCTGAAATAAAAGCATAGCGTGAATGATCATGGAAGCTTCAGAATTTCAATATATTAACTGCTGAGACATGGGGCTCCTTAAAGGGCTGGGATGGAGGAGCCAGTGGTCAGGAAACTAGTCCTGTGAGGTTCTTTTGCACAAGAAGAACATGTTTTTACTTAGACTGTGTGTTTCTTCGGCTTAGTGGAAATTATCAGGGGCTAAGTCAATTACCCCCATGACAAAACCGTTACTTGGTGTTTCTACTGTTCATTGAGACTCTTGGAACCAACCTATTTATCTGTTTCTTGCTAAATTCTGAAGATCCCTGATCTGTAGCTGACATCTACGATGCAGTGTCTTCTATTGCAAGGTTACATGAATGGAACCAACAAGTTTCTGCTTACTGGTTCCAAATCTAGCTGCACATTAGAATCATCTGGAAAGCTTTTAAAATGTAGATTTCCAGGCCCCACAAATGATGTTCTGAAGCAAAATCTCTTGGTGGTTGGCTATAGAAATCTGATTCTTAAAAGCTCCCAAGTTATTCTGATGCAGGTGGTCAGCTGGACAGCATATGAGAACTGCTTTAGCCAAAAGACTCAGCCTTGAGAACAAAGAAACATTAGTTTTCATCCTAATTCTGTAGCTACTTGATGCCATACAATTTCCTTAACCTCCCAGTGTGTTTCTCAACTTGTGGTGCATTTTCTAAATTTGGAAGTTGTTGTGCAGTTATACTGTGGCTCACCTACCAACCCCATTAACATTTTTGAAGGATGAATTAAAGTTAGAGCAGCCAACCTAAAATCACAAAAATATCAAATATTTTATAAGAAAAATTTCTTTCTCCTAAATCAATTTATTTGTTTTTCATTGATAGAATGATAAAAAGAAGTAAATAAGTGGTCCGTGACTGGTTTTAGGTCAAGGCTTAACCCCAACTTGCCCATGCTAAAGCAGAAATGATATGACTTGTAGAGTAAGATATTTGCCAAGGAACGGTAAAGAAGCTACATGATGACTACATATTTGTATAGTCTGATATCTGAGGTGTATCTATCTATCTATCTAGATAGAGTCTGAGATCTGATTTATATATGTGTATGTACTATATGAAATACACGTACTGTATGAAATGTACATAATTTGAAGAAACTTGGATGGAAGGGGCTGGTTATAATGTGTCTATTCGTCAGTGGAAAAATTCACAGATTTAATCATCTGCATAAAAATTGGCAACATGATAAAATTAGATGTGTCTTTTATATAAGATGTCACTTGGAATGATTGGTTTTCCTAATCTTAACCTTTCAGGTTGCAAAATGGTATAATTCCTGTGAGAGATGGTGGCATGATTTCTCACCTGTCAGTATTACCTTACATCCACTTTGCTCCAAGTTATGCTCAGGGAAGGACAAGGGAATGCAAAAATGCAATACAGTAGGATGAAGAAGAGCATGGCTACCTGGTGCTAAGGAAGGGAACAAATCAGGAGCTATCAAGGAAGAGATGGATCATTCTGAGCTATGACCTTATGCAGGAGAGAGACTAACATTACAAAGATTGCAATTGCTCGAGGGTGAGTTGTCCCAGACAGCAAAGGATTGCAGGGTTCTGGCTGAGGGTTTATTCACATGCTAGAATGCGGTGACACATTTCAGAGTGACACCTTTCAAATAGCAGATCTAGGTAGAAAGTTCCTCAACCACTTAGGGTGCAGCATGAGCACAGGTGTCAGGCCCAGGCGGAGTTCTGTGCACAAGCTTACAGCTTTGCCGTTTATAAAACTGAGCCATCAGATGCAAATAAGATCTGAATGTTGTTTTTCTTCCAAGTCAAACTCAAGACTTGAGAAATTAATCTGTCGTTTTTGCTTTGAAGCTGAAATCTGTAGATTGCAAAAGTTGAGACGTAGCCTCTCTTCATTTCTTTCTTTATATCCTTATATAACATAGCAAGCTTTCCCGGAAATAGATGGTGAAATTTTCACATCAAAGGTACAGAGTAAAACTCTTGCAGATTAAAGAAGTTTCTTCCTTTGCAGAGGAATAACGTTGTCAGTGATCTGTTCTCCAAACAATGATATTTCTGCTGGAGTCCTTGGTGATAAGAAGGGATACAATGAGTAAAGGAAAGTATTCAAAGGCAGTACAATGTTCAAGGGAAACATAAGTTCATACTCTACTTTTTCTTTCAATAGTATTCTACAGTTCTTTAGAAACATTAAGGAAGAAAATGAATATTCAGTCATTGATTTGTTTGACAAACATTCTTACATAACAACTGTGCGTTTGGCACAATGTTAAAACCTGAGGATGCAAAAATATGATCAAGTCTCTCCTTTCAAAGAATTCCATTCTAGAGAGAGCTTGACTTAATAATAGCACTGGTTATTATTAATGTTATTATTATTCTCAAATATAATAAATGCTCTAATCTATGTGTTCAGGAATTTAGGGAAAGCAGAAAGGAGAAAGCACTTGCTTGCACTCAATAGATGGGGGTAGGATAAATAGGGACAATTGGAGAAGACATTAGAACAGGAGAAATTACACTGGGTGGAACAGAGGGGCACAAGTTTCTCATGTCAGTTAATACACCTGTTATTTTCATTTGGGGAAATTTTTGCTGTCTTCTCTATGGACCTTAAGACAGTAGAGCTAAAAATGATGAGCTAAATTTTATCTTCATGGTTGTTATAGGTTAATGATCTGTAGTAGTATATATCTCATCACAAATCTGAAGGGTGGAATCTTTCATTGGAAAAACACCGTAAAATAGATGACCATGTTTGAAACTTACCCTGTTGGGGGTACTCTGAAGATCAAAGCCTTGGTGGTGTGGAACAAAGATATTCTGATAAAATCAATTAATGTTTAAGTCAACTAATCTGGTCGTTTAAATTAAACAGTCAATTCCAAGTCAATGAAGAGGATCCTTTGACAGGACCAGCCTGGTTTCTTGTCTCTGGATTTGACCGTTTGCTGGCTTTCCCTGTCTCTGACCTATAGCTAGAGGTATTTACAGAGTTCAGCTTGGAGCTCAGAGACCTAGCTTTGACCTTGAAGCCTGGTTCTGCAAGCTGGGATTCTGACATACTCCTATGACTTTGATACCACCTTGTTTCAATTCTTGTAACAATAGTCTTTTCCTGTTCTTATGTTTAAGTATGAGTTTTGAAACTGTATCCAGTGCAGAAATCCCCTCAGTGCCCGAAGTGTGTTCCTGAAAATGCACTCTTGTCTGGGGTCTTACTCTCTGAAGAAAGGCATCCTCAACAGCGATAGCCTACAACCCTGATGACCACTGGATCCTGGAGTCCTTGTCAACAATCCCTAACTGCATTATGGAAAATTCCTCTGCTCTTGTTTACAAATCCTTGATACAGATGGTGGTTCTGGACCACGACCTGTCAAGAGTAGTGTTTTAGATATTGTGGCTCTAGATGTCGTGCTTTGCCTACCAGACTGCTATTCCTTGTAGCAGTAGAATCAAGATTTTTTGGGGGTAAACTTCTGCCCTTCATTGGTTTGTTTTGCTATTTTTAAGAACATGAGCCTAGCCTAGCAAAGGAGAGCAAACATGCATTATTAACATCTTCCATACCAAGATTCTGAAACAGCTATACTTTACCTCCTTGCATTGGCCATTCCTCAACTTCTGCCCTTCCAGCTGGATGAACTACTGGACTGATTCTCTCAGCTCTCCACCCAGGTAATAATTGGACTTCAGCTATTATTCCATATGTTTTTAAGATGGGATATCTATGGGATATGTTGGATCTCCAGCAGCTGGAAATTGCCCTTTTTCCTAGTCCTGTCCGGATACAACCAGACCACCTGGCTCTGAAGGCTTTCTGGCTCAGTGGCAATGCAGGTGATGGGATGACTAGCTTTAGGCCCTGAACATCCTTTCTCATCACAACTGACCTTGTATACCTTGTTACTGTTTTATCACCAATCCACAATCCCGTTTCTGGCAAACAGTAAGGACTTAATAAATATTTGTAAATAAATTAATAAATCAACAAAGTCCATTGCAAGTAAAAATAACAGGTCTGATTAGGTCTTAAGATACAGCTTCCCCCCACCACCACCACCTTTTAAATTTTCCTTTTAATTCATGTCCTGGCTGGATTTTATAGAATTTATTTAAATATTAGTGTGGTACTCCTTCAAAGAGAGCCTGGAAAGACTCACAGTAAAACAATTTGAAGAGATTGAATAATTATTTATCAGGTTTGCCATGCTTAGACCAGTCATCTCCATGATTTTCTAAATTCTCCTTTATATGAATGCTTGCTAAAATGTGAACTCACACAACCTGTCTGAATGTTGTCCACTGATGAAATATGATACGCATCTGCTCCCATGGACAAGCATTATGTTCTAAGACATTTGGGTGTTCTAAAAGCACAAGGACACAGTGTTTGCTTGATGTATGACATTTTATAAAATTGAGTATAGCACTTAGCACAGTTGCATCTCCTGACTCCTATCTTACTCTATAAACTTTTTTTTAAAGACTACTTTTTCAGAGCAGTTGTAGGTTCACAGCAAAATTGAGAGGACGGTACAGATGTTCCTCATATACGTCCTCGCCCCACACATGCATAACCTCCCCCATTATCAGCATCCCCCAAGAGAGTGGTACATTTGTTGCAAGTGATGAAACTACATTGACACATCATAATCACTCAAAGTCCATAATTTACCTTAGGGTTCACTCTTGGTGTTGTGCATTCTGTGGGTGTAGACAAATATATAATGACATGTATCCATCATTATAATATTATACAGAGTGTTTTCACTGCCCTAAAAATCCTCTGTGCTATGCCCTAAAAATCCTCCCCTTACCCCCAAACCCTGTTAGCCAGTGATCTTTTTACTGTCTCCACAGTTTGCCTCTTCAGAATGTCATATAGTTGGAATCGCAGAGTACGCAGCTTTTTAGATTGGCTTCTTTCACTTAATAACATACCTTTCAGGTTTCTCTATGTCTTTTCACGGCTTGACAGTTCATTTATTTTTAGTACTGAATAACATTCCATTATCTGGATGTACCACAGTTTGTCCATTTATTTACTGACGGTCATCCTGGTTGCTTCCAAGTTTTGGGAATTATAAATAAAACTTCTATAAACATCTGTGTACTAGTTTTTGTGTGGGCATAAGTTTTCAGCTCCTTTGGGTAAATGCCAAAGAGCACAACTGCTGGATCATATGATACGTTTAGTTTTATAAAAGTTGTTAAACTTCCAAAGTGGCCAGACCATTTTTTCCAAGGTGGCTATACTATTTTTTATTCCCACAAGCAATAAATGAGAGTCCCTGTTGCTCCACACCCACACCAGCATTTAGTGTAGTCAGTGTTTCAGATTTTGGCCATTCTGATAGGTGTATAATGGTATTTCATTGCAGTTGGTTTCAGTTTGCATTTTTCTAGTGACAAGATGGATGTGGTGCATCTTTCCAAATGCATTTTTGCCATCTATATATCTTCTTTGGTGAGGTGTCTGTTAAAATCTTTGGCCCATTTTTTAAATTGGGTTGTTTTCTTAGTGTGGAGTTTTAAGAGTTCTTTGTATAGTTTGACTAACAGTCCTTTATCACTTGTGTCTTTTCTCTGTGTGTGTGGCTTGTCTTACTCTCTTGACATTGCCTTTGGTAGAGCAGTTTTAATTTTAATGAGGTCCAGCTTATCAATTATTTATATCATGTATTATGCCTTTGGTTTTCTACGTAAAAAGTCAGTGTCATACCCAAGATCATCTAGGTTTTCTCCTATGTTATCTTCTAAAATTTTATAGTTTTGTGTTTACATTTAGTTCTGTGGTTCATTTCAAGTTAATTTTTGTAAAAAAAATAAGGTCTGTGTCTAGATTCATTCTTTTGCTTGTGGCTGTCCAGTTGTTTGAACACCATTTGTTGAAATGCTGTAAACTTTTAGAGATATGACATTACCCAGAGCTGCTAATACAATCTTTTATGCAGCATAAATAGTTGTTATTCATCATTTTCCTAATTGATTCTTTTGATAACCATTTCTGAGAAGACCTATAATATTGAATAATCTCCAA